>NC_141091.1:44266779-45466779 GCF_041138505.1 Cibotium barometz
AAAAAAAATAGGAAAATACCACCTACCTTATCTTTTTCGGCGCTCCACCGCTCGCTCGCCGGGTTTCCCGCCGGCTTCACGTGCTGGCCGTCTTCTTTCTCTTCACCGCTTCACAGCTGGCGCTCTCTTGGCCTGCTACTCCAGTGCTTCTCTTTCCACGCTGATGCCAGGCAGTCAGCCTCCGCCTCCAGGGCCACTCCACAGCAGCAGAGCAGCCAACTCACAGTTTCTTCTTTCTCTGCTCTGCCTCACAGTTTCTTTTCTCTTCGCCGCCCTGACCCCTGCTGCTGCTGCTCTTTGGCCGCCTCCACAGCTTCAGCTGGCCGCCGTCAATGCTGCCGTCAACGCTACCGTCAACGTTGCCGTCAACGTCTTCTTCCACTGCTGCAGGCGCCCCCACGCTTCCACTGCTGGGCAGCCTCCGTCGACGTTGCCTTGCTGCCGTCAACGTCTTCTTCCACTGCTGCAGGCGCCCCCACGCTTCCACTGCTGGGCAGCCTCCGTCGACGTTGCCTTGCTGCCGTCAACGTCTTCTTCCACTGCTGCAGGCGCCCCCACGCTTCCACTGCTGGGCAGCCGCCTACTCCAACCACCTCCACGTCCGCTGCTGCCAGACGACCATCGTAAACGATTATATATATATATATATATATATATATATATATATAATTGTTTGTTTGTTTGTTTTTCTTTTTTTTTTTTTTTTTTTAAACAAAATGTCTCCTCTGCCTCCTTTCAGCCGCCGAGCAAAGTTTGAACTCTACAACAAACTACGGTAGCAGCCAAAAGCTGTCAGTTCGCCGTACTTCCACGATGCAGTCCTGCAAAAATATAAATCTATATATATATATATATAGATTTATATATATATATATATATATATTCTTTTAATAAACAGCCTCTTCCTCCTTCCCGCAAAGGGCAGCAGCCCTTACCTCTTCTTACCACCATCCAAGACAACACACCAAGAAGGCAATATAGATTTTATATATTACAATAGTGATTTTGATGAAAGGGAATGGCACCGCTTACTTGCTTGCTTGCTACCAAAATTTTTATTGTTTTTTACATGTTAGTGAAAAGCATGAAAGCATGAAATGACAAAAAACAATGAAGGTAAACATAATGAACGGTACTTGAAAAGCAATAAAACATAAAAAACAATGCGGGAGAAACCTCAACCGCTCAATGGTTTTCCTTATCCACTCACACCGAGATCACACACTCAAACTTAATCTAATCACTCAATGGTTTTGCAACCAAAAGAGGAAATAGTGGTGGTTTCCACACACTCTCAACCGGATTTGAGTCTTCTCCCCGGCAGCGGCGCCAATGGAGAGACGGAAAACTCTCTCTCTTGTAGTAAGAGGAGTACGATCCACACTAAGCTCAATCCAATGGGATTTGCATCCCTTTCGGAGCTAGGGATTCGACCCGTACCGGTGCACAAGAGCTTATCCACAAAAGGAGAGAATGCTCATGGCTACCATCACATGACACTAGACTAAGCATACACACAAGCTCAACTTGTCCTCATTCCTACACACCCATTCATTCACAAATACAAGCAAGAGGAATACAATCACTATGCACTCAAGCAAAGAGAAAGACCTCACTCCACTCCTATCTTCCTACAAGCATGCATACATTCAAGCATCAAGCTTCCATGAAAGCTTCAAATCAATCCATGTACTCAAAAATGAAATACTAAAAGCATGCATAAGAGTAAAATGATTAGAGAAGAGGATGAGAAAGACTCATGACATTGCTAATGATTCAATGAAGAGATTAACCTCATACAATGATGTAGATGGGGTGAGAGAAGAGTCTTCACCTCTATGGAGAAGAGGGAGAGTAGGTCTCTCAAAGGAGCTCTTGCATGAACTAAGCCCAAAGTGTGTCTAAGCTCTCAAATGAGCCACCTTTTATACAAAAATTCTAGGACTCACATAAGTCCCCATGTGGGATTATTATCCAACCCTCTCCCACATTCATCTACAAAGTAGAACTCTTTTCAAGAGCCCTAAGTAACGTTTTTGTTGCATCCTGGTATTGATCCTCATTTGCAAGCAACACATACACAGGTAATGAAACTTGTGTGTGTGTGTGTATGTGGGTGTGTTCGTGCGGGCAACCGCCCACTGTCGCAATGCGCGACAGGATGTGGGTGGTTCGCCACACGAGGGATGTGTGTGTGGGTGTGTGTTCGTGCAGCCAGTCGCCCATTGTTGCAATGCGCAGCAGGATGTGGGTGGCCCGCCACACGACAGGTGTGTGTGTAAGGCCATTCTTCGGAATGGTGCTTACCCTGGGGCACTTAGTCGGTAACGTGGCTAGTCTGTGTCCTATGGTAAGTATGGCACGCCATAGCGGTACTAGTCAGTAACGCGGCAAGCATAGTATTGTTATGGCGATGTCACCTTCCCTTCCCTTCCCTTTGTCAAATGCGGACATATGGTCGGTAACGCGACCAGTGTATGTTCGTATCCTATTCGTATTCCCATAGAATCGGGCGGCATTTTGTCGTTAACGCGGCAAGTTGGTGTCGTCCGCTAGTGCATAAATTGTTTTTTGCATATTGCGGCATTTGATCGTTAACGCGGTCGAAAAAATGTCGTAAATTTGCTTGCATATTACGGCATATGATCGTTAACGCGGTCGAAAAAATGTCATAAATTTGTTTGATTTGACTTATATTGTTTTTATTGTGTTTGATCCATGCGATACTTGGTTTCTAACGCGGCATGAGTATTTCATGGATCAAAGTTTACATCATATTGTCTAAACGTTTTATTTTATAATATCGTGATTCTTAACTCGAAAAATATGAATATCTTTCTCTTTTTACCCCCCTCCCTCCATCTCTCATGATACACTTCACAACTCTTTCTCTCTCTCTCTCTCATGATACACTTCACAACACGATAGATGTGTAGATAAGGATTTCTTTTTATTTCTCTTAAAATATACATAATTCCTAATAATTTCTTTTTTCTCCCTCTATTTACTTAAAAATTAGAACAGTACATTATTTTCCTCTTTAGGAACTCACAAAAACATTAAAAATGTCATCTAATGTTTCTTCTCTCTATCTGTCACAACTCTCTCTTCCTCTCCTCTCTCTCTCTCTAATGATACACTTCACAACTCTTTCTCTCTCTCTCTCTCATGATACACTTCACAACACGATAGATGTGTAGATAAGGATTTCTTTTTATTTCTCTTAAAATATACATAATTCCTAATAATTTCTTTTTTCTCCCTCTATTTACTTAAAAATTAGAACAGTACATTATTTTCCTCTTTAGGAACTCACAAAAACATTAAAAATGTCATCTAATGTTTCTTCTCTCTATCTGTCACAACTCTCTCTTCCTCTCCTCTCTCTCTCTCTCTCATGATACACTTCACAATTCTCTCTCTCTCTCTCTCTCTCTCTCTCTCATGATACACTTCACAACTCTCTCTCTCTCTCTCTCTCATGATACACTTCACATCTCTCTCTCTATCACGATAGGTGTGTAGATGAGGAGTGCTTTAGGATTACAAAACATTATTTTTCTCTCTTTAGGAACTCACAAAACTATAAAAAATGTCATTTAATTTTTCCTCGCTCTCTATCTGTCAAACCTCTCTCTCTTCCTCCCCCTCTCTCTCTCTCTCTCGTTCGATAATGTATACACTTCATAAGTAATAATGCACTTGTTGCGGTTGTCTCACGTTCGATAATGTATTGCATGATGTTGAGTTCAGTAATATTGTTTGATATATTCTGTTTTTGTTTGATCATTGATAAGTAATGATACACTTATTGCTGTTCACTCACGTTTGATGATGTATTGGATGATGTTGAGTTCATTAAAATTATTTGATATTCCGTTTTTGTTTGAACATTGATAAGTAATGATATACTTGTTGTTGTTCTCTCACGTTTGCTTGATGTTGATTTCAGTAATGTTTGATATTCTGTTTTTTTGTGTTTAGTAATATTTGCTAGATTTACGAAGACGACCAACATGCTTTCCCCCCCGAAGAGCGTAAAATCGTTCTACGAGCAATTCACATTGAAGCAGTCATCGTAGTGTCACAATGTGCTGATGATGTCGTCAAAGAGATCAATGAGTCTCAGATACTCATGCGAGATCTAATAGACCAGATATGGGAAAATGCACAGCGTCGGCTTCGAAGTGAAGGCAACGCTGAGTTGCTTGATAGACAGAAGATAGCAGATTTCAACCATCAACACATAACACGAACCATTTTGGGGAGCATGCATGTAGCATGCAGTGATCTTAGAGATGCTGCCCCGCCTGAAGCCAATATGCAACGTCTACAGTTATGGAACGTTGTATGGAGTAAGCAAAGAGCCAAGAGCAAGCGCATGAAGGCGTTGGATGCAGAGTCCCTCCCCAAAAGAGTGCGCATTGCCCAGGACGTCGCTGCAACGTCCAGTCAGGCAGATGCAAGTGGTACAGGTGTCATTAATCGTACCATCTACAATTCTATGTGCACATATCTCATTGGCATCCCGCACGAGGCTCTGTTTGAAGGGCAAACAATAGGCTCCGGTGTTTTTGGCACAGTAAAAGAGTATACAGTTAAAGGTATATCATTTTTACCGCAGCACATTACTTTTTGCGGAAAGCACTACAAAGGAGAATGCAGCGCCAAGTTCGAGAGCTTCCAGGCAGAGCAGGGTATGCAAGTGCTACATCCATCGATTGTCCGGTGTATTGCCTTTACAAAAGAAGCTCCTTGGATCACTATTTTCCCATACTATAATGGCAGCGCTCTTGGTGATACTCTTTTGAAGGTTCCCTTCAGATTCAGTGAGTTCACCAGAGCAATTTTCCGTTTGGATCGAGGATGGAGACAACCCCCGCCTAATAATATTCCTTTAAGTCATCTAGAACTTTCTAAAATAAAACAAATAGTAATAACCATGCCACGTATTATGCATGCCCTGGGTGGTGGTAGGAATTGTACATACCGAACTACATCCATTCAATGTAGTGTTGGATTTTACAAAAGAGTTGAAGCCACGCATAGGTATTATCAATTGGGGGTTACTGCTCAGAGCGCCCAAAAAACGGGTGTCTCTCAATTTTGTATTTGAAGCAGACAAGAACCTTGAGAAGGTGGCACAGGCAGTCTCCTACGACGCAGACAGAGAGCGAAATAAACGGCCGTGGATAGCCCCGGAGCTTTATGATCCATTTTTGGCAGATGCATACACTCCTGCATCGGATGTTTTTGCCTTGGGATATTTATTACAAACTTTATATGACTTTTGGCAGAAAGTACAAGAGTTGTGGATGGATAATAGTTCCTATGACAAAGTTACCATGGATACTATTATTCATAGAGTCAAAAATTGGATGTTTCTGCCTAATCGCGATGAGCGAAAATCAATTTTGCAAGTAGTTGAATTTTTTAGATCACTAAATACTGACCCAACGAGGGCACAACGTCCTCTTATAGAGCTATCGGTGTCATTCACCCCAACTTTGTAATGATACAGTATCAAGAGATTAAGTTTCAGGAATGGCATTTTGTTTCTCTCTTCAAAATTTGATGTGTCCATTGTTTGAAATATTATCTCATTGAGTCTTTGCAATATCTCTCTCCTGTTGTGGTGTTTAAATTTATGTTTTCTCTTCAAAATTTGATGTGCGTGCATTGTTTGAAGTATTTTTAGAGTCAAGTGGATATTTCTCATCGAGTCTTTGCAATACATATCTCCTCTCGTGGTGTTTAACTTTAAGATTTTGAGAGTAATGGTCAATTTATCTTACATTGATCTTTACAGTTCATTAAAATCCTAAAGTCATTTATATTCATGCAGATATGGCAGAGGCGCAAGCGAATGAGCATCAGGAGTTAGCCAAGAAGGCATATGAGCGAATGAAGGCCCTTGCACATGGCGCCTGACAGCCCGCGAAGCTACAAGAACAGCATGCAGGTTGTCGAAATGGACAAATCCAACTTATGCCCAATGGAAAGACATAAACAAACGCGTAACCACAGAGATGATAAAGCAAATATGGCCATGTCCAGATGGCGAGATAAGAAGGGAAGATGGAAGATTTCACGTTGCCAGGGATTTCATTAACGTCTTCACAATTTTGTGATCACGTTAACAAAACCTATTGTTAACATATTAAAACTTGTGATCACATTGTATATTCACATGACGTGAGCAATGACTTGCCAGAACCCACTAGTCCCGCAACACCTCCGGGCTTTTGATTTTCCCGGCAGGCCCACTGAGAAAACTAATTATCCCGGCGGGCCCGCCGGGAAAAAGAAGAACACCGGCGGGGTACTATTCTGTATATAAACACTGCCCGCCGACACCCATCGTACAACTTTTGGGGAGATAGTCCTTGTTTTGGGGGCGTGATATCTCTCCTCAAAGTACTTGTAGAGCTCTCGAGTTGCTAGAAGTGTCCTCTTGGGAAGAACGTCCTTATCTTAGGGGCTGTCGTCTTTCCTTGTAGGCACTCCTAAGGCTATTGAGCCACTCGTCCTTAGTTCTTTGAACTGGGGGCAGGGTGTGGTTCGTAGCTAATACTTGTGGAGATTTAGGGACAAATTTGGAGTCATTCAGCTTTGCATTTGAGCCACGTACGTAATCTACCTCATTCTGCTTTATGAATGGTTTGATGGAGCCAAGAGTCTTGCTTAGGGGCTTGTATTGGTTCTTGATACTTGATATAGTTTAGAGTAGACAAGGGTCTATTGTCCTATACTAGAGTATTGGGCAAGCATAGATCTTTGATTTTCTTTGTGAATGTTAGAGAAGGTCTATTGTCCTATACTAAAGTATTAGGCAAGCATAGATCTTTGATTGTGTAAAGTATCCTTAATTGGGTACAAAAGGCATCCTTCATTGGGGGTGCAATGTGCATGATAGTTTCGAAGTAGTTTTGTAGTAAGACTTTGCAAGATAGTTTGAAGTAGTTTTGTGTTATGTGATGATCTTTTGTATTTGTCAAGATAGTTTCGAAGTACTTTGTCTGCTAATGTATGTTTTGTAATACGTGAGTGATTTGTTGTTTTTTCATTTGTGTATTCATTGTTATATGCTTGGTTGAATAGGTTATTTGTTGAGATGGAGGACAATGTTGGATCCAGTGATACCTCCAATAGAGTCCAAATTTCAAATAGCAGGAAAAAAAAGGCACCTGGGATAGAGTGGCAATATGCAATTAACGTTGGTGATCGATTCATAGATTGGGAGTGTAAGCTATGCCATGCAGTAAAATCAGGTGGGGCGCCTCGACTAAGAGAACACTTTTTAGGCGGACTGAAGAAAAAGTCATGTACCCACCCCTCTGCACCTATAGTGGCCAAACGCATAAGAGAAGAAATTCAAAAGAAAGATTCAAGAAAACATGACACTCCTACCGTTAATGTATCAAGGCAGCAAGAACACTGTTGTTCTAATCATCAAACTCCCGCTACATTGCCTACTTGTACCCCGAACGGCAATGTGCAACCAGAAAGTAATCTACCCAGTGCATCTTCCTGCAAGCGAAACTTTGACGTAGGAAATATACCCATGCGTCAAACTTCATTGCGAGAAAGCCTACGTGAAGGTCGACTTGATGATGCACAACTCGCCCTTGCTGAAGCGATTTACTTTTCTGGGAGTGCTATGATGATGGTGGACAGTGAGCATTGGAAGAGAGCATGGAAGAAAATTGGTGAGTTTGGACCAGGGTTTTCACACACACACACACACAATGCTCACTAGCACACACACACACACACAAACAATGCTCACTAGCACACCGTAAAACGAAGGGCGGAGAGGACAATGTGGAGCGTAGGGGACGGCTCAACTAGGGTGTGCGCAACTTAGAATGAGAAAGAGAAGAACACGCTTGCATATAATTCAAAAAACTTTGCATGCCTCATTGACATGTTATTAACAAAAAAAAAATTGTGATCACGTGAATATAAAATCATTGATTATAATTGAAACATGTTCTATATCCTATTTAGGATAGGCTTCAAGCACAATACTACAAGCATAAATGCATATGTCACACTCTTATTCTCCATTTATTAGTTATATAAGATAATATTTGTATATCTACAATCTCTTCACAACCATCACCATACTAACTAACCATTATATCAATTTTCAGGAAATAACTATATTTTGTATTTAACATCACTAAAAGAAAAATTGTTTCTCATTTAAAAAATGTAGCAAAAATATTTAGGCAGGATTTTAACAAGTCTGCTTTGCATCATTCTTATGAATTGGGAAACTTAAGCATCAATACATAAGTAATAGAACTAGATAAGAAGCTAGATACATTTTTTGCCACTCAAAAAGCTAAGGTATAAACTTGCCATTGTTGAGTCACTTTATGCTTTGCATCATTCTTATGAATTGAGAAATTAAAGCATCAACGTGCACAAGTAATAGAACTAGATAAGAAACTAGATACATGTTTTGCCATTCAAAAAGCTAAGGTAGAAGCTTACCATTGTTGAGTCACCTTATATTTTAACACTTAAAGCTAGCTAGAATGGAGCTCCTTTGTCTATTTTGTAGATGTGTACTTTAAGGGTCGAGGTCTTATTGTCAATCATCTCAAAGACGCAAATATCACCTTCTTGAAGTCGATGATCAATGCAATAGCGTTTCCATCCCTCCTCAAGTGTTACTCCCTCCTCAAGTGTTACTCTTGTGCGTGAATAAGACGAATGAACTATCCACTTTCCTTTAGAGGCATCAACAAGAGAGACAACGCATGGTCCCTTGGGCATGTGTTTGGCGAACTCGCACGGGGGATGTCCTACAAAAGGAGGACACAAACATTAGAACAATGAAAACATAAACACTAGAGACAATGAACTACAGGAAGGGGAAAGGATTGATCGTGTAGCCCAAATGTTTTGATATCATTGTAAGTGCAACGTGCTCTGATTTTATATTCACGAGATCACAAATTTTTTTTTGTTAATAACATGTGTTAACATGTTATTAACATGTTCACATGTTAAAATGTTCTCAAAAAAGCCGGTGGTGGCAAGCGACCTGGTAACCGGATAAAATCCCGCCGGGCTTTTGCTATACCCGACGGGCCCGCCGGGATAAAGCAAAACCCGGCTGGTCCCTGCGGGGTCGTCATCTAGCCCGGCGGGGTACAATTTCCTATATATATGGGCCTGGGGGGCCCTTTGGGAGTTCATTGCTGACAGCATACACAGGTAATGCAACTTGTGTGTGTGTGTGTGTGTGTATGTGGGTGTGTTCGTGCGGGCAGCCGCCCACTGTTGCAATGCGCGGCAGGATGCGGGTGGTCCACCACACGAGGGATGTGTGTGTGGGTGAGTTCGTGCGGGCAGCCGCCCATTTGGTAAACCCTCCGGCTGCCATTTTTGCAGACTAGTTTTCCACTTCCATTTTGCTTGCATTAAGGTCGTGCTGTTTGATGTCTTGCAGCGGTTGCAACTCTCTGTCACTAAAGCCTGCCTGGATCTGGGTGTGGGCGGAGACATTGAGTTGGAGGAAGAGACCGGGCAGGTGTGGAATGTAGGGCTAAAACATCCAAGCAGTGGGAGCTTCATTTGCAAAGGATGGAAAAAGTTCGCCCGCTCTACTACAAGCTCCAAGTGGGGGATATCATAAAGATGAAGATAGTGAGCCAGCATCGAATCTTAGTGCATATCAGGCGACCCCCTCATAATGCCACCACCTGCATGCGGCCGTCAATATACAACTTAAGAGGACCAGCACGACTCTCCAATCCAACAACAGCCCATAATGCAAAATACAACTCAAGAGAAAAACGACCACCCTCCCATCCAAGCGCCCATAAGGAGGAAGGTGTAGAAGTTGCTCAGAGCTCGGAGTTGGCAATGGCACCCATTATCTCAAAAAGACATCCCCTATGCTACATAAAACTAAAGGCTTCTAACGTCAGAAAGCCCTTATGCCGAGCGCATTTTCTTGGAGGTGTACGGTCGTCCTCTCCATAACGCCGACGCTCCACTCTATTTTGCTAAGATGCTATATTCTTCTTGATTTAACTTGTCTTTTTTATACTTTTGAAGTATTCTCTATGCTATTTTTTGAATTTTCGTTTACCTCTAGTTGTTTTGTAGAGTGCCTTGTAGTAATATTATTTCTATATTATGAATGTATTCTTTATTTTCAATCTTTGTATTTCTTTCTTTATAATGTTGAATAAAAGAGTCCCCAAACCAATCTAAGGCCAAATTTAAAGGTATCACATAGCAGGTAGTTTTTATTCAGTGCAAGGATATTAATGGTTATACAAGTTGAGAAGCCTAGCTTACTAGGACCATATTCTAAGTTGTTTACGTTACTTTTAAGCTGATGAAATTTGTTTAGTCATACTGATGGTGACAATGAAGCCATGACAGTGAGAGAAGGCTCAACAGAGGGAGCTTATCTTAGTTAGGTAGCAAAGGAAGCCTTGATGAGGTTACAATTAAAGATATTATGGTGCCAATTTGTAATTATTGATGCATGTATTATGGTGCTAAGTTTATCCATGAATATACACCACGCTCTCATTGTGTACATGAATGACAAGGAAGTATAGGCTATAGGTAGCTTGGATAGGGATCAGACAGCCATGATGGAGGTCACAAGCTAATAAAACTATAGTCCCACAGCTATGGTGAGCTATAAGGAGAGAAGAGCCTATGTGTAAGATTCCTCCCCAGCCTCTCAAAATGTCCAGCATCTTCCCCTGTAATCAATCCCTCTTCAGAAATATAAAAGATTTGTTTCTAACTGTTTTAACCTAGAGAGAGAAAATATTCTAGAGAGAGAATATTCAGATCTTTAATATTTTTGGATAGAAAATTATCTCATCTTATTAAAATAAGTTCCCCTGAAACAGAAATTCAAAAAGAACTTTCCAATGTGCAATTGGAATTAATTGGAAATGAGTATAAAGGACCTTAGCCTAAGGGTCTAGATTTTCAGAAATTTTTGGATTATGGTCCAATTAAGGTTCCTATGGGCCAATAGCATCAATCCATGTGTAGGGAGGAGATAAATCCAATTTTGTAAAAGAAGATACCCAAAAATGAGTAAATGCTCACATAAGATGAAGAGTTGAAAATGTACAAGGTTTATTAGTAAAAAACTATGAGCAATATTAAAAATATGAGATATTTTGGGTATAATGATTTCATATTGACACTATGTAAGGAAGGGGATTTCTTTAAAGGAGGTGCATATTTCACATAAGATGAAGAGTTGAAAATGTACAAGGTTTATTAGTAAAAAACTATAAGCAATATTAAAATGATTCCATTATGACACATATGTAAGGAAGGGGAGTTCTTTAAAGGAGGTGCATATTTCACATAAGATGAAGAGTTGAAAATGTACAAGGTTTATTAGTAAAAAACTATAAGCAATATTAAAATGATTCCATTATGACACATATGTAAGGAAGGGGAGTTCTTTAAAGGAGGTGCATATTTCACATGCTTGAATGAGTTTTAAACTCATAAAAATTGAGATATCTCATCTCTCCTCTCTCCTCATTCAAGTCTAGTTCCAAAAAGTTAGCTTAACTGACCTAAAAATGGTCAAATATTGACCAAACTGATTTAGAAAATTCTAGAATCAGTTTGTTTGGTTAGGAGCTCAATTTTTCCTATAAATAGAAGCCTCCCCCTTGTTGAAAAAAATATAGTATTTATGCATCGTTACTCTACTCCACCTAAGCCAAGAACTATGAATTCATTAATAATTCACTAGTTTTTGGAGCTTCCCTCTTTCTTCAATCCCCATTGGTGGCTCCATCAACATACTTAACCAATTGATTGGTTGGGGGCCTCTACCGTGAACAAAGAATCAAGCAATTTGTAAGGTAGTTAGTGAATATTGATCTTTTTTATAATTTCTCAACGTTTCTCTCTTCTCAACCCCTCTCAAGCTTAAGAAGCTTAATTGGTATGGTTTTCTAAATGCTATTGAAGTTAATTGGTGAATAGTAGTGAAGAGTTACATAATTTAATAAATGCTATTGAAGTTAATTTCCATTTATGTTTAAATTCTAATGGTTTTTATGTAATTTCTCTCTCTCACTCAAGAAATGGTCATACTCATGACCCATTCTCAATCCAAATCAAACTTTTTCTTAACCCAAGATTAAGCTATGCTTGAGGCCAAATTAATGGCTTTTTTCTATGCTTTTAGTTTATGTATATTGATGATTCAATCCATTATGGATTAATGATCCAATTAGAGATCATTTTAATTATTTCCTTAATGATAAGCTTTATCCCTTAGAAAATTTGAGATTTATCAATCATAGCAGCGGAGCTATGGCAAAATTTTTATAAAAATTATGCATAAAATAATTTCATTCAAAGCATAAAAAGAGGACTTCCTACCATATTCTAGGAATTATCATCCTAGATTAATTGAAAGAATTTCATTATAATCATGCAGAAATTGAATTTTAATATCATGCATAAAGGATAAGTTTTTATATCAAAAGTGTTATTTTTACCATTTTTATTTCATGCATAGAAGTATGCATAATGGATAAATTTTTATATCAAAAGTGTTATTTTTACCATTTTTATTTTCATGCATAGAAGTATGCATAATGGATAAATTTTTATATCAAAAGTGTTATTTTTATCAATTTTTATTTTTCATGCATAGAAGTATGCATAAAGGATAAGTTTTTATATCAAAAGTGTTACTTTCACCATTTTTTATTTTCATGCATAGAAGTATGCATGATGGATAAATTTTTATATCAAAAGTGTTACTTTTATTATTTTTATTTTCATGCATAGAAGTATGCATAATGGATAAATTTTTATATCAAAAGTGTTATTTTTACCATTTTTATTTCATGCATAGAAGTATGCATAATGGATAAATTTTTATATAAAAAGTGTTATTTTTACCATTTTTATTTTCATGCATAGAAGTATGCATAATGGATAAATTTTTATATCAAAAGTGTTACTTTTATTATTTTTATTTTCATGCATAGAAGTATGCATAATGGATAAATTTTTATATCAAAAGTGTTACTTTTATTATTTTTATTTTCATGCATAGAAGTATGCATAATGGATAAATTTTTATATCAAAAGTGTTACTTTTATCATATTTGAATGTCATGCATAAAGGTATGCATAAAAGTTGATTATTTTATTATAAAAGTGTGTCTTTTATTATATTGAATTTCATGCATAGAGAGAGGTATGCATAAAGGTTGATTATTTTATTATAAAAATGTGACTTTTATCATAATTGAATTTCATGCATAGAGGTATGCATAAAAGTTGATTATTTTATTGTAAGAGTGTTACTTTTATCATATTGGATTTCATGCATAGAGGTATGCATAAAAGATATTCTTTTTATACTAAAAGTGTGATTTTCCTCATAAATGGATTTTATGCATAACTTAGATGCATAAGAGAAATTCTTTTATTCTAAAAGTGTAATTCCTACCAAATTGAATTTATGCATAAGAAGATGCATAAAAGATTGATTTTAATTTCGAAAGTGTTAGTCTCCTTAAATGGAATTTATGCATAAATAAATGTGTAGAGAAATCTTATATCAAATATAAGAATTCTCTTAAAAAAGATATGAAATGTGATAAGATGTGATAAGAGGTGTATGAGATGTAAAAAGATGTGATAAGATGTGTATGAGATGTGATAGAATGTGTTAAGATGAGTTAGGATGTGTTAAGATGTATATGGGATGTGTTAGGACGAGAATGGATGTAATATGGTTGTATGAATGTGATGTGGATGTATACATGTAGATGTATATGTATGAATGTGAATGTTGATGTGGATGTGGATGTATGGATGTAGATACGGATGTGTATGTATGTATGTGGATGTGTATGTATGAATGAGGATGTGAAAATGGATGTATGTATGTAGATGTGGATGTATGTATGTAGATGCGGATGTATGGATGTGAATGTGAATGAAGAGGTGGATGTGGATGTATGGATGTAGATACGGATGTGGATGTATGTATGTGAATGTGGATGTATGAATGAGGATGTGAAAATGGATGTATGCATGTGAATGTGGATGTATGAATACGAATGTGGATGTGGAAATGGAGGTATGGATTGTTGGAATATGTTGGAATTTATGATCAATGTCATGGTCTAAGGTTAAAGCACACAATAAAATGTAAAAGGACCATGTAATGTGAAGAGAATCCAGGTGAATGTAAGGGTCAAACCCCACTTGAAGTAGGCGAGTTTCAGAAGATTCCATGGAGGCTATATTCTAGGGAGCCATGTGGGGGGAGATGGCCTTGGATGCTCTTGATGAGATGTAAGCAATGATGTCATTCAAGCATGTACACTTTGGCTATATAATGGTGGCCCTCCTAATGAGAAAAACACGAATTTATATGCTATGTGATGCTCCTTATTGTGCTGTCATTATGCTCTCTTAATCTTTGATTAAGTACTAATTAATTACTCTTTTGTTCATGTGACCACCATGTCTTATCTTGAACCTCCATAGCTCTTTCATCACTCCATGCTCTCATTAAGCTTGCATTATCACTTATTATACTTTTCCCAACATGGTATCAGAGCCATGATTATCCCTAGGCATAGTAATTAACCACATTGATTAGTTTTTTATTTTTTCAAGCTTTCCATTAAAGCTTCAATGTACCCCCTGCTGATCTTTTGCTTCATGTGAGCTCTATACTCCATCAAATCTCAAGCTTTTTGATTCAAAAGAGAGCTAACAGCCGGCGCATTCTATACCTAGCTCCATTTGAGCTCCCACGAAGTACACGCAGCGAATTCAGCTCTACAACAGCCCGCCTCTACGCTGCAAAATTCATCAAATTGGAGCTGTACAAAGAATGGTTTGCTAATTCCTCTTGTGAGCATAACATTGATGCTATGAAGCTCCCACGTATTGATTTTCATGAGCAATGGTCCACTGTAGCTACTGTTTGAACTAATTTATCAATGACAGTACATGCTGTGTTGCAGAGCAAATTTACAGAGATTGAAGCAACATCTTGGCATGTTTGAGTGCTGAGCTTAGAGCCAATACCTTGGTTTTCACTTGGTTTAAAGCATTTTATGTTTCTCATTTGGGAAGAGCTTCATTCAATTGCTCAAAGCTCACTCTATTTTTGGGGGTAGTTTTTTCTCTTTGAATTAATCATCTCCACTAATCATCATATAATTAATAGTAATTATCTATTGAGATGACATTCTAATATGCATATTGAGTTGAATATCTCTTTGTAGTCATGCATTCGGATGCTGAATCATCTAATGAAGATTATATCAAGAAATCATTAAAACCCAAAAGCAAAACTAGAAAACCTAGGATGAAAATCAAGTCTAGGCCCAGTTATTATCACTATGCAAAGGCTTATGGGTTTGGGGAATTCTTGAGTAATTTCATGCATCTATATGGTGATGGGGAATTCTAGCTTTTAATCTATTGCATTGTTCAGTTCCAATCATGGAGTCAACTTACATATCATCCTCTTTCATCAAGAAATTCAACGGTCATGACTTCCACACTTGGCAAGTCAAAATGAGATTTTTACTAATGAAAGAAGGAGTTTGGGGCATAGTCAATGGTACTATACCTAAACCTGCCACACGAGAAGGAGAAATCTCTTGGCAAACCAAGGATGAGAAAGCATTAGCTCTCATTGCCCTTGGAGTTGAAGATAGTTATATACATTACATTGGTAATGGAACATCTTCACAAATTGCTTGGAATTCACTGGATAAATCTTTTGGTGCTCAAGGCCTCCACAGCAAAATCAATCTCAAAGTAGACTTTTACAGTCTAGAGTACAAGATTGATGAGACACTTGCATCTCACATCAACACCATGAAGAGCTTGATGGCCCAGCTCGAAGCCATCAATGAACCAGTCAAGGAGAGTGATGCCATAGCCATCCTCCTAAAGTCAATGCCATCCGAGTATGATACACTCATGCCGACCTTAAAGTACATGCAGGATCACACTTTGGAGGGAATAGAGAGTGTTCTCTTAGAAGAAGAGAAGAAGTTGAAAGGTAGAGCCATTGATCTTGTCTCAAACCAGGCATACCTTGTTCAAAAGCAAACCGGCAAACCACTCCAATGTACACATTGTGGAAGGACGGGACATCTTGCCAAGAATTGCTACCACAAAGACAAGCCAAAGCGAATATGCACCAAATGTGGAAAGCCAGGTCACCTCGCCGACAAATGTTACACCAACCAGGCAAATATGGTAAGCACTTCGAATGATTCCGAAGAAGCAGCTCAAGCATGCAACAATGTTACTACCTCTTTTGATGAAGCGGTAGATGCAGAATGGGCTTTCTAAAGCCAACAATGTTTATGCCCTCTCTTACCCAAATGTTTATGTATGGACACCTCTAACCACCGATGATGTAGGTTATGTGTTTTTATGATGCTCATAATATCTCTCAGTAGGCCATGTAGCCCTCAAGGGGGGATTGATGGGGAGTTGGGTCTCCATGACCAACAAATGATGATGATGATGCCCATGGATATGATGATGATGATGCTATGATGATGATGGGGTATGGGAGAGGAATGTTTTCATGTAGGAATGTTTTCATGTCATGTCATTTTCTTTTCGCAATGTAGAAGCTATGCTCCCTATGAGCGATGCTAATTTCTTTTATGTACTGTAGAACTATACTCCTTATGAGTTAAGCTTTTTCTTTCATGTAATGTTTGGATCAAGGGAGGGCAATATACCATGCCATGATCAAGGGAGGGTGTTGGAATATGTTGGAATTTATGATCAATGTCATGGTCTAAGGTTAAAGCACACAATAAAATGTAAAAGGACCATGTAATGTGAAGAGAATCCAGGTGAATGTAAGGGTCAAACCCCACTTGAAGTAGGCGAGTTTCAAAAGATTCCATGGAGACTATATTCTAGGGAGCCATGTGGGGGGAGATGGCCTTGGATGCTCTTGATGAGATGTAAGCAATGATGTCATTCAAGCATGTACACTTTGGCTATATAATGGTGGCCCTCCTAATGAGAAAAACACGAATTTATATGCTATGTGATGCTCCTTATTGTGCTATCATTATGCTCTCTTAATCTTTGATTAAGTACTAATTAATTACTCTTTTGTTCATGTGACCACCATGTCTTATCTTGAACCTCCATAGCTCTTTCATCACTCCATGCTCTCATTAAGCTTGCATTATCACTTATTATACTTTTCCCAACATGGATGTATGAGTGTGGATGTGGATGTATGCATGTAGATGCGTATGTATGAATGTGAAATTGGATGTATGATGTGGACGTACGAACATGGATATGTATGTAGAATAATGAATATGAAGGTGTATCTGAGATAATGTGTAGTCTATATGAGTGAATGGATGAGAACGAGTACACATTGAATGGAATGTGGAATAAGTAATGTGGTCCGAGAGTGGATAATATGGAAAGACAAGAGTTTGTTATAGAAACTGTATTTTGTGACTGTTTGTAAATGACTGTTTTATGCCAAGAATGCTGGAGAAGCATTTTGACCATCTTAAGGATTAAGGTCATGAAGACCGAACTGATAAAGTTGCAACTGCTGAGACGGAGAGTCAATGGAGGACATCTCGCGTAGCAAGATCAATCAAGGTCTTGACCAGCCTCGGTTTGATTTAAATGGTGAGCTTCCGGTACGTTGGATGAGGGACCAAGAAAGCGGCCTATGAGTGAAGCGCTAGGTCACCTGCCGAAGGATCCTAGAGGGTGCTGACCATACGGTGCTCGGACTCTGGGTCGCCGAAGACACCCACACGAGCGTCGTGGAAGATATTGAAACCGGGCATGGATCTAGTTGATTGACCTTACTGGTCCTCAACGGATGAGTCCATGGCCCTTTTATATGGATCTGTGGGTTGATCTAGCTGATCTTCCACGGAGATTCCATTCTATTATATGAATATATTGCCGGTTACTATGAGCTAGGAACTATGGAAAAGGCCCCTGAGCGAACAGGTGGTGAGCGTTCTGGTTGCCAATGATGCCATAAGTATACCAATGAATGAATGACTGGAAATAAGGATTCAACCAGAGACTTTGAGGATTATCATCAGTGACATAATGGTTTTATTAAAGGATTGTTTTAAAGCTAGTTGATGCTAAGAAAAAGGCAATTTCATATTGGGTGTGTAAGTGGTGTGATTAGTTTTATGTTTGCATGAACTTCCGGCTAGGGGGCCTTGGAACTCTTTTCCTTGGTACCCAGGACAAAACCTAACCAAATTCTTAATTGGATCCCATCACTACTACAGTGGTTGGGCGGTTGGCTAACCCATGGGACTGGATGGGGTTAGGCTTGGACTGATGGATCCGTAAATCGAGATTTAATTTCTATTATTACGATAGATGAAGTAAATCCTGGATAGAAATTGTTCTATGGATAGGAATCAACGGCGGCTGTGCCTCTTGATGGGGAAAAAAGCGTTGATCCCAATGATCCAAGTGCAAGTTTCTTCCTTGATTTGACTAAGTACCGTTAAAGGTGCAGTCAGATCAGTTGATCCGTAATGATCTTGACTACGTTAGAGTAAAGAGTTATCCTGGTTGAATCGCCCATGCTTTTCGGGTAAAGGAAGTTTTTTCGATTTCCGTTTTGGACAAACCGATGGATTAGTCTCTTGTCCGGATATCCGTGGGTGAGGCCCCGAGTGTGAGACCCCTACCCACGCATGATGTGCTACTTCCGCTGCTAGTACCCTGAATCCGTTGCGCGGTGGAGACCGGGATCTCACAGTTGGTATCAGAGCAGGTTTTGAAAGCTAATAAAGATAATTAAATTCTTATCTGAAATTGGTAATAAGAATTCAGAAACAGCATTTTCATAATGTATTTTAATTCCGTAAGCTTCTTTAATGAAGAAATTTTAATCAAAGACATTGTTTTTATAGATGGAAGTTTCCCATTTATCTGGTATTCCCGACCTCACCCAATCTCAAGATATGATTGCATTTGCCTTCGAATATCTCATCTCTTCCGCTTCGACACGAACAAGCCGAGCAAGACTCGCACGCCATTTCGAGGAATTATATTTTCCTAACCTAGTGGAGAGACAACAGCATAAGTGGTTTGCAGGGCTATATATCCATGCCTCTTACAACCGGCATGCAATGCTAAGGCAGAACCTCTCATTGGCCATGATTTTGATAAAGCTGAAAATGACGCGTGGTGTCATTCTATATCTTTCAACGCCTCAAAATTTCAGACTTGCTTGCCGAGTTTATAGACTCCTTAGTCGATTTATCCCTAAGGAGAAAATAATAGCTCCCTTCGCAGTTAGAGAACTTATGTAACAGGGCATGACTATGGCCTAGTACGGTCCTCTTATATGTCTTTCGAGGAGATTTTGAACTCAGAGCCGAGTTGCTCTATGTACTTATTGCAACTTGTATATAAATATACAAATGTTTTTTTAAGTGATTGTTTACGGACGATTGGATAAAGAAAAATCTGTTTATCAGATTTATGTCATAGATCTCCAATAAGATCAACTGAGGAGCCAATTATGTCAAAAGTTATCAAGACGCACAAAAAGGTTGTAATTGCGTGATATAATACAAATTGTTAATTCAAATTGAAATTCGTAAATTAGTAATTGGGTCTTCAATTGGAAGTACCGCAATTGTATGGAACCCTGACTTGCTTGAGGCCTAGACATGATGGTATTTACCTTATAGTTTCGAGTTTCATGACTATCTGTATATACCGAGGGTATAACTGCAGCTCTTTACCGGCAGTATATACGAGTAAATCTAAGACTTGAAATTATAAGCATTAATGCTATCTAGTTGATGAATTCAAATGTGGTTGATATGATTTTTAATTCTGTTTGGGAACTGATGAATTGATTGGGATTCTGATTGAAAAATAATGATTTTTGAAATTTAGTTAAAATATAATAACCTGAGCAAAACCACAATGAGGATGAATGGGACGAGTCCCTGTAATGATAAATGATGATAATGATTTCAGCAAATCACTATGAGATTAGTGGATTGTGCTATCAAATTGCTACTGTTAATACTTGAGACAGTAGATCAAGTTAAGGGATGACAAATTGAGAACTTGCTTAACTGAAATTCCCGTGGAGGAATGTTCAGAAGGAAATTTTTCGGTCTAATGGACCATTATCGTAGGAATGATATGATCTAAATGAATTATTATTTAATGATGAGTTCTATATAAGGAATATTTATCCCAGTATTCTGTTGGGTTGACCAGAATATAAGGAACCCAGAATAAATTGGATCTTAAGAAAAAGAGTTGTCCTCTACTTTGCGAGATGAGGACATCTCGCACCTTTTTAAGTGGGGTAGAAGTTTGTAAGATTCCTCCCCCAACCTTCGAGGTATACAGGAGTAAGAATCGTCTTTTCTGATCTTATAATTATTCCCTCTCTAAATAAAAGAAAGATTCTGTTTAAAAAGGGAAGACACTTTACCCAAAATACCTTCTCAGGGGCCCACCTAATTTAAAGATTCAGAACGATGAGTTCAGAAGTGAGAACCAGTGTTTTGGATGCCAAGGTTTTGACCATCAGTTAAAAGACTACCCGACTCCTACCATGAAAAGGGCACAGGGAAGTCTAGAACCCAAATTCAGAGACCAATTCCTTCATACCAATCTAATCAGGATCCATCTCGGATAAGCTAACAATAGCAATTTGATAGCACAATCCACTAATCTTATAGTGATTTGCTGAAATCATTATCATCATTTATCATCACAGGGACTCGTCCCATTCATCCATATTGTGGTTTCGCTCAGTTTATTACATTTCAACCCATTTTCAGGGATCAATATTTTTCAATCAGAATCCCAATCAATTCATCAGTTCCCAAACAGAATTAAAAATCATATTAATCACATTCGAATTCATCAACTGGATAGCATTAATGCTTATAATTTCAAGTCTTAGATTTACTCGTATATACTGTCAATAAAAAGAGCTGCAGTTATACTCTCGGTATATACGGGTAGTCATGATACTTGGAACTATAAGATAGATACCATCATGTCTAGGCCTCAAGCAAGTCGGGGTTCCATACAATTGCGGTACTTCCATCTGAAAACCCAATTACTAAATTACGAATTTTTCAGTTTGAATATCAAATTGTATGAATTATATCACACAATTACAACCTTTTTGAGTGTCTTGATAAATTTTTGACATAATTGGCTCCTCAGTTGATCTTATTGGAGATCTATGACATAAGTCTGATAAACAGATTATTCTTTATCCGATCGTCCGCCGTAAACAATCACTTAAATAACAGGAAAAACATTTGTATATTTATATACAAGTTGCAATAAGTACATAGAGTGGCTCGGCTCCAAAATTCAAAATCTCCTCGAGAGACGCATAAGACGACGGTACTGGGCCATAGTCATGCCATGTTACATAATTTCTCTAATTGCGAAGGGAGCTATTATTTTCTCCTTAGGGATAAATCGACTGAAGAGTCTATAAACTCGGCAAGCAAGTCTGAAATTTTGAGGCGTTGAAATATATAGAATGACACCACGTGTCATTTTCAGTTTTATCAAAATCATGGCCAGTGAGAGGTTCTGCCTCAGCATTGCACGCCGGTTGCAAGAGGCGTGGATATATAGCCCTGCAAACCACTTATGCTGTTGTCTCTCCACTAGGTTAGGAAAATATAATTCCTCGAAATGGCGTGCGAGTCTTGCTCGGCTTGTTCGTGTTGAAGCGGAAGAGATGAGATGCTCAAAGGCAAATGCAATCATATCTTGAGACTGGGTGAGGTCGGGAATACCAGATAAATGGAGAACTTCCATCTATAAAAACAATTTCTTTGATTAAAATTTCTTCATTAAAGAAGCTTACGGAATGAAAATACATTATGAAAATGCTGTTTCTGAATTCTTATTACCAATTTCAGATAAGAATTTAATTATCTTTATTAGCTTTAAATTTCACTTTGATACCAACTGTAAGATCCCTGTTCCCACCGAGCAACGGATTCGGGGTACTAGCAGCGGAAGTAGCACTTCTCGCGTGGGACAGGGGTCCCACACTCGGGGCCTCACCCACGGATATCCGAACAAGAGACTAATCCGTCGGTTTTTCCAAAACCGGACCCAGAAAAACTTCCCTTACCCGGAAGCACGGGCGATTCCACCAGGATAACTCTTTACTCTAACGTAGTCAAGATCATTAACGGATCAACTGATCTGACTGCACCTTTAACGGTACTTAGTCAATCAAGGAAGAAACTTGAACTTGGATCATTAGGATCAACGCTTTTTTCCCCATCAAGAGGCACAGCCGTTGATTCCTATCCATAGAACAATTTCTATCCAGAATTTACTTCATCTATTGTAATAATAGAAATTAAATCTCGATTTACTGATCCATCAGTCTAGCCTAACCCCATCCGATCCCATGGGTTAGCCAACCGCCCAACCACTGTAGTGATGGGATCCAATTAAGAATTTGGTTAGGTTTTGTCCCGGGTACCAAGGAAAAGAGTTCCATGGCCCCCTAACCGGAAGTTCATGCAAACATAAAACTAGTCACACCACTTACACACCCAATATGAAATTGCCTTTTTCTTAGCATCAACTAGCTTTAAAACAATCCTTTAATAAAACCATTATATCACTGATGACAATCCTCAAGTCTCTGGTTGAATCCTTATTTCCAGTCATTCATTCATTGGTATACTTATGGCATCATTGGCAACCAGAACGCTCACCACCTGTTCGCTCAGTGGCCTTTTCCATAGTTCCTAGCTCATAGTAACCGGTAATATATTCATATAATAGAATGGAATCTCCGTGGAAGATCAGCTAGATCAACCCACAGATCCATATAAAAGAACCATGGACTCATCCGTTGAGGACCAGCAAGGTCAATCAACTAGATCCATGCCCGGTTTCAGAAAACAACTCTTACTCCTTGTTCCAATATCTTCCACGACGCACGTGTGAGTATCTTCGGCGACCCAGAGCCCGAGCACCGTATGGTTAGCACCCTCTAGGATCCTTCGCAGGTGACCTAGCGCTTCACTCATAGGCCGCTTCCTTGGTCCCTCATCCACCGTACCGGAAGCTCACCATTTAAATCGAACCGATGCTGGTCAAGACCTCGATCGACCTTGCTACGCGAGACGTCCTCCATTGACTCTCCGTCAGCAGTTGCAACTTTATCAGTTCGGTCTTCATGACCTTAATCCTTAAGACGGTCAAAATGCTTCTCCAGCATTCTTGACATAAAACAGTCATTTACAAACAGTCACAAAATACAGTTTCTATAACGAACTCGTCTTTCCATATTATCCACTCTAAGACCACATTACTTATTCCACATTCCATTCAATGTGTACTCGTTCTCATCCATTCACTCATATAGACTACACATTATCTCACATACACCTTCATATTCATTATTCTACATACATATCCATGTTCGTACGTCCACATCATACATCCAATTTCACATTCATACATACGCATCTACATGCATACATCCACATCCACATTCATACATCCATACCTCCATTTCCACATCCACACATCCACATTCATATTCATACATCCATTTTCACATCCACATCCACATTCATATTCATACATCCATATTCATACATCCACATTCACATGCATACATCCATTTTCACATCCTCATTCATACATCCACATTCACATACATACATCCACATCCGTATCTACATCCATACATCCACATCTACATACATACATCCATTTTCACATCCTCATTCATACATACACATCCACATACATACATACACATCCGTATCTACATCCATACATCCACATCCACATCCACATTCACATTCATACATATACATCTACATGTATACATCCACATCACATTCATACAACCATATTACATCCATTCTCGTCCTAACACATCCCATATACATCTTAACACATCATAACTCATCTTAACACATTCTATCACATCTCATACAAATCTTATCACATCTTTTCACATCTCATACACCTCTTATCACATCCTATCACTTTCCATACACATCTTATCACATCTCATACACCTCTTATCACATCTTATCACATTTCATATCTTTTTTAAGAGAATTCCTATATTTGATATAAGATTTCTCTACACATTTATTTATGCATAAATTCCATTTAAGGAGACTAACACTTTCGAAATTAAAATCAATCTTTTATGCATCTTCTTATGCATTAATTTAATTTGGTAGTAATTACACTTTTAGAATAAAAGAATTTCTCTTATGCATCTAAGTTATGCATAAAATCCATTTATGATGAAAGTCACACTTTTAGTATAAAAAGAATATCTTTTTTGCATAACTCTATGCATGAAATCCAATATGATAAAAGTAACACTCTTACAATAAAATAATCAGCTTTTATGCATACCTCTATGCATGAAATTCAATTATGATAAAAGTCACACTTTTATAATAAAATAATCAACTTTTATGCATACCTCTATGCATGAAATTCAATATAATAAAAGACACACTTTTATAATAAAATAATCAACTTTTATGCATGAAATTCAATTATGATAAAAGTCACACTTTTATAATAAAATAATCAACTTTTATGCATACCTCTATGCATGAAATTAAATATAATAAAAGACACACTTTTATAATAAAATAATTAACTTTTATGCATACCTTTATGCATGAAATTTAAATATGATAAAAGTAACACTTTTAATATAAAAATTTATCCATTATGCATGCTTCTATGCATGAAATAAAAATGATAAAAGTAACACTTCTGATATAAAAATTTATCCTTTATGCATACTTCTATGCATGAAAATAAAAATGATAAAAATAACACTTTTGATATAAAAATTTATCCTTTATGCATACTTCTATGCATAAAAATAAAAATTGATAAAAATAACACTTTTGATATAAAAATTTATCCATTATGCATACTTCTATGCATGAAAATAAAAATAATAAAAGTAACACTTTTGATATAAAAATTTATCCATTATGCATACTTCTATGCATGAAAATAACACTTTTGATATAAAAATAACATGAAAATAACACTTTTGATATAAAAATTTATCCATTATGCATACTTCTATGCATGAAAATAAAAATAATAAAAGTAACACTTTTGATATAAAAATTTATCCATTATGCATACTTCTATGCATGAAAATAAAAATGGTAAAAGTAACACTTTTGATATAAAAATTTATCCTTTATGCATACTTCTATGCATGAAAATAAAAATTGATAAAAATAACACTTTTGATATAAAAATTTATCCATTATGCATACTTCTATGCATGAAAATAAAAATAATAAAAGTAACACTTTTGATATAAAAATTTATCCATTATGCATACTTCTATGCATGAAAATAAAAATGGTAAAAGTAACACTTTTGATATAAAAACTTATCCTTTATGCATAATATAAAATTTTAATTTTTCCATGATTATAATGAATTTCTTTCAATTAATCTAGGATGATAATTCCTAGAATATGGTAGGAAGCCCTCTTTTTATGCTTTGAATGAAATTATTTTATGCGTAATTTTTATAAAAATTTTGCCATAGCTCCGCTACTATGACTGATAAATCTCAATTTTTCTAAGGGATAAAGCTTATCATTAAGGAAATAATTAAAATGATCTCTAATTGGATCATTAATCCATAATGGATTGAATCATCAATATACATAAACTAAAAGCATAGAAAAAAGCCATTAATTTGGCCTCAAGCATAGCTTAATCTTGGGTTAAGGAAAAGCTTTATGAAAAGCTTCATTTGGATTGAGAATGGGTCATGAGTATGACCATTTCTTGAGTGAGAGAGAGAAACTACATAAAAACCATTAGAATTTAAACATAATTAGAAATTTATGTAATTCTTTACTATCATTAATTAATTAACTTCAATAGCATTCATCAAATTATGTAACTCTTCACTACTATTCACCAATTAACTTCAATAGCATTTAAAAAACCATACCAATTAAGCTTCTCAAGCTTGAGAGGGGTTGAGAAGAGAGAAACATTGAGAAATTATAGAAAATGATCAAAATTCACTAATTACCTTACAATTTGCTTGATTCCTTGTTCACGGTAAAGGCCCCCAACCAATCAATTGGTTAAATATGTTGATGGAGCCACTAATGGGGATTAAAGAAAGAGGGAAGCTCCAAAAACTAGTGAATTATTAATGAATTCGCAGTTCTTGGCTTAGGTGGAGTAGAGTAACGATGCATAAACACTATGTATTTTTTTCAACAAGGGGAGGCTTCTATTTATAGGAAAAATTGAGCTCCTAACCAAACAAACTGATTCTAGAATTTTCCAACTCAGTTTGGTCAATTTTTGACCATTTTTAGGGACTCAGTTGAGCTAACTTTTTGTAACTAGACTTGAATTAGGAGAGAGGAGAGATGAAATATCTCAATTTTTATGAGTTTAAAACTCATTCAAGCATGTGAAATATGCACCTCCTTTAAAGAACTCCCCTTCCTTACATAGGTGTCAAAATAGCATCATTATACCCAAAATATCTCATATTTTTTATATTGCTCATAGTTTTTTACTAATAAACCTTGTACATTTTCAACTCTTCATCTTATGTGAAATATGCACCTTCTTTAAAGAACTCCCCTTCCTTACATAGTGTCAATATGAAATCATTATACCCAAAATATCTCTTATTTTTAATATTGCTCATAGTTTTTTACTAATAAACCTTGTACATTTTCAACTCTTCATCTTATGTGAGCATTTACTCATTTTTGGGTATCTTCTTTTACAAAATTGGATTTATCTCCTCCCTACACATGGATTGATGCTATTAGCCCATAGGAACCTTAATTGGACCATAATCGAAAATTTTTTGAAAATCTAGACCCTTAGGCTAAGGTCCTTTATACCCATTTCCAATTAATTCCAATTGCACATTGAAAAGTTCTTTTTGAATTTCTGTTTCAAGGGAACTTATTTTAATAAGATGAGATAATTTTCTATCCAAAAATATTAAAAATCTGAATATTCTCTCTCTATAATATTTTCTCTCTCTAGGATAAAACAGTTAGAAACAAGTCTTTTATATTTCTGAAGAGGGATTGATTACAGGGGAAGATGCTAGACATTTTGAGAGGCTGGGAAGGAATCTTACACAATGCATGCATGCATGCATTATGTATGCCTAACATATGTATGTACTACTATGTGTGTATGTACTATGTATGTACATACATTATGTATACATATACAATGCATGTATGCATGTATGCATGTATATATGTATGTACTACTATGTGTGACTTTAGCCTTCCAAGCACACGAAATTACAGCAAATCCGGGTTCAAGCATGCAAAATATACGTTGGGGTTCCCCATAGCCCATGAAAGCTGCAGGAAACACTCAAGAAACACACATATACACACACACCATCTATTCTCTCATCTCTCTCTCTAGGAAAACACCATAGCCATATACCCACACAATGAAAAGCTACCTAGTGTAGAGCACACAGAAGATAGACAAGACAATCATCCTCACCATCCTCTTCTCCTTCCTCCATAGCTAGGAAATATTCAAGAACAAGGAAGAGACAAGAGAGAGGCAAGAGTTGTGCTCAAACCAAGAGAGAGAGAAATGAACGTGCAAAAGAAAGATAAAGAGGGAAAGTTGTAACTAACTTCCAACCTCCCAACCTCCCAATCACACGACACACTTCCCCTTTCTTTGCTTTATTCCAAAAATTAAAAGGGTACAACCTTAGGCTATCTTCTATTTGTGTGAATACATGGCTTTGGCTTTTACACATCATAGAGAGAGTTTTCATGCATTGGCTTTGAAATTGTGCGGACCCGCTATTTAGCCAAGCACATTTACATAGATGATAACAACAAGGATACAACTAGGCATAGATGCCTCAAAAACATGGACAAGATAATGACAATGTGATAAAAACCCCGCATCTTTTAGTCTTTTTGGTGACGAAATCGGAGGCTATCATTCCTGCGCCACTTAGCTTATTCAACATACTTAATAAACCCCACCATCACTTCTCTTCACACCCTTCTTCAAAAAAAATTCCTCAACTCCACACTTCTCAAAACTTAGTCAACCCAAAAAAACATCAACACTTCATCAAACTTCTCCCAAGACATCCCCAATCTCACATTCTAAACTTCTACTAACTTTCCTACTCTAACTTCATCACTATTCTCATAAGACATATGATAAGGAGCACATCATCAACCTCTCACCCGCAAAAAACTCACAATCTTCATAAACAAAGTAATGACCAACCCCCAAATCCCATCACCAAAATTATTTCCCCGACAAATGATAAAAACAATGACGTGCTCCCTCACTTAGCATCTCTCAATCAAACCCAACCACCCGATGCATCAGCCTTGCTGCGAAAAAATTCTCCGACGTAAGGATTTTTTTAGCATCATGAAAACACCAGTGTGTGTGTGTATTGGTTGCTTCTAGTGGGAACGGTCACTTATGTGTTGTTAGGTAGGTGCACATTAAAATGGAAATTGAACCTTTCTGAAAAAAAGGGTTCTCGCGCAGAGCCAATTTCTCTCTATCTATCTCTCTCTGTTGCTCGGGCCCATCTCTTTCTCCCTCTCTTTCTCGATCTACTCCAAGTGCCACTCGGCCTCTATACTACACCGAGAGCGCTGACACCTCTCCTTCCTCTTCACCTCAGTGGTGGCCCTGATCTTCTGCACGTGATACCTCTCCATCTTCTCCTGCTACTCGACACTAGACAGCCCTCTTCTCCGGCTTCTTCATCTTCTGCTCGATTTACTTCCTTCACACTCTGTAGGAGTAGTGCATGCCCTTCTTCCTCCTCTTGGGTTCTTGGTCTTGGTGCAAGGCTCGTCTCCTCTTGCTCTCCTCTCGAGACCTAAAGAGTGAAAGAAATGAACGTGCAAAAGAAAGATAAAGAGGGAAAGTTGTAACTAACTTCCAACCTCCCAACCTCCCAATCACATGACACACTTCCCCTTTCTTTGCTTTATTCCAAAAATTAAAAGGGTACAACCTTAGGCTATCTTCTATTTGTGTGAATACATGGCTTTGGCTTTTACACATCATAGAGAGAGTTTCCATGCAGTGGCTTTGAAATTGTGCGGACCTGCTATTTAGCCAAGCACATTTACATAGATGATAACAACAAGGATACAACTAGGCATAGATGCCTCAAAAACATGGACAAGATAATGACAATGTGATAAAAACCCCACATCTTTTAGCCTTTTTGGTGACGAAATCGGCGGCTATCATGCACATTGTATATGTGTATGTATATGTATATTTATATGTATATGTATATGTATTATATAGATATATATATAATATGACATATGTACTACATATGACATACATCCGTGCATATATATATACATATATAATGCATGCATGCCTGCATTATGTATGCAGAGCATACGTATGTACTATTATATGTGTATGTACTATATATGTACATGCACATTGTATATGTGTATGTATATGTATATGTATATGTATTATATATGTATATATTTATGTACATGTATTATATAGATAAAGTAAAGCTTGAAAATAGTTGAAGTTAAATAAAGTTTTTTGAACTGTCAATCTTTGTCCCATCCCCGGGATGGCCCTATCCCCTTCCCCGCTCCCGTTCGTCTCAGGAATGCTTACATATATACATACATGCATGCATGCATGCATACATATAATGTACATACATACATAGATGCATGTATATACATACACACATGCATGGATTCATACAATGTCGATACATATATACATGTGATATACATACATATATACATAATGTCTTACATACATACATATATAATGCATGCATGCTTGCATTATGTATGCATAACATTAAACATATGTATGTACTACTATGTGTGTAGGTACTATGTATGTGCATGCACATTCTATATGTGTATGTATATGTATATGTATTATAAAGATAAAGTAAGTCTTGAAAATAGTTAAAGTTATAGTGTTTCAATTTTAAAAAATAACAATAAAAGAGAGCTAGATAGCGTTGTTTACTAGAATTCATGTTCGTTTATGCACCGGTGTCTGACCAATCTCCGCAAAAACAACGACAGCACGGAGTGCAATCACAATTGCAAGATAGCAAGCAACAGAGAGAGCAACAGTAGGTAGATCATAAGAAAAATATAGACAACATTATGTTTAATGTAAATGAATCAACCGGTATATAAATTCTGTATTTGTCCGTTTTTTTTCGTTGCGCATTATCGCTTAAGCGACGTAATCGTTATCATCGCTTAAGCGATGTTTTTATCATCGCTTAAGCGATCTATCTCGCTTAAGAGACATTAAATAACTTTTTAAACATTTCGTCGCTTATGCCACGCTAATGCATTGCTAGAGGAGTCGCTACAGGAGTCGCTTAAGCGACGTATCATAGCGACGCTTGTAGCGACGGCTCAATACGTCGCTTAAGCGTCGCTTCTGTTGTCGCTACTACGAGCCCATGTAAATGTGGGAGGAGAATTTTTTGAACCCGAATGTCATCACATTGGAGGCAAATGCTCCCCATTCTGACACAAAAGTAGTCTTTTCTTTATGTTTCTAGGCCATTCCCAATTGATTGTACCCACTAAATCCATCCAGAAAAGAATATGTTTCAGCACCGCTACTGCATCCAACAAGGAGAATGAATGAAACACAATGGGAATGGGTCGGATATAGTAGAAGCATTCAATTTGCGGTAGTCAATACACACCCTAAGCTTCCCATTCTTTTTTGAAAAAATGACTATCGGTGATAGCCATTCCTCCCAATCCACAAGATAGATGAACCCTACCATCAATAATTTGTCAATCTCTTCCTTCACCTGTTTGGCATAGTTTGGGTTCATCCTGTATGTGCTCTGCCTGATTGGGTTGCATCTTCTTTCAAGTTAATTTTATGCTAGTAGAAACTGGGATCAATCCCCTTCATATCAAAATAGTTCCAAGCAAAAACATCCTTGTAGGAAGTAAGCAATTCCAGGAGCCTCTCTCTAAATTCCTAATCCACTTTGGCACCAATCTTGGCTATCTTAGTTTCCTGATCATCCCCTAGTTCACCTCTCGAGCTCATCTTCTTGAACTATGATATTCCTTGTCTTGAGCTTAGATTCCTCTTGTTTTATAGCCACCATGGCTTTTTCTTATTCTACCTGTAGCTCTTCCACATTATCCCGAGCGTCCTCTTCCTCTTTACAAGTGCTTTCCTCATTCACTATCACTTTAGGATGAGCTACCAGGACCTTTGGATCATACCTCTACACAATTCTCTCTATGTCTACTTCAAATAGGAATAGTAGATCTGGATTCTCCTTTAAGATCTTCTCTTCTTCATCATCTTCTGTACCTTAGTTTAGGCCTTCTACATGCATTGGTTGGCTTGCCGATTTCAGCTTGTTCTTTCTTGCGCACTGAGATGCAGACTTTATTTTTGCCTGTTCTGATTGTGATATTGTCAATCTCCTAGTTATGTTTTATTCTTCCACTCGTGAGCCACGGCCTTCCTAGGAGCATGGGATATGCACCTACTATCCTGGTCATCTTAAGAACAATGAACATAGCAGTGAAGCTACATCCTACCACTTCTATTTGTTCTCCCCTTATTATCGCTATAGGTTGGACCCTTCTCTGGTTAGCCATGCAAATCTATAACGGAGTAGGCTACATGTCAGTAATCCCTAGCTTTTAAGCCAAGCTATCGGATATTATATTTACCCCTGACCCTTTGTCTAGAATGACTCTTGTCACTGTATCACCTCTGATCCTGATGGTTACTTTTGGAATAGATGTATCATAGTCCTCAACCGTTTCCACATTTCTGCATTCTGCCACTGCTGGGTTTTTTGGTTCCTATCATTTGGTACTATGTCTTGCGTAGGAGCTTGTGTTTGTAATTAGGAACTAGGTTCAGCATTTGATCTAGAGTGATATTCAATTTCATCTTGCTGAGATCCTCCCATAAGTCATATGCCTTTCTGGAATTGTTTCTTTTCTCCTTGCTAGTGGTCCCATCTTGGCCTTTGCATATTCTTTCTTCCTCCTGGTTTGCTTCTCTCTCCTTTTCCTGACTTTCCCTTGTCAATTTTTCTATTTCAGATTTTTTCTAGATTTTCCTCTACTTCTTTTCTTGCAACGCTTCTGTTGCTTTGAGCTCTAATTGAATCCAGTTCGCACTTCAATGTTTTTCCTTCAATTAACCGGCTTCTTTCCTGCCCCGCTCTGAAATTTTGTCTCTCTTCTTGATCAAGTTTGTCATGTCTGAATTTCCTTGAAAATTGCCCAAGCGTGGGCTTTCTTGTATTATCCTTACCATTCCTTATGCATTTTACACTAGTTTAGTGATCTGGTCATGGACTCTCTGCTATCCTGCCCACTTCTTTGGCTTCTATCTCTATTTTGGTTCGGCATTCTTACCTCTCGGCTTCTTGACAAGTCCTTATGATCTTGTCATCACAGCTATCACTTCTGGTCGCTTTTCCTTTCTTGCCCCATGGTCTATCTTCACCATATTCACAATTGCATCATTTCTTATCGTGTTTGCCTCCCTTGTTGGCCTTGCCTTCTGCAAGCTGATGGTGCGGAAATATTGGGCAGTCAATCTATTAGTGCCCTAGACCATTGTAGTAGAAGAAGGCTCCCCTTGGAGTTTTAGGACCTAAAGTACGGGTATTTATTGATATGCTTTAGGCTTGTCCCTCTAGTAACCCCAATCACATCACCTTTTTTATCTAGTAGCCCCACTGAGTGTCACTTCACCTCCCTTGGGCCCCACCAGATTTGCTAGGCCAAAAAGTAACCCTAAAATTTGAAATTTTTTATTTCCCTCCAAAAATGTGATTTTATCTCCCCAAAAAAGTGGTTCCATATTATTCTACAGTGAAAAAAGGATTCTCCAAGATTCCTAGCCCCTTTTTGTGCTCTTAAACTAATTACACCTATAAACCATTGGTCCTAGACCTCTCTAATCCCTCTCTAATCTTTCTTGCAACCTTCTAATCTCTTTCTAATATTTGTTGTAAGCTTGTAATCTCTCTCCAATCCTCTTGTGTGTCATTAATCTCTTCTTAAGCTTGCAACAAGTTTCTAGCTTGTAAGCTTCCATATCTCTACTAATCTTACTATAACCTCTCTAATCCCTCTCTAATCTTGCATGTAGCCTTCTAATCTCTTTCTAATCTTTGTTGTGATCTTGTAGTCTCTCTCCAATCCTTTTGTGTGTCTTTAATCTCTCCTTAATCTTGTAGCAAGTTTCTAACCCTCTTGCAAGCTTCCATACCTCTACTAATCTTACTATAACCTCTTTAATCTCTCTGTATTCACTTGTAAATCTTGTTGCAAGGTTTAATGGCTCTCTAAGCTCTTAGCTAATCCTCTAGCAGCCTTCTAACCTCCCTATTCCTCCTCTAGTCCCACTTAAGTCACTTTATAATCTTGTAAGCAAGTTCTCAGCCATGGAAACATCGAATAGGACACCTAGTGATTCCATCTGTAAGTATGTTCTTAACAACTCTAGGAATGAGCAAGGTATGTGGGTTGGAGAGAGATTCAGGGTGAATTATTGGGTTAACTTATAGCCAAGCTCAAGAGGGCCACACAGAGTCAAAGTTTATGGTGTTTTGGAACATCATTGGAAGGGAAGATTTCTAGCTTTCAAGAAAACTCAAAATGAAGGCATGGTGGCAGTTGTTCAACATGTCTACATGGCTTCAAACATTCATCTTCCTCCTCAAATGGAAAAAACCAAGTTTCCTTGTTTTCTTCCGTATCATGGATGAATCGGCCAAGGCACAGTTGTGGCATTTAGACCTCCTCTTCCTCCTCTCCTTCTAAAAGGAAGAAAACAAAGCAGGCCAAACATGATAGGAAGTGATGGTCAATGGCACCTCTGTTGATCTTGCATACTTGCTTCTTGTCAAGCTCTAGGAAGTGTCCAGATTTCATAGCCATTGCTTCAAATCTTCTAAGCCGCTTTTGGAAGGGCCTTTCGTTGTGGTTAATGTACACTAGGAGGTTAGAGAGCACCCACAATATTTCATCAATTGGCCAAAGAGATAGAGTGCGGCTTGATGTGGGTGTCCATGTAAGATAACGTGTCCACAAATAAATCTTCATGGAGGCAGAGTGTGGAGATCCAATCGATCTCACGAGTGAACATTGCATACAAGTGTGTGGCCTTTGGAAACTTGCTCTCATGGAGAAAGTCCATGAAACGTTCTTAGGTAGTTATGTGCTCTGACGCTCGAGAGTGGAGGTGGCTTGTGCTGTTGAGAATGAGTGAAAAATGACACATAAGTCCTTCAAAATACTATTTATACAAGATAGTGGCCATTTCACATTGGACCAAAAAAAAAAGTTTATTTTTTAAAAGACGAAACCACCACTTCAAGAAACCAGACAACATATTTTAAACACCGAAGTATCTCAAAAAATATTTTTTTATACAAAACTCCGGTGGAGGGATATTACAAAATTGTTCTAGTGGATACTCATAGCTTAGATTCTTTGAACAAAGGTGACATCATCTGGCCCCCAATCCGAGAACACTTTGGTGTTTCTTCCATCCTCCTTCCAACCTATCCAAACACCCAACACAATAAGTTACTCCAAAAAGGGGTGAGAAAATACATAGGTTTAAATGTTAAACAATCCTTACCTTCCTACCCTGCACATTGAAGCAAGCGTTATTGATTCCCTCAAATCCCAAAATGCATAGGTGATCACGGACATTCAAAAGGCTTCAATCCTTACTTGCTTGGACAATCTCTACGCCCACATTAGATAGGCCTATAAGAGATATATAGGCTCTACAACCTCCTCTTGAGCTTGTAAGGGTATCCATGCACCCTTCTTCCTCATCATTGCTCGTAACAAAAACGAGTACACAAAGTGGTATGAGCTCGCAAGAATTGAAAGGAGACACTGGAATGCACTACATTGCACCTGAAATTCTCTCCTTTGTGCTCCCCCTCCACAATGACCCCCCACCCTTGGCCAAGCAAATTGACAATCTCTTCATAGCCTATCACCTTGCACATGTACATTGTTGGCATTCGTGTGCAAGTAATGGCCCGAAACATGTGGGCAAACACATGCATAGGGCATGCCCAACTAAGAGCAATCAATCGTGAGGCCTTTGTGTACTTCAAAGAAGAATATATATCATTGTCCAGCTTTCCTTTAAGAGCAATAGTCCAAACATCAGGCATTGGCCATTCAGCACCTAGAGAGGGAAGGAGAGGGGACCTTTTCAAGCTTACCAAACCCGTTGACTTGTGTCGAGACCATATATTTATGGGTGTAGAAGAAAATCTTTCAACGGGGCACTGTCAAGGAATACACCATCCCCAATGTACACGTGTACGACATAGAATATTCCTGTTAGGCTCCTTATGGGCTGCTCCTCAATGACATTGGAACGAAAAATATCTAGAAATGAGGAAAGTGTCAAATAAAGTTAAAAAGAACAATTCAAATACCATTTATACTAACATACCAAAGTGAAAGCATACAGTTGCAAGGGAAACAAGGACGATGACAATGTGGGCTTAAAGAAATTCTCGATGCCAAACTTATACATGTTGCACTAGGGCCACCAATCCATCATGCCTTTTTTTCTTGAACTCTAGTAGACGCCCCTTCCAATGGTGCTCAACCACATCTCGACGCCGAACTCGATGTGGTCCAGTGGCACTGGGCTACAAATACACCCAATCTCCCTTTTGAAATTATTTTTCAACCCAAGCACCGTGTTCATCCCTGGTATTATGCATGAGCAAAGCCCCAATCTCATCCCTTGGCCTTCTCCTCGACAAAGATGCACTACCCTCCATAGTGTGTTCTGCTAGAAGGGTTTTAGGGGGGGAGAGAAAGAAAGAAGATTGCACAATATAGATTAGAGGTTGTTGGGGAGAGGGAGGTAGATGTGGGTGTGAGTAGATTCGAATATGTGCACGCGTGCATGATAAAGATAGAGAACATTGTAAATCTGAGCACAATAGAGAGAGAGAGAGAGAGAGAGAGAGAGGATGCATAGTAGAGAGATAGGTTGAAGATCTACTTACAATATATATATATATATATATATAGAGAGAGAGAGAGAGAGAGAGAGAGAGAAGGTTGCACAATAGAGAGAGAATGAGTTATGGAGATTTGAGGTTTGGGGTGAAGAGGATGATGTTGGAGAGAAGAATAATGTGTAGGGAGAGAAATCTGAGGTGAAAAAATAAGTTTTTTGATATAATATGGTTTGGGTTGGGGTTTGAGAGGAAAAAATGCACTTTTGAATTTTTTTTTGAAAATCCTATTTTTTAGGGTTTTTGACTCACGAGAATGATGGGGCTGAAATTGGTGGAGCCCTCTACTTTTTAGAAGCTACCCCCTCTTGCTTTATGGCACCCTCCTACTTTTTGCACTCCACCTCCCTAATTTATGAAGGCCACTCCCTACTTTTTGAACCCCACAAATGTAGTAATGAGGGATACAAGCCTAGTTGCCCCCTACTTTTGGAGGAGACCAAATGAGCACATTGGACTCTCTTCCTATTGGTCCATGTTGCTAATGAAGGTCATTATCAAAAGGCCCAAAAGATGTCCAAAGGTTTTCTCATGGCATCAAGCTGCGAAGAGAATCAGAAAAGGATTGGAAGAAGGCCAAAAAGGCGTACCAAGAAAATCTTGATCTATTCAACCAACAAAGAGAAGCAGTCCGAGTAACGCATGCATAAAAGAGGGGCTTCTCATCTTGGATCGGGTGAAAGTCCATCTTTCCTTGCTCAGTTTGTAAGTATTTGAACTCTTAACATTTTGTATTCAAAACTTTGGTTTCCAAAGAAATAAATCTTACATAAATTTTTCTATTTTAATGTGTGTATGGTGGGCCGTTCTCCTTCTTGTGAGGAGTACAACTTTGCTTATCGCAATTGGATCTCGGCCACATTTGAATGGTTACGACAACAGGGTGTCACTTTGAACTATGAAGCTATGCCCAATGTAAGCTCATATTATTTTGGTTTTATAAGCTTTTAGAAATTTATCTAGTTTTTGTTTTAACATTACTTAATCTTGTGTACATATCGATGAGAATAGTCTATACCAATCCTCTATATGGTACATCTTGAGTTTTCTTAAAAGTATTCTCTCAATTGAACTCTTTTTGGACACTTGAGCATTTGAAAAAATGCATTCCAAAATGAGAGTTTGAGTTTTTTGTGCATGTAAGATGGAGTATCATAAAAGTTAGATTTAAAATCTACATATATATTTGAAAAAGTGTATTTGAAAATGAGATTTTGACGTTTAGTGCATGTAAGTATCATAAAAGTTAGATTTCAGACATATAACCTACATATACATTGGACTTTTACATTTCTTAGAGTTGATGTTGATAAAGAAATATATATTATCCAATAATATACAAATTGATTTACGAATAATATATGTGGATGGGAAGCCAGGTCCTCCACACTCCACCAAGAGCTTCCCACCATCACCTCCGACATCTCCGATCGCTCCGACCACCACCGTCACCGCCAATGCCCTCCAACCGCTCCGATCATCGTTACCACTGGTGCCCTTAGACATTTCTGATCGTCGTCACCAACGGTATCCTCCGACTGCCAACCGCTCTAGCCACCATCACCATATCAGTGCCCTCTGACTGCCATCGCCATCGGTGTCCCCTCTGAAATCTCTGACCACTATCACAGCCCCGATGCCCTTTGACATCTCCGATGTGCATGGCCTACTCCAATGGAACTCATGGAGGCAACACTCCTCTCTCTTTCCCGAGGTATGGTGAGACCCTCTTGAGCACCATCTTCCTTTTCCCAATGGAAGATCTTCCCTCTACACTACATGATGAGGGTTGGGACTTCGAGGAGGAGGACACCCAAGGAGGAGATAAGGGGAGCACTCTCTCGGTAGGGGATGGGGAGACTCTCTTGTAGGACATTCTTATAGCACATTCTTATAGCACATTCTTGTTGAGATTCAAGCTCGATGGCAGTGTGAGCCAGCTATGCTATGTGCTGGCATGTTAGGTAGGAACATGTGTGAGACATAAATGACCGCGTCTAGCTGGTCATAGTGTGTGGACATTAGCTAGGGTTAGATGTGGACACAACTCATAGTGTGTTGTGTGTATTATGGATTATGGCTTTATGCATTGTGTGAGACGGGAGATGGCTTCCCTCTATGGTTAGGGTTTGCAATATACATTAGGGTTTTTTCCTGTGTGTGTGTCTCCTCTCCCTCTACATATTTTTCAACATGGTATCAGAGCCTAGTGCTCTCTATTAGGGTTTATGAGTGAGTGAGAGAAGAGGGAGAAGAAGCTTTGAAGAAAAGCTGTGAAGCTTGCCATTGATACTGTGAAGCTTGAGGCACACCGATTATTATCAGATCTGAGAGCTTGGCCTACTGGGTAAGGTATTCTAAACATCCTTGAGCGGATCGCAGGTGATTCAGGCAGAAACGAAGCAAATTAGGGCAACCCAAAGCAAAGTAAAATTCTGGTTTTTTGGAAGCTTTCCATTGGAGCTTGGAAGCCGTGATGTATGGTAAAATAGATGTAAATCTCGCAACAAAGACACATGTATCTGACAAGAAAGAATATATTGGCAACTCATATGCATGCCCTACACTGATTTTGGAGCAATTTTGATGCATTTGAATGTGTGAAATTTACTGGTTTTTGAGCTCTCACAAAATAGAGAAAAGGAAGCCAAATTTTGATGAGATTGGAGCATGTTTTTAGCAAAAATCAAAGCATTGATGGATTTCACACTTACCTAGGTGTGTTGGGTACTTAATTGCATCATCAATTAGCTCTATAAACCTTCCTAAATCCCTCAGGAGCAGCGGCACATGCTGGACAAAGAAACAGGGTAGTTTTTCATTATTTTACTGAGTGGAGGCTCAAATTCAACTCTTGTGCTTGATTAACTTCAAAATTGGTTTAGCAATTGGCTAATACATACACCTGAGAAGGAGGCTATATGATTGGATTGAGAAATTATCATCTATGGAGCTGGAAATTAAACAGGCTGTCTACTGGTTGCAGAGAAACAGAGTGTGATTAATCGATCAATTACTCACTGGTCTTAAACAATTGGACTAATTCCTTTTACATGGAGTTAGTGGACATCATTGCTAAGCTAATGAATGCCTGGTTGCTCAATTTGGACAAGGATTGAAGAAATTAGAGAAAATTTACTACTGGTTTTAATAGTTTTTCTGGTTTTTCTCAAAACAGAGAAGGGGGTTTGACAAAATTGATATGTATGCATGTTGGTTGGTGTTGATACTCAACATTGAGGTTGTTTAGGTGTCAATGCAAGTTTTCCATACTTGATTGAACCACTACATTACAATTTGGAGCCTTGAAAAGCGCATCAAAATAGGGTATCTTGGACTGCGTGAGCCAGTTCATTTTGGATGCATACAGGTTGATTTTCTACATCAAAATTGAAGTTTGTTGACTACTTTGGAGTATCTGGAACCCTCATTGGAGTGTGGTTGAGCTGAGGAAGGCTCATTTATAGATTTGGACGTGTACGAAAGGTGTATTTGCATTGAGCAATATGTCGGATAATCTAGTACAAATTGTTGGTGAAAAGCTGGATAGGAAGAACTTTCAGGCATGGAAGTATAGGATCAAAAGTTTTCTGAAGGGAAAAGGTTTTTGGAATCTCATCACAGGTGCTGAGCCAGAGCCGGAACTACCCTTACAACCTACACAGGAGCAGGTTACAGCTCACAAGCAATGGTCAGAAAGAGCATTCAAAGTGTTGCATTATCTGTCTATATGTATTTTGGATGTTATGCTCATACACATACATGATGATGAGAATCCCAAGGATGCATGGGATACATTGGTGAAGTTGTTTGATATAGACACGAGTGCTCGCAAGTCTCAGTTGTGAGACAACAGATACATAATGTGAAGCGGAATAGAAGGAGCATCCATGATTATGTACAAGAGATTAAGAAGTATGCAGATGCATTGGCAACAATCAATGCCCCCATGCCTGATGATGATTTGGTAGACATTACCTTGCATGGTCTTGGCAAGGAATATAAATCTTTTGATACATCCATCTCGGTTCGGAGTATAGGTTTACCAGACTTTGATGAGTTGGTTTCACTCTTGCTTGTTGAGGAAATCAAACTCAGTGATTCCTTTCAGGATGCATCTACTAGCCATGATGATAATGGCAGAAATCAGGCTTTCTATTCACAAAGAGGCTTTAGAGGCAGGGGGAGATTCGCATCACGTGGTCGTGGATGTCAGGACAGATCATCACAACAGAATTTTCAGCCTTCATATGGTGCTAGAGGTGGTCGTGGATATACACCTCAGAGAGGCAGAGGTAATCCTCATGGTAGAGGACGTTAGCAAGGCCAACAAACATCTATGCAAGATGTGGAATGCCATTATTGTGGGAAGTTTGGTCATATAGCACGTGATTGTTTCCGTAAACAGAATGATTTGAGAGGGAGTAGAGCACAACATCGTGGACATTATGCACAACGTGGTGGTGGAAATTATGCATCAAGCAGCAATGATGGCAGCGCAAATCACTTGTTTGCCATGAAACATGTTGTGGGATCTATGATGACAAATGCTGAAAATGATGACACTTGGTATATGGACTCTGGAGCATCAAACCATATGACTTGTCATGGTGAATGGTTTGAGCATATGAAGCCTATGGATGTAAAAGGCTATGTGGAAATAGGAGATGATACTCAGCATGCCATTACACATGTTGGAAGTGTACCATTGGTTATGCACATTGGTCAAACAAAATCTATGTCAGATGTATTGTATGTTCCTTCTATCACAAAAAGCTTGGCCTCAGTTGGTCAAATGGTGGAACAGGGATTACAGGTTTGTTTCAATGAGCATGGTTGCTTCGTTGAGGATTTCAAACATGGATGTAGAGTCATTGCCCAAGGCAAGAAAGAAGGCAAGTTGTTTAAGCTAGATGCTGGGATTCCTGAGTTAAAATTAGCCATGTTCTCTAAAAGCAGAAATGTGGTACACAGGACATTGATATGTGGCATAAGAGGATTGGACATGTTAATATACAAAGGTTAAAGAACATGCAGGCAAGAGGCATTGTTAGTGGGCTGCCTAGATTCAAGTATGATGGGAATATGCATGTTTGTGAAGCCTGTTAGTTTGGAAAGCAGGCGAGGTTGCGGTTTCCTAGAGAAGGCAACATGAGTAGTAGGCCACTTGAGATAGTACATTCTCTCAATTCGATCATTTTTCCACAGCTTGCTTGTTGGATGAAGTTGCGCCCAGGAGCCTAGTTTAATCATTTTTATTTATTATGTATCTTTCCAAAAGGTTTTCCTAGAAGAATCATTGTATGAGGTATGCATGGGAGCCGGCTTGCCGAATGTTTTGCCCGGAGGCTAGCTTGCCAGAGAAACCACCTGTTTTTTGTTTTTTCTGTGGCATTCACCAAAATTGTGAATTGACTAGTGGGCAACCTGTGGATGGGAAGCCAGGTCCTCCACAGTCCACCAAGAGCTTGCCACCATGGCCTCCGACCACTCCAACCGCTAGTGCCTTTGACAGCTCCGGTCGTTGTCACCACCTGTGTCCTCCGATCGCCATCACCGTCGATGCTCTCAGACACCTCCAAATGTCATCACCCACCGGTGTCCTCTGACAGCCGTCACCATTGATGCCATCTTACCACCTTCAACTACTGTCACTGCTGCGCCGGCACCCTCCGTCTCATCTCCTACAAGCATGGCCAACTCCGATGGCACTCATGGAGGCAACACCCCTCTCCCTTTCCCGACGGATGGCAAGATCCTCTTAAGCACTATCTTCCTTTTCCCGATGGAATATCTTCCCTCTAGATCTACATGATGAGGGTTGGGACTTCGAGGAGGAGGACACCCGAGGAGGAGATAAGGGGAGAAATCTCTTGGTAGCAGGGAACAAACACTCTCTTGTAGGACATACATTGCACCACATTCTCTGTTGGAGCAGAGTCTCTTCTGTATCATTCTTCAACAAAGGAGGTCTACAAAGAAGATAAAGTGACTAACACACATAATAAATTATATACAAGTGGTCCATAATGTGAACACACTAAGAGGAGTGGGTAGATTTGGACTAGTCGGTGTAGTCCAGTTGTAGAATCTCTGGTGAAGATATGTCGATGCCAGCTACCAAACCCGCCAGCGATTTAAATGTCGAACGGTCATACAAGTGCCTCGTGAGTGTCATCTCATGTTGAGCTTGATATCTCAACACTCCCTCTCAAGCTCAACTCTATCTCATGAACTCTAAGCATATCGCGAAATCTACGAAGCTTCTCAGCTCTCCCAAGGCCTTCATGAAGATGTCAGTGACTTGATCCTATGTAGTACTGACGTAGGCCAAGTCGATGTCGTCTGCTAAGACTCTCTCCTTGATGAAGGGATAATGTACCTCAATGTATTTCATCCTCACATGAAAAACTGGGTTCCTGGCCAACTGTATACTACTAAGATTTTCACAATATATGACAACCTTTCTAGCCACATGCAACGCCGAAGAATCAGCAGCTTGCATAACCAAGCTACCTCACATGCTGCCACTGCAGCTCCTCTGTACTCAATAAGGCATTTGTGGGCTTCCTCTTGCTACTCCATGCCAATAGCAGCACTCCCTAATAAAAACATAAATCCACTAGTAGATCTCCTGTCTGAGATACTACCTACCCAATCTGCATCTGTGTACCCATATAGCTCCAATGGTACACCTGCTACATAAAGCAATGCATAATCAACAATGGTCCTCAAGTACCGAAGTGTGTGTCCCACACTGTCAAGATGTGGTTTACGCGGAGCCTGCATAAACTAGCTCTCTAAACCAACAGTGTAACTCAAATCAGGCCTGCTAATCGTGACATAGATCAAACTCCCCACAATCTTCCTGTACATAGTGGGATCCTCCAATACATAACCAGCATTCGCACACTAATCTTGCCATTTTGATCTAATGGCATCGAGATTGGCTTATAATTAGCCATCCCATACTTGGACAACATATCCAATACATACTATCTCTGTGATAGCCAAATACCCTCAGGTGTGCGAATTACCTCAATTCTCAAAAAGTAGCACAGATCTCCCAAATCCTTCACCTCAAACTTCCTTTTGAGAAGACTTTTCACATGCTCAATCTCATCCAAGTTGTCACCCCCAACAATAAGATCATCTACATATATGGTGATGATCATAATACCATTATCACTCTTGCGCACATACAAAGAGTAATCTACATCTGCCATATGAAAACCAATAGTGACAAGATACTTTGCAATCTTGTCATGCCATGCTCGTGGATCTTACAGTTCAGGGATTTAATATTCACGTGATCACAAGATTTTTTGTGATAATAACACATGTGAACAAGTTATTCACATGTTCTCATGTTACCGTTCACAAAATAACAGGTCACTTGCCATTTGGAAACCCCTTAAAAGTTTGGCTACACATGGGAATAAGCTATTCAACATTCTCATGCTACCATCTTCAGATAATAGCAGGTCAGTGGCCACCTAAGAAGACTTTTTATGCCCGATAAAGATAAATTTTTTAGGCCCTTGTGAAAGCTTTGTGAATATAACATGTGATCACAAGATTTTTTGTGTTATTAACATATGTTATTAACATGTTCACATGTTCTCGTTTATGTCAGTGAAATCCTTGATCTTACTTCAGCCCATACAAGGCCTTATGAAGCTTACACACATACTTTGGGTGACCTGTATCCTGAAAACCTCGTGACTGATCCATATACACCTCTTCTTGCAAGTCACCATGCAAGAACGCATTTTTTATATCCATATTATGTAAAAACCAACCTTTAGCTGCAGCCACTGCAATCACAACTCCCACACTTGCCATCTTTGCAACTAGGGAAATTGTCTCCTCATTAATCCCATGTGTCTGCACATATCCTTTAGCTACCAATCTAGCCTTGTACCTACTTATGCTACCATCACTATTATGTTTCACCTTATACACCCACTTATAGCAAATATCTTTCTTTTCTTCAGGCAATGGCACCAAATCCCAAGTCTCATTTTCATACGATGCATCCATCTCCCCATCCATAGCTTTCTTCCAACATATATTTTCAATAGCCTCATCAAACAAAGTGAGGCTGTGAGTGAGGCTTGTAGGGATACTACAGTGCTAGGTGGTGGTTGGAGCGCACAGTAGATAGTGTAGAGCATAGGTCTTGCATATCTAGCCAATGAGGCTGACTCATCCTTGGCGGGTATACTTCTCTGAGAGGATCCACGCTCCCTTTCCCCAACCCTAGTGTTTGTGTCAATAGATCTCACGTTCCCTAGCAAGGACCGGCAGAGTCATCTACAATATACCTCCTTTGAAGATTCATTTCCTAGGAGTCATAACTGTAAATTTGCATGTATTCTCATAACTATAAAATTGCATGTATTCTCAAAATAATGACTTTCAAATGAAGACTAAAATATGATTAATTTAGGTTCTAAATTGGTTTATCTCTTACACCACACACATTAAAAATCATGCTCTCAAGATATGTAGCACCACACCTTGAAAGTGTAACAAATGTGCCTTTTATATACATACTTTTAAGACTTGGAAGTTAGGCTCAAGGTGTTTCTCTCACACTACACATCAAAAATCATGCTCTCCCAATCAATGTAGCACCACACCTTGAAAGTGCATTTGAAGGTGTAATGAATGTGCCTTCAATATACATATTGACTATCTATCGATAAACATTGTCGGTAAAGTGAATACCATCCCATACTAAGAAAGTGTTGGGATCATCACACAAAACACATGTTGAACTACAGGAAGCCAAAGGGTTATATCTATCTACTGTGGTGGCGGCCAGGAGACTTGGTGCTCCACAACATGTGTTTTGTACATCAATAAGTCCTGAAACAATATCAATCCAATTTGTAACTATTCAAGGGTCACATCTTAAGTGAAATAATTGTGATAATTTACATTGAAAGATTCATTGATTGAAGAGTTTATCACAAGATGATCTATGTTATAGCCATGATTGTTAATGTCAAGATAAGTGTATGCACCCAATGTATCTCACACAAAAAGACAAGATTACACAAGTATAGGTTCTAGTTCATGCAAACATAATAATTTCATATGATTTTGTTTTAATATTGATTAGGTTTTGATAAATATTACAAATAAGAAAGAAACTACTCAAGTTTGACCATTTTATTGGTTACCATATCTTTCTACATAGAAGCAATGATCCATGCTTAAAGAAGCAACTTGCCAACTTCTTTGTTGACAACCATAACTAGTTTGATACTAGCAATTTCACTTAGGAATAAGTATTGTTACAAATAAATAAGGTGCCAAAGAATGTCTTCCATCACATTTAGACTTGAAATTAATTTGGTGCATTTTTTATCAGTTTCCTTATAAAATATGTCTTTATCTCCCTTCCACATTTGTGTTGAGTTCCTTTAGATTTTGAGATCTACAACTATAACATGTACGAAGAGGTGGTGACACATGTCTTGCCCTTCAACAAATTTTATCTTGTGTACTTTTTGGTGTGCTGGTTATAAGTATAATATTTTATTAAAAACCTAAAGATAGCCTCATCTAACTTACATTTTGCCTAATTTTTACTACTTATGTAATTGGAAATGATTCCTCATTACTATTACTTTGCTTGGTTAAGCTTACTTCTCTGACTTGTTGATGATGTATTGACTCATGAAGGGGTGACATTACTCTTGAGAATAATATAGGACATAAACACACATTCATTTTCACTCCTTCGCATGAATTATTCACTTATAATCTCTCTCTCTCTCTCTCTCTCTCTCTCTCTCTCTCTCTCTCTCTCTCTCTCTCTCACACACACACACACACACACACACATACACCACCACAAAAACCAAAGTAGCCACACACACCCCCAAGCAACCACACCTGAAAACCACGTTTTAATATTAGTATGTTTTCGGTTATAAGTTCTCTCTCATTATATACATACATACACACACACATATGTGTGTATGTATGTATGTCTCTTTCACACACACACACATATGTATGTGTGTATGTATGTATGTTACACACACATACACATGCAAGCATGCATTCACATACACACAGACACACACACACACACACACACACACACACACACACACACACACTCATGCACACACCATAGAAGTAGAAGTGGTTTACAGGATGAGGGTTAGAATAATTCTGCAAAAGCTAAATGTCACATATAAGTAATTACATTTTTTTATCTTCTTTTTTAGTGGAGGCTCTTGAAGAGAACTACAGTTTCAAATTTCAATGTAGCTTGGAATTGAATGAACAATTATACCTATTGAGGTGGAGCCCTTTATAATATATATGCGTGCTTGAGGAAGGATAAAAAGGAAAAACATATACTAGTAGAAAATCTCTTACATATATCTAGACTAGATAGTAGACGGCCGAGGAGTTGAGTGAGGTCATTTATGTAGTTTTGATTTGTGTAATTATAGTCATAATTTACAATATTATGGAAAGACATCCATTCACAAAGGGGAGTTTGCAACTTGTCGAGATTGGTCATGATCTCCTTGAAAGACGAGCAGAGTTCCAAGAAGATGAAGCTCACATTGGGCAAGAGGTTCTAAAGAGACTCGCTTAACCAGCCCATAGAGTCAGTGTAATTGCGGGTAATGTCGTTCACCCATGCTATACACCCTCGCTCGTCCAATGTTTGTCTACGAGGCTAGCAAAATACTTGATGATGAGGCTGCATCCCATCAAGACTACACTATTTATGCATATTAGAATGAGGGAAAGATGTGGGGACACATGTCCCCACAAATCTCATCCATTCTACTCACGTTTTTTTTGCAGACAGTATGCAGATATATACGTTGCTATGAACATTGTTGTACCCGTGGCTATGGACGTTGTTGTACATGGAATATTGATGTTGTTGTAGTCGTGTACTCATAGCCGCGCCCATAGCCGCACTTATAAACATGTGGGGACAGAATGAGGGATAAATGTGGGGGCACATGTCCCCACAAATCTCACCCATTCTGTACCCATTTTTTTTGTAGACAGTACGCGGCTATATATGCGACTATGAATATTGTTATACACATGGTGATTGATGCTGTTGAAGCCATGTCCATAGCTATGCTTATAGATATATTGTGGGGACACAATGAGGGAGAGATGTGGGGACACAATGCCCCCACAAATCTCACCCATTATGTAGCCTTTTTTTTTTTGCAAATAGTACGCAACTATATACACTACTATGAACACTGCTGTATACGTGACTATGGATGTTGTTGCACACGCGGTGACACTATTGTAGCCGCGTCCATAGCCGTGTGAATGTTTTTTTCTATTTATAGATCCTTTGAAATTTCTACTTATCTTCACGCGGTTGTGCTCTTCTTTTGTTGTAGTGGTAAAAAATCTCTTGCATACATCTAGACTACATACTAGAGGCACCTAGATCTAGAGGAGCTTAGTGAGGCCATTTATGTAGTTTTGGTTTGTGTAATTATAGTCCTAATTTACAATATTATGGCAAGCGATCCATCCACAAAGGAAGTTTTTAAAGGCGGGTAGAGAGAGAATACCATAATGACCGGGATTGGTCATGATCTCGTCGAAGGCCGAGTAGAGGTCCAAGAAGACGAAGCTGGCATTGGGCAAGAGGTGCTGAAGAGACTCGCTTAACCGGCCCAGAGAGTTAGTGTAATTGCGGGTAATGTCGTTCACCCATGCCATACACCCTCGCTCGTCCAATGATTGTCCGCGGCCGGCAAAATACTTGATGTTGGGGCTGCATCCCATCATGCCTACACCGCTTATCATAAAATTGCGCGCCCCCGTGTCGTACAAGAACTTCACGATAATTAATTAGAGATTAATGAGCGGATGCAAAATTGAAATAAAATTAATTAGAGTATCAGTCAGCAAAATATTAGAGTATTAGACTCGCTTAACCGGCCCAGAGAGTATTAGACTCGCTTAACCGGCCCAGAGAGTATTAATTAGAGTATTAGACTCGCTTAACCGGCCCAGAGAGTTAGTGTAATTGCGGGTAATGTCGTTCACCCATGCCATACACCCTCGCTCGTCCAATGATTGTCCGCGGCGGCCGGCAAAATACTTGATGTTGGGGCTGCATCCCATCATAGAATTGCGCGCCCCCGTGTCGTACAAGAACTTCACGATAATTAATTAGAGATTAATGAGCGGATGCAAAATCTCTGCTCATAAGTACCAGGAAAGGGGTTAAAAAGATAAGGTTTGAGAAGAAAAGAGCCTGTATAGAAGAGATTAAAGAGCTTGAAGACAGGGTGGACAATGGAGATGATACAGCTCAGAGGAAGCTAAAGGACACGAGAGCCAAACTCCACAAGCTTGAAGACCAAGAACTGGAGGAAAGCTCCCTCTTCTTCAGGGAATGGTGGGCTGGGAAAGCAGATAGACCATCTAAAGAGATGTTCCAAATGCTCAAAGTAAAACATGCAGCGGACACAATCCCCCCCATGAAAGACAGCTCAGGCAATCTATTGCTAAAGGATGAAGACAATAAAGCCTGGATAGCACAGCATTTCCAAACGCTCCTCACAGAAACTACCACCTCGGATGAGGAACAAACGGGGGCCACTAAGGTTATTGAACAGAGCAGACGCAAAACTGTACCTGAGCAACAAGCCCATTGGCTGGACAAAGCAATCACAAGAGAGGAAATTGCAGCCATTGACATGCTCAAGGTCAAGAAATCGCCCAGCAAAGATGGCCTCCCAGCGGAATTCTTCCAAACCTTCAAAGAATTTCTGATAGAGCCCCTTCTCAAAATCTGGAATAAAGCCCTCCTCTTCGAAGCCCTCCCCTAGACTGTCAATGCAGGAATCATTAAACTTATACACAAAAAAGAGGACAGGGACATTATAAGCAACTGGAGGCCGATCACTCTCCTCAATAGCGCTTACAAGATCTTTGCCAAAGCTCTTGCTTTAAGGCTGAAAGATCATATGAATGATTGGATAAGACAGGAACAGAAGGGATTTATTAAAGGAAGGTTCATTCTGGACACTATAATCACGCTTTGGGAAACTATGGAATATGCAGAAGAATCAGAGCAGGATTACATTTTCTTTAAAATAGACTTTGACAAAGCCTATGATAGACTTAGATGGGACTATATGCTGGATGCTCTGAAACACATGGGTTGTGGCCCTAGATTCTGTAGCATGGTTAAAACCTTATTGGGCAATGCTTCTGCTCATGTTTGTGTCAATGGAGATTTGACACAAGCCTTCAAATTGTCAAGGTCCATCAGGCAAGGCTGCCCTCTGGCCCCCCTTCTGTATGCAATAGCGGCGGATGGACTCAATTGGCTTATCCATGACAGAATAAGCAAAGGTGATCTGAAAGGTATTTTACTTGGTAATGGAGAACAGGTGTGCACGGAAATGTTCGCAGATGACTCCAATGCTCTTGTGGAAAATGAAGAGAACAGCATAGACACCTTTTGGGAATGTCTGCAAACCTACTGCAAGGCCTCTGGCTCAGTGATCAACCACAACAAAACAGGGATCAGAACCAGCATTCAGCCCCCGCCTAACTGGCTCCTACAAGAAGGATGCAAGGTTATCCAGGATGGTGAAATTATTAGGATTCTTGGAATACCTATGGGATTCAGAGTGTCTCTAAGGAAAAGATGGCAATGGGTCATGCAAAAACTTGAAGTCAAGCTAAAAAAATGGCAAAATAGACAACTGAATATGGCAGCCAGGAAAATGGTGCTTAACCACTGCATCATTCCAACTGCAATCTACTTCTTGAGCTGTTGGAGACCTCCTGAAGAAGATGTGAAGATGTTCTTGTCCCTTTGCAGGAACTTTCTCTGGGGAGGAGACCCGTGGGTAAAGAAAGTGGCCAAAGTGAAATGGGAAATCTGCTGCCTCCCCACTGAGCTTGGAGGATTGGGAATTCTAGACATAGTAGAATTAGCTGACAGACTGGCAGCCAAATGGATTCTGAGAGGATTAATGCACCAGGACAAGAGTTGGGCGTGGCTTCTCAACAGGAAAAATCACATGTTTGCTCTTAGAGGCCAACATAGATGGAAAAACCTCCCCCATCTAACCATTATTGGAAGCAAACACGGGATAAACCCAAAAGGATCGGAACTGGTGGTTTCGATATGGAAGGCCTGGGGGAAGGTGAAAGGGCAGTTGGAATTAGCCACGGCCCTTAAAGATTTGCTGGGTTTGCATCCTCTCGACTCCATATGGTGGCCTGCCCTTGATCTGCCACCAACGGATTCTCAAGATTTGGAAGAGGCTCTGAAGCTGCACAACATGGGCATTAAGATATGGGCAGACCTGTGGGACAGAGAAAAGAAAACATGGCTAGCAAGAGCGGATCTCATAGCTAAACACAACCTCTCAGACTCACAGCTGGACACTGTTGGGAGAAGACTGATGCTATGGCAGAGGGAAGACTGGTGGCTAATGACAATAGAGGTCCCCCCCAAGTTGAAAGCCTTCCAGTGGAAATCCCAAAGGTACATCTGGCCTATCCCTCCCATAGTCTCCTCCCCTCCTGTCCATCGGTTTCTTAACCAAAGATGGAGTATCCTCAAAGACAGAAGACAATGGTATTTTCTCTTTAAGTCCTTATGGGGGAAACATGTGGAACCTAAGAAAGCCTGCCTAGCTTGGCTTATCATGTACAGAGCCATCTGGACTCAAAAAAAGGCTCTTGCTATCGGGAAGGGCAATGGTACTTGCAGCAGATGCAACAAAGAAGAAGATGATGTCCACATATTTCTTTTGTGCCCTGCCATAGAGCTAATGGTTAAGAAACTTAATGAATATGTGGCTAGTTGGGGGCAAACATCACTGTCATGGAAATATCTGCTTATTGGTGATTCAATAGGATGCTCTACGGAGCTGTGGACTGTAATTAGAACAGAGATCCTCTGGTTCTTTTGGCTTGAAAGACTAGCGGCCTTATACAATGGCAGTACTCGGAATACTAACACCCTCAAAAGTCAGCTCACCTCCGCTGGAGAGAGATTCTACCTGAAGAAGCTCACTGCCATTGAGACCAAAATTTCAAGAGCCAAAGTCCAGATTGAAAGGTCGGCCATGAACATTCAGGCGAAGTTGAAGCTACTACAGCTACAAGAAAAGAGAGAGCAACTCGTCAAGATTGATCTCTCCTATGTTCTAAAGCTCCAGTACCTATAGGAAGCCATCTTGTAACTCAGTACTTTGGTTATCTGTAATCCCCCATGAATCCCGGTATGTAACCTATAGGAAGCCATCTTGTAACTCAGTAATTTGGTAATCTGTAATCCCCCATGATTCCATGTATCAGGAGCTTGGCCATAGCTAATTCTCCGACTCTTGTAACCTGTATTGTCTTTTTTCAGTAATGAAAATGCCTTTTATTGAAAAAAAAAATGAGATACTGAGCACTTGGAGAACTGCCCTCGCTGGATCTTTGATAATTTTGCATTGTGCGCTTGTATCGATCATTTCATGTATTGTATTAATTAGAGTATCAGTCAGCTGCAGCTGCATCGCGCACCAGCGGGCGAGTGCAGGTGGGCTTGATGCATGCATTAATGAGCTGAGATTAAGAAATTGATTTCGCACAAATTACCCGGATAGTATCGGCAACCTTGTCCACGACGAGGGGTAGCAAGTTCATGATTTCTGCATGTGTAAATCCGGCCACGACCAAACCAGAAATGTCATTTCCACCGATTTCTATGAAGCAAGTAGCTTCCGCTACAGTTGATGGATCCGGGAAAGTGGTCACGCCTCCTTTCAAACCTAAAAGTAAAATAAATATTAACCAATATGTGGCTTTTGCTGGTTATACGTAGGTTATAATATGATTTCTCTACAAGCATTATCAACCCATGTTCTTGCTTAGAAAATTATCCTCAGACTGGACTGTGAGAAGTGTGTACCTGCTTCCACAAATTGCAAGAAGGTCCGATGCCATTGTAATTGAACGTCTAGTGTGCAGGTGGTATAAGGGATAGTCCCAAGCTCTACAGAGTAGGAGTAATTGAGAGCTGTGGCGCTGCCCACTGCGTAGTTTACACCGTGAGAGAAGTCCGTCCCGACAAAGTCCAAGAGAGGTGGCAAGAAAGGGAGGCCCAGCGACTGCACTGCAACACCATAGCCCTCCCCCACACACACACACATACACACAAAAAAACAAAATATGTACTTGTTAGAGGATTAACACCGCCTTGATATACTTGTGCAGGTGTCGTGATGCAGTAATACCAAATGCAACGTCTACTTGCCTATACAATCAATGATTAAACGACCATCCGAGAAGCGTTGCGCCCCAGCTTTGAAGTAGGTTCTTCCATAGGGAAGGAAAGACGGTGATAGGAAGGCCGGGTTCCATGTTCTCACGAGGTTGCCTGTGTCCGAGAGAGAGTCCCCAAACGCAAACACAACCGAGGGGCACCCAACATGAGGCGGAGTTGAGGCGGCATGGCAAATGAGCACCAACATGAATAATACTATTTGGAAACGCGGCCAAAAGCTGGCCATAATTACATGGTGACCTGAATAACCCATGCCAAAATCCCTGCCCTCACTCTCTATATTACACCACTTACTTATAGCTGATCCAAAAGGCGTGATGCGGATGAAACCAAAGCGGCTGCCGGGGCTCCATCATTCACAGCCTCTAAGTGATTAGGGTAGGTGAGGAGTCTTTCGAAAGCAACTATACAGGAGGGCCGCAGGTCCTTATTAGTGGGAGCCTGCTTATCGGATCATGTACGAAAGGAAAGGCAAGGTAAAACACACGGTGTAACCAGGTGATCTGTAGAACTCTGTCGCAAGGTCATTTGTAGTCTTCATGGATGCCTTCAGAAACTGTAGATCATCATATATTTAAGCAAAGCACAACACAAGAAAATGGCACATGTTGATGGGAGCTCACAAGGGTTGATTAGTCCCCCCCCCCCCTTTTGTATTATGAAGATTTTATACACAAACCTTACTCACTAGGCAATATCTGGTTGATTACCCCTTGTATTGTGAAATTTTATACACAAACCTTACTCACTAGGCAATATCTGGTTGATTAGTCCCCCCCTTCTTATGAAGATTTTATACACAAACCTTACTTCTGGATTGGGTGGGTGTGTGGGTGGGTGGGTGGTGGAGTATTGAACTCACTCCCTTACTTAGGGGAAGCGGTGAACATTGAACTCACCCCTGCTGGATATGAACACTCTATCAGCTATTCGACTGGAGCTCGATAATTGCCTAGCTATCGTTTTACAAAAGAAAATCACTTAATCTACATCACATCACATGACCAGAATTTAGGAAAACTGGAATTTAGCAAAACTGGCTAAGATTTTAAGTATTTGAAGGAATGATTTTTTAATATAAAACTGGCATATAGTAAAACCCAATATAGCTAAGAGTTGTCTTTACAGGTAATGCCCATAATCAATGTTAGAGAATAACACTGTACCCACCCACTAATAAAAAAAGACAAGTTGGAGTACAATGGTTTTCCTATTTAAAATCTTATTATTGACTGGTCTTTAGAACTAAAAACTTATAAGTTTTATCGATTTACAAAAAAGGAGTTGCAAATTACTCGCTTTAAATTGTGATGACCGCATCTGCAAGCATGTTTCACCTGCAAAGTTCAAAAGCAGTCGCCAGGGCCGAGGGCAGAGGCGCACCTTACTCGCTTTGAATTGTGATCAATGTGATGACCGAGTCTGGAAGCATGTTTCACGTTCCAGCGAGATATATCTCCACAAGTGTTCGGAAAAAAAGTTGGGAAAACCTCCGTGTAGAAATTGTCAAATTATTTATAAAAGGAAATTTCCAAATCTGAAGGTTTTTGTTTTATAACTTCTCAAAATTTGGAGGTATTTGTACTTTAAAGTTTTAAATTTGAACGTGTTTTCCAGGTGCAAGCTACACTAAACTTGGCTTTTTTTCGAACATTTATCTGGAGCCTCCAACCATTTATGAACACCATCTGTTTAGTTGACTCTTGTCTAGAGTCTGTATAAGGGAATTTCAAAGCCCAAAATGGGCTTCAAATGACACACGTGCAAATTCACCTAAGGTGGCAACAATGAAACCTATTAACTTACCATAGTATCAACATGAAGCCTAGTTCTTAGGTCCAAAGTTATATGGGTACCAGGGATTTCACTAACGTAATTATAAACACATCAATAAGTTATTAACTTTTGACAACAGCACATAAAATTAACGTTGTATTAATATTATCAGTATTTGACTTGGAATACAGGTAAAGCCCGTCAAGGTTATTATATTGCCTATCGAGCTTTTTTTATTTCCCAATGGGCCCGCCCGGCATTTTATATTTCCTAGCGGGCTCGCCAGAAATAGAAAAAGCCCGGTGGGCTATTATTTAAGTCTATAAAGGAACTTCATGGTGTCACATCTCTTGTTTTCATAGTAGCCACACACTAGAGGGTGCTTCTCCCAAATAGACAGCCCATGTTTAGGTAACTTGGGTAGGTGCTATCCCTGAGCAAATCCTTGTGCTGCTTGTAGATTGGGCTATTAGTCCTATTATTGGACTGTTTGGGCCCTTAATACAGACAACACAGTCTGCATTTTGCATATAGAGTACACTGTACGGATTGGACATCTTGTCCTTGATATTGGGCGATGGTTGTCCTTGATTTACATGAGTATGCTATTTGTGCATGCTTTAGTTCAGACTTAGGGATTACTTTACACTTTAGCTTAGACTAGTAGTCCTTTATTGGATGGTGCTAGTCCTTACTATAGAGAGATATTATTGTGTATGCTATTTGTGCATGCTTTAGTTCAAACTTAGGGATTACTCTACACTTTAGCTTAGACTAGTAGTCCTTTATTGGACGATGCTAGTCCTTACTATAGAGCTATATATTATTGCATATGTGAGTGATTGGACCATTTGTCCTTCTTGTACTGCATCACTCACAATAGAAAAAGCCAACATGATTGATTGGACCATTTGTTCTACTATTTAACGAGGCACAGCCGCCGTTGATTCCCTCCCATAGAACAAGGGTCTTCTTGGGACTTAATCTAACTAACGCAACTAATCTTATCTTAATGGTATCGCAGGAATCCTCCGATCCAGCCTCCGATCCATGGGTTAGCCAACCACTGTATTGGTGGGATTCCTTTATAAAGATTTGGTTGTGTTTTACCTGGGCACCGAGGAAAAGAGTTTCCAGGTCCCCTAGCCGACGTTTCATGCAAAAATTAAGGTAGGAATTCCACATACACACCTGATATGAAATTGCCATTTATAACAGATTCGGTTGTCTTTAAAACAATCCTTCAATAGAAATCGTAATATTACTGATTATCATCCTCTAAAATTTTGAATCCTTTGTGTTACAAAATATGTCATTTGGACTCTCCGTTGAAGACCAGCTGGCCAACCAACGAGATCCAATATCAAAATCTGATTCACAAAATTCTTTCTCTTTAGTCCATCCGAATCTTCCTCGACGCACGCATGGGTGTCCTAGCAACTGTGAGCCCGTGCATCACCTAGTCAGAACCCTCTAAGATCCTCCTTAGGTTTCCTAGCACTTCACTCAGGGACCGCTTCGTCAGTCCTGGCCCATCGTACCGAAAGCGCACCATTTTAACCGTACACCGAGACTGGTCAAGACCTCGGCAGGCTTTGCCCACGAGCGATGTCCCTCGACGACTCCTCCCGAGCTGTTGCAACAACGAACCTCCTCTTAGTAAAACACATGCCAAATGCTTCCTCTAGCATTCTGGCGTAAAACAGTCCTTTAAATAAAAAACAGAGGCAAGTAAAATTCCCAGTTTGGGATTGGTTCCACAAAACCCCTTTTTCCTTAATTTCCCAATTTCATAATGAGAATCCTTGATCTCTCATGAAGGTAATCTACCCATCATTTGACTAATTGTCCAGCTAGATTCTTGGTGATTTTGGTCAAAGGAAAACTAGTTTAATTCAACGGTGGTCTATTCTTTGTATTTAGGAACTTGAATTGGTGCTTGATTCATACCGAAAGATAGAGAAGTAGGTTTACTGTCCGTCCCTCTCGTAGTCTAACCAAAATCATTCAGTTTCGTTCTAATAAGGATTTTCTTCATATAAACATCTATTTTTGGATAAGTACCAATTTAATGATTTAACCAAATAGAATATCTAGAGATATTCTTTCTACCATTTAATTTCTCAACCTTAATTCCCTAGGTGGAATTATGATGAAAATTCCTCTAAATTTGTTATTAAAAAATAATTCAATCTTTCTCTACTTTAATATCATAAAAATTCTTTTTTTAATTAAATACAATTATCCATAAGCTTAAAATTCCTCTTTTTCTAATTTATTGAGTGCAATCCAAATGTTATAGGAATTCCTCTTTTATCATAAAATAAATCTATCTAAAATTTCTCTTTAAACTAAATAAAAATATTCAATATTCCAAATATACCAAGAATTCCTCTTTTTTCATTTAAATGATTGAATTCCAAATATGATGGGAATTCCTCTTTCATCATGTAAATTTATTCACGCATAAAATAATTTTAACTAAAATTTCTCTTAAAAATTAAATAAAATATCCATTAATCTTAATATGATAAGAATTTTACTTTTTGCATTTAAATGATTGAATTCTAAATATGATGGAAAATCCTCTTTTATCATTTAAAATTTTTTTATGCATAAAAATAAATTTAACTAAAATTTCTCTTAAAATTGAATAAAAATATCCATTAATCCAAATATGACAAGAATTTCACTTTTTCCATTTAAATGATTTAATTCCAAATATGATGGTAATTCCTCTTTCATCATTTACATTTATTCATGCATAAAATAATTTTAACTAAAATTTCTCTTAAAAATTAAATAAAATATCCATTAATCCTAATATGATAAGATTTTCACTTTTTCCATTTAAATGATTGAATTCCAAATATGATGGGAATTTATCTTTTATCATTTAATTTTTTCTTATGCATAAAAATAAATTTAACTAAAATTTCTCTTAAAATTGAATAAATCCAAATATGACAAGAATCCCACTTTTCCCATTGAAATGATTGAATTCCAAATATGATGGGAATTCCTCTTTTATTATTTAAATTTATTCATGCATAAAATAATTTATCTAAATGTCTTCTTTAATTTTAAATAAAATAGACATTATTTTCTCTTTCTCCATTGGAATACATGGATCTTCATTATCATGGGAATTCCTCTTTTATCTCATAAAAATGAAATTACTAAGAATTCCTCTTTCTCTCTAATTAACTATTTATGCATAAACATTAAAAATTATTTTTCCATGGATGTGATGAAAATTACTCATTTAGCATAGAATGACTAATCCTAGAATATGGTAGGAAGTACTCTTTTCACATTATGCATAAAAATGATTTATGTATTAATTTTTTAGAAAATTTTCCATAATAAAACTTAGTAACATCATTATGATAGATTAACTATCAATAGATCTAAATCCAATTTATGGATCTAAATCATAATTTATGTAACATAAAAGCATTAAAAAGCCATTTCTTTAGCCTCTAGCTTGACTAGCATAGAGTTTGATTTTAGAATTGAGAATTACTCCATGAGAAGCATCATTTGAATAGAGAATCGGTCATAGGAATGACCATTCTTTGGGGGAGACATTAGGAATTTTTTGGACCCAAAAAGGGTCTCCTGATAAGGATTCCTAATTTTAAGATATTAGAGCTTAAAAATATGGGCTTAAGGGAGACAAAGGCTATAATGACCCCTATTTTTTGCCTTGCCACATCAGCCATACCCCCTAGTTTCACTGTTTAAAGGGAATATTCTCATATTCTCTCTCTTACTTTTTGACTTTTCTCATACTTTTTGAATTTTTTATCTTCACTCTCTATAAATTGAATCTTTCTTGTCAGTTTGAAATCTCCTTTCTCATTAACTCCCACCATATCTCCCTTCCACATCAGCAAAACATTCTCATATTTAGGTGGACCCCAACAAGTGATTTTTTTTAATTATTTAATTTTTTACATTTTGAGGTTGAAAAAACACCACCCAATCAATATGTATGATGAAAATAAAGTTTTTTCTCCAAAAAGCTTGTAATTCAAGGGTCACATCAGAAGCCTGTCAGGAGCCAGTACATCCATAACTAACTGTCAGGTCCCCACAACCCCATAAACATAACTAACTGCTATATTCAGGAACCACTACATCCATGAGATCTCAAAATTGTGGGGATCCCAAAAATTATTATTTTTTAAATTTTTTGAGAAATGTAATTTATTGATGAAAACTCCATGCTAGTATATTTGTATATCAAAAATATCAATTTTTTACTTAGAAAAATGGATTTGTGTTAAACCTGCAAACAACAACAAAGTTTTAACAGTCTCTCACTCCCCCTCTCTCTCTCGCTCTCTCTCTCTCTCCCCTATGAGAATCTCTTTGCTTTAGCTTCTTCCTCTGCTTAGCTATGGAGCCTTTGCAAGCTATGTGTGTAGCCTCTTGTGAAGCTAGAAAATGGAAGGTTGATTTACACATTCGTATTCCTGAAGAGTATGGCACCTCTAAAAAAACCCATCCTACTAATTCACAATCTGTCCAAGCTCGTAGAATAGCTAAGGAGAAAAATGTAGATCTTTGGGTTGATGGGCATCTCTATCCAGTTGACCCTCCATTAAGAGAAAACCCTCCTTTCTGCAATTTATCATCTTTTATGCAATTTGTTAGTGAAAGGAGAGCTTGGCTTGTTAGGATACTACAAAAGATTGACTACAAGTGGAGCTTGGCAAACCCATATTCTCCAGGTGGAGTACCCAAGGGATGGAGAAGTCACATTATAAAGCAAGAGGGGCTTATTTCAAAAATACAAGACATGGAGGTGGAGCTTCGGCAGGAGGAACATGTACAAACTATCTACACGCACAACCTTTGGAAGGGTATTGGTTAGGGAGGAGCGAGCCCAACAATCTAAGCTTGCGCAAGAGGCATGCAAGGCTGCAAAAAGTCATGCGCGGCTTTAATGGTTGCATCCGATTGCTCCCCAGGCATGGTGCTTGGTGTGCACACATGAGGAGACAAGGGAGGCATTGGATTGTGCACGCACCAGCATAAATCTACATGTAATAAGGCTAAGAAAATAAGTTTAGTTAGGTTTTTTTGCCCTTTAAAAAAAACTATTAATAGTTCCTTCTCTCACTTCATTTTCATTCCACTTTTTTAGAGAGCTTGAGCTCAAGATCTACGTAGACACCCATGTAAGGACACCAACACATCACCACATTAGCATAGTCATACATGGATATGGCACGCACCATGAACACTGCACTTGTTACCATGCCTTCACGAAACACAGTGCAAGGAACCCAACGACCACATACTGGCGACACCACGGAAGAGAGTGACCCCTTCGATTCTAGAACATGCCCAATGGGATCACCAGAGTCCAACCCTCCTCCCACATCAACACCAATGCACACATTTGCAGGCCCTTCTAGTGGGAGCAAGCATGTGAAGAAGACCCCACAATGCAGCCACCCCCCAGAGATCAAGACAGAGAGGCCGATGATGAGCAGTACGATTGGGTTGGTGAAAACATTCTAGGTGAGGACCGAGGTTGGACGTATCAAGGTCCACCTCATGCATATAATGCCCAAGCATTCATCCATTCCTCGTGTGTGAAAGATGGCCCCGTATCTTCTACTACAGTGGGCTATTCAGCTGCTGCAGATTATGCACCCTTTGGAAAGTGCTCTGATGCAAGCTACTCTTCCACACTAGCACTCCTTTCCTACTGCCTTCACTTCCTTGTCATCCCTCAAATACCCTGCCAACTGCAATGCAGGCATCTCTACCTCCTCATCCTCATCCTGATGATGAGAGGAATGCAAAAGTGGCGAGCCATGAGAGGAACCTAGTTCCTAAATTTTCCTTCCCCAACCTCTTCACCTCCTGCTTATTAAAGGTACAATAAGCTCCTGCGGGGATGTAGATGTCGATGAAGCATTCAAGGCACTGGGGATGTAGGGGCGGGCATATTGTTGAATGTACTTAAGCAGCTCAACAGGCACCCATCGATCATTGGGTTTAATTTGGGGCAATGGGAAAAGGAGATGGAGCGGGGAGCCAAGTATTGCTCCATGTATGCAATCTACGTCTCATAATGTTGGGACGCAAGGGCGAGCAACTTTTCAAAGTCGACTTCACGAGAGAACATGACAAAGAGCTCGCTCTTGCCCGCCCACAGGGTGGTGGGAGAGGAACTCACAGAAGTTGTCAAAGTGGGTAGCCATGTGAATGCAAAGAGATAGTGTGAGCTCGTGCTTGGTTTCTATCGCATGAAAATGAGAAAGAAGGCACCTTTGGCTATTTATAGTTAAAATTTAAAGTTTGGCCTTTTCATAGTAGACCACTAGACAAAAAAAATTACAGTTTGCAAAAATGTTAAGATTTCAATTACATAAAGATTGGTTAAAAAAGAGCCTGCTACAAAATTACAAGCATGTCATCTAATCTAAAATTGTTATAATGCTTCATTTTTTGCCCCTCTTGTGACATTTACTTCATGTTGATCTCCATCTCCTTGTTGACTTGAAATCTTGTCATTGCCTTCACCTCGATCCTGAAACTCTTGCCCCTCACGTGCATCAAAACATAGATTATTTTCCCATATACTCAGTTCATCTTCAAGCTCTTCCACATGCCTACTATGTGTTTATAGAGCTATGCACCTTGCTGCTGCTGTGCTGAAAATTCAAGGTCTCCCATTTGCCATGATTCTAAGACCATGGTTGTCCCCTCCTTACGTTTCCCAATCTGTAAAAATATAGAAAGTGGCACAATAACCAGAAAGTGTAAGGGTTAATTCTAGACATGTAGTGGAATCAGATATACCTTTCTTCTCATCAACTTGAAACTTGACTCTTCCACATTGTCAAAGCCCATGATGCTAAAGTGTTGACGCAGGTCTGCTAGGCTCCAATGCTTACTTGCTACCACTCGCTCAATCCATCCATTTTGCATCATCACAGCTACCTCAATATGCATACTTTCTTCTTCTGAGGCTTGAAGTGGGATCCATGTCCCGTGCTTTTGCATCCATCTTTCGTAGTACAGACGCATGTACAAAATAGAGCGTGCCTTCAAAAACTTGAAAGACACTGTAGAATCTACTACATTGCACTTGTACACATCACCTTGATGTGACTCCTCATTAACCTCCCAACCCTCTCCTAGTAATCCTTGAATGAGGTCAGACCATACCTCCTTATAAATATACATTGTTTTTGTTTGGTGCTTTGGCATGGAATTGAACATGTGCACAAAAACATGTAAAGGACAAAACTAATTTAGCCCTACTGACCTAGATGCCTTTGAAAACTTAAGTGATGTCTTGATATCACTTACCATCTTAAACTTTAAGCATAAGATGGTCCAAGTATCAGGTTTGGGCCATTCGGGATTGTTAAGAGGGAGGTTGGGGATCTCTTCTAGCTTGCCAAATAAACCTAGTTTTTTATCTACAAAATATGAGTGAGAAAAGAAAAAGATATTGTTCTGTCAAGATCACTTGGTCTTTGAGATACAAACATTGTCTCTCCAATGGATGCATGCATAGCATAGAAAACTCGAGTGAGGCTTTGGAGTGGTTGTTCCTCAACATAATTAGAGGGAAAAATATCTGTACAGAGACATAAGAAAATGGAGAATGATAAGAATATTTGAAACAAAAAATCCAATATTAGCATGTTGTTGAAGCTGTGTTTATGTTTATGTTACACAGACAATTTAAAGGAAACCTTGGTCGTTAGCCTTGAATGTACAAGTCTCCAAGGGTATACACATGTTGCACTATGGCAACCATTACTTCCTTCTTAGTATGCTTGACGCCTTGTAGCCACCCTAGATTTTCTTGGGTTCCCTAGGGCCATTCTCTCAAGATTGCATGGGAGCATGGCCCTTGGGCCCATATCTACATGTGCATGGCAAGAGTTACCCTTGTAAGAGAATCTAGCTTGGCACTAGGGCCAAGCTACCATGAACAAATCTACATAATCTCTGCTGGTAGATTGGCCCTAGGGCCAAGCAACCATCAACAAAGCAACACCATCTTTGTTGGTAGATTTGTTCATGGTAGCTTGGCCCTATGGCCAAGCTAGATTCTTTTGTGTTTCCCTAGTGACATTCTCTCAAGATTGCATGGTAGAATGTCCCTTGGGCCCATTTATTAATGTGCATGGTAAGAGTTACTCTTACAAAAGATTCTAGCTTGGCCCTTCTATGAACAAATCTACATCCTCTTTGCTGGTAGTGCTACCTACAATAAAGAAACACCATGTTTGCTGATAGATTGGCCCTAGGGACATATTTCTGCCAAAATGATGTAGATTTTCTCATGGTAGCTTGTCCCTAGGGCCAATCTAGATTATCTTGTGTTCCATAGGGCCATTCTGTACTCCCTTGTATCTTGATGTACTTTATAATGGTCCTAGGGAACTCAAGATAATATAGAGTGACCCTTGTAAGATAATCCAGCCTGGCTGTATGACCAAGCTACCAAGAATAAACCAAATTCCTCTTTGATGTGGTAGCTTGGCCCTAGGGCCAAGCTACCACACTACTGCAACACCATCATTGCTGCTAGATTGTCCCTAGGAGAAAGATGTTGAAATATACAAGTGAATAGGGTATGTGTGGGAACAAGCTCTTGGATAGAGGCTGTAAAAGAGGAGATGTAATTGTGAAAGAACCTGTGAAAAGGTTAGAAGAATCTACTGGGAGAGAATAATGGGTAGCATGAGGGAATTTAGGAGTGTGGAGTTATTCTGGGAGATATTCAGGGAAAAGAGAAGAGGTGGAGAGAATCAGGCAAAAGGTGGAGATATTCAGGGAGTGAATCATGGAGAAATCAAAGGGATTTGATGCTTGATGTAAACTCTATAAATTGAGGCATAGCCCTAATGAGAATTTGCTGGTTTTTGAGTATCCATGCCTACATTAATCTATGTGCTAATTATTCACTAATTACGTCTTAATCATTTCTTAATCACTTTGTTAATCATGTTGATTCTAGTGTATGATCCACCCTAGCTCATCATTTAGCTCAAATTTCAACATGGTATCAGAGCCATGCCTAGAATCAACCAGATTTATGAGCCCATTAGTGAATTAATTAGGATTAGTAAAATAATTAGCAAAAAATCAATTTTTTAGTAAGTTTTCACTCTTCCCCTTCACCCCCAGCCAGTGGAGGGTCTCTAGCACTTAGCACACTTCAAATTAGGTTATGAGCTTCTAGCTTAAGCTAGCCAACACCCTTGGCTACCAGCCCATCGAAACGGCGCTGCAAACCGCGAAGGCATTAAGGAGAAATTACGTTTTTAGCCGGCGCGTTTTTTTCTGAGTAATCTGCAGATTTCTCTTTGCTCCAATCAAATTACTTCAATTCCCTTTAGCCCAAGGGGTAATAAAGCATGCTCTACAAGCTGGTGAAGTCAGAATTGAGTTTCATCTAGTCTACAGTGAGATCCAAGCTCTTCATCAAATCTGCAGGTGACTTTGGTAAAACAGAGATTAAGCTTTCATTATTTGGTCAAATCTTATGTTTCTTGGCTTAATCCTCTACTAGACTCATTGCTATTAATGCCTTTGAAAGCATTTGAGCTCATTTGAAGTGGAAGGCACCAGATCTGGGCTCCCCGCATACTCTGTTTTCTGCACACAAACCAGAGCATTAATTTGCTAATCAGTGCTAATCAGTGATTAATCAGTGCTAATCAGTGATTAATCAGTGCTAATCACTGTACTTTGGTGCAATTGAGGGTTCAAATTAACCATTAGGTATCTGATACAGATCCCTAAAGCTTCAGATTGCAAATCGGAGTTGGTTTGATACTCCAACCATCCCGTACAAATTGGTTACCCTTAATTTAGTGTAAATTCTGGAAAATTGTGCTGATAAAATTTGTGAAAATCATCATTTTGCATTCAACCCTTGGTTAATGCCTGTAAATCTCACTCAAATTCAAGATTATTCACAGCCAAAATTGCATTTGGAATGTGCATGAGAATGAATGCTATACGCATTATGTATTGGGCACATTTTATCAGTGTAAAAATGGGAACAGACACTGCCCTTGTCCAGATTAAGGCAAGTGGTAAGACCTCCCGCATAATTTTGGGTTTGCATTGCATAATGACAAAATATAAACATCAAAAACCCAAAGGAACTGTCAGCAAAACATTGAAACATGTTGCTCACATGGAGCAAAATGACCTGACGGACGAGCTCATGGCCCCAACCATGAAAGAAGAAGAATATCTCTTCCCAAGAAGAGGATCCACACCGAGAAGAAGATCTGAAGAAAGACATGGACACGAGAAGAGAAGCTGCCACAAGAAGAGAAGCTGCCCCGAGAAGACTGAAAGAAGAGACGGACGCGTGGAGAGATGCTGCCACGAGAAGAAGACTGAAGACAAGAGAATATGTGAGGCTCCAAAGAGTGAGGAGCCATGTGAAAATCTCTGAGAGAGAGAGAGAGAGAGAACCCACAACCCAATGTAACCTGCCCCAATAAAGTAAAACCACCTCTGAGCCACCGATGATGTAGGCCACGTGGTAGATGTATGTGTGAGCACTTTAGTCAAGGTCGCGGGCACTTATAGTAGCCTTGGACACATAGAGAGAGAGAGTGTCAAGGACTATGGAGTTTAGGGACTTGAGGCACTGGTCGCGGACTGTCAAGTAAGAGAGAAACTTGATACAGGGTCCAGGTGTGCTGAGATAACTTGAGGGGAGGAGTAGACACTGGTCGCGGACTACCAAGTAAGGGGAGGCAAACTTGGTATAGGGTCTAGGTGTACTAGGAGTAGGGTTGTTGCAAGATCAGGGTGTCCAGTTTTATCCAGTTTATGCTGGACTGGGACAATGCTTGGAGAGCAAATTTTGGGGGGCAAGGTACTTAAAATGAGATCAAGAAAATAATAGAAAATACACTTGCCCTTAAATCAACCTAATATAACTTAAATTAATATAAATTAGTCTAATTAATCAAAAATATGATGAAATGATAAACAAATGATCTTTCCATACTTAGAGTGATCCAATTTATTTTTCCATAGGTGCACCATTACAAGTACACTAGTCCCTATAGGTTTTAGATGATTCACATCAAAAATGTAATTTTACTAATTAGATTATTAATATTTACAAGCCTTCTGATAGTCTGAAAGAATTTTGAAAAAGAGATCATTAAAAATCCAACCATTGGATTTGCAATTTTTACTAACCACCACATTCTAATAATGTCTCAGTATCTACCCACTCTTTTTATCTACAAGATTGAGGATTTTAAGTGGTAGCTATTGTGGGTACAAAAAGTGACGTATATTATAACACTTTAAAGACCTTGAAATATTTAAAGAAAATAGACAAATATCTTAAAATTTTCTCGAAAAATCAAGTTAAGCTCCATATTATGTGAAGATCTAAGTTACAAAGTGGGAATCTCATATGAGTTTATATGTAAAAGATATTAACATTTTATGGAATTTGTTCAAATTTGGGACAGGGTGTATACATTGACTTTGTACCTAAGAAAATGAGGACTTTTGACTATCTAATGCTTAATCAAATTATGCAACTATATTTCCAACTTTGAATATGATGTTCCAACAAAAGAACTTGAAACGAAATTCCTTCATTTACTAGGAGAGATTAGCCACTAAAGGTAAACAAATGCCTGTTTTTTTACTGTTTACAGGGTGCCTAAGTGGACAAAACTGGGCACCCTGATCTTGCAACCACCCAGTATTCACTTGAGGGGAGGTGTTGAAATATACAAGTGAATAGGGTATGTGTGGGAACAAGCTCTTGGATAGAGGCTGTAAAAGAGGAGATGTAATTGTGAAAGAACCTGTGAAAAGGTTAGAAGAATCTACTGGGAGAGAATAATGGGTAGCATGAGGGAATTTAGGAGTGTGGAGTTATTCTGGGAGATATTCAGGGAAAAGAGAAGAGGTGGAGAGAATCAGGCAAAAGGTGGAGAGAATCAGGCAAAAGGTGGAGATATTCAGGGAGTGAATCATGGAGAAATCAAAGGGATTTGATGCTTGATGTAAACTCTATAAATTGAGGCATAGCCCTAATGAGAATTTGCTGGTTTTTGAGTATCCATGCCTACATTAATCTATGTGCTAATTATTCACTAATTATGTCTTAATCATTTCTTAATCACTTTGTTAATCATGTTGATTCTAGTGTATGATCCACCCTAGCTCATCATTTAGCTCAAATTTCAACAAAAGATACAAGAAAAGATGATGTAGATTTGTTCATGGTAGCTTGGCCCTAGGGCCAAGCTACATTCTTGTGTGTGTGGTAGCTTCATTCTTGTGTGTGTGGTAGCTTCTTGTGTTCCCTAATTCCATTCTCTCTAGAGAGTGCACAGTAGAATGGCCCTTGGATCTATCTCTGCATGTGCATGGCAAGAATGACCCTTGCAAGAGAATCTAACTTGGCCCTAGGGCCACGCTACCATGAACAAATCTACATCCTCTTTGCTAGTAGATTGGCACTAGGGCCAAGCTACCATCAACAAAGCAATACTGTCTCTGATAGTAGATTGGCCCTAGGGCCAAGCTTAGGGATTTCATTAACGTCTTCACAATTTCGTGATCACGTTAACAAAACCTATTGTTAACATAAAAATTCTTGTGATCACAATGTATATTCACGGGCATTTTTATGACCTGCAAAAACCTTCTCTGCCAGTAATCCCGCCGGGAAAATGTGCATTTCCCGGCGGGCCCGTCGGGAAAACTCATTTTCCCGGCGGACAAATTAAAAAAATAAAAAAAATAAAAAATAAAAAAATAAAAAAATAAAAAAATAAAAAAATAAAAAAAATAAAAATAAAAAAAATAAAAATAAAAAAAAATAAAAATTCATGTTCACAGTCATTCTTACCATTTTTGGGCCTTCTGGACTCATTTATGATGTAAAAAGTTCAAAATTATTGGCACAAAAAAAGTTTTGTATAATTTGCTGGCCTTAAGTTCAATTGACACACCAATTAAATCTAACTATACTTACATCAATTGACTCAATTGTCCATGACATCATTGCACTCAATTGAGCCCAATTGGACTCAATTACACTTGATTTACACTCAATTGATATTAATTGGGTGTCAATTGATGTCAATTGTGCCTAATTCGACACAATTGAGCCCAATTTACACCAAATTTACAAAAATTGGATGTAAACTAAGTATCAATTGAGTCGAATTGGACTCAATTGATAATAATTGGATGTTAATTGATATTAATTAAGCCCAATTGACTTCAATTGGGTGTTAATTTATTATAATTAATGTCAATTAAGCTCAATTGAGCTTAGTTGACATCAATTGGGTGTCAATTGAGCTCAGTTGACATCAATTGGGTGTCAATTGATATCAATTAAGCTCAATTGAGCTCAGTTGACATCAATTGGGTGTCAATTGATATCAATTGAGCTCAATTGGGCTCAATTGCACTCAATTGACACTTAATTCCAGGTGTTAATTGCATCCTATTGTGCTCAATTGAGCCCAATAGGATGCAATTAACATCAATCGGGTGTCAATTGATCACAATTGATATCAATTGGGCTCAATTGCACTCAATTGTGTGATCGATTGTGTGTCAATTAATGTCAATTGAGCCTAATATGATACAATTGAGCTCAATTCACGCCCAATTGGATGTAAATTGAGTGTCAATTGAGCCGAATTAGACTCAATTGATAGCAATTGGGTGTTAATTGATATCAATTAATATCCAATTAACACAATTGAAGTCAATTAAGTCTAATTGACTTCAATTGGATAATTTGGGTGTCAATTGAGCTCAATTGGACGTAAATGACATCAATTGGGGGTCAATTAACATCAATTGAACCTTATTGACATCAATTGGGTGCCAATTAACATCAATTGGACTCAATTGACATCAGTTAGGTTTCAATTGAGCCAAATTGGATGCAACTGACATCAATTGGGTGTCAATTGATTACAACTGAGCTGAATTGGGCTCAATTGCACTCAATTGATATTAATTGGGTGTCAGTTAAACCTAATTCCATGCAATTGAGCTCAATTGACATCAATTCGCATCAATTGCTCTCAATTGATATTAATTGGGTATCAATCGATGTCAATTGAGCCTAATTCGATGCAATTGAGCTCAATTCACATCAGTTCATATCAATTGGGTGTCAATTGATGTCAATTGAGTAAAATTGAGTCTAATTGGGTGCAAATTGAGTTAAATTAAGTATAATTGGGTGTCAATTGATATCAATTGAGCCAAATTGAGTCTAATTGAGTCCAATTAGACTTAATTAAGCCAAATTGAGTCTAATTGGGTGTCAATTGATGTCAATTGAGCCAAATTGAGTCTAATTGGGTGTCAATGGAGCCTAATTGACATCAATTGGGTGTCAATTGATGTCAATTGAGCCCAATTGAAGCTAATTATGTATCAATTGACACACAATTGATGTCAATTGGGCTCAATTGACATCAATTGGATTCAATTGACACACAATTGATGTCACATGGGCTCAATTGACATCAATTAACACCTAATTGATGTCAATTAATATCAATTGGGTGTCAATTGATTATAATTGATGTTAAATTGAATGAATTGAGTCCAATTGACATCAATTAAGTCTAATTGGATATTAATTGATCAATTGGACTCAATTGATATCAATTGACACCTAATTGGACTCAATTGACATCAATTGGACTCAAAAGGGTGTTAACTGATGTTAATTGAGCCGAATTGACATCAATTGGGTGTTAATTGAGCTCAATTGGACACAATTAATAATAATTGGGTATGAATTGAACTCAATTGACATCAATTAGGTGTCAATTGAGCCTAATTGCATCCAATTGAACTCAATTGACATCAATTGGATAAATTGCATCTAATTTAATTCAATTGACATCAATTAAGCCTAATTGCATCCAATTTAACCCAATTAGACTCAATTGAATCCAATTGGACTCAATTGACATCAGTTAGGTGTCAATTGAGCTTAATTGTATCTATTTGGACTTAATTGACATCAACTGGGTGTCAGTTAAATCCAATTGGAGTCAATTGATATCAATTGGGTGTTTATTGATATTAATTGAGTTTAATTGACATCAATTGGGTGTTTATTGATGTCAATCGAGTCCAATTAGATGCAATTGGACTCAATTGGGTGTGAATTAGACTCAATTAATATCAATTGGGCTCAATTGATATCAATTAGGTGTGAATTGATATCAATTGAGCCCAATTCGATGCAATTGATATCACTTGGGTGTCAATTAGACTCAATTGGCACCCAATTGATATCAATTGAGTCCAAGTGGATGTCAATTGATATCAATTGAGCCCAATTGATCAATTGATACCCAATTAGACTTAATTGATATCAATTTGACTCAATTAGGTGTTAATTGATATCAATTAGACTCAATTGGATACTAATTGATGTTAATTGAGCTCAATTAGACTCAATTGCTATCAATTAGGTGCTAATTGAGTGTAATTGATGTCCATTAAGCTCAATTTGGCTTAATTGACATCAATTGGATATCAATTGACTACAATTGATGTCAATTGAGCTCAATTGACATCAATTGGGTGTTAATTAATGTCAATCGAGTCCAATTAATATCAATTAGGTATCAATTAAGCCAAATTGATATCAATTGGGTGTCAATTGAGCCCAATTGGGTGTAAATTGAACCTAATTGGACTCAATTAACATCAATTAGGTGTGAATTGATGTCAATTGACCCCACTTGGATGCAATTGATATCAATTTGGTGTCAATTGGACTCAATTGGCACCCAATTGATGTCAATTGAGTCCACTTGGATGTCAATTGATATCAATTGAGCCCAATTGATCAATTGACACCCAATTAGACTTAATTGATATCAATTTGACTCAATTGGGTATTAATTGATGTCAATTGAACTCAATTGGATGTTAATTGATGTTAATTGAGTCTCAATTGACATCAATTGGGTGCCAATTGAGTGCAATTGATGTCAATTAAGCCCAATTTGACTCAATTGGGTATTAATTGATGTTAATTGAACTCAATTGGATGTTAATTGATGTTAATTGAGTCTCAATTGACATCAATTGGGTGCCAATTGAGTGCAATTGATGTCAATTAAGCCCAATTTGGCTCAATTAACATCAATTGAGTGTCAATTAACTACGATTGATGTCAATTGAGCTGAATTGATATCAATTAGGTGTTAATTGATGTTAATTGAGTTTAATTGACATCAATTGGGTGTTAATTGATGTCACTTGAGTCCAATTAGATGTAATTAGACTCAATTGGATTTGAATTAGACTCAATTGATATCAATTGGGCTGAGTTAATTGGGTGTCAATTGAGCCCAATTGACATCAATTGGGTGTGAATTGAACGTGATTGGACTCAATTGACATTAATTAGGTGTGAATTGATGTCAATTGAGCCCAATTGGATGCAATGGATATCAATTGGGTGTCACTTGGACTCAATTGGCACCCAATTGATGTCAATTGAGTCCAATTGGATGTCAATTGGTACCAATTGAGTCCAATTGATCAATTGACATCCAATTAGACTTAATTGATATCAATTTGACTCAATTACGTATTAATTGATATCAATTAGACTTAATTGGATATTAATTGATGTTAATTGAGTCTAATCGGACTCAATTAATATCAATTGGGTGCCAATTGAGTGTAATTAATATCAATTAAGCTCAATTCGGCTCAATTGGCATCAATTGGGTGTCAATTGACTACGATTGATGTCAATTGAGCTCAATTGACATCAATTGGGTGTTAATTGATGTCAATAGAGTCCAATTAACATCAATTGGATGTCAATTGAGCCCAATTGACATCAATTGGGTGTGAATTGAACTGGATTAGACTCAATTGACATCAATTAGGTGTAAATTGATGTCAATTAAGTCCAATTAGATGCAATTGATATCAATTGGGTGTCACTTGGACTCAATTGGCACCCAATTGATGTCAATTAAGTCTAATTGGATGCAATTGATATCAATTGGGTGTCACTTGGACTCAATTGGCATCCAATTGATGTCAATTGAGTCCAATTGGATATCAATTGATATCAGTTGAGTCGAATTGATTAATTGACACCCAATTATACTTAATTGATATCAATTTGTCTCAATTGGGTATTAGTTGATGTCAATTGGACTCAATTGGGTGTTAATTGATGTTAATTGAGGACTCAATTGACATCAATTGGGTACCAATTGAATGCAATTGGTGTCAATTCGGCTCAATTGGCATCAATTGGATATCAATTGACTAGGATTGATGTCAATTGAGCTCAATTGACATCAATTGGGTGTTAATCGATGTCAATTGAGTCCAATTAAGCCCAGTTGTGTCCAATTGGGTGTCAATTGATTGAATCCAATTAAGTTCAATTAAGCCCAATTGAGTCCAATGGGGTGTCAATTGATGTCAATTGAGCCCAATCGATCAATTGACACCCAATTAGACTTAATTGATACCAATTGGACTCAATTGGATATTAATTGATGTCAATTAGACTCAATTGGAAGTATAATAAGATCTAATTGATGGTAATCGAGCTTAAGGTGATAAATTTAGAGATAACTTTTTTTGTACAAAGAATTTTGAACTTTTGACATCATAAATGAGTCCAGAAGGCCCAAAAATGGTAGGAATGACTGTGAACATGAATATATTTTGACCATTTTTTTAAACTTTTTTTCCCGCCGGGAAAATGGATTTTCTCGGCGGGCCCGCCGGGAAAACAAAAAGCCCGGCGGGCTTCGGCAGGTTACCAGGTCACTGGTAACCTGCTATTTTGAGAACATGAAAACATGTGAACATGTTAATAACATGTTCACAAGTGTTATTAACAAAAAAAATCTTGTGATCACGTGAATATAAAATCCCTGGCCAAGCTACAAGCAACAAAGATGGTGTAGATTTGTTCATGGTAGCTTGGCCCTAGGGCCAAGCTAGATTTTCTTGTGTGTGGTAGCTAGATTTGCCTGTGTTTCCTAGAGCCATGCTCTCAATATTGCATGGTACAATGGCCCTTGGGCCTATCTATGCATGTGTATGGCAAGAGTGACCCGGATTAGTGTCGGCCTCTTCTTGCTGTTGTTGTGGAATCATGATGGCATTTCTAGTGCTCTATAATGACCTTAACTAAACCTCTTAATTTCTTTTACTAGACTGTCCTCCACTATTTCTCTTGGGGATTAGTATTGGCCTTTTGTTGCTCTTGAGGAACCATGACTATAGGCATTGGGATATCCACTATATATCTTATTTTTAATAGTCATGTCTCTATGTAAATACCATGTGTTATAACCACTAGTTGATGCTTCTTACTCTTATAGAGGCTATTCTTATGGTGTTCTAGGAGATACTTACCTTAATACTTCATGTACCTCCTTAGTGTGCATCCTTATCCTATATTTATATGCAAATACTACTTCTAGATCCATAGGAAAGAAAATTGGTCATGTAGGTACCTCCACTTGGCCATGTGATAGATGACCTTGGTACCTCCAATTGGTCATGTGTATAATTGGATTTATAATATTTATTTGATAATTTGTAGATTGTTGTAAGCTGCCATGGGTTGGTCACTATGTAAATATCTCATGCACGCACATTCATATAGCATGTGTAAAAACCCTACGTAGCACATGCATTCATATAGCAAATGTACAAACCCCATGTAGCACGTGCATTCAATATAGCACATGCACATACATTCAAGGGATTATTTAAATAGCTCCTAGAATGAATTCATATAGTACATGCATGTATTTAAAGGGTCATTGAATGCATGCATGCATTCAATGAATGCATTCATATAGTGCATGCATGCATGCATTTAAAGGGTCATCGAATGAACCCTTATCTATTGATTTTTATATTTACACCCTTTTATAAATTTGGAGATGATAAAAGTACCCCTTTTCGATAGAAATTTTAGTTTTGAACTTAGAAAATTCTTATAGAAGCATAATTTATGTAACTCCATAATAAATTAAAACATGTACATGCTATCTTACATATTATTTAGTGATCTTGTGGGGTAAGCTCCTTGTGAAAGTAGTGATTCTAGGTGTAGTATTTGTTTATCTTTAATTAGGCAAGCATATAAGATACCTATGTTAAACCTATTGTTAAGTAAAATCTAATTAAAGATAAACCTGTTGTTAAATACAATCTAATTACATTATTATTTAATTATTGTTAAGTATAATCTAATTATAACGTATGAAAGCTAACCTAAGATTTTAATTACAATAGGTTTAACATAGGTTACTTAACAATCTAGTTACATTATTATATTATTATGTAATTATTGTTAAGTACAATCTAATTATGATGTATGAAAGATAACCTAAGCCTTAGGTTAGCTGCCAGGTGGCTGTCTCTCTCTCTCTCTCTCTCTCTCAAACACCCACACACCCCCTTCTCTTTTTCTCTCTCACACACAATTATCTCTCTCTAATTAGTTTTAAATCTAATTAATGTTAGATTCTAATTAGTGTTTACAATGTAGTTAGTGCTTAATGTTAGATTCTAATTAGTGTTTACAATGTAGTTAGTGCTTAATTAGTTTATATTAATTATTACTTAATTAGTTTGGTTTAGAGTTATTTAGTTTAAAATTAGTTTATGCATACAAAATAATCATACTTTAGTACATTAAAAAATCAAACTAGAAGGAAGTGCACCTTTGGTTTTTTTGATTGGATATTGACGATGTCGATGCACGAGAGGCTTGGGAGGAAACATTTCAGAGCCAAATCTGGGGCGAATTTTGAAATCTTATGAATTTGAAATTGGGTGGGAAACCTTGGGAGAGATGGACTGAAGAGTCTAAATTGAGAGTGTGAAATTGAAATTGGCTCTACACTTTGGAAGACACGAGCTAAATCGACTGGGAGTGCAGATTGGCCTAGGGAAAATCTCAATCTACATTGGCCCTAGGGAACACAAGAGAATCTAGAGTGACCCTTGGACCAAGCTACCACACACAAGAGAATCTAGCTTGGCCCTAGGGCCAAGCTACCATCACCATGGCAACACTATCTTTACTGGTACATTGGCCCTTCGGCCAAGCTAGATTCTCTCAAGATTGCATGGTAGCTTGGCCCTAGGGCCAAGCTACAGTGACTCCTTTCATGATGCATCTACTAGCCATGATGATAATGGCAGAAATTAGGCTTTCTATTCACAAAGGGGATTTAGAGGTAGGGGGAGATTTGCATCACGTGGCCGTGGTAATGGTCGTGGATGGCAGGACAGGTCACCACAACAGAATTTTCAGCCTACATATGGTACTAGAGGTGGTCGTGGATATACACCTCAGAGAGGCAGAGGTAATCCTCGTGGTAGAGGATGTTTGCAAGACCAACAAACATCTATGCAAAATGTGGAATGCCATTACTGTAGGAAATTTGGTCATATGGCACGTGATTGTTTCCGCAAACAAAATGATTTGAGACGAGGTAGAGCACAACATGGTGGACATTATGCACAACATGGTGGAAATTAGTGGACACAACACAATAGTGTGTGTGTGTATTATGGATTATGGCTTTATGCATTGTGTGAGAAGGGAGATGGCTTCCCTCTAGGGTTTGCAATATACATTAGGGTTTGCTCCTGTGTGTGTGTCTCCTCTCCCTCTACCTGTTTTTCATCAGTGTTCCCTAGGGCCATTCTCTACTCCCTTGTGTCTTGATGTACTTTAAAATGGTCCTAGGGAGCTTAAGATAGTCTAGAGTGGCCCTTGCAAGAGAATATAGCTTGGCCCTAGGGCCATGCTATCATAAAGAGATCTACATCAACTTTGTTGGTAGGTTGCCCGAAGAAGGGCCAAGCTACCATCAACAAAGCAACACCATCTTTGCTGGTAGATTCTTTTATGGTAGCTTGGCCCTAGGGCCAAGCTAGATTCTTTTGTGTTTTCTATAGTATTTCTCTCAAAATTTCATGGTAGAGTGCCGTTGGGCCAATCTACGCATGTGTATGGCAAGAGTTACCCTTGCAGGAGATTATAGCTTGGTCCTATCGCCAAGCTTCCATGAAAAAATCTATATCCTCTTTGCTAGTAGAGTTACCATAAACAAAGCAACACCATCTTTGTTGGTAGACTAGAACTAGGGCCAAGTTTCCAACACAGATGATGTGGATTTTCTGATGGCACCCTGGCCCTAAGGCCAATCTAGATTATCCTGTGTGCCCTAGGGCCATTCTCTACTTCCTTGTATCTTGATGTAATTTAAAATGGTCCTAGGAAACTCAAGATAAAATCTAAAATGACCCTTATAAGAGAATATAGCTACTTAGAATAAATCAACATGTATCCTCTTTGCTGGTAGCTTGGCCCTAGGGCCAAGCTACCATCACTAGAGAAACACCATCGTTGGCCTTGGGCCTCCCAAGTTGCTTGAGAAAAGATGATGTTGATTTGTTCACGATAGATTTTCCTTAGAGCCAAGCTAGATTCTCTTGTGTGTGGTATCTTCTTGTCTTCCCTAGGGGGATTCTGTCAAGATTTCATGGTAGAATGGCCCTTGGGCCCATCTCTGCATGTGCATGGCAAGATTTACCCTTGGAAAATAATCTAGCTTGGCCCTAGGGCTAAGATACCTAGGGCCAAGCTACCATGATCAAATCTACATCCTCTTTGTTGGTAGATTGTCCATGGAAGAATGGACATAAGGATAATCCCTACACATGCATGCATAATATAGTGTTCTTGAAATATTGGACCTAGGTCCATTCTACCATCCATGATGGTGAATTTTAGGAAGGCCCCTAGGCCAATATCTTCATTCTACCTGCCTAAAATATCAAGATTGTGCATGGTAGAATGGCCCTTCGGCCACAATTTGCTTTTGAGTGGCCTTAGGCCCCATTCCACCTGCCCTAGGGCCCTAGGGCCAAGCTACTATGAAAACATCTACTCGCATGGTGTTGCTTTGTTGATGGTAGCTTGGCCCTAGGGCAATCTAGTAGCAAAGATGATTTAGGTTTGTTCATGGTAGCTTGGCCCTAGGCCCAAGCTACCATAGGCAAAACTTCCAAACCTAGATCATCTTTGCTGGTAGCCTGGCCAATGTACCAAAGATGGTGTTTCTCTCGTGATGGTAGCTGGTCCTAGGGTCAAGCTAGTAGCAAAGTGGATGTTGATTTGTTTTTTTGGAAGCTTGGTGGATGATAAGATGTGAATGTGATATGATGATATGTGAGTGGATGTGATGAGATGTAAATGGATGTGAATGTGAGTGATAAGATGTGGATGAGATGTGAGTGAATGTGATGTGATAAGATGTGAATGTTATGTGATGAGATGTGAGTGGATGTGATGTGATGTAAATGGATGTGGATGTGAATGTGATGAGATGTGATGTAAATGGATGTGAATGGGAGTGATGAGATGTGAATGGATGTGATGAGATGTTAGTGGATATTATGAGATATGAGTGGATGTGACGAGATGTGAATAAATGCGATGTGATGTAAATGGATGTGAATGGGAGTGATGAGATGTGAATAAATGCGATGTGATGTAAATGGATGTGAATAAATGCGATGTGAATGTAAATGGATGTGAATGGGAGTGATGAGATGTGAATGGATGTAATGAGATGTGAGTGGATGTGATGAGATGTGAATGGATGTGATGAGATGTGAATGGATGTGAATGGATGTGATGATATCTGAATGGATGTGGTGAGATGTGAATGTGATGTGAATGGATGTGAATGTGATGTGAATGGATGAGATGTGATGTGGATCTGGTTAGATATGAATAGATGAGATATGATGTGGATAGATGAGATGTGATGTGATGTGGATTTGGGTAGATAGAATGTATGTGAAGTTTTGTAAATAGATGTGAACATGATGTGATGATATGTGGATGTGATGTGATGTGATGTGATGTGAATGGATGTGAATGTGATGTGATGATATCTGAATGGATGTGGTGAGATGTGAATGTGATGTGAATGGATGAGATGTGATGTGGATCTGGTTAGATATGAATGGATGAGATATGATGTGGATAGATGAGATGTGATATAATGTGGATCTGGGTAGATAGAATGGATGTGAAGTGATATAAATAGATGTGAACATGATGTGATGATATGTGGATGTGATGTGGATCTGAATGAATGTAGATGGATGTGATGTGATATGAATGGATGAGATGTGATGTGGATATGTTGAGACGTAGATAGATGTTATGTAATGTGATGTGGACCTGGATAGATGTGAATGGATTAGAAGTGATGTGGATGGTTGTGACGTGATGTGATGAGATGTGAATGGATGAAGGACGATGGGAATACATATGACGATGTGGAATAAGCAATGTGAATTGATGTAGACGAATGTGGAATAACGAGAAATGATGTGGAACAATGTGAAAAGATGAGAGTTTGTTAGAAACTGTATTTATGAAACCTGTTTTTTAATGACTGTTTTATGTCAAGAATGGTGGGGAAGCATTTTGACCATCTTGTGAATGAGGTCGTGGAGACCTAAGTGATAAAGTTACAAACAGCTGATGGAGGATGTCTCGCGTAGCAAGGTCGGCCGAAGTCTTGACCATCCTCGATTCGATTAAAATGGTGAGCTTCCGGTACGGTGGATGAGGGACCAAGGAAGCGGCCTGTTTTAAAGAATAGTAGATCTTGTCATTGACCTTATTTTTTCCATTTTTTTATTTGACATGAAAAGTGAAAAAAAATCACCTTTAAATCAGCAATATATACTTTTTTTAAAGAAGTTTGAAACTATGCTTATTTTGCAAAAGTTATAAAAACAGTCCTCTTTAATGTCTCCAAAAATTTCTAACATTGATCAATATTTAGGATTAGTGAAAAATCAACATAGCCTGTTGCAAATTGTAAGATTCCTCCTCATCCTGAATAATGAATAAGCCTTTACCTCAATTCTTTGTTATCATTCCCTGTTTTTGAATGCAAGAAAATATTATTTTTTCTTGTTTTTGTCTAGAGAGAAGAAAAATTCTAGAGAGTGGTAATTCAATATTGAGATATTTTTGGATATATAAATTCTACGAATATCAAAAATATATTTCCTTGAAACAAAAAATCAAAATAAATTCCACTGGACCAATAAGATTAATCCAAGTGTTGGGATGAGATAAATCCAATGAATAAAAGAAAATATCCAAAAATAAGTAAATGTCCACATAAGATGAAGAGTTGACTGAGTACAAGGTTTATTAGTTAAAAACTATGAGATATTACTAAAAAAATGAGATATTTTGGAGTAATCATACAATTTTGACACCTTGGTAAGGAAAGGGGGAGACTTCAAGGAGGCACCTATTTCACACATGTGAATGAGTTTTAAATTCAAAAATATTAAGATATTTTTATCTCTCCTCTCTCCTAGATCAAACCAAATCAAAAAGGGAGCCAAACTGGTCCAAATCTTGTCCAAATTCAGCCAAACGGAACCTGGAAAATTCTAGAACTTAGTTGGACTCAGTTAGTGGTCTCCCTCACCTAGAAATAGACCCTCATTATTTTGTATTCTCATCTGCGACCATGCCAGTATTACCTTAAAATAAGTATATTTTCTATTATCCCCTAAAAATCATATACAATTTAGAGAGATTGGAGCTTCTCTCTCTCTTCAACCTTGCTTGGAGCTTTCCTCTCAACATACTAACCAATTGATTGGTTGGGGGCTTCTTCTAAGATTAGAGAAGCAAGCAAAACAAGAGGTAAGATGTGACTTTATGGTTTTTTCTTTAATCTTCTAAATGTATTTCACTTCTCAACCCCTCTCAAGCTTGAGAAGTATTCAAATGAATGATTTTTCAATGCAAATGAAGCTCTCCAAAGAATTTTAATGAGTAATACAAAAAGTCTACATTTATGCTTAAATAAGATGTGTTTTTTAATTATATTTCTCTCTCCCCTAGTGAATGGTCATTCCTATGACCAACTCTCTATTCAAATGATGCTTCTCATGGAGCAATTCTCAATTCTAAAATCAAACTCTATGCTAGTCAAGCTAGAGGCTAAAGAAATGGATTTTTAATGCTTTTATGTTACATAAATTATGATAAAATTATGATTTAGATCCATAAATTGGATTTAGATCTATTGATAGTTAATCTATCATAATTATGTTACTAAGTTTTATTCTTTCAAAATTTATTAAAAATTATCAGTAATAGTAACAGAGCTATGGCAAATATTTTAGAAAATTAATACATAAATCATTTTTATGCATAATGTGAAAATAGGACTTCCTACCATATTCTAGGATTAGTCATCCTATGCTAAATGAGTAATTTTCCTCACATCCATGGAAAAAAAAATTAATGTTTATGCATAAATAGTTAATTAGAGAAAAAGAGGAATTCTTAGTAATTTCATTTTTATGATGAAAGAGGAATTTCCATGATAATGGAGATCCATGTATTCCAATGGAGAAAGAGAAAATTTTGAATAGTAAAATAATGGGTATTTTATTTAAAATTAAAGAAAAAATTTAGATAAATTATTTTATGCATGAATAAATTTAAATGATAAAAGATGAATTTCCATCATATTTGGAATTTGATCATTTAAATGGAAAAAGTGGAATTCTTGTCATATTTGGATTAATGGATATTTGTATTCAATTTTAAGAGAAATTTTAGTTAAATGTATTTTTATGCATAAGAAAAAATTAAATGATAGAAGAGGAATTCCCATCATATTTGGAATTCAATCATTTAAATGGAAAAAGTGGAATACTTGTCATATTAGGATTAATGGATATTTTATTTAATTTTTAAGAGACATTTTAGTTAAAATTATTTTATGCATAAATAAATTTAAATGATGAAAGGGGAATTCCCATCATATTTGGAATTCAATCATTTAAATGAAAAAAGTGAAATTCTTGTCATATTTGGATTAATGGACATTTTTATTCAATTTTAAGAGAAATTTTAGTTTTAAAAAATTATGTATAAGAAAAATTTAAATAATAAAAGAGGAATTCCCATCATATTTGGAATTCAATAATTTAAATGGAAAAAGTGTAATTCTTGTCATATTATGATTAATGGATATTTTATTTAATTTTTAAGAGAAATTTTAGTTAAAATTATTTTATTCATGAATAAATTTAAATGATGAAAGAGGAATTCCCATCATATTTGGAATTCAATCATTTAAATGAAAAAAGAGGAATTCTTGGTATGTTTCGAATATTGAATATTTTTATTTAATTTAAAGAGGAATTTTGAATAGATTTATTTTATGATAAAAGAGGAATTCCTATGACATTTGGATTGCACTCATTAAATGAGAAAAAGAGGAATTTTAAGCTTATGGAATTGTATTTAATTAAAAGAAGAATTTTTATGATATTAAAGTAGAGAATATTGAATTAATTAAACTCTTGAATCAAACCAAATCAAAAAGGGAGACAAACTGGTCCAAATCTTGTCCAAATTCAGCCAAATTGAACCTGAAAATTTGTAGAACATAGTTGGACTCAGTTAGTGGCCTCCTTCACCTGTAAATAGACTCTCATTCTTTTGTATTCTCATGTGTGAACTAGACCATGCCAGTATTACCTTAAAATAATTTATGCTTAATTAGGATGTTTTTTTGTAAGTATATCTCTCTCACTAGGATTTTTTTGGACCCAAAGAGGGCCTCTTGGATTAACTTTTGATTAGGAATGGACCAATAGGAAGAGGGCTGGGTGCACATTTTTGTCTTCTTTGACCCTAGGGGGCCTAGGCTTTGGTTTGCTAATGGGGCCTATTACTACTCTTGTCCCCCTACCTCTTGGGCCCAAACTTAGAGGTCCCCCCACCTAGAATCGCGTAGATTAAAAACCCTAAAAATTAAAAAATTTCAAATTTTTCCCAAAACTTAGAGGTCCCCCCACCTAAAATCGCGCAGATTAAAAACCCTAAAAATTAAAAATTTTCAATTTTTTTCCAAAAGTGTGTTTTCCCTCTCAAACTTTCCTCCAACATACTCTAGGTTTGGGAAGCTCATTTTGGACCTCTTTCTTCCTCTTCTAAGCTCTCCATTGCTGTAGAAACTCCATACTCTAGGTTTGGAAAGCTCATTTTGGACCTCTTTCTTCGTCTTCTAAGCTCTCCATTTTGGATCTCTTTCTTTCTCTTCTAAGCTCTCCATTGCTATAGAAACTCCATACCTCTCAAGATCTCCCTCCTTGTCAAGCTCCCCCAGTCTCAAGCTCCCTCTCCCTCTTTCTTCCTTTTCTAAGCTCTCCATTGCTGCAGAAACTCCATCCCTCTCAAGCTCTCTCTCCTTCTCAAGCTCCCTCCCTCTCAATCTCCCTCTCTCTCTCTCTCTCTCTCTCTCTCTCTCTCTCAAGCTTTCTCCCTCTCCATTGCTGCAGAAACTCTATTCCTCTTTAGTCTACTCTAGGTTCAGGAAGCCTATTCTCAAACTCTAACCCTCTTTTAAGCTTTCCATTGCTGCACTGAAAACCCTGAACTTTCTCTCCTCTCCACTCCTCTGTTGTAAAACAAGCTTTTCTTTTTCCTTCTTCTCTTTTCTTACCACCTCGGCCTCTTCCAGTAATGTGAGAAGACCTAGGGAGAAGGTGGAAGAGCTTGTGCTGCATAACACAAGAGATGAGAATGGAGTTTGGGCTCCAACAAGATTCAGGGTTGGGGCTTCGGTCTACATGCAGCCAAGCTCTAAGGGACCACATCGAGTGCATCAACTGGGGAATATGCTTCATCATTGGAAGCATCACATCTTTTGAAGTCGGGGACTTTTGTAAGAAAGAAATGCACTGGAGAGGAAGTTGAGCTAGTCCTTAACGTATCCATCAAATATGGTAAAGTGAAGGTCTAGCAAACTCTAAATTTCTTAGAAAACCTACTAAACATTGCATCTACGTCCTCATATGTATGCCCAAGCATTAAAAATCCCAATTGGACAACATTGAAAACACCCCAGGTTGCAATAAGAAGAGACAAATATACAAACAAGTACTGATTTTTGTTTTCACCTGCACACTTATCTAGGTGTAGAAGCAAGTTCTCTAGAAACTTATGGAATGAGAAAGCCCCACTAGCACCCTCATTTGCAGATGTTTGGTCTGCTAGAATGGACATTGGTGTGGTTGGTGCTCTTGATACTATGGGCCATGCATTGGAAGTAGAACATTGCTTCTTGGAAGCCCATTTGTTGCTAGATCACCAAGAGGGTGCTTATCCATCCTCTCTAAGTTATGTAAACAGAATACAATGGAGCCAACTGTGAGATTGGGGTTGGACGGCCATAAACTATTTAGTGCAAAGTGCCCATAATGACCCTCCCCATGCCCATGGGTGATGATACCAATCAATGCCACATGTAGTTGACATGCTGAATCTGTATCCTTTGGTACCGTCCATAGTCTAGGAATGGCTATCTTCTTTTGATCCATCTTGTCATGGATGATGCACAAATATTTGTTTGGTTGTGTTTTTAAAAATGTACGGCATCCATAGTACAAGCTTCTACATTTTTGTTGCTAATTCATGTGAATGTTTCTTTCCTCCCTGATCCTTGCTCTTTCTTGTAGACTTGGCTTGGCTCCCATTCTAGCCTTGACTGAACTACACAAGCTACACTTGGAGAACTCACTTGTCTTTGTCGAGGCCATGTGTTGGAACTCTTTATTCCAAATTGATTTCTCCCAAAAGAAGGCTTGGATAGCTTTTGTCATATCCCAATTGATCAGGTGTTGTATTGATCTCATCTAATATGTCCACTTGCTTATATGTTTCTTGTATCTTTAACTAAGTCTCCCTTGAACCATCCAACATAGTTCTACTCTCTTGTTAGGCATATGCTCTAAGTTCATGTCCACAAAGTCTTAAACTAGTGCTCTAGCCACACCAATATGCTGTAGGCTTCTTCTCATTATTCATGTGCATGTTGACGCACGCAAGCCTCAAAATTTTCTCTGTAGTGGTAGAAGGATATCTTTGGGATTCCATACACTTCATACCATGATTGACAAGAAACAATCATCCCATTGAGCTTAAAATCATATTTAATCTTCTGAGTTTTTAAGTCTTGAAGCCAAGATACCGAGAGCACGTCATATACATATGTATGAGTTTCTTGAGACTGCCCCCAAAACTCTTGGCATATTCTCAGTACCATGTCACAGTTCGCAAGCTGACAAAGTTTACACTGATAGCAATCAATAGTGGAAACCCTTTGTAGTACTGATTCAACTAACACATAAAAACTACAACTTGGTGGTGCTCTCTCTTTTATAATTCTATTTATGAAAGTGTTGGTTCTTTTTCTAATGTTGGGGCAACATTAACCACCATTGGAAACTCATTAGTGGTTTGTTCTCCATCAATTTGCATGGACTCAATGGCTACATAGCATTGTAATGGATCGTTGTCTAGCATTGTGGTCTATTTAATGGGCCACTTAACTAAGCTGATGCTATCCATCGGTGCTCTCATGTGCCCTTTTAACAGCCACACCCACACAATCCTCACCAAGTTTCTCAAAGTTGACACAATTTTTCGGAAACACATACAATATCAACCCCTTGTACATCCTTTGAGTCTTTCTCTTATCCCATAAAAGGACCCTTTTGTTCTTCTAAGATTCCTAAATTTTTAGATCATTCTCTAAAGATGTTACTAGCATTACATCAACAATTGTAGGTTACATAAGATCTGTTTATCCATTTTCACTTTCAATAGGCCCTCCAAAACCCATAAAGTCACCAAAAGGCCTTAGCAACATCGTAGGCCACAAGATGGTACTCCAGATTGCACCTCTTAGCTCACTTGTATCCATTGTAGGAAAGGGAAGATGTGCATCCTTCACACACTCCTCCACAAACACAAAAACATTCCCCTACCCAATCTCTTTACCAGTGCAAAAACAAGTTGGATTTACTCTAGACACATAACTAATACAAAAACATTCGTTTGCTAGCATCATATAGACCTTGAATCCATGTTGAACATCCATCCCTCTCATTTTAACAAAAGATTGTCATAAAATATAATCAAAAACATTCTCTACATATCCATGCGTAATATAATAAGAATATACATAGTAGAATGGCCCTATGGCCAACTTTGCAAGCACAATGTGTTTTAGAATGGCCACACGATCATTATATCATACACAATGTGATTGAAACAATGGCCTTAGGGCCAATCTAAAGCACATTATGGATAGTAGAATGGCATACGGGCCATTCTATCATGCAATCTTGAGAGAATGGCCCTAGGGAACACAAGATAATCTAGAGTGACCCTTGCAAGAGAATCTAGCTTGGCCCTAGGGATACCAACAACAAATCTACATCCTCTTTGCCAGTATCCTAGTCCTAGGGCCAAGCTACAATCAACAAAGCAACACCATCTTTGTTGGCAGATTTGTCCTAGGTCCAAGATGCCAACAAAGATGATGTAGATTTGCTCATGCCCTAGGGCCAAGCTAGATTCTTTGGTAGCTAGACTCTCTTATGTTCCCTATAGCCATTCTGTAAAGATTGCATGGTAGAATGGACATAGGGCCAAGCTACTATGAGCAAATCTACATCCTCTTTGAAATATACAAGTGAATAGGGTGTGTGCGGGAACAAGACCTTAGCAAGAGGCTGTCAAAGAGAATCTATAAATGTGAGTGTGAGAAGCATCTACTAGGAGAAAATAAAGGGTAGCATGAGGAGATTTAGGAGGTGTGGAGATATTCTGGGAGAGGTGGAGAGAATCAAGCAAAAGAGGTGGAGTGAATCAAGGAGAAATCAGTGGGATTAGATACTTGGATGTGAACTCTATAAATTGAGGCATTGGCCTAATGAGAACTTGCCGGTTTTTGATTATCCATGCCTACATTAGCTATCTGAAAACTTGGATGAGATTGAGCATGTGAAAAGTCTTCTCAAAAGGAAGTTTGAGGTGAAGGATTTGGGAGATCTGTGCTACTTTTTGAGAATTGAGGTAATTCGCACACCTGAGGTTATTTGGCTATCACAGAGATAGTATGTATTGGATATGTTGTCCAAGTATGGGATGGCTGATTATAAGCCAATCTCGATGCCATTAGATCAAAATGGCAAGCTTAGTGTGCGGATGCAGGTTATGTATTGGAGGATCCCACTATGTACAGGAAGATTGTGGGGAGTTTGATCTATGTCACGATTAGCAGGCCTGATTTGAGCTACACTGTTGGCTTAGAGAGCTAGTTTATGCAGGCTCCGCGCAAACCACATCTTGACAGTGTGGGACGCACACTTTGGTACTTGAGGACCACTGTTGATTATGCATTGTTTTATGCAGCAGGTGTACCATTGCAGCTATATGGGTACACAGATGCAGATTGGGTAGGTAGTATCTCAGACAGGAGATCTACTAGTGGATTTATGTTTTTATTAGGGAGTGCTGCTGTGACATGGAGTAGCAAGAAGAAGCCCACAAATGCCTTGTCGAGTACAGAGGAGCTGCGGTGGCAGCATGTGAGGTAGCTTGGTTATGCAAGCTACTTGCTGATTCTTCGGGGTTGCATGTGGCTAGAAAGATTGTCATATATTGTGAAAATCTTAGTAGTATACAGTTGGCCAGGAACCCAGTTTTTCATGTGCGTATGAAACACATTGAGGTACATTACCACTTCATCAAGGAGAGAGTCTTGGCAGACGACAACGACTTGGCCTACGTCAGTACTACATAGGATCAAGTTGTTGACATCTTCATGAAGGCCTTGGTGTTGAGATATCGAGCGCGTCTAGTGAGGTGGTGGCCATTGATGACCCGCCTGGGGGATAGGCCCCACACTTACACCACTGGCATGGTTGGTGAGATCATGGGAGATATGCGGCCAGTGGGATGACAGGCTGTGTGATAGCCATTCTAGAGATTGGCATAGTTATAGCGCCAGCTCACTTAGTTGGGTTCACACTATAGAGAACCCGTGTATGTATTGGTTGAGTACCTTTCATATTATTGTGTACTCTTATCTTGTATATGGTGTGTTGAGTGTTGAGTAGAGAAGAAGAAGATTTTCAGCCTCTCACCTTGTGTGATCTCTATTAGGGTTTTGTGAGTGTGTGTGTGTGCTTGCAAGAGCTCAAGCTCTCTTCCCCCCTGCATCTTTTCATGGTATCAGAGCCTGGTTTGTGCTAAGGGCTGAGCTGCAAGCAAGAGAACCACAGGAAGCGATACGAGGGTAAGAGCTTCAACTACTCTTCCCTATTGTGTTGGTGACTACACCCTTGTCGGGAGCTCTACGGGAGGCACCGGCAAACGGTCTCTGATTGAGGATGTTTCTTCGCGGGAGTAAAGCTAAAGGGCAACTATATAGTCGTATTGGACTGAGATTTTCGGGCCAAAAACGCGTTTCGGGCGCGTCTGGACCTCCATTTTTGAGAAAGCAGGCGATTTTGAGCACTGCGGGTAAGTCATCGATTCACTGCAGAACTCTGTTTTAAGAACTGCAGAAAGACATATTGACTGTGCAGACACTGTGGGTGCTGCAAAGAGGTCTACAGTTGCCATTGGGTGTATGTATGTGCATTGAAGTCACTGGTTGTGACATTTGAGAGTACTACAGTACCGCTGTGCAGAAAATACAGCATTTGTGCAGAAAAACCAGAGTGCAGTTTTTGGTAAAGTTGTGTGTTTAGCAAGATGTCAAATGATGGGATAACTCGGATTGTGGCTGAGAAGCTTGATAAGAATAACTTCCATGCTTGGAGGTTCAGGTTGACAAATTTCCTAATGGGAAAAGGCTATTGGGACTATATAGAAGGTGAGCATGAAGAGGCACCGGAGATACCGGATATAAATCCGACTGCTGCAGATGTGAAAGAGTTTAAAGACTGGAACCAAGGAGCCAGGAAAGTAATGTATTGGCTTTTCATTAGTATACAGGACACTATGATTGGGCACATTCAGGATGCCAAGTCCCCCAAGGAGGCATGGGACACCTTGGTAAAGCTCTATGAAACAAATACCAAGGCACGTAAGATACAGTTCAAGAATGAACTTCATACTGTGGAGAAAAAGAGCATGTCTGTGAATGACTATGCGTTGAAGATAAAGGGTATTGTGGAATCCCTTGCATCTATTGGTGTGTCAGTAGATGATGATGACAAGGTGGAAGTCTGTCTACGTGGTCTCGGGCCACAATACAAGGCATTTAAGACGTCTATTCAGACTCGGGAAAACATTCCCAACTTTACAGATTTGGTGTCTATGCTGATTATCGAAGAGAAGAACTTGGGTGAAGACCAACAGTCTTCACAAAGCAAAAACAGTTCAGAGCAACAGGCCTTCTACACGAGTTCAGGAAGAGGACGAGGTAGAGGAGGCCGTGGTGGACGCGGTCAAGGAGGTGGCCAAACAGGTAATCAGAATTATGGCCAGCAGCAGCAGCAACAACAACAGTCCCAGAACCAACAACAACAACAACACGCAGGTGGAAGAGGCAAATTCAGAGGCAGGGGGAGTCAAAGAGGCCGTGGAAATTGGCAAAGGCAATATAATGATACACGTGAATGCTATTATTGTGGTAAGCAGGGATTTCATTAACGTCTTCACAATTTCGTGATCACGTTAACAAAACCTCGTGTTCACAAAAAAAATCTTGTGATCACATGCTATATTCACAAAGCTTCCACAAGGACCTAAAAAAACTATCTTCTCCAGGACTTTAAGATATTTTTAGGTGGCTGTTGACCTACTGTTATGTGAAGATGGTAACATAAGAACATGTGACTAGCTAGTTTCCATGTGTAGCCAAGCTTTTCAGGGGTTCCAAAATGGCGAGTGACCTGTTTATTTTGTGAACGGTAACATGTGAACATGTTAATAACATGTTAACACATGTTATTAACAAAAAAAAGTTGTGATCACGTGAATATAAAATCATTGGTGGTAAGCCTGGACATGTGCAGTCAGAATGTTATAAGAAGCAGGCTGACATGCAAAATGGGAAAGTGCAGCAAAACAACTATGCATCCTCAAGTAGAAATAATGAGGATAATGAAAGGTTGTTTGTTATGCAGCATGTTGTGAATGCCATGTCTGAAAATGTTGATGCAGCACAAAAAGATAATGTATGGTATGTGGATTCAGGCGCTTCGAACCATATGACGAGTCATGGGGAGTGGTTCAAGGAGATGAAAAGCTCGCAAAGACCAGGTTTTGTGGAAACAGGGGATGACACTGCTCATCCAATTGCCCACATTGGAGATGTGCCATTGTCTATGCAGGATGGCAAAGTGAAGTACCTTGTAGATGTACTTCATGTATCGAACATAACAAAGAATCTGGTTTCAATTGGCCAGATGATTGAGCAGGGTTTGCAGGTTCGCTTTAACCCTGATGGATGTTATGTTGAAGATTTTAAAGACAAGTGCAGGTTGGTTGCAAAAGGCAACAGAGTGGGCAGAATGTTTACGTTGAATGTAGACATGCCTGAAATGAGTGCTGCGATGTTTGCAAATGGTTCAGGAATAGTTGCAGACACAGACATTTGGCATAAAAGAATTGGACATGTAAATGTGCAGAGATTAAAGTCTATGCAGACAAAAGGAATTGTGACAGGGCTGCCAAAATTTAAAGTGGAAGGTATGCAGAAAATATGTGAAGCATGCCAATTTGGGAAGCAAACAAAGCATGTGTTTCCACGTAACAGATATGTGAGCAGAAATGCACTAGATGTTGTGCATTCAGATGTATGGGGTCCTACGAAGACCATATCTATGGGAGGCTGCAGGTATTATGTGACTTTCATTGATGACCACACAAGGAAAGTGTGGGTATATTTCATGAAGGAGAAGAGTGAGGTGTTCACTCACTTTCAGAATTTCAGAGTTTTGGTTGAAAAGCAAACAGGGAAATATGTAAAGTGCCTAAGGTCAGATGGAGGGGGAGAATACTTCTCCAATGAGTTCTCTGAATTTTTGAAGAAGAATGGTATTCGGAGACAGTTCACATGCAGATACACTCCGCAGCAAAATGGAGTTGCTGAGAGGAAAAACAGGCACATTGCTGAGATTGCGCGAGCATTGATGGAAGAGAAGAATATGCCGCATTGCTATTGGGCTGAGGCTGTTTCTACAGAAGTATACATCATGAACAGGACTCCAACTACAGAAGTATACTTCTGTTTCTACAGAAGTATACATCATGAACAGGACTCCAACTACAGCTATACATGATGTAACTCCAGAGGAGAGGTTTACTGGCAGAAAACCAGATTTGTCTCATCTGAAAGTCTTTGGATGCATTGCATATGTGCATGTGCCATATGAGCTGAGAACTAAGCTGGATCCGAAAGCTGAAAAATGTGTGTTTATTGGATATTCCCTTGAGCAAAAGGGATATAGATGTTATAACCCTGCTACACGTGAGTTGACGGTAAGCAGGGATGTTGTCTTTGATGAGATGAGCAGCTGGTATGCTGCTGAAAAAGAAGCTGTTGGGGCTGATGTGAGTGGAAGTGTGGTTGCACAGAACGCAGGTCAGCAATCACAGACTTTGAGTGGACCAGGAGAGTCCTCATCTAGTGGGTCTGTTGATAGACCATGGAGTGGTAGGCTGCATCATAATACCAGCCCTGCAAATGTGATTAGTATATCAGGTAAAGGAAAAGAGAAAGTGGTTGAGCCCCTTGGTATGCCTAACATTTCTGCAGGGCATTCTCATGTTGATGGAGAGTCTAGTGGCTCAGATATGAGCCGTGATGAGGAGCTTGGGATCCCAGCTATGAGAACACCTGGTGTAAAGAAGGCTATGGAAGCCATGAATGAGAAGCTGCGAAGATCTGGGAGAGTGAAAAATCCTGTGCAGAGATTTACCTATGATGGTTATGTGGCACATCACTATGCATATATGGCAAAGGTTGTGCAGGTTGTTGAGCCCACATGCATTGATGAGGCTGTTGGAAATGTGTGTTGGGAGAAAGCTATGGATGAGGAGATGGATGCACTATATGGAAATGAAACTTGGGATTTAGTGCAATTGCCTGAAGGCAAGAAAGCCATTGGATGCAAGTGGGTGTACAAAGTTAAACATAACAGTGGTGGAAGCATAAACAGGTACAAGGCTAGATTGGTAGCCAAAGGATATGCGCAGACATATGGGATTGATTATGAGGAAACTTTCAGCCCAGTTGCCAAGATGGCAACGGTGAGAGTTGTGATAGTAGTGGCTGCATCAAAGCAATGGTCTTTACATCAGATGGATATAAAGAATGCATTCTTGCATGGGGATTTGCAAGAAGAGGTGTATATGTTGCAGCCACCTGGTTATGAGGATGTGGGTCACCCCGAGTATGTTTGCAGGTTTTGAAGAAAGCCTTGTATGGCTTAAAGCAAGCACCAAGAGCATGGTCTGACAAGATTTCTGAATATCTTGTCACCATTGGCTTTCATGTAGCCAATGCAGATTTCTTGCTGTATGTGAGACATGGTGATAGAGGAGTTGTGCTTGTTGTCATCTATGTAGACGACTTGATCATTACGGGGGACCATGATGCAGAGATATTTGATGTAAAGATCTTGCTTAGACAGAAGTTTGAGATGAAGGATCTGGGGGAGCTCAGATATTTCTTGCGCATTGAGGTGATTAGGTCACCACATGGTATTGGATTACTGCAGAGACAGTATGGCTTGGACATGTTGTCCAAGTATGGTATGACAGGCTGTAAGCCTATTTCTGTGCCATTGGATCAGAATGGCAAGTTAAGTGCAGATTCAGGAGAGATCTTGGAGGATCCTACTATGTACAGGCGCATAGTAAGAAGTTTGATCTACATGACGATCACCAGACCAGATTTGAGCTATGCTGTTGGGTTGGTGAGTCAGTTTATGCAGGTTCCACGAAAACCACATTTGGATACAGTGAGACGCATACTGAGGTATGTGAGGTCTACTTTGCATTGTGGACTATTCTATGAGACTGGGACAGAGATATGTGTACATGGGTACACAGATGTTGATTGGGCTGGTAGTATCTCAAATAGAAGATCTACCAGTGGATTCATGTTTTCTTTGGGGAGTGCTGCGATGACTTGGAGCAGCAAGAAGCAGCCTACGGTTGCTCTATCGAGTACAGAGGAGCTGCTATGGCAGCATGTGAGGTAGCTTGGTTGAGAAAGCTACTGGCAGATTTGGGTCTATCAGTGGATAGACAAGTTGTCATTTTCTATGACAACATTAGCAGTATACAGTTGGCCAGGAACCTAGTCTTTCATGCTCGTACGAAGCATATAGAGGTCCACTACCACTTCGTCAGAGAGAAGGTCTTGGCAGGAGATCTTGACCTTGTTTATGTCAGCCAGAGGATCAGGTAGCTGACATCTTTACCAAAGCATTGGGTACAGAGAAGATCCGCAAATTCAGGGCTTTGCTTGGTGTACATGAGATGGAGTTGAGCTCGAGGGGGAGTGTTGAGATATCGAGCTCATCTAGTGAGGCGGTGGCCACTGATGACCCGGAGTTGAGCTCGAGGGGGAGTGTTGAGATATCGAGCTCATCTAGTGAGGCGGTGGCCACTGGGGGATAGGACCCACACTTACACCACTGGCATGGTTGGTGAGATCATGGGAGATATGCGGCCAGTGGGATGACAGGCTGTGTGATAGCCATTCTAGAGAATGGCATAGTTATAGCGCCAGCTCACTTAGTCGGGTTCACACTATAGAGAACCCGTGTATGTATTGGTTGAGTACCTTTCATATTATTGTGTACTCTTATCTTGTATATGGTGTGTTGAGTGTTGAGTAGAGAAGAAGATTTTCAGCCTCTCACCTTGTGTGTTCTCTATTAGGGTTTTGTGAGTGTGTGTGTGTGCTTGCAAGAGCTCAAGCTCTCTTCCCCCCTGCATCTTTTCACTTGGGAGAGCTGAGAAGTTTCGTAGATTTCGAGATATGCTTAGAGTTCATGAGATAGAGTTGAGATCGAGAGGGAGTGTTGAGATATCAAGCTCAACATGAGATGACACTCACGAGGCACTTGCATAACCGCTCGACATTTACATCACTGGCGGGTTTGGTAGCTGGCATCGACATATCTTTGCCAGACGCCAGAGATTCTACAACTGGACTACATCGACTAGTCCAAATCTACCCACTCCTCTTATTAGTGTGTTCACATTATGGACCGCTTGTATATAATTTATTATGTGTGTTAGTCACTTTACCTTCTTTGTAGACCTCTTTTGTTTTGTGTCAAGAAGAAGAATAATTTTCAGCCTCTCACCTTGTGTGTTCTCTTCTAGGGTTTGTGTGAGTGTGTTTACAAAAGAGCTCAAGCTCTCTCCTCCCCTACATCTTTTCACGTGTGATATGTCAGAGGGCACTGGCAGTGACATCGGTCAGAAAGCGGTTGGAGGGCACCGACGATGACAGCAGTTGGATGTGTCAGAGAGGGAATCGACAGGGACGGTGGTTGAAGGACACCCACGGTGATGGTGGTCGGATCCGTCGGAGGGCATCGGTGGTCGGAGCGATCGGAGGAGATGTTGGAAAGATCTTGGTCAAATGTGGAGGGCTAGGCTTCCCGTCCCACAGGTCTCCCATCGTGATTGCCAAATTTTATCTTAGCTGTGTATAGATGATTCCGCCGGTTCTCGTTAGGGAACTCGAGGACTATTGACACAAACACTAGGGTTGGGGAAAGGGATTGTGGATCCTCTTTAGGGAAGAATACCGACCAAGGATGAGTCGACCTCACTGGCTATACATGCAAGACCTATGCTCTACAATGTCTAGCATGCTCTCCGAGACCACCACATAGCACCGCAGTATCCCTACACACACGACACCCACCACTCACTCACTCACCTTGCCCACACAAAGAGATATACAAAACACCACAAGAGTGTAACACTATATATCCAAATGCCAAAAGAATGATACAAAAGAGACTCTGCTCCAGCAGAGAATGTGGTACAATGTATGTCCTACAAGAGAGTGTTTGTTCCCTGCTACCAAGAGAATTCTCCCCTTATTTCCTCCTCGGGTGTCCTCCTCCTCGAAGTCCCAACCCTCATCATGTAGATCTAGAGGGAAGATATTCCATCGGGAAAAGGAAAATGGTGCTTAAGAGGATCTCGCCATCTGTTGGGAAAGGGAGAGGGGTGTTGCCTCCATGAGTGCCATCGGAGTTGGCCATGCCTGTAGGAGATGACAGAGGGTGCCGGCGGATAGTAGTTGAAGGTGGTCAGAGGGCATCAATGGTGATGGCTATCAGAGGACACCGGTGTGGGTGATGGGGTTTGGAGGCGTCGGAGAGCATCGACGGTGATGGCAATCAGAGGACACAGGTGGTGACGACAACCGGAGCTGTCGGAGGGCACTAGCGGTTGGAGTGGTCGGAGGCGATGGTGGCAAGCTCTTGGTGGAGTGTGGAGGACCTGGCTTCCCGTCCACAGGTTGCCCCCACTACTACTCAATTTACCATTTTGGTGAATGCCATAGAGAAAAAAAAACAGGTGGTTTCTCTGGCAAGCTAGCCTCCGGGCAAAACATTCGGCAAGCCGGCTCCCATGTGTACCTCAGATAATGATTCTTCCAGGAAAACCTTCTAGAAAGATACATAATAAATAAAAATGATTAAACTAGGCTCCTGGGGGGGAACTTCATACATGTAGAGCGGTTCTCTCTACCGTGCAATATAGTGCTCATACCGATCAACAAATGTGTTAAGAAACACAATGTCAATCCGAGGACTCGACCCGATTAGTGCATGAAGGCTTATCCCATGAGGGAGAGCTCACATACACGAACCACCACTTGATGATTCAACCATTCAATACCTCAATCAATCTCTCAATCCCTTAAATCCACTATACTAATCAAGAGAACAAGCAATGCCTGGCAATCTCTTAATCCCATTCAATCATTGATTAAATCTTAGCTTTCCCTAATGCCAGCAAACCCATAAGCGTGCATCTACTAACCCACAAGCTTAAGCAAGCATAGAATGTAACATTCACAAACCCACAAGCTCATAGAGAGAGTCTATCCCCATGAATAACTCATTGCCAATGAAGTGGGCAAGAGCTTGCATCAATGGAGACTACACACACACAAAACAAGCATGCATACACAAGAGAAAGAAAGAAGCATTCAACTAATCATAGATTAATCTACTTCAATGATGCTAAAACAGATTAAGAGAAAGAAGTGGAGCTATACTCATTGGAGCTTGATGCTCATTAGAGTACAATAGAGAGAGAGTTAGAGAGATGCCATAGCTTGAGAGCTCAAGAGCTTCACTCAATAGCTTATGAGAATGGCCAAAAATGTACTCTTTCTTTAGCTACTAACATCTCTTTTATAGAGATGTCACTAACCCTAACCCTAGGCCTCTTTCACACATGGGCGGACAACCCCATAAGTGAGCCTTGGTTAATACACTTAGAACTCTCATTTAGAACCCACATTGGCCTAAAACGATTTACATTGTACTTCGGCACAATAATATGGAAAAATTATGTACGTCTTTATGTTCCCATGGCTACAATCCCGTTGTCTCGCATTAATTGCTTCCGGCCTCCTTCCATAATCCGTGTTCCCGTGAGTGTTCGCGTGGAACATTCCCCCCTTCCTAAATCGTGCACGTGCTCGGGTGCGGTAAAAACAAAAGCTACAAAAAACATTGGAAGACAAGTAAAGCCTTTTATTGAAAAAAAAACAAGAAATGACAATCTCACACGTGAGCATGCAAGTGAAAGGCCGATTAGAGTTTTAAAGAGTGCTAAAAGAAGCAAGTAAAGACTAGTCAAAGTGAGACTAAGTGGTAGATAGTGCTATGCAAAGGCAAGTGTGTTTGTACACCGCAGGTTATGACCGTAGTCTCAATGTCCTACAAGTGTTTAAGTTATTCCTAAGTGGCAACCCTACTCCTAAATATAAGCCATGGTGATTGGACCTTTCTTTCTTTCTTTTTTTCTTTCTCTTTTTTGTTTTTGTTTTTTTTTTGTTTTTTTGTTTTTTTTGTTTTTTTGTTTTTTTGTGTAAAGAGCAGAAGATTAAAGAGAATTATTATTTTTAGCTTGACAAAGAGGAAGGTTCCATCCTAATGAGACCCAAGCAATGGCCAAGAGACCTCCGCCAAGAGAATCTAAAGACTGCTAAGTATCTCAAAGGCGACAGACCCTTTTTTTTCTTTTTGACATAAGGAGTACCCCATGAAGATGAGGGCATCGGTCTCGAGGGCCCATAATGTACCCAAGAGTCCTACCAGTATCTATCAAGGCAATAGAGTCCTTGTAGGTCTTCTTCTTAATCTTTTAAACGTCACAGTGTACACCCCATGGAAACCAAGGCATCGGCCCAAGGTACTAAAACAACCCAAGGTCCTACCAAGCATTCCACATGGCCGTAGACACGTCATGTCTTAAGTCACTTCTATATATTTTTTAGGGCATGTGTTTCGTAAATTTTTGTTTATCGTAGCACCTAGTCCATACCTAAGAGGTAGCTACCACTAGGGATAACTAATATACTTCTAGAGCTTAAGAACTTAGCATACTCCGTTGGTATATCTTCTTGAGCCTGACGTTTAAGTAGGTCATGTGCTTCTTTCTGTGTGTGGACAGCGTGCATTTGTTGAAGCATGGCTTCAGTTAATGGTTCATTGTATTTCTTGACACGACTTCCATTAATGAAGTTAGGCATTTGCTTACCTTCTAGTGTCTCTAAACGCACTGCACCACTTGGAGTAAGCTCATTAATCACAAACAGTCCTAGGCCACGTTTCTTGAGCTTTCTCTTATGCTTCTTAAGTGTGTACAAGAGAACAAGGTCCCCTTTTTTGAATCGGCCAGTTGTTACATTTCGATCATACCATTGCTTTTGTCTCCTCTTCTCGCCATACATCCCCATTACCGCCAAAATAATCAGGTCTCATCAAGCTTTTCCAATTCATCAATGTGTTGAGAAAGCTCATGACCAGTCCAGTCCAATTGTTTTTAGCAACTCGTAGAGTAGGTACAAGAAATTCAATGGGCAGAATTGCATCTAGCCCAAAAGTAAACTCAAATGGGGTTGTGCCCATAGATGTTTTATAGGCTATTCTATATGCCCAAAGAACTGAGTGTAACTTTTTCTCCCAATCAGTCCTATGTCCCTCAACAATCTTTGTGAGTGCTGTGCAGAGAATCTTGTTAGTACTGTCAGCTTGACCATTGGTCTGGGGATGATAGGGTGCAGAACGCTTGTGAATTACCATAAATTCTTGGAGTAAAAACTCTTTGATGTCATTCACAAAGTGCACACCTTGATCACTAACGATTTCAATAGGTAAGCCATAGCGTGTAAACACGTACTCATACAAGAACTTGGCTGTGGTTCTGGCATCATTTTTGACTATAGCCTTTGCTTCTACCCATTTGGTGAAATAGTTAGTTGCGACTATAATATATTCGACATGCGTGTGACGAGCTGGAGGGTTAATGCTCCGACAAAATCAATACCCCATTTGGCAAACGCACGTGTGCTTAACATAGGCCACAATGGCATATCATCCTTTGTGATGGGAGGTTTGGTCCTTTGACAATCGTCACAACGTTTCACATATTCTTCGGCATCCATTTGTAAGGTTGGCCACCAAATCCCAGACCACCTAATCAACTTAGCTGTGGTATTGCCCAAAAAGTGTCCACCCCTAACACCTGCATGTGCACGAGTCAAGATTTTCAAGTAGTCAGCTTCACATACACACATGCGCAAGTTGCCATCCTTGCCCCTCTTGTAGAGTTGGCCCTCTATCAGCATATAGTTGGCCGCTTCAACTTCAATAGCATGCTTTCGATATTTAGGAATTGTTCGATCAGTATGACCATGCTGAAGATAGTCCACAATATACTTGCTCCAACTTCGTGTAGTTGAAATTTGGAATAATGTGACATTATGAATTGGTTGTTGAATTTGACATGAAGCACTGTTACGAACAAATTTTTCAGCATCTGCATGCATGGTAGGCCACCATTGCCCATCCTGAGTTATACGTCGCACACAAGTAGTAGCTGATGCATGGATTCCACCAACACCCTCATGTGCCCATTCCAAGATCTCCTCATATTGGTCAGGGTTAGGTATAAGCCGCAATTTGCAATTTTTGCTAGCAGTTTTTAGCTTTTCTCCTGGTTGGAATCCATGTGATTGTTTTACTTGGTCTTTGATACTATCTTGTGCTTGGACATAGTATAGATATCCATTCTTTCCTGAGAAGTGAGGTGGTGGTCGAGAGTGTTCATTCTTAAACTCCTCATTTTCTTTTTGTATTCTCTCACATCATTTCCTCTCATCTTGTTTAAGGATTCTCTTATGGCTCTTACAACATTTACATTTGGATCAGCTTCGAGGGATCTCTATTTGAACCTCCCTTCCTCTCAAGAGTAAGCGTGCCTTTCCTAACTCTTTCTCGGGGATTATCACATCATCATCAAAATCAGAGTCCCATCCGTCTTCCTTATCAGCATCATTAGCCGATTCGAGTGTTAATTAAAGCCTCCACACTAAGACTTCCTCTACATGCAGTGCTGTGGATGCAACCCCATAGTACAAATCATCTAGATGGTCACGTGGTTGTACCATTCGTATAGGAATGATGTCATATCCATCTGAGTCACAAAATTGAATTGGCTTAGGTAAAGCACATGTCGATAATGTTGCAAGGACATGACTCCATTCTAGGGGATCAATTAAATGCTCAGGGAAGGGTTGTGGAATGTATGCCTCATCTGATACACACTTCGATTACCCTTAAGTCTTTTAGTGTTGAAATCCTTACATGAGGCTCCACACATCCACAGATCTTCTCGCCCATCTGACAATGTAACTCGAGCCCTCAGATGAAGCAGAATCAAACTCATCTATTGGAGACCGCGTTACATCATCACGATATGAGTGATTCTTTAGGTTGACCCTTGTGATGACAGAATCATGTCGGAGGTACAAATAATTGTATCCCCAATCCTGAATCATTTGAAATTGTCGCATGAATGGTCTACCCAATATCACTTCATAGTTTGGATGCTTTCCAAAATCCACTACTGCAAATGTGTGCTCATATTCAATCCCACATGTGGTGACCAATATGTTCTCTAGCAGCCCAATGGGATATTCTAAGCTTTCATCTGCTAGCTGCAAGCGCATCCTTGTACTCCTAAAAGCTGGTTTGCCCCACTTTTCCCAAAATGGATCTTGTCACAATGCCCACTCCTGCACCACTATCAAGTATTGCAGTTGAAGCTACTTTTCGCACTTCTAATGGGAGGGTAGCATTTCCCTGATTGTCCTCACAAAGTTTTCGTACTTTGTTGATAGGAACTAGCATAACATGCTTTGTCTCAAGGTGTATAGTACATTTATGGTGACCCTTTTGTAGCAATACCTGCTCTGACAAACATGTGGCAATATCATTCCACAACTCTAGTCGAAGCTTTATCAAATCAAGCAAAGGTAAGGTACAAGCCACTGGTGCTGACAAAATAGCTTGCACGATACCCATATCCATCTCCTTTGTCAACCTTCTATGCATGGAGGGTTGAGAACAGTTCTCATATTCTCCCAATTAAGATGGTAAGGTTTTCATTGTATGCTTACTTCTAGGAGAAACAATTGTTTGAACTTCCTCCTGGATGCTTGGGCGTCTAAAGTTGTTTTCTGTGCCCCTGGTAAAATCCACTTCAGAGAATGGAGATGAAATAATAGAGGACATATTCTCATTAACTTTCTCAAGAACTGCTGCCCACATCTCATTTGCCATGTCCTCTCGTTAGCATCAATAACTTCATCATTGCATGGGAAGACAAGACTAGGTGGTGGCAGAATGCCTTCTTTCAATGGGGTGTCAATTGCTGCAGACTTCTCGCTATGAGCTTGTGAGATCAGCTCACTTTTCATTTCCCAACTTGATGACACTTCTGGTATGGTCTCTAATGTTGGCTTAAGAGAGGTTGGGCCACGAGGGATAGATGGAGGTGGGCCCTCAAGTATTGATTGAGCTTCCCTAATGAGTTGCTGATGTACAGCTAGATTGATCTTCTCCTCACACGAGGGTTTGGGTATTCTTGAAGCTTCTTGGGTAGCTCAAATAAAGCTGCAATGCGACTTCTATGAGCATCAATGATGGCATCTAGAGTCTCGTTCACCTTATCCACAAAAACAGAACCCCCAGAACTATCCTCGGTTGTACTAGCCTCATCTTGTTTAGCACTAGGCCCAGGTTGAGGTTGATGCTCCTCATGCACTTCTTGGGATGTAAAAGCTTGATCCTTCATGTTTTGTTTAGAGACTTCTTGAGAACTAGTGGATGCACTCTTAGTTTGCTTGTTGCGGTTCTTTTTCCTCCTAGTGGTCCTTTTTCTATTGGAATGTAGGGTCTTGTCCACTAGATTTGCCTTTGCATCCCTAGTTTGAGGTGTCTCATCAGTCTGCATTTCGGCATTTCGTGTCTGTGATCTAGTCATGACTCTAAGTGGCACGACATCCTCATTCTCTGATGAAGGTGGTGATGGAACTGCCTCTACAAAGTTGAGTGAGACCTTTGGTTGAGAGGTGCCTTCCTCATGTGGTTTTAGCAAACAATCCTTTGGAAAGTGTTCTACACAACACCCTAGACAATATCTTTCAATTGGTGAAAACTGTGGTACAGTTGTATTGGATCGAGCTGCTTACCTTGGGCGATGTGGACAATCACGAGCCCAATGGGGTTCTCCGCACTCATAACAGGGGCCCATTAGTTTGGCTTCTACTTTCCTTTGCTGCCATTGACCTGAGGGGCCTGGAGTCCTAGGTTGGTAGCCGCCTAGCAACATCAAAGAATTTTGTTCCCCCAGTTGAGGCTCCAATGCTTGGCTCGGATATGCGGGACTTTCAAAGAGATTTTCCTTGGATGAATATGATGCATATTCCTCCTCCACATAGCTTGGGTTTACCAAGTCTCTACACATATTTGAATTGTCGTAGTCAACAAACCTCACAGGAGCAGTCCCAGGAGCATGAAGTTGAGCTCCAAGTACAGGTCGTGCTTGCTCTTGTGCCATCGGTGGCTTACGTTCAAAATTAGTGTACTGTTGATGCATTTGTGGAGCCACTACACCCCTTTGCTGCTCACGTTCTTGTCTCATTCTTGCAATGCGAGTACATTCCTGTGTGGTGTGGGTATAATTCCAAGCACAGGCCTGGCACCACTTCTTTGTGGGTTGGTTTGTGACTAGAGGAGAAAAGGTATTACATTCTTCGATTTTATGGTTACCGCCACATGCTCCACAAAGATGAGGACTTGTAGGTAGTATACTCCTCATTCGCTGCTGCTGTTATTATGGCTGCATGGGTGGGCGATAGGTTTGTCCCAATCTCCTTAGTACTAGATTAGCTATGTGGTCTGGATTTACTAGTGCACTAGACCCTGAACTTTGGTCATCACCCCACTGATCTCTAGGTTGCACCTCAGGGCCAGTACCATCTTGGAATTTGAAGTTATCTGTGAAATCCATAGCATCATGGCAACACTCATTGAAATTTGTATGCTTCTTTGCATAGAGATGTGTGTGCAATGTTGAATTTTTGAGTCCTTTTAAGAAGAGAGAAATTAATCGACTCTGGGTGGGCTTCTCATCTTCTGGGAAACGATTAATGTACTACTTCATCCTATTTACACAGTCTCTAACACTCTCAGTCTCGCCTTGCTTGAAAGAGTAGATGTTTGCTACTGTGTCATGCTGAATCCCCATCAAGGAAAAAGCAGTGATGAATCTCTCTTCCAAAACTCGTAAAGAAGATTTGTCTGAAGCCTCTAGTGCCTGAAACCAAGCAAGGGCCTTCCCTCAAGAGTAAGCCCAAACCCTTCAATTTGCGTATGCTTGTCAGTCACTTGCTCAGCTCAAACTGCTTGCCTAAATGATGCTACATGGTCATATGGATCTCTCGACCCTTCGTACTTCTTTACCAGTTTCTGAAGAGTTGATGGCCTTACTCATCTTGAATACTCATCATCAGGCCTACGGCCTCTCACTCTCAGTGGTTCCTCTCTTTGTTGGTAAGGTGGTCCATATGCATCCCAAATTGGTGTGGGTCCCCTATTACCTGCCTCACCAACCCTCTCCAAAGATCCTGTTACCTGCATTTCAGGAGGTGCATTTATGGGAGGCCGAATTGGCTCCCCTACCCTCCGATTGTCATAGTGAGAGAAACGTTGTTGTGGTGTGATCTGTGGTCGCACTTTTGGTGTAGGATAATATCTTGGTGCTAGAGTTGGGCTACTTGTCGTGGTCCATTTTGATGTTGATGGTCCCTCTCTAGTGAACTCTCGTAGAGGAGAAGCAACAGTTTCTCCAAGAAAGGTTGTCTCTCCTGGTTTAGCCGTATTAGTAGAGAACACTTCCATGAATAATGGTTGTCCTCTCCACGTGAGCTCACGAATCTCCTTCCAATCTAAGGTTCGATATTCATTGGCCCATTTATCAATGATTCGGTTCTTGTATCCTGCAAGCTTCTCGACTACCACCACAAGCTCTAGAGGAAGATCTAGCTCTGGCAATCTAGTTGTGGCATAATATCCTTCTAAAGAGTCCTTATAGACCTCTTGAAGTGGGTCATCCTGAAAGACCTTTGTCACTGGAATTTGTCGTACAAACTCCCACTGGTTCTCAGCCCCCTGATCCATTTTGCTCTTGCATTTCCTGTCCCTTAGATCTACAAAAAGTAAATCATCTATGGATGGCTTTGAGGACTGGGCATTGGATGGTCCAGGCATGTCCAGCTCAATGAGCCAATCATCTCTAGACTCCCTTGCTCCGAAAGGCTTTGATAAATCTAGGAACTCACTCTTAGAGAGCTCTCCTAATTTGTCTACATTCTCTGGATGATAGGTGACTTCGTAGCAAACACCATCTCCACCCATGTACATGTTACCCTGGTCATTGACTAGAGGTGCTCTATCAAGCTCTGAGAAAAAGTCCGCAATCTTAACGAGATACTGTTGTTGTGGATCCCTAAAGATCTCAGCCCCTTGAGCATTCGTGTAGACATATTGAAGTCTCACATTGAGTGGTAACCCCATGGTGTCGGCTTCCAATGGATTAAAAGATCTTGTGGGTGTCCTATTTGGGGCTAAGGGATGACTATTTGATGGCCCTAGATTGTCCATAGACAATGAGCTAGTTGTCCTGAAAGGGTATCAGATTGGGATTCGGAAAAGGTTTCAGCAATATCTGCCAAATTTCCTACCGATTGGGTCTCACTTTTCTGCGTAGGTACTCTAGAAGGTGATCCAAAATTTTTCAAGTTGGCTCAAACTTTGCCAGAACCCATTTTGAACCCCCTCGAACACATTAGGCCAAAAAAATAGCGTATTTTTCAGGATCGAAAATTGCCTAAAATTTACCAGTTTCCCATACTGGCTCACTATGGGAAAATGGTTCCGGGACTGAAATTTCAATGATGGGTGTTTTCTAACTCCTCTCGAAAAGTTAGATAACCTCCCAATTTTTGCGGCAGAAAATGAAAAATTTTCCAGACTTTTTTTTTGGCACTCCGCACGGTGCACTGTTCATGCACAGTCGCGTTCTTTTATTATTAATATTTTTTTCCTTTTTTGAAGTGCGTGTGCAGTGAACTCAATGCGGGTGCAGTTGTGAGATTTGCAGCGAATTCAATACGTGTGCAGCTGTGAGATTTGCAGCGAATTCGAAATGTTCAGTCTTCATGTGTGTGTACAGATTTCAGTTTCTCTACATGTGCAGGCTTAACAAAGAACTGAAATGCAGGTTTAACAGAGAACTAAAATGCACAAAATTAAAGATGCAAAAAACTAAACTAAGCTAAGAACAGAAAATAAAATGAACATGCAAAAAATTGAAACTCTAAAAATTAACCTCAGACAGCAAAAATTATCCTCAAACAGAATAACAGAAATGCAAAAACAGGCCTCTCTCTTTCGCACACATTGAAATTGGCAGGTTTAGCGCCTACCTCCAATCCTTCCCGTGTGTTGAATCCTTGTCCTGACCTCAAGGGAGAAGCGTAGCTAGCCAATCGCACTCAAATTGCAAGACAAATAAAGAGAATTTAACAACAGATTAGTCTTAAATAAGTACCAAAATTAGTCCCAAAGCCTGCTCTCCTATCCAACAGTTTTGCAACCGATTGGAGCTTAACAAGGAGTGGTAGTGTGTGTATGGTGCTCAACTAATGTAGGCACTCGCTCCCCGGTAGCGGCGCCATTGCAGAGCGGTTCTCTCTACCGTGCAATATAGTGCTCATAGAGTACTACCGATCAACAAATGTGTTAAGAAACACAATGTCAATCCGAGGACTCGACCTAATTAGTGCATGAAGGCTTATCCCATGAGGGAGAGCTCACATACACGAACCACCACTTGACGATTCAACCATTCAACACCTCAATTAATCTCTCAATCCCTTAAATCCACTACACTAATTAAGAGAACAAGTAATGCATGGCAATCTCTTAATCCCATTCAATCATTGCTTAGCTTTCCCTAATGCCAGCAAACCCATAAGCGTGCATCTACTAACCCACAAGCTTAAGCAAGCATAGAATGTAACATTCACAAACCCACAAGCTCATAGAGAGAGTCTATCCCCATGAATAACTCATTGCCAATGAAGTGGGCAAGAGCTTGCATCAATGGAGACTACACACACACAAAACAAGCATGCATACACAAGAGAAAGAAAGAAGCATTCAACTAATCATAGATTAATCTACTTCAATGATGCTAAACCAGATTAAGAGAAAGAAGTGGAGCTATACTCATTGGAGCTTGATGCTCATTAGAGTACAATAGAGAGAGAGTTAGAGAGATGCCATAGCTTCAGAGCTCAAGAGCTTCACTCAATAGCTTATGAGAATGGCCAAAAACATACTCTTTCTTTAGCTAACATCTCTTTTATAGAGATGTCACTAACCCTAACCCTAGGCCTCTTTCACACATGGGAGGACAACCCCATAAGTGAGCCTTGCTTAATATACTTAGAACTCTCATTTAGAACCCACATTGGCCTAAAACGATTTACATTACACTTCGGCACAAAAATATGGAAAAATTATGTGCGTCTTTATGTTCCCATGGCTACAATTCCGCTCTCGCGCATTAATTGCTTCTGGCCTCCTTCCATAATCCGTGTTCCCGTGAGTGTTCCCATGGAACAATCCAACAAGCAAGCTGTGGAAAAATGATCGAATTGAGAGCGGTTGGGCACTTCATCCAGCAAGCTATTTCTGAGATGTCCTAGGCACTTCATCCGGCAAGCTATTTCTGAGAGCTCCTGGCACTTCATCCACCAAGCCATCGCTACCTCTATTATCACTGTCGCCCCACAAGAAAAGCATCCGATAGGAAGATGAACACAAACAAAAGCAAAAACCAACTAAATAATAATCATCACTGGCCACTTTGCGTGGTTAAAACGCCCGGCATGAAGTCCAGAATACAAGATACAAAATGAACCCTGGCCATAGCTAGTACATGCCTATAGCCAAACAGAAAAATTAAAAAACACAGAAGACCAAATCAACCATCATGAGTGGTATGGGACGAGGCATTGGTTCTAAGACCTGCTAGACGAGTGGTGGATGTGGGATGTGGGCGGCCAACCGAACGATGCCGTGCGATGAGATGCTAGAATTCGGCAAGGTTGTCCTCCCTACGGATGAAGCCTGCTGACAAAGATTAAGTAACTCAAGCTCCTGTTGGCTGATGGAGCTCTCTAAAAGTGCGTGCATGTGCATCCTACAAGGTGGCGAGCTCTGTCTCATGCTCTAGACGGAGTGCCTACATCTCGGACTCATGTTGCTACACTGGGTCTCTACCAAAAGGGTGCACTCCTGCTCTCAAATGGCTACCACGACATCCACATCAAGGATGGGAGATAAATACAGCTCAAATATCTCCTCGCAAAGCTCTTGAAGATCATTGTCCTACTGCACCATGGTCTCCTCTAACTACTAAAGGGCCTCCTCTACATCCTCTATAACTGGCTTGTAGCCTCTTGAGTGGCCCTCTTTGATAGATAAATCAACCGACATAAGTGTCGGTTAGCACCGGTGAAGGCATCCAGGACTCGTTGGTGGATGAAACCCATGGTCGTGATCCATTGAGAGGCTTCCATCAATGTGTCGGCCATGAGGTAGCACTCCGAAGGGAGCCTTGCCAGGTCAGAGGGACTGGTCGAGACTTTCACTAAGATGGGGCGTGTGAAAGAAAGTAACAGGGGTGGGTTAGTCCCTCACCAAGGGAGTGGCTCATGAAGGAGTCACCACTTAGCATCTCACGGGAGAAGCTCACCATTGATTCTTGGAATAGATAACATTATCATGAATGACCCATAATCCCATTTACATTGGTATTTATACTCCACCCAAGAGTTCACACCCACTTACTAGTTGTCCATGGCCTTGGGCCCAAGAGTTCACACCTACTTACTAGTTGTCCATGGCCTTGGGCCCATAATGCTTTCTTACAAACCATCCCTTCCCCAATGGTTTCGTCCTCAAAACCTCAAATGAATACCCCAAATTCAGAGAAGAATGTTCCATGTGGCTGAATTTACACCAACCCATATTTCTCTATCAATGCTTCATATCCCTCCAATGCTGAAATAGGTTGCCATGAAGCTTCTTCCTTAGGTAAACCTTTCCATTGAACAAGATACTCCACCAAGGTACGAGTGCAAAGTACCTTTTTCCTTGTACCCAAGATAGCTTCTGGAATGTATTCAATCATTCCCTCTTCATTCATTGGAGGTAACTCATCAACCATTTGATCGATCATACCCACATATCCTTTCAAGTGAGAGACATGAAACACATCATGAATCTTTGTTGTAGATGGAAGTAAGAGTTGATATGCAACCTCCCCAACTCTTCGTATCACTTGATAAGGACCATAATAGCGATGAGCTAGTTTGGTGTTGGTGCTTCCCTTCAAAGACGCATATCTTGACTTCGGTATTCTCAAAAGAACCCAATCTCCCACTTTGAATTCCAATGGTCTTCGATGAACATTGGCATATTGTCTCATTTTCTCTTGTGCAACCTTCAAATTACTTTTGCATTGTTGCAACAAAGCTTGCATCCTTTCAGCTTCCTCCTTGGCATTATGGTTAGAAGTCTCATATGTACCCACCAACATAGGCAAATTGACCTTGTAACCATATAAAGCCTCAAAGGGTGACATGCCAATGCTCACATGATATGTTGAGTTGTAAGCGAACTCAGCCAAAGGTAACCAATCATCCCATGTGCTTTGAGTATCATGACAATAGTGGCGTAGATATGTTTCCACCCATTTGTTTACTCTTTCTGTTTGACCATCGGTTTCGGGATGATAGGCAGTGCTTGGAGTAAGCTTGGTTCCCATATATTCAAACAATGTTCTCCAAAAAGTGCTCATGAATTTGACATCGCGATCACTCACAATTTGTGACGGCATACCATGCAACTTGAAAATCCCATCAACAAATTGCTTGGCAACATTTTGGGCTGAATATGTGACCTTGGAAGGAATGAAATGGGCCACTTTGGTCAATCTATCCACCACAACATACAAGCTGTCCCACCCTTTCTTTGTGCACGGAAGGTTAGTAATGAAATCCATTGATATATGACTCCATTTGCCTTCGGGAATGGGCAATGGCTGAAGCAAACCTCCCGGTTTATGTGTAGGATCCTTGTTCAATTGACATGACCGGCACCCACTTACATAAGCATGAATGCTCTTCCACATCCCCTTCCAAAAGAAACTTTTCCTTATTGCATCAAAGGTTTTGTAGACACCCAAATGACCAGCCATAGGAGTACAATGCATCTCTTCCATGATCTTCTTGATAAATGATGAAGTAGGAACCAAGTAGACTTTTCCTTTGTAGTAGAGGAGACCATTTTTCAGCTCATAATGGGGTAACTCTTCACATACACCTTGCTGTAATTTCTGCACTATTTGTGAGGTTTCTTCATCAAACAAGTACTCTTCTTGTATCTCCATGATCCAATCTTTATGCACCTCAGAAATAGCATACAATGAGCAGGCCCACATACGAGACAAGGGATCGGCAACCACATTTTCTTTGCCCTTTGTGTATGTGATTTCAAAATCATAGTTTTGTAGTGTTGCTACCCACCTTCTTTGCTTAGGAGACAAATTGGGTTGTGTGAGGAAATACTTCAGCACCCTATGATCACTTCTCACATAAAAATGACTCCCATATAAGTAATGGTGCCATTTCTTGATAGCATGGAGTATAGCAATCATCTCTTGCTCATACACATGGAGTTCTCTTTCTTTTTCATTCAGCTTTCTACTTTCATAAGCAATGACTCCATGGTCTTGGTAAAGTACCGCACCAATCCCTCTTCCACTTGCATCCGCCCTTATTGTGAAAGGTTTGGTGAAGTCTGGACATACCAAAATAGGTGCTGATGTGAGCATTTTCTTCATATCTTCAAAGCTTTTGTTGGCAATGGCATCCCAAAAGAAGGTTTCCTTCTTCAATTTGTCCGTCATTGGGGCTGTAATTTTGGCATAGTGGGCAATAAAGCGCCTATAGAATGAAGATAACCCCAAAAATCCCCTCAATTGAGTAGTGTTTGAAGGAACCGTCCAATTCCTAATACATTCCACTTTCTTTGGATCCACACAAATGCCATCCTTGCTCACAATGTGACCCAAATATTCCACCTCATGTGCCATGAAGGTACATTTTGTCTCCTTAACATACAACTTGTTTTGCCTCAAGACCTCCAAAACCTCTTTCACGTGCTTCAAATGCACTTCCTCATGTTTGCTATAGATAAGTATGTCGTCGAAAAAGACCAATACAAACTTGTAGAGGAAAGGTTGAAGCACTTTGTTCATCAATGCTTGAAAAGTTGCCGGTGCATTGCATAATCCAAACGGCATAACCATGAATTCGTAAAGACCCCTTTCTGTGTACGAAATGCTGTTTTGAACTCATCACCACTTTTCATCCTTATTTGATGGTATCCGGAACGCAAATCAATCTTTGAAAAGCATGTGGCACCCTTCAACTCATCCAAAAGATCATCCACCCTTGGTATTGGAAAACGATTTTTGATGGTGATCTTATTCAAATCACGGTAATCAATGCACATGCAGAAAGTACCATCCTTTTTCTTCACAAGTAGCACCGGAGAAGCAAAAGGAGATTGACTTGGTTCAACCCATCCCATGTCAATGAGTTCTTTGACTTGATTTTCCACCTCTTCCTTTTCAACCTTTGACAAACGATAGGGAGGCTTGTTGATTGGTTTGGCATTTGGTTCCAAATCAATAGCGTGATCAACACTCCTCTGTGGCGGCATTGATTTTGGCATGGTAAACACATCTTCATAATCCTTGAGTAGCTTAACCATGTCCACATTTTTGATGCAATCCTTTTTGCTATTATCTTCCTCTTTGCAAAGCTGTAGTACATAAACATAGCCCTCTTTCTTGAACTCTTTCTTCATTTGAGTAGCATTGATCATGAAGAGCTTGGACCCTTGCATTCCATTCAATGTAATAACCCCTCCATGATGCACAAAACTCATGAAACTTTTCTGTAAGTTCATGGTAAAAGAGTTCAAAGTGGACAGCCAATCACATCCAAGTACTATGTCAATTGGTCCCAAAACAATCACCAAAAGATCAACTTTGCAAGAGTAGCTCTTGGACAACTCCAGTTCTGTACTTTGACACTTCATATTGCAACCCATTGAATCACCATTGGCCACTTGCACCATGTGCTTGTTTGGTAAAGAAGTTGGTTGCATTTTGAGAGTGTTCAAAGACCTTTAATTGACAAAACTATGCGTGCTTCCAGTATCAATGAGTGCATATGATGTTCTCCCATTCACCTTGATCTTCAATCTCAATGTGTTGGCACCCTTACTTCCCGCATAAGCATCATGAGAGATTGTACACAAGGTAGTATGTGCACTATTGTTTTCATTCCACACGCATAGAGGCATCCCATCATCCATTTTGTCATGAGCAAACTTTAGTTTCCCACCCAGATCAAAAGGAAACTCGGGATTTTCTTCATCAAAACCATCATCATGAGAACCTCCACCCTCATGAGGATCTCCCCATCCTAAGGCATCATTGCATTCAAGGAATTCCTCCTCCTCATGATTAGCATTGTCCTCAGTGATAATGTAGCTTATGGAAATATCCTTGGATTTGCATACTTTGAAGTGATCCTTGTTCCATTTTTCTCCACATTTGAAACATAGACCTTTGAGCCTCATTTCATGCAAACGGTCCTCCTTGATAACCTTGCTTTTTGAACCCCCATTTGCTAGCTTGGACTCATTGTATGTAGCTTTGTTGGACATAAATGGTGGTTTAAATGGAAGTCTATTAGACCCTCTACCATACACGGTAGGAAATCTTGGAAGATTAGGTCTTGTGTTTGCATGAGAACCCATGTCAGTCCTTGTGATCACTTCCCCTTTGATATTCCCTTTGCTAGCCCACTTTGTCAAGTACTTCTCTTCATGAATTTCTGCAAGCATCATTGCCTTCTTCAAAGTGGCGGGTTCATGAGACTTGACATCACCACCAATAGGAGCTTTCAAGCCCCTTATATACTTGACAACAAGATAATGCTCATCAAAGTCGTCCAAGTATAATAGAAGCTTTAGAAACTTATGAGAATATTCCTTCACAGTAGTGATTTGCTCTAGCTTATCCCATTCCACAATGTGATTGTCCCTTTGCATGCGAGAAGTAAACTCTTCTGCCATGTCATTCTTGAATTCTTCCCAAGTAGTGATGACATAACCATGAGATTGCTTCCTCCTCCACCAAGTGTGAGCAAAACCTTCAAGATGAAGTGAGGCGAAGTAGAATTTGGCAATCTCGCTCCTTGGGCTGATTTCGAAGTAGAGATCCATCTTGTTTGCCCACTCTTCAAAGTCTTCGATAGAATTTGATTCTCCTTTGAACTTATTAAATATGATTTTGTCCTTCACAGCATTGTCAAAATCACCATGCATTCTTGAACCCCTCTGTCGTGCTCTTGGATCATCAAATCCTCTTCCTTCACCCAAGTGTCTATGCATTTGCTCATCTTCCAATTGCCAATCACCTGCATCTTTAAATCCCTTCTGTTCATACCCTCTTCTTGCATCTTGCATAAAGGATGAAGTTCTTGGAATACTGGCATTGGATCTCTCATAAGAAGCATCACCCATAGGTCTCTTGCCCTTGTCCATGTAAGAAGAATGTGGCATCATTTGAGGTGGCATCATTTGTCTTACTTTGTTCTCTTCTGGCATAGAAGGCTTTCCATCATGTTTGGCATCATAATGTACACCATCCATTACATTCATATCGGCTTCTTGGTTGAGCTTGAGAGGAGCCAATGCACTAATGGCTTTCTCCAAGTCTTTTAACCCTCTTTGCATCACGTCATCCAGGTAGTGGTGTCGCTTGTCGAACCGTTCCATGAGGTGTTCACCAAATTGTTGTTGCCGATTTGTTTGGTTATTTTCAATCCTTTGAAACATACTCTCCATAGCCATTAACATCATGTCCACTGTTAGCGGAGTAGTTCCCAAAGATTGAGGCATTTCCACTGGCTGAGATTCATCTGGAGATGGTGCTTTTATGGTTGAACTTTCTTCATTCCTTGTTGATGAACTCGTTGCCATCATTGCTTCCGGTTGTCTTTGATCATTTTCATTCCGGGCTCCCTTGTTTTGACCTCCTCTAGTCATTTCCATGCGCGTAATTGATCCCTCCTTGCAAGGACCACTTACTTGATTTTTTTTCTCTATTCAAACGGTATCCGATTTGGGTGATCTTTATATCGATGCGAAGCTCTTGACGAGACGAATAAGAATCCCCAAAAACATATCTGAAAAAGTCAACAGTCTTTGACCAGTTAATTGTACCGGCTGAAAGTCAACTCTTGATGTTAACCGCTCAATTCTTATCCGATTTGGGTGATCTTTATATCGATGCGAAGCTCTTGACGAGACGAGTAAGGATCCCCAAAAATAGATTTGAAAAAGTCAACAGCCTTTGACCAATCAACTATTCTAGCTAAAAGTCAACTCTTAACTTTGACCGCTCAATACTACTCCGATTTGAGTGATCTTTAGCTTGTTTGAAAGAGGTTTTTGGGTAGATTGAAGAGCTTTCAGGATAGATTTGAAAAGCTTTTGAAAAACCCTAGAAATTCAAGGATTTGTCCTGGCTGCAAGTAGGCAAATTTTGCAAAAATTTTGCCATGGTCTCCCCTCTTTTTGCACCAAATCTCAATCAAATCAAAGCATCTCAATCAAGTATTAAAATCCTTATGCATTTGACCACTGTAAGCAAATCAATCCTCAATCATTTTTCCATCTGAGCATGTGACCTTATGGCATCAATTTTGTCTTTTTGCATAAGAAGTCGATGTAGAGGATTCGCTTGTTTGCTCAAGTCGAATGAAGTGGTTGATGAAGCGCGTCGATGCTTGCCGATCTCCCGGCCAAGCACTTCTCACCCCTTCACCAAGTTTACATCCAAGGTGAAGGTTGAGGCCATTTCTTTACCACCAAGTACCTAATCCTCTTCCTTACCACGTTACCCGGCACTAACGGCAAGGAAGATTCAAGACATTCTCCCCTTGGCCTCTCCTCCAAATGCCAAGGTACCCTTACTTCATTCTAGATTCTAGGAATAAAATCGTGAGTTACAAGCTCAATGAATGAGTAGAGTTGACTTACAATTGATTTATAGCATGACTCATGCTCATTCATATCATAATACATGGTTCATAGTGCTTCCTTCATCACATCCACCATGGCAATGTCAATACATTTCCACATACATCAACAACATCCAAGTGTCACGGAGCGGTGATCTTGGGTCGTGTTCTGGGCGCGAGTTCCTGCTCGGGACTAGAAAATCCAGTACAAAAGTGAAAACAGAGAGCACTTGCTGAATCCTGCACCTCAAGACCTATAGCTCGACTCGAAGAGGATGATGAGCCGGTCGTTTTGAGTACTAGAAATCAAAAAACGGAGTTCGTATGAGAGAGTTATGACCAAAAACGTGCAACCGACAATGGAAAACGGTGTCACCAAAAAGTGGCCTTCCAACCCAAAACATTTTATTCAATCCCCCAAATGTGCCAAAAGCTATGCTCACTTATGCCAATATGCAAGGCATAGCATTGAATGGCTATGTGTAGCATTTAAGCATTCATAATGCATAAAGAGCAGCATGAATGGCCATGATTAAAGTCCAATTTCTGAAAATTAGAGTTTTATGTGTAATAAAACCCTAATTAACTCCATAGCTTGAAAGAATGCTTCAAAATTGTAAGGAAGTGATGGAGCAACTCACCAATGTCACCTGGGAAGCCTTAATGCTTGAATTTGTTGAAGGAGATGAAGATTAGGGTCACTTTGGTGAAAAACGTGGGCAGCTTTGGTAGTGATTTTTAGCCACATTGGGAGTCCCATTGCTCATGGAAAATAGGTGAAATACTTCATAAAACATTGCTAGATACATGAGAGACTCAATGCCCTGTGCTCATGTTGAGATTCCATGGCTAGGGTTTGCAGGAAAGCTCCCAAACAAAAAAAAACGTTTTTGATTAACAACTGCTAATCAAGATTAGAAATTTTCCCCAATTTGGTCCACTCATTCAAAAAAAATAGGTCCATGTGCTCAGATTTAAACCACAAACTCTACCTTAGCCATATCCCCTTCCCCCATGAATCAAATGAAGCAGAAATTTCACGAAATGAGAAGAAGAAAAGAAAAAATTAAAAATCATGGATCAAAAGCCAGGCTCTGATACCAATGAAAGAAAGTAACAGGGGTGGGTTAGTCCCTCACCAAGGGAGTGGCTCATGAAGGAGTCACCACTTAGCATCTCACGGGAGAAGCTCACCATTGATTCTTGGAACAGATAACATTATCATGAATGACCCATAATCCCATTTACATTGGTATTTATACTCCACCCAAGAGTTCACACCTACTTACTAGTTGTCCATGGCCTTGGGCCCAAGAGTTCACACCTACTTACTAGTTGTCCATGGCCTTGGGCCCATAATGCTTTCTTACAGCGTGACTCCTCTCAGGGAAGTATACCTACCAAGGATGAGTCAACCTCGCTCGCTAGACATGCAAGACCTATGCTCTACATTGTCTACCATACACTCCGACCACCACCTAGCACCGTAGTATCCCTATAGGCCTTTCACACACACTACACCCACCACTGTGACCACTCACTCACCTTGCTCGCTAGACATGCAAGACCTATGCTCTACATTGTCTACCATACACTCCGACCACCACCTAGCACCGCAGTATCCCTATAGGCCTTTCACACACACCACACACACCACTGTGACCACTCACTCACCTCGCTCGCACAGAGAGATAGACCAAACACCACAACAGCATAACACTATATACCAAACTATAGACAAGAATGCTACAAGAGAGACTGTGCTCCAAACACAGAACGTCATACACTAGAGAATGTGCTCCCTGCTGACTGTGCTAGAATAAGGTGATACAAGAGAGAGTCCCTCTACGAGAATGTGCTACGATAAATGTCCTACAAGAGAGTCTCCCTGTCCCGTGCTAAGAGAGTTATCCTCTTATCTCCTCCTTGGGTGTCCTCCTCCTCGGGTGTTGTCCTCCCTCGAAGTCCCAATCCTCATCATGTGTATAGAAGGAAGATCTTTTGTCTGGAAAAGGAAGATTGTGCTTGCTCAAGGGGATCTCAAAGAGGATCTTGCCATCCCTCGGGAAAGGGAGAGGGGTGTTACCTCCATGAGTGCCATCAGAGTTGGCCATGCACATGTCGGAGACCAGAGGGCACCAGCTGTTGATGGCAATCGGAGATGTCGGAGGGCACTGACAGTGATGGCAGTCGGCGGAGGCGGTCTCAAAGGGCACCGGCGGTGATGGTAGTCGAAGGGGTCAGAGGGGCATTGGCAGCCGTAGGGGTCAGAGAGCACCGACGGTGAGAGGCGCATGCACGTCCAAGATGTCAGAGGGCACTGGTAGTGATGGTAGTCGGAGATGTTGAAGGGAGCCGGCAGTGTTGACGGTCGGAGGGCACTGTTGGTGGTGACGGCGGTCCGAGGGCACCGGCGGTGACGATACTCCAAGCTGCCAGAGGGAACTGACAAAGAAAATTTATCTTAAGCTGCCACTAAGATGGGGTGTGGCTTCATTGAGGGAAGTATACCCGCCAAGGATAAGTCGACCTCACTAGCTAGACATGCAAGACCTATGCTCTACACTATCTACCGTGCTCTCCGACCACCACCTAGCACCACAGTATCTCTGTAGGCCTCTCACACCCACCACACCCACCAGACCCATCAGACCCACCACACCCACCACTGACCACTCACTTACCTCGCTCAAATAGAGAGATAGACCAAACATCACAAGAGCACAACACTGTATACCAAGCTGTAGACAAGAATGATAGAAGAGAGACTGTGCTCCAACACAGAGAATGTCATACACCAGAGAATGTGCTCCCTGCCGAATGGGCTAGAGTGAAGGTGATACAAGAGAGAGCCCCTCTGTGAGAATGTGCTATAAGAATGTCCTACAAGAGAGTCTCCCCATCCCCTACCGAGAGAGTGCTCCCCTTATCTCCTCCTTGGGTGTCCTCCTCCTCGAAGTCCCAACCCTCATCATGTAGTGTAGAGGGAAGATCTTCTGTCGAGAAAAGGAAGATGGTGCTCAAGAGGATCTCACCATACCTCGGGAAAGAGAGAGGAGTGTTGCCTCCATGAGTTCCATTGAAGTAGGCCATGCACATCGGAGATGTCAAAGGGCATCGGGGCTATGACAACGATCGGAGATTTCAGAGGGGACACCGACGGCGATGGTAGTCAGAGGGCACCGATACGGTGATGGCGGCCGGAGCGATTGGCAGTCAGAGGTCGGCAGTTAGAGGACACCGGTGGTGACAACGGTCAAAAATGTCTAAGGACACCGGGGTGGTAACGACGATCGGAGCGGCTGGAGGGCATTGGCGGTGACGGTGGTGGTCGGAGCGGTCGGAGATGTCGGAGGTGATGGTGGGAAGCTCCTGGTGGAGTGTGGAGGATCTGGCTTCCCGTCCACATATATTATCCGTAAATTAATTTCTATATTATTGGATAATATATATTTTTTTATCAACATCAACTCTAAAAAATGTAAAAGTCCAATGTATATGTAGATTATATGTCTCAAATCTAACTTTTATGATACTTACATGCACTAAACTTCAAACTCTCATTTTCAAATACACTTTTTCAAATATATATGTAGATTTTAAATCTAACTTTTATGATACTCCATCTTACATGCACAAAAAACTCAAACTCTCATTTTGGAATGCATTTTTTCAAATGCTCAAGTGTCCAAAAAGAGTTTCAATTGAGAGAATACTTTTAAGAAAACTCAAGATGTACCATATAGAGGATTGGTATAGACTATTCTCATCGATATGATCTCACAAAGACATATAAATTCATAAAAAGATTTTGCATGAGATTTTTAGATTTGTTGTTTTTGGAAAGGAAACATGCATTAATAACTATGGTTGCATTTTCATTTTTATGATTTAAAAAATGATAATTGGGAGAGGTGACCCAACTTTGATACTATTGTCTTGTATTCTCACTTGAAGAAGATTACCTGAACCAAGTATGCTTGAGACGCAAGCACTAAAAGTTCTAAAAAAACATATGGGATTTATGCCATGCATAAAATATTTTTAGAATCGTACTTTTTCAAATGTATGAAAATGATAGCGCATGGATAATCATTCCATTTCTTTTTAAAGACCTAGAAACATGGTAAAATATTAGATCCTACTACCATGGTAAAACTTAAGTCCGTATTATCATGATGAAAATATAGACCACTTTGGAAAATATAAATTTTCAATGTATATATTAAAAGTATAGAAACATTGGGCAAATCTTTTGAAATTTATATCTTATATGCTAGCATGTAGTGCATTTTCGGTGAACTTTTATTTACAAACCACTCAAAAGAAATAACTTCTATCTTATATGCTAACATGTAGTGCATTTTTTAAGATTTATTATTTACAAACCACTCAAAATAATGGTTTTACAATCTTTTACCATAAATTGTCCTTCTAAAATAGTCCAAGGTTTTTCATGGACCTTGTAGAGTATCTGTTGGGCTAAAAATAGACATTGTTTTTTCTTTGCATAGAAAGTTAACTTAAAAATATGAGAAGTAAACATGTTGTGTATAATACTTTATTAAAGGGAGAGAAAAAAATTTCTAATCATACACTAGTATAGTTTATCTATTTATCATCTCTAATAATAAGTCTAGAAGAGTGATTTTTCTTTAATGCATAAAAAAAAGTTTTGCCAACCCTTTGTGATCAACATTACTTTGTGGTAATGGCCATAAGAACTTAAGGCGGTGCCTAAGGATATTATTAAAGATAAAACTCTATGATTGATGCCTTTTATATTCAAATTTGTTCCAAATAAGCCAATGGTGGAAACATCTCTAAATTCATTCTAGAAGCAATCTAGAGCTTAAGAAGTCATAAAAGAACTAAATCTAATTTCTAACTACTTTGGAAGAATTTATGAATCATAAAAGATATAAATCTAATTACTATGGCACAAGTGTATTAATGGTATGCACGAGATACATCAACACGATGTCTCAAAGATGACACTACAAATCAGTCAAAATGTGATATTATGGAATGAAAACATTATTAGGCATTAGGATAGAATTGGTTAATGTAACATGGACTGGTTTGTAAGGTTAAATATAAGACATTATTACCTAGCGTCTAGTTTATGTTTTATGTTCTAAATATTTTGTTTAGAGTACAATGCTTAATAGGGTAAAGAAAGAAAGAGAAACATGTGAACATTTTCCTCCCTACACATAACAGGCACATAACATTAGGCAAAATTTGGACTCAAAAAGAGTCCTTTAAGAAATGCCATGTTAGGTTTTTCTTAAAACATGGACTGATTAGTTAAATTTTTGTAAATAAAATCAAAATTTATCAAAGATTGTAGATTGGGAATCTACTCTTTGAGCTCTTTCCCATGATATATAGCATGATTGACAATTTTGCATATTCAGGAAGTTTTTAAATTGGTGATGATATTCAAGAAAATCCCAAATTAGTGATGATGTGGCATGTTGAGATGTGGCACGTCAACATGCCACATTATCACCAATAAAAAATTGTATTAAATCCTAAATGCCATAAAAGGTGAGTACATCCAAAATGCCATAACAAGCGAGCTACATTGAGTATGGAGTTATGCAACATAAAACACAATAGACCTTCTCCTCCTCCTCCTCCTCCTCCTCCTCCTTGCCTATCGCCTCTTCGTCATCTTGCTATATCACACAAGACTAAGTAATGTTAAAACAAAAATTAGATAAATTTCTAAAAGCTTATAAAACCAAAATAATGTGAACTTACATTGGGCATAGCTTCATAGTTCAAAGTGACACCCTGTTGTCGTAACCATTCAAATGTGGCCGCGAGATCCAATTGCGATAAGCAAAGTTGTACTCCTCACAAGAAGGAGAACGGCCCACCATACACACATTAAAATAGAAAAATTTATGTAAGATTTATTTCTTTGGAAACCAAAGTTTTGAATACAAAATGTTAAGAGTTCGAATACTTACAAACTGAGCAAGGAAAGATGGCCTTCCAGCCGATCCAAGATGAGAAGTTCCTCTTTTATGCATGCGTACTCGGACTGCTTCTCTTTGTTGGTTGAATAGATCAAGATTTTCTTGGTATGCCTTTTTGGCCTTCTTCTGATCCTTTTTTGATTCTCTTCGCAGCTTGATGCCATGAGAAAACCTTTGGACATCTTTTGGGCCTTTTGCTAATGACCTTCATTAGCAATGGACCAATAGGAAGAAGAAAGTCCAGTGTGCACATTTGGTCTCCTCCAAAAGTAGGGGGCAACTAGGCTTGTCTCCCTCATTACTACATTTGTGGGGTTCAAAAAGTAGGGAGTGGCCTTCATAAATTAGGGAGGTGGAGTGCAAAAAGTAGGAGGGTGCCATAAAGCTTATAAAAAGTAGAGGGCTCCACCAATTTCAGCCCCATCATTCTCGTGAGTCAAAAACCCTAAAAAATAGGATTTTTCAAAAAAAATTCAAAAGTGCATTTTTCCCTCTCAAAATCCAACCCAAATCATATTATATCAAAAAACTTATTTTTTCACCTCAGATTTCTCTCCCTACACATTATTCTTCTCTCCAACATCATCCTCTTCACCCCAAACCTCAACTCTCCATAACTCATTCTCTCTCTATTGTGAAACCTTCTCTCTCTCTCTCTCTCTCTCTCTCTCTCTCTCTCTCTCTCCCACTCACTCACTCTCTCTATATTGTAAGTAGATCTTCAACCTATCTCTCTACTATGCATCCTCTCTCTCTCTCTCTCTCTCTCTCTCTCTCTCTCTCTCCCTCCCTCTTCCTTCTCTCCATTGTGCTTAGATTTACAACGTTCTCTATCTTTATCATGCACGAGTGCACATATTCGAATCTCCTCACACCCACATCTACCTCCCTCTCCCCAACAACCTCTAATCTATATTGTGCAATCTTCTTTCTTTCTCTCCGCCCCTAAAACCCTTCTAGCAGAACACACTATGGAGGGTAGTGCATCTTTGTCGAGGAGAAGGCCAAGGGATGAGATTGGGGCTTTGCTCATGCATAATACCAGGGAGGAACACGGTGCTTGGGTTGAAAAACAATTTCAAACGGGAGATTGGGTGTATTTGTAGCCTAGTGCCACTGGACCACATCGAGTTCCGCATCGAGATGTGGTTGAGCACCATTGGAAGGGGCGTCTATTAGAGTTCAAGGAAACAAGGCATGATGGATTGGTGGCCCTAGTGCAACATGTGCAAGTTTGGCATCGAGAATTTCTTTAAGCCCACATTGTCATCGTCCTCGTTTCCCTTGTTGTAACTGTATGCTTTCACTTTGGTATGTTAGTATAAATGGTATTTGAATTGTTCTTTTTAACTTTATTTGACACTTTCCTCATTTCTAGATATTTTTCCTTCCAATATCATTGAGGAGCAGCCCATAAGGTGCCTAACATGAACATTCTATGCCATACACGTGCACATTAGGGATGGTGTATTCTCTGACAGTGCCCCGTTGAAAGATTTTCTTCTACACCCATAAATATATAGTCTCGACACAGGTCAACGGGTTTGGTAAGCTTGAAAAGGTCCCCTCTTCTTCCCTCTCTAGGTGCTGAATGGCCAATGCTTGATGTTTGGACTATTTTTGCTCTTAAAGCAAAGATGGACAATGATATATATTCTTCTTTTTTGAAGTACACAAAGGCCTCAAGATTGGTTGGTCTTAGCTGGGCATGCCCTGTGCATGTGTTTGCCCACATGTTTCGGGCCATTACTTGCACACGAATGCCAACAATGTACATGTGCAAGGTGATAGGATATGAAGAGATTGTCAATTTGCTTGGCCAAGGGTGGGTCATTGTGGAGGGGGAGCACAAAGGAGAGAATTTCAGGTGCAATGTAGTGCATTCCAATGTCTCCTTTCAATTCTTGCGAGCTCATACCACTTTGTGTACTCGTTTTTGTTATTACGAGCAGTGGATGAGGAAGAAGGGTGCATGGATACCCTTACAAGCTCAAGAGGAGGTTGTAGAGCCTATATATCTCTTATAGGCCTATCTAATGTGGGCATAGAGATTGTCCAAGCAAGTAAGGATTGGAGCCTTTTGAATGTCCATGATCACCTACGCATTTTGGGATTTGAGGGAATCAATAATGCTTGCTTCAATGTGCAGGGTAGGAAGGTAAGGATTGTTTAACATTTAAACCTCCGAACTTTCTTTGGAGTAACTTATTGTGTTGGGTGCTTGGATAGGTTGGAAGGAGGATGGAAGAAAACACCAAGGTGTTCTCGGATTGGGGGCCAGATGATGTCACCTTTGTTCAAAGAATCTAAGCTATGAGTATCCACTAGAACAATTTTGTAATATCCCTCCACCGGAGTTTTGTATAAAAAAATATTTTCTGAGATACTTCGGTGTTTAAAATATGTTGTCTGGTTTCTTGAAGAGGTGGTTTTGTCTTTTAAAAAATTAACTTTTTTTTTTGGTCCAATGTGAAATGGCCACTATCTTGTACAAATAGTATTTTGAAGGCCTTATTTGTCATTTTTCACTCATTCTCAACAGCACAAGCCACCTCCACTCTCGAGCGTCAGAGCACATAACTACCTAAGAACGTTTCATGGACTTTCTCCATGAGAGAGAGTTTCCAAAGGCCACACACTTGTATGCAATGTTCACTCGTGAGATCGATTGGATCTCCACACTCTGCCTCCATGAAGATTTATTTGTGGACACGTTATCTTACATGGGCACCCACATCAAGCCGCACTCTATCTCTTTGGCCAATTGATGACATATTGTGGGTGCTCTCGAACCTCCTAGTGTACATTAACCACTACAAAAGGCCCTTCCAAAAGCGGCTCAGAAGATTTGAAGCAATGGCTATGAAATCTAGACACTTCGTAGAGCTTGACAAGAAGCAAGTATGCAAGATAAACAGAGGTGCCATTGACCATCACTTCCTATCATGGTTGGCCTGCTTTGTTTTCTTCCTTTTAGAAGGAGAGGAGGAAGAGGAGGTCGAAATGCCACAACTGTGCCTTGGTGGATTCATCCATGACAAGGAAGAAAACAAGAAAACCTGGTTTTTTCCATTTGAGGAGGAAGATGAATGTCTGAAGCCATGTAGACATGTTGAACAACTGCCACCATGCCTTCATTTTGAGTTTTCTTGAAAGCTAGAAATCTTCCCTTCCAATGATGTTCCAAAACACCATAAACTTTGACTCTGTGTGGCCCTCTTGAGCTTGGCTATAAGTTAACCCAATAATTCACCCTGAATCTCTCTCCAACCCACATACCTTGCTCATTCCTAGAGTTGTTAAGAACATACTCAGAGATGGAATCACTAGGTGTCCTATTCGATGTTTCCATGGCTGAGAACTTGCTTACAAGATTATAAAGTGACTTAAGTGGGATTAGAGGAGGAATAGGGAGGTTAGAAGGCTGCTAGAGGATTAGCTAAGAGCTTAGAGAGCCATTAAACCTTGCAACAAGATTTACAAGTGATTACAGAGGGATTAAAGAGGTTATAGTAAGATTAGTAGAGGTATGGAAGCTTGCAAGAGGGTTAGAAACTTGCTACAAGATTAAGGAGAGATTAAAGACACACAAAAGGATTGGAGAGAGACTACAAGCTTACAACAAAGATTAGAAAGAGATTAGAAGGCTGCATGCAAGATTAGAGAGGGATTAGAGAGGTTATAGCAAGATTAGTAGAGATATGGAAGCTTGCAAGCGAGTTAGAAACTTGTTGCAAGCTTAAGAAGAGATTAATGACACACAAGAGGATTGGAGAGAGATTACAAGCTTACAACAACAAAGATTAGAAAGAGATTAGAAGGTTCCAAGAAAGATTAGAGAGGGATTAAGGAGGTCTATGACCAATGGTTTATAGGTGTAATTAGTTTAAGAGCACAGAAAGGGGCTAGGAAGCTTGGAGAATCCTTTCTTCACTATAGAATAATATGGAACCACTTTTTTGGAGATAAAATCACATTTTTGGAGGGAAACAAAAAATTTCAATTTTTAGGGTTACTTTTTGGCCGAGCAGATCTGGTGGGGCCCAAGGGAGGTGAAGTGACACTCAGTGGGGCTACTAGATAAAAAAAGGTGATGTGATTGGGGCTACTAGAGGGACAATCCTAAAGTATATCAATAAATACCCCTACTTTAGGTCCTAAATCTAGTGGATAGAATGTGCACTCCCCCCCCTCCCATTGTTCCAAACTTGATTAAAATGTCATTAAGATTAATCCTAAAGGGCTCTTTTATAGTTCCTATTTTCCCTAATGAGTGTCCTGAGACTAAGCTTGATCATGTATCAGCGTTATATCTTGAGGCTTTCTCTCTCAAGTTTCATAAGACTCAAACTTGAGTTTGGCCCTATATTAGCTATATATATGTGTAGGGCTAAAACACTTGTTTAAGCCTCGATGGTTGAGAGAATAGACAAGTGTTCTGAGGCTTAAACTTGAGTTTGGGCCTCTCCTAAAAAGTTTGAGCCCATGATGAAATGGTTGAGAGAATGGACAAGTTTGAGCCTTTTTTAGTGTATTTGTGTGTGTAGAGCTTAAACTCAAGTTTGGGCCTCAATGGCCGAAAGTGGACAAGTTTCACGAGGCTCAAACTTGAGTTTGAGCCTGTATTAGTGTATTTGTTTATGAGCTTCAAACTTAAGTTTGTGGTTGTATTAGTATATTTTCATGTTTTAGCATCATTTGGGCCGCCAAATGTGCCATCCAAATGCCATCTTCAAGCTACCTACTCTTCGACAGCTTCTCAACTGGTCCGTTTGTTCACAATTGCTACCTTTGCTACCATTCCAAAGCCTGGCACACAACCCTAAACCACCTAGGGTCCCAAAATGACCCTTCAATATATGGCCACTTGTGGTTGTTGCCGTCTCTATGGTCACCTAGAGAAAAAAAGTGTGTGGTCGTTTTGGACACTCTCCCTCACCACGCACCAATCACCTTAAAATCTTCGACACGACCACCACCAACCACAACCACCGGGGCCTGCACCTCATTTTTGCCACAATATCACCATCCCCAGCTCACCATGTTTGTATTGTGTGACAATATAAATGTCGAACGGTCATGCAAGCACCTCTTGAGTGTCAACTCATATTAAGCTTGACATCTCAACACTCCCTCTCATTTAACTCCAAGCATATCTCGAAATGTGCAAATCTTCTCAACTCCCAAGGCCTTCGTGAAGATGTCAGCATGATCCTGTGTGCTAACATAGGCCAAGTCGATGTCGCCTTCCAAAACTCTCTCCCTAATGAAGTGGTAATGTACTTCAATGTGTTTTATCCATGCATGGAAAACTAGGTTCCTGGCCAACTATATATTGCTAAGATTGTCACAATATATGACAACCTTTCTCCCCACATGCAACCCCAAATCAACAAACAAGTAGCTTGTGTAACCAAGCTACCTCACATGCTGCCACCTGCATCTCCTCTATACTGTGCCTCTATACTTGACAAGGAAATTGTGGGCTACTTCTTGCTACTCTATGTCACAACAGCACTCCCCAATGAAAACACAAATCCACTAGTTACAGATCTCTTGTCTAAGATGCTACTTGCTCAATATGCATCTTGTTGAGATTCAAGCTCGATGTCACTGTGAGCCAGCTATGCTATGTGCTGGCATGTTAGGTAGGAACATGTGTGATACATAAATGACCGCGTGTCTAGCTGGTCATAGTGTGTGGACATTAGCTAGGGTTAGTAAAGTGTGGATACAAGATATATGGCATAAGCGGATTGGACATGTCAATATACAGAGATTAAAGAACATGCAAATAAGAGGCATTGTCAGTGGATTGCCTAGATTCAAGTATGATGGGAATATGCATGTTTATGAAGCCTGTCAGTTTGGAAAGCAGGCAAGGTTGAGGTTTCCTAGAGAAGGAAGTATGAGTAGCAGGCCACTTGAGATCGTACATAGTGATGTATGGGGTCCTGCACAAAACCCATCTATCAAAGGCAGTTTATACTATGTGACATTCATAGATGATTTCAGCAGGATGACATGGATATACTTTCTTAGAGAGAAGAGTGAAGTGTTGGAAAAGTTCATGGATTTCAAAGCTTTTACATAAAAGCAATATGGCTGTTGGATTAAATGTTTGAGGACAGATGGAGGTGGTGAATACACCTCAAAGGCTTTTGAGCATTTCTTGAGGAAGCATGGAATAAGAAGACAATTGACTTGCAGGTATACACCTTAGCAGAATGGTGTGGCTGAGAGAAAGAATAGAGTCATATGTGAAGTGGCTAGGGCGATGCTAAATGAAAAGAGCATGCCAGATTACTATTGGGCAGAAGCATGTGCTACTGCAGTGTATATACTGAACAAAACACCTACAGCAGCCATTCATGGAAGCATGCCAGAGATGCGGCTTACAGGTTACAGGCCAGACATTGGACACCTCAAAGTTTTTGGATGCATAGCTTATGTACCTGTGCCTGATGAAAGAAGAAGTAAGTTGGATCCTAAGGCAGAGGAATGTGTATTTGTTGGATATGCACAGGATCGAGAGGCATACAAATGTTATAATCCACAAGCTAGACAAGTGGTCATCTCACGAGATGTGGTGTTTAATGAGCTTGCTAGTTGGTACAAAGCAAAAGATGAGGGTGTCATTGAGTCACTTGAGGCAGATGTGCCTCTGAACTTGCCACTCTAGTTCTACTACTATGTCTGGGCCAGCAGAGCAGAAGCTGAGAGTAGTAGTGTACGTCCATGGTCAGGACGTTTGAGGCATGAAAGTGTGAGCACTGGGATTAGTGCTATGGATAAAGGCAAAAATAAAGTTGAAGGAATTGGAATTACAGGTTATGAGTCATATGCTATGTGCTGGCATGTTAGGTAGGAACATGTGTGAGACATAAATGACCGCGTGTCCAGCTGGTCATAGTGTGTGGACATTAGCTAGGGTTAGTAAAATGTGGACACAACTCATAGTATGTTGTGTGTATTATGGATTAGGGCATTATGCATTGTGTGAGAGTTGAGATGGCTTCCCTCTATGGTTAGGGTTTGCAATATACATTAGGGTTTGCTCCTATGTGTTTGTCTTCTCTCCCTCTACCGTTCTTTCAACACATGTGTATCCATATAGCTCCAATGGTACACCTACTGCATAAAACAATGCATAATCAATAGTGGTCCTCAAATACTGAAGTGTGCGTCGCACACTATCAAGATGTGGTTTGCACATGGAACTTGCATAAACTGGCTCTCTTCATATACATAGTGAGATCCTCCCAACACATAACCTGCACCCACACTAAGTTTACCATTTTGATCTAATGGCACCAAGATTGGCCTACAATCAGCCATCCCATACTTGGACAACATGTCAAATACATACTATCTCTGTGATAGCCAAATACCATCAGGTGTGTGAATGACCTCAATTCCCAAAAAGTAGCGCAGATCTCCAAAATCCTTCATCTCAAACTTCCTTTTGAGAATACTTTTCACATGCTCAATCTCATCCAAGTTGTCACCCCCAACAATAAGATCATCTACATATATGGTGATAATCACAATACCCTTATCACTCTTACGCACATACAAAGAGTGATATGCATCTGCCATATAAAAACCAATAGTGACAAGATACCCAGCAGTCTTGTCATGTCATGCTCATGGAGCTTGATTCAGCCCATACGAAGCCTTACGAAGCTTACATACATACTCTAGGTGATCTGTATCCTCAAAACTAGGTAGCTAATCCATATACATCTCTTCTTGCAAGTCACCATGCAAGAACACATTTTTTATATCCATCTGATGTAAAAACCAGCCTTTAGCTATAGTCACCACAATCATAGCTCTCACAATTGCCATCTTTGTAACTGGGGCAAATGTCTCCTCATAATCAATCCCATGTGTCTGCACATATCGTTTGGCTACCAATCTAGCATTGTACCTTCTTATGCTACCATCACTGTTATGTTTCACCTTATACACCCACTTACAGCTAATAGATTTCTTGCCTTCAGGTAATGGCACCAAATCCCAAGTCTCATTTGCATACAATGCATCCATCTCCTCATCCATAGCTTTCTCCCAAAACACATTTCAATAGCCTTATTAAAACATGTGGGTTACAACCTGCACAATTTTTGCCATATAAGCATAGTGATGTGCCACATAACCATCATAAGTCAACCTCTGCAACACAAGGTTTTTAACTCTTCGTCTCGCGATATTTATAGCTTTGCATTCATGGCTTCCATAGCCTTCTTCACACAAGGTTCATTACTGGAATCCCAAGCGCCTTATCAAGGTTCATCTCCAACCCACTAGAATCTCCTCCAACAAGAGAATGCCTTGTAGAAATATCAGGTATACCAAGGGGCTCAACCACTTTCTCTTTGCCTTTATGTGATGTACCAACGACATTTTCAGGACTGGTATTATGATGCAGCCTGCCACTTCATGGTCTATCAATAGAACCACTGTGGATGAGGACTCTCTTGGTCCACTCAATGATTGTGATTGTTGACTTGCATTCTGTGCAACGACATTTTCACTTACATTAGCCCTAACATCTTTTTTCAGTAGCATACCATCTACTCGTCTCATCAAATACAATATCCTTGCTTACCCTCAATTCACGTGTAGCAGGATTATAACATCTATATCCCTTTTTCTCAAGGGAATACCCAATAAACACACATTTTTCTGCTTTTGGATCCATCTTAGTATGCAACTCATCTTTGGCACATGCACATATGCAATACATCCAAAAACTTTCAAGAGACGAATTAGGTTTCCTGCCAGTAAACTTCTCCTCTGATGTATGGCATTACATCATGTATGGCTGCAACGGGAGTCTTGTTCATGATCTAAACTGCTATAGACATAGCCTCAGCCCAATAGCTATGCGGCATATTCTTCTCTGCCATCAATACTCGTCCTATCTCTACAATATGCCTTTTTTTTGGCTCAGCAACTCCATTTTGCTGTGGAGTGTATCTACATGTAAATTGTCTTTGAATGCCATTCTTTCATAAGAATTCAGAGAACTCATTGGAGAAGTATTCTCCCCCCTCCATCTGACCTTAGGCACTTCACATTCTTTCCTCTCTATTTTTTTAGCCAATCACTCTGAAATTCTAAAAATCAGTGAACATTTCACTCTTCTCCTTCATGAAATATACCCACACTTTCCTTGTAACACCATATTAGTGAATTTGGGAATTTTCCAATTCCCATTTTTGAATACTTAAAAAAGGAGAACATGGATAACATGTTTGTAAGTTTCTCAAAACCCTATCATATGACCTATCGTTGGAAAGCACTTGAAAAATGGAATCTAAAGAGCTATAAAGCGCTCATTTTGGATTAGTGGTGTTCAAGTTATGGTTAATCCAAACTTTTGACCATGTGTCCCAAACTTGTGGGAAATTTCCATATTCTCCAATATGGTGTTTTGTGTGGTCATCAATGAATGTTACGTAGTACCTGAAGCCACCCATAGACATAGCCTTCACAGGACCCCATACATCTGAATGCACAACATCTAGTACATTCTTGCTCACATTTTTGTCATGTGGAAATATATGCTTTGTTTTCTTTCCAAATTACATACTTTTTTCGCATACCTTCAACTTTAAACTTAGGTAGCCTTGTCATAATTTCTTTAGTCTTCATAGACTTCATCCTTTACACATTTACATGCTCGATTCTCTTATGCCAAATGTCTATATCTGCAACAACTCTTGAACCATTTGCAAACATTGCAGAACTCACTCTAGGCATATTTACATTCAATGTAAACATTATGCCCACTCTATTGCCTTTTGCAACCAACCTGCACTTATCTTTAAAATCTTCTACATAACAGCCATCAGGGTTAAACCGGACCTACAAACCCTACTCAATCATCTGAATAACAGAAACGAGATTAATTATAATGTTTGGAACATGAAGTACATCTGCAAGATACTTCACGTTACCATCCTGCATAGACAATGGCACATCTCCAACATGGAAAATCGGATAAGCAGTGTCATCCCCTGTTTCAACAAAGCTGGTCTTTCAAGACTCTTCATTTCCTTGAACCACTCACCATGACTAAGTGTCATGTGATATAAAGCACCTCAATCAACATACCATACGTCATCCTTACATACTACTATATCATTTTGAGACACAACATTAACTACATGTTGTATAACAAACAACCTCTCATTATCCTCATTCATTGTGCTAGAGGATGCATAGTTGTTTTGCTACACTTTTCCATTTTGCATGTCACTCTGCTTCTTACAACAATCTACCTGCACATGTCTAGGCTTACCATAGTAAAAACAACCTCGTGTATCATTATGCTGCCTTTACCAATTACCACTCTTTGACTCCCCTTGCCTCTAAAAACTAGCCTCTTCCACCTGTGTGTTGTTGTTGTGAATCTTGGGACTATTGCTGCTTCTGCTGGACCATAATTCTGATTACCTTCTTGGCCACCACCTTGGCCACATCCACAACCTCTACCTGCACTTGTATAGAAGGCCTGCTGCTCAACTATTTTTGTTTAGTGAAGACTAATGATCTTCACCCAAGTACTTCTCCTCAATGATTAGCATTGACACCAAATTTGTGAAGTTGGGAATGTTCTCCCAAGTCTGAATAGATGTCTTGAACGCCTTGTATTGTGGCCCGAGACCATGTAGACACACTGCCACCTTATCATCATCATCAACAAAAACACCAATTAATGCAAGGGATTCAACAATGTCCTTGATCTTTAAGGCATAATCATTCTCATACATATTCTTCTTCTCCACAGTATGAAGCTCATTTTTCAACTAAGTCTTTTGTGCCTTGGTGGTGTTAGTTTCATACAGCTTCACCAAGGTGTCCCATGCCTCCTTAGGTGACTTGGCATCCTATATATGTCCAATCATGGTGTCCTATATACTAATAGAAACCCAATACATGACTTTCCTTGCTCCTCGATTTCAGTTCATGAATTCTTTTGCAAAGCAGTCGAATTAATCTCCGGTATCTCTGGTACCTCCTCATGTTCACCTTCAATGTAGTCCTAGTAACCTTTTCCTATCAGAAAATTTGTCAATCTAAACCTCCAAGCATGGAAGTTGTTCTTGCCAATCTTCTCTACAACAATCTATTTTATTCCATCATTCGATATCTCTTCTGCTAAAAAACAACACTCTTGTGATGAAAATCACTCTTTTAATATAAAAGAATTTCTTTTATGCATAAATTTATGCATACAAATCATTTATGATAAAAATCACTCTTTTAATATAAAAGAATTTTCTTTTATGCATATATTTATGCATACAAATCATTTATGATGAAAATCACACTTTTAATATAAAAATTATATATTTTTATGCATATGTTTATGCATAAAAATCATTTATGATAAAAGTAACACTTTTATAATAAAAAAATTATTCTTTTATGCATAGAAATCAATAATGATAAAAGTAACACTTTTATAATTAAAAAAATTCTTTTATGCATACTTTTATGTATAAAAATCAATATGATGAAAGTAACTCTAAAAATTATACTTTTATGCAATATTTTATGCATAAAAATCCATAATGAAGAAAGTAACACTTTCATAATAAAAAAATTATCAATAAGTATCTTTCATAGAATTTAATTCTATTGAAAATCATTCTTTTATAAAAATTAATCAATATGCATCTTTCTATGTATGAATGAAAATGACACTTTTACAATACTCTAACGATGGGGATTACTCTTTTTGATTAATAAAAGATAAAATTTATTTCACAAATTTTTAAATTTTGCCATAACCTCCTTTGTATGGCTGACCATTTTTCAATTTTTAATTCACTAAAAATAATCAGAAGTTCACCAAGAGTATTTAAATCATTCTAGTGTAAACATTTTCTACTTATTTAAGCTGAAGATCAGCAAGATCAACCAACAGATCCATATAAAAGAGCCATGGACTCATCCATTGAGGACCAGCAAGGTCAATCAACCAGATCCATGCCCGGTATTAGAAAACAACTCTTACTCCTTGTTCTAAATATCTTCCTCGACGCACGTGTGGGTATCTTCGGCGACCCAGAGCCTGAGCACCGTATGGTCAGCACCCTCTAGGATCCTTCGCAGGTTACCTAGCGCTTCACTCATAGGCCGCTTCCTTGGTCCCTCATCCACCATACCGGAAGCAAACAATTTAAATCGAAGTGAGGCTGGTCAAGACCTCGGCCGCGACCTTGCTATGCGAGACCTCCTCCATTGACTCTCCGTCAACTGTTGCAACTTTATCAGGTAGGTCTCCACAACCACATTCTTAAGACAGTCAAAATGCTTCCCCAGCATTCTTGACATAAAACATTGATTTACATCCATTTCCACATCCACATCCACAAATATACATCCATATCCACATCTACATCTATACATCCACATCCACATCTACATCCATTTTCACATCCTCATTCATACATCCACATCCACATTGATACATCCATATCCATATCCACATTGATACATCCATATCCACATCCACATCCATACATCCATTTTCATATCCACATCCACATACATACATCCACGTCCACATCTACATCCATACATCCAATTTCACATCCTCATTCATACATCCACATCCACATACATACATCCATACATCCACATCCACATCCATACATCCATTTTCACATCCACATCCACATCCACATACATACATCCATGTCCACATCTACATCCATACATCCATTTTCACATCCTCATTCATACATCCACATCCACATACATACATCCATACATCCACATCCACATCCACATCCATACATCCACATCCACATCCACATTCTCATCCATACATCCATATCTACATCCATACATCCATTTTCACATCCACATTCATACATCCATTTCCACATTCCACATTCATACATCCATTTCCACATTCGACATTCATACATCCATATTCACATTCACATCCATACATCCATTTACATCTATCTGATTCCTATCACATCTTGTCACATCTATTTATAGAATGTAGGAGAATTCTAATTTTTTGATATAAAGATTCTTTTCGCATAAAGATAATTTTAGTAGGAATAATACTTTTATAAAAATCCTTTTATGCATCTATTTAGGCATAAGTTTAATTTTAAGGAAAATAACACTTTCGAATTAAAAATAAACCTTTTTTGCATTTTACTATGCATAAATTCCAATTTAATGAGAATAACACTTTTAAAATTTAAAAAAACTTTTATGCATCTAACTATACATAAATTTAATTTCAATGAAAATAATACTTTCAAAAAAAAACTAAATCTTTTATGCATCTTTCTATGCATAAAATCGATATTAATAAGAATAACTCTTTTGAATTAAAAATAAAAATACTTTATGCATCTATTTATGCATAAAATCAAAATTGATGAAAATAACACTTTTGGATTAAAATAAATTCTTTATGCATCTTTCCATGCATAAATCCAATTTAGTAGGAATTACACTTTTAGAATAAAAGAATTTCTCTTATGCATCTAATTTATGCATAAAATCCATTTATGATGAAAATCACACTTTTAATATAAAAAATATATCCTTTATGCATATGTTTATGCATACAAATCATTTATGATGAAAATCACTCTTTTAATATAAAAGAATTTTCTTTATGCATACAAATTATTTATGATGAAAATCACACTTTTAATATAAAAATTATATCTTTTATGCATATGTTTATGCATAAAAATCATTTATGAGATGAAAATCACAAAAAAAATATCTTTTATGCATATGCTTATGCATACAAATCATTTATGATAAAAATCGCTCTTTTAATATAAAAGAATTTCTTTTATGCATAAATTTATGCATACAAATCATTTATGATAAAAATCACTCTTTTAATATAAAAGAACTTCTTTTATGCGTACAAATCATTTATGATGAAAATCACACTTTTAATATAAAAAATATATATTTTTATGCATATGTTTATGCATAAAAATCATTTATAATAAAAGTAACACTTTTATAATAAAAAAATTATTCTTTTATGCATAGAAATCAATAATGATAAAAGTAACACTTTTATAATTTAAAAAAAAATCTTTTATGTATACTTTTATGTATAAAAATCAATATGATAAAAGTAACTCTAAAAATTATACTTTTATGCAATATTTTATGGATGAAAATCCATAATGAAGAAAGTAACACTTTCATAATAAAAAAATTATCAATAAGTATCTTTCATAGAATTTAATTCTATTGAAAATCATTCTTTTATAAAAATTAATCAATATGCATCTTTGTATGTATGAATGAAAATGACACTTTTAGAATACTCTAACGATAGGGATTACTCTTTTTGATTAATAAAAGATGAAATTTATTTCACAAATTTTTAAATTTTGCCATAACCTCCTTTGTATGGTTGACCATTTTTCAATTTTCAATTCACTAAAATTAATCAAAAGTTCACCAAGAGTATTTAAATCATTCTAGTGTAAACATTTTCTACTTATTTAAGAGAAACATTATGAAAAACTTGATTTTATCCAATAATCAATCATCTAGGATAAAGAATGGTTGGATTTACTAAAGAAGAGAGGGGAATGCCTTTTTTCAATGAGGCATAACATCATTTGATTTTAGAGAAAACAAAAATCATAAAAAACCATAAAAGAAATAGAAAAGAGAAGAATCTCCAACGTACATAGATAATTTGAGAGCTTTCCTTTGGCTTGATGGTTTGAGGGTTCTTCTCTTGTTTGAAAATAAGAGTGGCCACCAATTTTCTAGAAGAGGGAAGGTCAAAAACTAATGAATTATGAGTAAAATTCATTGTTTTTGGCACTTGGGAGAGGCAAGGTAACAGTGCAAAAACACTATTGAGTTTCAACAAAGGGGAAGGCTTCTATTTATAGGAAAAAGTGAGCTTCTAACCAAGCAAACTGATTCTAGAATGTTTTGGATCAGTTTGGTCAATTTTTGACCATTTTTAGGTCACTTTTACTCACTTTTTGGATCTAGTTGAAATAGGAGAGAGGAGAGATAAAAATATCTCTTTATTTGGGAGTTTAAAACTCATTCAATCATGTGAAATAGGCACCTCCTTCATGAGGGGAATTCCTCCACAGTGAGGTGTCAAAAATGCATCATTTCATCTAAATATCTTTCTTTTTTAACTATTAACCTTGTCCTTAGTCAACTCTTCATCTTATGTGAGTATTTACTCATTTTTGGGGATTTTCCTTTTATTCTTCTATTTATCTCCTCCCTTCATTTGGATGAATCTTATTGGTCCATAGGAACCTTAATTTAAAATTTTAAATTTAAAATCTTCACCCCCAAGGATAATGCCTCTTGAACAGATTATACTTAATTTATAATGTACCTTCTAAAAATCTTTTTGAACTTCTGCTTGAGGGGAACTTATTTTAATAAGATGAGATATTTTTCTATCCAAAAATATTTAAAAACTGAATTACTACTCTCTAGAAGATTTTCTCTCTCTAGGCCAAAACTGGTAGAAACAAGATCTTTTATATTTCTGAAGAGGGATTTGACTACAGGGGAAGATACTAGACATCCTGAGAGGATGGGGAGGAATCTTACATTCTACCACACTTAAAAAACGTGAGATGTCCTCATCTCGCAGGTGGAGTATGATCTCTTTCATCTTCTTCTTCTTGAATCACTTCCAGCGTTGCTGCCTTGGAAGTGGACGGCCGATTTGGGAACAAATCTCTTTGACTTCCCCTATTCTGAGTTGGAGGTCTTGCATTACTTTGGATTGAAACTACAGGTTGGATAGAGGGTCTACCTCTGGGATTTCCCGGATTTTGGCGGATAGAACCGTGATTAGCTAGAGTCTGCAATCTTGATCCCTGATTTCCTTGGACTGAAAACCTTGATCCAAAAGGAGTTGGGCAATCTATGCTGCGATGTCCAAATCCTTGACAGTTATAGCATTTCACTCTCTTGTTCAAGGGTGGAACTTCTGAAGTTGAAATCCAGGGAATTGAGTTTCGAAAAAAGGACATTTCTTCCATTCTGGAACTTCCCATATTCTGGGTTTGACCCTGATATCTCTTAGGCGGAGGAAGGTTGGAATCACCTTCTGGGAATAAAAACCTTTTGAAAGGTGATGGTGCTGGCTTTGGTGGGACTTTGACATCAAAAGGCTTTGGCAAAATCCTTCGCCATTCTTACTGCTTTGGCCATTGAGATAGGTTTTGCATTCTTGACTAAAGTATACAATGGCTCGTTCATTCCCCGAATGAACCTGGCCATCAGCTGCTCTTCATCCAATTGAGGGGAATATTTAAGGAGAAGGGCAAAAGCCTAATGATACTCTTCAATTGTCTGGTTTTCCTACTTTAGTTCCAAGAACTCATTCATCTTAGTTTCAAGAAATCCTAGGGGACAAAACCTCTTTCTGAGGTAAGCCTTGAGATCCGTCTAGGTTTGGGTATTTCGGTCGAGACGGTTTGTCTCGCAGTGGTTTCTCCACACCACTCTAGCTGTCTCCACTATCTTCAGCCTTGCAAGAGCCATTTTTCTCTTCTCATTGCACCCGGTGACATCGAAGTATTCTTCCATTGATTCGATCCACTTCTCCACAGCCTCGCCCAAGTTTTTCCCTTCACCCTTGAAAGGTCCAGGCTGCAAACTAGGAAGAGTTTTACGAACATCTAGGTCGAGCTCTTCTTCATCGAGTTGGGGGTTAACATTTCTACCACGACGACCTTGATCCATGTTCCTCTCAATACGAAAGTTCTTGTTAAGTCTCTTTATTTAAGATTCAATCCGATTTTTGATTCAACTGATTCCAGGGTTCTTGGCTCCCCCCACAGAGTCAAGGGATAAAGATACTCATATAGAACGCATTATTAGTTAACAATTCATTCAGAATTATCTCATTCATATCTTTAACACAATAATGGTCCATCAGACTGAACTAACGGAGGTGCTCTGCCTCCACTCTGATTCGATCAAACCCCTCATGATGCACTATCCTTCACTGTAAAGTGGAAAATATACGCATGAACTCTAGCCTCCAACTTCATCAAACTGAAAGACCTACAGGAGCCCACTCGATTGCACTCTGTGTTCTTCCTTCTCTCCTATGGTACCACAAACCACCTTGGCCTAGAGAGTCTGCTAAAAAACGCTCAATCCTTCCACTTTAACCCACATCATTGCCTTTGATTCTTCTAGATCTCATGTCGCTCGGCTTCCCTGTGTCACCCATATGTTTCTATTTTTATTTAGCACATCTATATTTACTCACCCGGCTACCATGCATCTCTTGCTACCTTGGATTCACATAACACTATTTTAATTTTTTAGATTTTTAATTTATCAACCCTTAACTTGATCCACTGATCAAAAGTTAACAGTAGTAATCTGGCAGCACAATCTACTAATCTCATAGTGATTTGCTGAAGTCATTAACGTCATTCTAGCTACGAACATTATCACAGGGACTCGTCCCATTCATCCTCATTGCGGTTTCGCTCAGCTTATTACATTTCAACCAAATTTCAGGGATCATCATTTTTCAATCAGAATCCAAATCAACTCATCAGTTCTCAACCAGAATTTAAAAATCATATCAACCACATTCGAATTCATCATCTGGATAGCATGAATGCTTATAATTTCAAGTCTTAGATTTACTCATAAATACTGCCAGTAAAGAACTGCAGTTATACCCTCGGTATATACGGGTAGTCATGGTTCTTGGAACTATAAGGTAAATACCATCTTGTCTAGGCCTCAAGCAAGTCAGGGATTCCATACAATTGCGGTACTTCCATCTGAAGACCCAATTACCAATTTACGAATTTCACTTTGAATATGAAATTGTATGAATTTTATCACACAATTACAACCTTTTAGTGCTTCTTGATAAATTTTTGACATATTTGGCTTCTCGGTTGATCCTCATTAGTCGAATAGCTTTTCCTTAACGTAGTCAAAAGTCTTAATTAACTGAACTAATCTGACCGAACTCGTGTTCCATAGTCAGATCAAGGGACAAATTGCACTTGGATCATAGAGACCAACGCTCTTTTCCTCATCGAGAGGCATAGCTGTTGATTCTTTTTCCATAGAACAATTTTTGTCCGGGATTTACTTCATCTATCAAACTAAATAGAAATTGAGTCTCGATTTACAGATCCATCAATCGAGCCTAACCCCATCTAGTCCCATGGGTTAGCCAACCACCCAACCACTATAGTGATGGGATTTATGATGAAAATCACTCTTTTAATATAAAAGAAATTCTTTTATGCATAAATTTATACATACAAATCATTTATGATAAAAATCACTCTTTTAATATAAAAGAATTTCTTTTATGCATATATTTATGCATACAAATCATTTATGATGAAAATCACACTTTTAATATAAAAATTATATCTTTTATGCATAAAAATCATTTACGATAAAAGTAACACTTTTATAATAAAAAAATTATTCTTTTATGCATAGAAATCAATAATGATAAACGTAACACTTTTATAATTTTAAAAAAATATTCTTTTATGCATACTTTTATGTATAAAAATCAATACGATGAAAGTAATTCTAAAAATTATACTTTTATGCAATATTTTATGCATAAAAATCCATAATGAAGAAAGTAACACTTTCATAATAAAAAATTTATCATAAGGATCTTTCATAGAGTTTAATTCTATTGAAAATCATTCTTTTATAAAAATTAATCAATATGCATCTTTCTATGTATGAATGCAAATGACACTTTTAGAATACTCTAACGATGGGGATTACTCTTTTTGATTAATAAAAGATGAAATTTATTTCACAAATTTTCAAAAAATTTCACCATAACCTCCTTTGTATGGTTGACCATTTTTTAATTTTTAATTCACTAAAATTAATTAGAAGTTCACCAAGAGTATTTAAATCATTCTAATGTAAACATTTTCTACTTATTTAAGAGAAACATTATGAAAAACTTGATTTTATCCAATAATCAATCATCTAGGATAAAGAATGGTTGGATTTACTAAAGAAGAGAGGGGAATGCCTTTTCTCGATAAGGCATAACATCATTTGATTGTAGAGAAGACAAAAATCATAAAAAACCATAAAAGAAATAGAAAAGAGAAGAATCTCCAACTTACATAGATAATTTGAGAGCTTTCCTTTGGCTTGATGGTTTGAGGGTTCTACTCCTGTTTGAAAACAAGAGTGGCCACCAATCTTTTAGAAGAGGGAAGGTCAAAAACTAATGAATTATGAGTAAAATTCATTGTTTTTGGCACTTGGGAGAGACAGGGTAACAGTGCAAAAACACTATTGAGTTTCAACAAAGGGGAAGGCTTCTATTTATAAGAAAAAGTGAGCTTCTAACCAAGCAAACTGATTCTAGAATTTTTCGGATCAGTTTGGTCAATTTTTGACCATTTTTAGGTCACTTTTGCTCACTTTTTGGATCTAGTTGAAACAGGAGAGAGGAGAGATAAAAATATCTCTTTATTTGGGATTTTAAAACTCATTCAAGCATGTGAAATAGGCACCTCATTCATGAGGGGAATTGCCCCATACTGAGGTGTCAAAAATGCATCATTTCATCTAAATATCTCTCTTTTTTAACTATTAACCTTGTCCTTAGGCAACTCTTCATCTTATGTGAGTATTAACTCATTTTTGGGGGATTTTCCTTTTATTCTTCTATTTATCTCCTCCCTACATTTGGATGAATCTTATTGGTCCATAGGAACCTTAATTTAAAATTTTGAAAAAATCTTCACCCCCAGGATAATGCCTCTTGAACAGATTATACTTAATTTCTAATGCACCTTCTCAAAATCTTTTTGAACTTCTGTTTCAGGGGAACTTATTTTAATAAGATGATATATTTTTCTATCTAAAAATATTTAAAAACTGAATTACTACTCTCTAGAAGATTTTCTCTCTCTAGGCCTGGTAGAAACAAGATCTTTTATATTTCTGAAGAGGGATTTGACTACAGGGGAAGATTCTATACATCCTGAGAGGATGGGGAGGAATCTTACACACGAGATGCCTACATAACCATTTGACATTTATATCAGTAGTGGGTTTGGTAGGTGGCACCGACATTTCTTTGCCAGACATTCTACATCTGGACTATATCTACCGACTCCTCTTAGCCTGTTCTTATTATGGACCGCTTGTATATACTCTATTATGTATGTTAGTCACTTTATCTTCTTTTTATACCTCTTTTGTTGTGTGAAGAAGAAGAAGAATTTCAGCCTCTCACCTTGTGTGCTCTCTTCTAGGGTTGTGTGAGTGTGTGTGTGCTTGCAAGAGCTCAATCTCTCTTCTCTCCTACATCTTTTCATGGTATCAGAGCGTGGTTCATGCTAAGGGCTCAGTGGCAAGCAAGAGAAGAATAGGAAGCGGTACAAGGGTAAGAGCTTCATCTACTCTTTCCCCTTTGTGTTGGCTACTACACCCTTGTCTCGGGAGCTCTTTGGGAGGCACCGACAAGCGAACGCTGATTAAGGAGATTTCTTTGCAGGAGGAGAGCTAAAGGGAAACTATATTGTCCATTGGATCAATGTTGGATCAATGAAATATCAAGCAAAAAAGTACTCACTCTCCATCTCCAAGCTCACCCCAATTGCAACTTCGCATTGACATTATAAGATAGCCTTTTCAACTTGCAACTTAGCCTTGACATTATAAGATGTAGTCAACTCTTCCCAATTGTGGCACTTCTTTGCACTATACAATTTACTAAATTCGATGACTAGTTGCTCTTGAATGACTTTATCCTACTTCATTAGTGTGTTACACGGTCCGTCATGTAAATCTTGTCCTTAGAAGTACCCTCGGAAATCAAGATCATTCTGGCTTTTAGTTTGGACTGAATGATCTTCACCTCCTCGTCTTCTAGCCCACATAAGCATCTAAATTGAGAAGGGTTGGGCTTTCTTCCTTCAATTGACCCTTTTTCATCACCATCTATAATTTCTAGCCAGGTAGTAAAGATCTTGTTCACACAACCAACCATGTAAGACTGCTTCTATGCAAAGTAGGCACCTGTCGATGTTTCTACACTCACAATGCATTTCTACAAATATAAATGAACAAGAAAAAATAAGCAATAAGAATATCCAAAGTCTTACTTATCTATAAAATTTAAATCAGCTAGAAAACGTAAGAAATAATTACTTACATCCCAAACTGAGCAAGATACATGCTCCTTTATAAGTCTAGGTATCGGCCCTGAGGACATGATAAAAATCCAATTGGGTCCTTAAGCACTTAAGTATATCAATGTAGGCTTGTTGTTTAAACATTGTTTGGGCCTCCAAATTTGCCATCCTTAAGATAGCCACATAGAATTTTAGGGTGCATAAACGACAATCCAAGCTTTTCAAACCATATAAATATTCCTCAAAGAAATCATGTCTCAAGGCAATTGAGTCCTTAACACGACCTTGGCTACATAGATGGAATGTTTCCCATCTATGATCAAATAATCGTAATTTTGGAGCTTTTTAATTACCACCTCTTCTTTCGTCATTGCATTCCCTCCCTTTTTTCCAATCTTCTTTATTGGCATCAAATATCCACAAGACCTAGGGTTATTGGCACGCTCAACATACCACTTCACACATAGTTTGACTTTGTCCTTTTCCAATGGATGACATAAGTAATGTTTGGGAGCTTGCAGACATTTCATATCATAGAATTAAATCCTATGAAAGATACTTATTGATAATTTTTTTATTATGAAAGTGTTACTTTCTTCATTATGGATTTTTATGCATAAAATATTGCATAAAAGTATAATTTTTAGAGTTACTTTGATCATATTGATTTTTATACATAAAAGTATGCATAAAAGAATTTTTTTTAATTATGAAAGTGTTACTTTTATCATTATTGATTTCTATGCATAAAAGAATAATTTTTTTATTATAAAAGTGTTACTTTTATCATAAATGATTTTTATGCATAAAAATATATAATTTTTATATTAAAAGTGTGATTTTCATCATAAATGATTTGTATGCATAATTATATGCATAAAAGAAAATTCTTTTATATTAAAAGAGTGATTTTCATCATAAATGATTTGTATGCATAAATTTATGCATAAAAGAAGTTCTTTTATATTAAAAGAGTGATTTTCATCATAAATGAATTGTATACATAAACATATGCATAAAAGATATTTTTTTTGTGATTTTCATCATAAATGATTTGTATGCATAAAAGATATAATTTTTATATTAAAAGTGTGATTTTAATCATAAATGATTTGTATGCATAAATATATGCATAAAAGAAGTTCTTTTATATTAAAAGGGTGATTTTAATTTGTATGCATAAACATGTGCATAAAGGATATATTTTTTATATTAAAAGTGTGATTTTCATCATAAATGAATTAGATGCATAAGAGAAATTCTTTTATTCTAAAAGTGTAATTCCTACTAAATTGGATTTATGCATGGAAAGATGCATAAAGAATTTATTTTAATCCAAAAGTGTTATTTTCATCAATTTTGATTTTATGCATAAATAGATGCATAAAGTATTTATATTTTTAATTCAAAAGAGTTATTCTTATTAATATCGATTTTATGCATAGAAAGATGCATAAAAGATTTATTTTTATTTCGAAAGTATTATTTTCATTGAAATTAAATTTATGCATAGTTAGATGCATAAAAGTTTTTTTTATTTTAAAAGTGTTATTCTCATTAAATTGGAATTTATGCATAGTAAAATGTAAAAAAGGTTTTTTTTAACTCGAAAGTGTTATTTTCCTTAAAATTGAACTTATGCCTAAATAGATGCATAAAAGGATTTTTATAAAAGTATTATCCCTACTAAAATTGTCTTTATGCTTAATTAGATGCGTAAAGAATCTTTATATCAGAAAATTAGAATTCTCCTACATTCTATAAATAGATGTGACAAGATGTGATAGGAATCAGATAGATGTAAATGGATGTATAGATGTGAATGTGAATATGGATGTATGAATGTGGAATGTGGAAATGGATGTATGAATGTGGAATGTGGAAATGGATGTATGAATGTGGATGTGAAAATGGATGTATGGATGTAGATATGGATGTATGGATGAGAATGTGGATGTGGATGTGGATGTATGGATGTGGATGTGGATGTGGATGTATGGATGTATGTATGTGGATATGGATATATGAATGAGGATGTGAAAATGGATGTATGGATGTAGATGTGGACATGGATGTATGTATGTGGATGTGGATGTGGATGTGGAAATGGATGTATGGATGTGGATGTGGATGTATGGATGTATGTATGTGGATATGGATGTATAAATGAGGATGTAAAATTGGATGTATGGATGTAGATGTGGACATGGATGTATGTATGTGGATGTGGATGTGGAAATGGATGTATGGACGTGGATGTGGATATGGATGTATCAATGTGGATATGGATATGGATGTATCAATGTGGATGTGGATGTATGAATGAGGATGTGAAAATGGATGTAGATGTGGATGTGGATGTATGGATGTAGATGTGGATATGGATGTATGTATGTGGATGTGGATGTGGAAATGGATGTAAATCAATGTTTTATGTCAAGAATGCTGGGGAAGCATTTTAACTGTCTTAAGAATGTGGTTGTGGAGACCTGATAAAGTTGCAAGAGTTGACGGAGAGTCAACGGAGGAGGTCTCGCATAGCAAGGTCGGCCGAGGTCTTGACCAGCCTCGGTTCGATTTAAATTGTTTACTTCCGGTATGGTGGATGAGGGACCAAGGAAGCGGCCTATGAGTGAAGCGCTAGGTGACCTACGAAGGATCCTAGAGGGTGCTGACCATACGGTGCTCAGGCTCTGGGTCGTCGAAGATACCCACACGTGCATCGAGGAAGATATTTAGAACAAGGAGTAAGAGTTGTTTTCTAATACCGGGCATGGATCTGGTTGATTGACCTTGCTGGTCCTCAATGGATGAGTCCATGGCTCTTTTATATGGATTTGTTGGTTGATCTTGCTAATCTTCAACTTAAATAAGTAGAAAATGTTTACACTAGAATGATTTAAATACTCTTGGTGAACTTCTGATTATTTTTAGTGAATTAAAAATTGAAAAATGGTCAGCCATACAAAGGAGGTTATGGCAAAATTTAAAAATTTGTGAAATAAATTTTATCTTTTATTAATCAAAAAGAGTAATCCCCATCATTAGAGTATTCTAAAAGTGTCATTTTCATTCATACATAGAAAGATGCATATTGATTAATTTTTATAAAAGAATGATTTTCAATAGAATTAAATTCTATGAAAGATACTTATTGATAATTTTTTTATTATGAAAGTGTTACTTTCTTCATTATGGATTTTTATGCATAAAATATTGCATAAAAGTATAATTTTTAGAGTTACTTTCATCATATTGATTTTTATACATAAAAGTATGCATAAAAGAATTTTTTTAATTATAAAAGTGTTACTTTTATCATTTTTGATTTCTATGCATAAAAGAATAATTTTTTTTTATAAAATTGTTACTTTTATCATAAATGATTTTTATGCAAAAACATATGCATAAAAATATATGATTTTTATATTAAAAGTGTGATTTTTATCATAAATGATTTGTATGCATAAATATATGCATAAAAGAAATTCTTTTATATTAAAAGAGTGATTTTTATCATAAATGATTTGTATGCATAAATTTATGCATAAAAGAAATTCTTTTATATTAAAAGAGTGATTTTCATCATAAATGATTTGTATGCATAAACATATGCATAAAAGATATTTTTTTGTGATTTTCATCATAAATGATCTGTATGCATAAAAGATATAATTTTTATATTAAAAGTGTGATTTTCATCATAAATGATTTGTATACATAAATATATGCATAAAAGAAGTTCTTTTATATTAAAAGGGTGATTTTCATTTGTATGCATAAACATGTGCATAAAGGATATATTTTTTATATTAAAAGTGTGATTTTCATCATAAATGGATTTTATGCATAAATTAGATGCATAAGAGAAATTCTTTTATTCTAAAAGTGTTATTCCTACTAAATTGGATTTATGCATGGAAAGATGCATAAAGAATTTATTTTAATCCAAAAGTGTTATTTTCATCAATTTTGATTTTATGCATAAATAGATGCATAAAGTATTTTTATTTTTAATTCAAAAGAGTTATTCTTATTAATATCGATTTTATGCATAGAAAAATGCATAAAAGATTTATTTTTATTTCGAAAGTATTATTTTCATTGAAATTAAATTTATGCATAGTCAGATGCATAAAAGTTTTTTTTATTTTAAAAGTGTTATTCTCATTAAATTGAAATTTATGCATAGTAAAATGTAAAAAAGGTTTATTTTTAATTCGAAAGTGTTATTTTCCTTAAAATTGAAGTTATGCCTAAATAGATGCATAAAAGGATTTTTATAAAAGTATTATTCCTACTAAAATTGTCTTTATGCTTAATTAGATGCGTAAAGAATCTTTATATCAAAAAATTAGAATTCTCCTACATTCTATAAATAGATGTGACAAGATGTGATAGGAGTCAGATAGATGTAAATGGATGTATGGATGTGAATGTGAATATGGATGTATGAATGTGGAATGTGGAAATGGATGTATGAATGTGGAATGTAGAAATGGATGTATGAATGTGGATGTGAAAATGGATGTATGGATGTGAATGTGGATGTGGATGTGGATGTATGGATGTGGATGTATGGATGTATGTATGTGGATGTGGTGTATGAATGAGGATGTAAAATGGATGTATAGATGTAGATGTGGACGTGGATGTATGTATGTGGATGTGGATGTGGAAATGGATGTATGGATGTGGATGTGTGGATGTGGATGTATGGATGTGGATGTATGGATGTATGTATGTGCATGTGGATGTATGAATGAGGATGTGAAAATGGATGTATGGATGTAGATATGGACGTGGATGTGGATGTGGATGTATGTGGATGTGGATGTGGATGTGGAAATGGATGTATGGATGTGGATGTGGAAATGGATGTATGGATGTGGATGTGGATATGGATGTATCAATGTGGATGTGGATGTATGAAGAATGAGGATGTGAAAATGGATGTGGATGTGGATGTGGATGTGGATGTGGATGTATGGATGTAGATGTGGATATGGATGTATGTTTATGGATGTGGATGTGGAAATGGATGTATGGATGTGGATGTGGATATGGATGTATGAATGTGGATGTGGATGTATGGATGTGGATATCGATGTGTATGTATGAATGCGGATGTGGAGTTAGATGTATGATGTGGATGTACGAATGTGGATGTGTATGTAGAACAATGAATGTGAATGTGTATGTGAAATCATGTGTCGTCGTCGATATGAGTGAATGGATGAGATGTGATGACATGATGTGAATTGGGATGTGAATTTATGATATGTGATGTGAATGAAATTGATTTGATGAGATGGAAAATGATGTGATTGGATGAGAATGAGTACATATATGAAAGGGAATGTGGAATAAGTAATGTGGACTGATGAGGGATAATGTGGAAAGATGAGAGTTCAATATAGAAACTGCATTTGGGACCTGTTTGTAAATGACTGTTTTATGTCAAGAATGCTGGGGAAGCATTTTGACTGTCTTAAGAATGTGGTTGTAGAGAACTACCTGATAAAGTTACAACAGCAGACGGACAGTCAACAGAGGACGTCTCGCGTAGCAAGGTTGATCGAGGTCTTGACCAGCCTTGGTTCGATTTAAATGGTGAGCTTCCGGTACGGTGGATGAGGGACCAAGGAAGCGGCCTATGAGTGAAGCGCTAGGTGACCTGCGAAGGATCCTAGAGGTGCTGACCATACGGTGCTCGGGCTTTGGGTCACCGAAGATACCCACACGTGCATTGCCCTAGGGCCAAACTAGATTCTCTTGCAAGGTATCTTGGCCCTAGGGACAAGCTAGATTCCCTTACAAAAGGATCACTCTTGGCATGCACATGCATTGATGGGCCCAAGGGCCATTCTACCACACATGAGAATCTAGCTACCACATATAAGAGAATCTAACTTGGTCCTAATGTCAAGCTACCATGAACAAATCTACATCATCTTTGCTGGCCCTAGGGCCAAGCTAGATTCTGTTACAATGTAGCTTGGCCCTAGGGCCAAGCTAGATTCTCTTGCCAGGGTCACTCTTGCCATGCACATGCATAGATGGGCCCAAGGGCCTCTCTACCATGCAATCTTAAGAGAATGGCTCTAGGCAACATAGGAAAATCTAGCTACCACACACAAGAGAACCTAGCTTGGCCCCCGTTAAGAAATCTACATCATCTTTGCTAGAGCAGCTTGGCTTGGGCCAATATACCAGCAAAGGTGGTGTTTTTTCGTTGATGGTAGTATGGACATAGGGCCAATCTACAAGTAAAGAGAGGACGTAGATTTGTTCATGGTAGCTTGACCCTAGGTCCAAGCTAGATTTCCTTCCAAGGATCACTTCTGCTATGCACATGCAAAGATGGGCCCACGGGCCATCTTATTGTGCAATCTTGATATAATGGCACTCTGAAACACAAGAGAATCTAGCTATCACACACAAGAGAATCTAGCTTAACCCTAGGGCCAAGCTACAATAAACAAATCAACAACATCTTTGTTGGCAGCTTGGCCATAGGGCCAATCTACCAGCCAAGATGGTTTTTCTCTTATGATAGCTTGGCACTAGGGCCAAGATACTAGCAACAAAGAGGATGTTTATTTGTTCTTGGTATATTGGCCCTAGGGCCAAGCTAGATTGTCTTGCAAGGGTCACTCTAGAATATCTTGTGTTCCTCCCTATGGTATATTTGCCCTAGCACCAAGCTATATTCTCTTGCAAGTGTCACTCTAGAATATCTTGTATTCCCTATGGGCCATACTAAATTATGTCAAGATACAAGGGAGTAGAGAATGGCCCTAGGCAACACAAGATAATCTACCTTAGCCATAGGGCCAAGCTATCATGAGAAAATCTACATCACCTTTGCTAGAAACTTGGCCCTAGGGCCAAATATTAGGAAAAATGGTGTTGCTTTGTTGATGGTAGCTTTACCACAGCAAAGAGGATGCAGATTTGTTCATGGAATCCTAGCCCTTGGTAGCATGGACCTAGGGCCAAGCTACAATCTTTTGCAAGAGTAACTCTTGCCATGTACATGCATAGATGGGCCCAAGGACCTTTCTACCATGCAATAATGAGATAATAACTCTAGGGAATACAAGAGAATCTAGCTTGGCCCTCGGGCCAAGCTACCATGAACACATTTATCAGCAAAGATGGTGTTACTTTGTTGATGGTAGCTTGGCCCTAGGGCCAAGCTACCAACAAAGATGATGTAAATTTGTTCATGGTAGCTTGGTCCTAGGGTGAAGCTTCCATGAAAAAATCTACATCATCTTTGCTAGCATCTTGGCCCTATGGCCAATGTACCACAAGAAAAGATGGTGTTGTTCTGATGATGGTAGCTTGATCCTAGGGCAAAGATACCATGAACAAATCATCATCCTCTTTGCTCGCAGCTTGGCCCTAGGGCCCATCTACTAGAAAAGATGGTGTTGCTCTCGTTATGGTAGCTTGGCCCTAGGGCCAAGCTACCAGCAAATAGGATGTTGATTTGTTCTTGGTAACTTAGCCCTAGGGCCAAGCTAGATTCATGGTAGAATGGTTGTATGTCCATTATTGCCATGCACATGGAGAGATTGGCCCATTCTAAAATTCACCCATTTTTGACACACGACGTAGAATGGCCCTAAGGCCATTCCACCATGCACAATGTGCATGAAAGAATGGCCCTAGGGAAATTTTAGAGAACATAATGGATGGTATAATGGACCTAGGGCCTTTCTGTCAAGAGATTTTCCCAAGGACCATTCTAAAATCTACCAAGAGTTGATACAAGGGAGTGGAGAGTGTCTCTAGGGCCATTCTCAAGAACATTGTGCAGATAGAGTGTCCCTAGGGCCATTCTATCTGCACATTATTGTGCAGATAGAATGACCCTAGGGCCATTCTAAAGTACATTGTGAATGTAAGAATGGACCAAGGGCCATTCTACATTGCACAATCCTTGTCTTTAATGCATGCACATGTAGAGATTGTCCCTAGGGCCATCCTAAAATTCCTTATCATGTGTGAGATCCCTCTCCCCACCGAGCAACGGATTCGGGGTACTAGCAGCGGAAGTAGCACTTCTCGCGCGGGTCAGGGGTCTCACACTCGGGGCCTCATCCATGGATATCCGGACAAGAGACTAATCCGTCGGTTTTTCCAAAACCGAACCCGGAAAAACTTCCCTTACCTAGAAAGCACGGGCGATTCCACCACGATAACTTTTTACTCTAACGTAGTCAAGATCATTACTGATCACGCTGATCCGACTGCACCTATAAAGATACTCGGTCAGATCAAGGAAGAAACTTGCACTTGGATCATTGGGATCAACGCTTTTATCTCCATCAAGAGACACAGCCGTTGATTCCTATCCATAGAACAATTACTATCCGGGATTTACTTTATCTATCGTAATAACAGAAATTGAGTCTCGATTTACGGATCCATCAGTCCAGCCTAACCCCATCCAGTCCCATGGGTTAGCCAACTGCCCAACCACTGTAGTGATAGGATCCAATTAAGAATTTGGTTAGGTTTTGTCTCGGGTACCAAGGAAAAGAGTTCCAAGGCCCCCTAGCCGAAAGTTCATGCAAACAGAAAATTAGTCACACCACTTACACACCCAATATGAAATTGCCTTTTTCTTAACATCAGCTAACTTTAAAACAATCCTTTAATGAAACCATTATGTCACTGATGACAATCCTCAAAGTCTATGGTTGAATCCTTATTTTCAGTCATTCATTCATCAGTATACTTATGGCATCATTGGCAACCAGAACGCTCACCACCTGTTCACTCAGGGGCCTTTTCCATAGTTCCTAGCTCATAGTAACCGGCAATATATTCATATAATAGAATGGAATCTCCGTGGAAGATCAGCAAGATCAACCCACAGATCCATATAAAAGAGCCATGGACTCATCCGAGGTCAATCAACTAGATCCATGCCCGGTTTCAGAAAACAACTCTTACTCCTTGTTCCAATATCTTCCACGACGCACGTGTGGGTATCTTCGGCGACCCAGAGCCCGAGCACCGTATGGTCAGCACCCTCTAGGATCCTTCGCAGGTGACCTAGCGCTTCACTCATAGGCCGCTTCCTTGGTCCCTCATCCACCGTATCGGAAGCTCACCATTTAAATCGAACCGAGGCTGGTCAAGACCTCGATCGACCTTGCTACGCGAGACGTCCTCCATTGACTCTCCGTCAGCAGTTGCAACTTTATCAGTTCGGTCTTCATGACCTTAATCCTCAAGACGGTCAAAATGCTTCCCCAGCATTCTTGACATAAAACAGTCATTTACAAACAGTCACAAAATACAGTTTTTATAACGAACTCTCGTCTTTCCACATTATCCGCTCTCGGACCACATTACGTATTCCCTATTCCATTCAATGTGTACTCATTCTCATCCATTCACTCATATAGACTACACATTATTTCACATACACATTCACATTCATTATTCTACATACATATCCATGTTCGTACGTCCATATCATACATCCAATTTCACATTCATACATACGCGTCTACATGCATACATCTATTTTCACATCCTCATTCATACATCCACATTATACATACATCCAATTTCACATTCATACATACGCATCTACATGCATACATCTATTTTCACATCCCCATTCATACATCCACATTCACATACATACATCTACATCCGAATCTACATCCATACATCCACATCTTCATTCACATTCACATCCATACATCCACATCCACATACATACATCCATTTTCACATCCTCATTCATACATCCACATCCACATACACACATACATCCGTATCTACATCCATACATCCATACTACATCCATTCTCACCCTAACACATCCCGTATACATCTTATCCCATCAGATACACTCTCTACCTCGTCCCATACACATCTTAACACATCCTAACTCATCTTAACACATTCTATCACATCTCATACACCTCTTATCATATCCTATCACATCTCATACACATCTTATCACATCTTTTCACATCTCATACACCTCTTATCACATCCTATCACTTCCCATATGCATCTTATCACATCTTATCACATCTCATACACCTCTTCTCACATCCTATCACTTCCCATACGCATCTTATCACATATTATCACATCTCATTTAAAAATCAATCTTTTATGCATCTTCCTATGCTTAAATTCATTTTAAATGAAAATGATACTTTTGAATTAAAATTTCATCTCTTATGCATCTTCCTATGCATAAACTCAATTTAGATGAGAATTGACACTTTTGAATTAAAAATCCATCTATTATGCATCTTCCTATGCATAAATTCAATTTGGATGAGAATAACACTTTTGAATTGAAATTCCATTCTTTTATGCATCTTCCTATGCATAAATTCAATTTAGATGAGAATGACGCTTTGAATTTAAAAATCAATCTTTTATGCATCTTCTTATGCATAAATTCAAATTGGTAGGAATTACACTTTTAGAGTAAAAAGAATTTCTCTTATGCATCTAAGTTATGCATAAAATCCATTTATGATGAAAATCACACTTTTAGTATAAAAAGAATATCTTTTATGCATACCTCTATACATGAAATCCAATATGATAAAAGTAACACTTTTACAATAAAATAATCAACTTTTATGCATACCTCTATGCATGAAATTCAAATATGATAAAAGTCACACTTTTATAATAAAAGTATCAACTCTTATGCATACCTCTATGCATGAAATCCAAATATGATGAAAGTCACACTTTTATAATAAAATAATCAACTTTTATGCATACCTCTATGCATGAAATCCAAATATGATAAAAGTCACACTTTTATAATAAAATAATCAAATTTTTTGCATACCTCTATGCATGAAATCTAAATATGATAAAAGTCACACTTTTATAATAAAATAATCAACTTTTATGCATACCTCTATGCATGAAATCCAAATATGATAAAAGTCACACTTTTATAATAAAATAATCAACTTTTATGCATACCTCTATGCATGAAATCCAAATATGATAAAAGTCACACTTTTATAATAAAATAATCAATTTTTATGCATACCTCTATGCATGAAATCCAAATATGATAAAAGTCACACTTTTATAATAAAATAATCAATTTTTATGCATACCTCTATGCATGAAATCCAAATATGATAAAAGTCACACTTTTATAATAAAATAATCAACTTTTATGCATACTTCTATGCATGAAATCCAAATATGATAAAAGTCACACTTTTATAATAAAATAATCAACTTTTATGCATACCTCTATGCATGAAATCCAAATATGATAAAAGTCACACTTTTATAATAAGATAATCAATTTTTATGCATACGTCTATGCATGAAATCCAAATATGATAAAAGTCACACTTTTATAATAAAATAATCAATTTTAATGCATACCTCTATGCATGAAATCCAAATATGATAAAAGTAACACTTTTATAATAAAATAATCAATTTTCATACATACCTCTATGCATGAAATACAAATATGATAAAAGTAACACTTTTATAATAAAATAATCAACTTTTGTTCATACCTCTATGGATGAAATTCAAATATGATAAAAGAAACACTTTTATAATAAAATAATCAACTTTTATGCATACCTCTATGCATGAAATTCAAATATGATAAAAGAAACACTTTTATATTAAAATAATAATTCTTTTATGCATACCTCTATGCATGAAATCCGAATATGGTAAAAGAAACACTTTTATATTAAAATAATAATTCTTTTATGCATACCTCTATGCATGAAATCCAAATATGATAAAAGAAACACTTTTATATTAAAATAATAGTTCTTTTATGCATACCGCTATGCATGAAATCCAATTATGATAAAAGTAACACTTTTACAATAAAATAATCATCAATTATGCATAACATAAAAATCAATTTCTCCATGATTACAAAATAAAATTCTTTCAATTAGTCTAGGATGATAATTCCGATAATATGGTAGGAAGTTCTCTTTTCATGCTTTGAATAAAATTATTTTATGTGTAATTTTTATAAAAATTTTGCCATAGCTCCGCTACTATGACTGATAAATCTCAATTTATTTTGCAGGATAAAGCTTATCATTAAGGAAATGATTAGAATGATTCCTAATTGGATCATTAACCTAATAATGGGTTGAATCATCAATATTCATGAAATACATAAACTATAAGCATAGAAAAAAGCCATTAATTTGACCTCAAGCATAGATTAATCTTGGATTAAGGAAAAGCTTTATGAAAAGCTTCATTTGGATTGAGAATGGGTCATGAGTATGACCATTTCTTGAGTGAGAGAGAGAAATTACATAAAAACCGTTAGAATTAAGCATAAATGAAAATTTATGTAATTCTTAACTATCATTAATCAATTAACTTCAATAGCATTCATCAAATTATGTAACTCTTCACTACCATTCATCAATTAACTTCAATAGCATTCAAAAACTATTCCAATTAAGCTTCTCAAGCTTGAGAGAGGTCGAGAAGAGAGAAACATTGAGAAATTATAGAAAATGATCAAAATTCACTAATTACCTTACAAATTGCTTGATTCTTTGTTCACGGTAGAGGCCCCCAACCAATCAATTGGTTAAGTATGTTGATGGAGCCACCAATGGGGATTGAAGAAAGAGGGAAGCTCCAATTTCTTCAATTTGGAGAGAATTTTAGAGAATAGTAGAAATTAGCATTATTTCAGCATAACTCTAGTATAGTAAAATTCTTCTATTTTTTTCAAAGAACTCATGTTCTATTTATAGGAGAGGGAAGCTCTAACCAAAGCTAACTGAATTCTAGAATTTTTCAAATTTAGTTTGGTTGAATTTGGACTAGATTTGGATCTAGTTTGGTTCCTTTTAGATTTGATTTGGTTCCATTTTGATTTGGTTTGATTCAAGAGAGAGGAGAGATAAAAATATCACATTAATTTTGAGTTTAAAACTCATTCAAGCATGTGAAATATGCACCTCCTTTAATGGACTCCCCTTCCTTACATATGTGTCAAAATGGAATTATTATACCCAAAATATCTCATATTTTTAATATTGCTCATAGTTTTTTACTAATAAACCTTGTACATTTTCAACTCTTCATCTTATGTGAGCATTTACTCATTTTTGGATACCCAAAATATCTCATATTTTTGATATTACTCATAGTTTCTTACTAATAAACCTTGTACATAGTCAACTCTTCATCTTATGTGAGCATTTACTCATTTTTGGGTATCTTCTTTTACAAATTGAATTTATCTCCTCCCTACACATGGATTGATGCTATTGGCCCAAAGGAACCTTAATTGGATCATAATCTAAAATTTTTGAAAATCTAGACCCTTAGGCTAAGGTCCTTTATACCCATTTCCAATTAATTCCAATTGCACATTGGAAAATTCTTTCTGAATTTCTGTTTCAGGGGAATTCATTTTAATAAGATGAGATATTTTTCTATCCAAAAATATTAAAAATTTGAATATTCTCTCTCTAGAATATTTTCTCTCTTTATGCCAAAACAGGCAGAGAGAAGATCTCTTATATTTCTGAAGAGGGAATTGATTACAGGGGAATATGCTGGACATTTTGAGAGGCTGGGGAGGAATCTTACAATCTCTCCCACTTGAAAAACGCGAGATGTCCTCATCTCGCAAACTTGGGATAATTTCGCAAGATGCACGAATATGATACTTAGAGAAAAATTTAATTAAGATTAACCACTAATTAAAAAAGTCTTAAAGAGAGTAAGGATCAAGACAAGAACAATATTTAAACTTTATTCATTCATGGAATATATACAATAAAGATAGAAGAACTCTTTACACTTCCATAAGCCCGTCCATCATATGATCACAAAAGCAGCACTCACAAGCTGCGCACGTATAAGGTAACTCATCTATAGGAATAATTCTATTGGTTATTGCCGCACCTATCTCAGTGGTATGAGGTGATCTAACAAAAGGACCTCTGAGAGGCAAACCAAAAACGGGGTAAAGGCATATCTTTTGATGAGGAAGAAAACACGCCAGTAAGAAGACCTGCTCAGAAAACCCAAGATGTCTTGATCTCATGACGCAGTAGTATCGGGGACCCAAACCCAAAGCTTCAATAACCATGGCCAAGCGGACATTGTTACAAAAGTGCTACTGACCCTAGGGTGTTACCCTAGTTATATCTTGATAGGTTCGCCATTTAGTCTGAGCTACAGAAGTTCCTAAGTGAGGAAAAAGTGAGCGCTCATACTGTTCTGTAAAATCCTTCTTCACAAACTCGCTTGCATCTTGAAGGTGAGAAATCATCATGGATAAAACTAATTCCTGTTGCCAAGCCATGAAGGAGATTAAGAAAGAAAGGAGATCGATGGAAGTAAGATTACTGTGAGCGACAAGTAAAAGTTACGACTTATATAAAGGAAGGAGCTAGCGTAACTTAGAAGCCAACGGTATCTTGCCCACTGAAGTTTTACCATCTTTCCATGATTTGGGTTTGGCACATATTTCTATAGAAGGCATTAAGAAATTTGAGATGAGGAGATAAAAGAAGTTCGTAGGCTAAGTCACTTACTTTCTTTGGTCCACAATATCTGGGGGATAACTACTTATACTCCCCAAGAGATAAAGAACTTCTTTTGGTCCATACTCAATGAAGACCATATCTGCTTCTTTGAATTTCCTTACTGTCCTCTTCTTATCTGTATATTGTTTCTTTCGATCCTACGCACCATTTATATCTTTATGAATTGCCTACATTTATTGCTCTATGTCGCCAAGCATTTGACTGGTCATCTCGACCCTAATCAATGGTTTAGACCTGGTTAATGGAGTTAAGCAATCTTGTCCGAGACGGACCCTGATTAAATTGGTATTAAAGAATTGGTCTCTGAATTTGGGTTCTAGACTTCCCTGTGCCCTTATCATGGTAGGAGTCGGGCAGTCTTTTAACTGATGACCAAAACCTTGGCATCCAAAACATCGGTTCTCACTTCTGAACTCATTCTTCTGAATCCTTAAAATAGGTGGGCTCCTGAGAAGTATTCTGGGAAAAGTGTCTTCCCTTTTTAAACAGAATCTTTCTTTTATTTTAGAGAGGGAAGGGAGATTCTTACTCCTGCATACCTCGAAGGCTGGGGAGGAATCTTACATTCTACCCCACTTAAAAAGTGCGAGATGTCCTCATCTCGCAAAGTAGAGGACAACTCTTTTTCTTAAGATCCAATTTATTCTAGGGTTCCTTATATTCTGGTCAACCCAACAGAATACGGGGATAATTATCCCTTAAATAGAACTCATCATTAAATAACAATTCATTCAAATCATATCATTCATCTCTTTAACACGATAATGGTCCATTAGACCGAAAAATTTCTTCATGAACATTCCTCCACGAAAATTTCAGACAAGTAAGTTCTCAATTTGTCATCCCTTAACTTGATCTACCATGTCAAGTGTTAACAGTAGCAATTTGACAACACAATCCACTAATCTCATAGTGATTTGCTGAAATCATTATCATCATACTAGTTATGAATATCATCACAAGAACTCGTCCCAATCATCCACATTATGGTTTCGCTTAGTTTATTACATTTCAACCCATTTTCAGGGGTCATCATTTTTCAATCAGAATCCCAATCAATTTATCAGTTCGCAAACAGAATTAAAAATCATATCAACCACATTCAAATTCATCAACTGGATAGCATTAATGCTTATAATCTCAAGCCTTATATTTACTCGTATATACTGTCGATAAAGAGCTGCAGTTATACCCTCGGTATATACGGTTAGTCATGATACTTGGAATTATAAGGTAAATACTATCATGTCTAAGTCTCAAGCAAGTCACGGTTACATATAATTGCGGTACTTCCATTTGAAGACCCAATTACTAATTTACAAACTTAGTTTGAATATCAATTTGTATGAATTAAATCACACAATTATAACCTTTTTGTGCTACTTGATAAATTTTTGATATATTTGGTTTTTCAGTTGATCTTTATTACCCAATTCGCTCTGATACCAACTGTGAGATCCCTGTCCCCACCAAGCAACGGATTCGGGGTACTATCAGCGGAAGTAGCACTTCTCGCGTGGGACAGGGGTCTCACACTCGGGGCCTCATCCACCACAGATATCCGGACAAGAGACTAATCCGTCGGTTTTTCTAAAATCCAACCCGGAAAAACTTCCCTTACTCGGAAAGCACGGGCGATTCCACCAGGATAACTTTTTACTCTAACGTAGTCAAGATCATTACTGATCACGCTGATCCGACTGCACCTATAAAGATACTCGGTCAGATCAAGGAAGAAACTTGCACTTGGATCATTGGGATCAACGCTTTTTTCCCCATCAAGAGGCACAGCTGTTGATTCCTATCCATAGAACAATTACTATCCGGGATTTACTTTACCTATCATAATAACAGAAATTGAGTCTCGATTTACGGATCCATCAGTCCAGCCTAACCCCATCCAGTCCCATGGGTTAGCCAACCGCCCAACCACTGTAGTGATGGGATCCAATTAAGAATTTGGTTAGGTTTTGTCTCGGGTACCAAGGAAAAGAGTTCCAAACCCCCCTAGCCGGAAGTTCATGCAAACAGAAAATTAGTCACACCACTTACACACCCAATATGAAATTGCCTTTTTCTTAACATCAGCTAACTTTAAAACAATCCTTTAATGAAACCATTATGTCACTGATGACAATCCTCAAAGTCTATGGTTGAATCCTTATTTTCAGTCATTCATTCATCGGTATACTTATGGCATCATTGGCAACCAGAACGCTTCACCACCTATTCATTCAGGGGCCTTTTCCATAGTTCCTAGCTCATAGTAACCGGCAATATATTCATATAATAGAATGGAATCTCCGTGGAAGATCATCAAGATCAACCCACCACACAGATCCATATAAAAGAGCCATGGACTCATCCGTTGTTGAGGACCAGCAAGGTCAATCAACCAGATCCATGCCCGGTTTCAGAAAACAACTCTTACTCCTTGTTCTAATATCTTCCACGATGCACGTGTGGGTATCTTCGGCGACCCAGAGCCCGAGCACCGTATGGTGAGCACCCTCTAGGATCCTTCGCAGGTGACCTAGCGCTTCACTCATAGGCCGCTTCCTTGGTCCCTCATCCACCATACCGGAAGCTCACCATTTAAATGGAACCGAGGCTGGTCAAGACCTCGTTGGACCTTGCTACGCGAGACGTCCTCCATTGACTCTCCGTCACAGCAGTTGCAACTTTATCAGTTCGGTCTTCATGACCTTAATCCTCAAGATGGTCAAAATGCTTCCCCAGCATTCTTGACATAAAACAGTCATTTACAAACAGTCACAAAATACAGTTTTTATAACGAACTCTCGTCTTTCCACACTATCCACTCTCGGACCACATTACTTATTCCCTATTCCATTCACAATGTGTACTCATTCTCATCCATTCACTCATATAGACTACACATTATTTCACATACACATTCACATTCATTATTCTACATACATATCCATGTTCGTACATCCACATCATACATCCAATTTCACATTCATACATACGCATCTACATGCATACATCTATTTTCACATCCTCATTCATACATCCACATTATACAACACCATATTGGGGAATATAGGAATTTCCCACAAGTTTGGGACACGTGGTCAAAAGTTTGGATTAACCATAACTTGAACACCACAAATCCAAAATGAGCGCTTTATAGCTCTTTAGATTCCATTTTTCAAGCGCTTTCCAATGATAGGTCATATGATAGGGTTTTGAGAAACTTACAAACATGTTATCCATGTCCCCTTTTTAAGTATTCAAAAATGGGAATTAGAAAATTCTCAAATTCACTAATATGGTGTTATACATACATCCAATTTCACATTCATACATATGCATCTACATGCATACATCTATTTTCACATCCCCATTCATACATCCACATTCACATACATACATCTACATCCGAATCTACATCCATACATCCACATCCACATCTTCATTCACATTCACATCCATACATCCACATCTACATACATACATCCATTTTCACATCCTCATTCATACATCCACATCCACATACATACATCCATTTTCACATCCTCATTCATACATCCACATCCACATACATACATACATCCGTATCTACATCCATACATCCATACTACATCCATTCTCGCCCTAACACATCCCATATACATCTTATCCCATCAGATACACTCTCTACCTCGTCCCATACACATCTTAACACATCCTAACTCATCTTAACACATTCTATCACATCTCATACACCTCTTATCATATCCTATCACATCTCATACACATCTTATCACATCTTTTCACATCTTATACACCTCTTATCACATCCTATCACTTCCCATACGCATCTTATCACATCTTATCACATCTCATACAACTCTTCTCACATCCTATCACTTCCCATACGCATCTTATCACATATTATCACATCTCATTTAAAAATCAATCTTTTATGCATCTTCCTATGCATAAATTCATTTTAAATGAAAATGACACTTTTGAATTAAAATTCCATCTCTTATGCATCTTCCTATGCATAAACTCAATTTAGATGAGAATTGACACTTTTGAATTAAAAATCCATCTTTTATGCATCTTCCTATGCATAAATTCAATTTGGATGAGAATAACACTTTTGAATTGAAATTCCATTCTTTTATGCATCTTCCTATGCATAAATTCAATTTAGATGAGAATGACGCTTTGAATTTAAAAATCAATCTTTTATGCATCTTCTTATGCATAAATTCATTTTGATAGGAATTACACTTTTAGAATAAAAGAATTTCTCTTATGCATCTAAGTTATGCATAAAATCCATTTATGATGAAAATCACACTTTTAGTATAAAAAGAATATCTTTTATGCATACCTCTATACATGAAATCCAATATGATAAAAGTAACACTTTTACAATAAAATAATCAACTTTTATGCATACCTCTATGCATGAAAATCAATACAAGATAAAAGTCACACTTTTATAATAAAAGAATCAACTTTTATGCATACCTCGATGCATGAAATTCAAATATGATAAAAGTCACACTTTTATAATAAAATAATCAACTTTTATGCATACCTCTATGCATGAAATCCAAATATGATAAAAGTCACACTTTTATAATAAAATAATCAACTTTTATGCATACCTCTATGCATGAAATCCAAATATGATAAAAGTCACACTATTATAATAAAATAATCAACTTTTATGCATACCTCTATGCATGAAATCCAAATATGATAAAAGTCACACTTTTATAATAAAATAATCAACTTTTATGCATACCTCTATGCATGAAATCCAAATATGATAAAAGTCACACTTTTATAATAAAATAATCAACTTTTATGCATACCTCTATGCATGAAATCCAAATATGATAAAAGTCACACTTTTATAATAAAATAATCAATTTTAATGCATACCTCTATGCATGAAATCCAAATATGATAAAAGTCACACTTTTATAATAAAATAATCAACTTTTATGCATACCTCTATGCATGAAATCCAAATATGATAAAAGTCACACTTTTCTAATAAAATAATCAACTTTTATGCATACCTCTATGCATGAAATCCAAATATGATAAAAGTCACACTTTTATAATAAAATAATCAACTTTTATGCATACCTCTATGCATGAAATCCAAATATGATAAAAGTCACACTTTTCTAATAAAATAATCAACTTTTATGCATACCTCTATGCATGAAATCCAAATATGATAAAAGTCACACTTTTATAATAAAATAATCAGCTTTTATGCATACCTCTATGCATGAAATACAAATATGATAAAAGTCACACTTTTATAATAAAATAATCAACTTTTATGCATACCTCTATGCATGAAATCCAAATATGATGAAAGTCACACTTTTAAAATAAAATAATCAATTTTCATGCATACCTCTATGCATGAAATCCAAATATGATAAAAGTAACACTTTTATAATAAAATAATCAACTTTTATGCATACCTCTATGCATGAAATCCAAATATGATAAAAGTAACACTTTTATAATAAAATAATCAACTTTTATGCATACCTCTATGCATGAAATCCAAATATGATAAAAGTAACACTTTTATAATAAAATAATCAACTTTTATGCATACCTCTATGCATGAAATCCAAATATGATAAAAGAAACACTTTTATATTAAAATAATAATTCTTTTATGCATACCTCTATGCATGAAATTCAAATATGATAAAAGAAACACTTTTATATTAAAATAATAATTCTTTTATGCATACCTCTATGCATGAAATCCAAATATGATAAAAGAAACACTTTTATATTAAAATAATAATTTTTTTATGCATACCTCTATGCATGAAATCCAATTATGATAAAAGTAACACTTTTACAATAAAATAATCATCAATTATGCAAAACATAAAAATCAATTTCCCCATGATTACAAAATAAAATTCTTTCAATTAATCTAGGATGATAATTCCTAGAATATGGTAGGAAATTCTCTTTTCATGCTTTGAATAAAATTATTTTATGTGTAATTTTTATAAACATTTTGCCATAGCTCCGCTACTATGACTGATAAATCTCAGTTTATTTTGAAGGATAAAGCTTATCATTAAGGAAATGATTAGAATGATTCCTAATTGGATCATTAACCCAATAATGGGTTGAATCATCAATATTCATGAAATACATAAACTAAAAGCATAGGAAAAAGCCATTAATTTGACCTCAAGCATAGATTAATCTTGGATTAAGGAAAAGCTTTATGAAAAGCTTCATTTGGATTGAGAATGGGTCATGAGTATGACCATTTCTTGAGTGAGAGAGAGAAATTACATAAAAACCATTAGAATTAAGCATAAATAAAAATTTATGTGATTCTTAACTATCATTAATCAATTAACTTCAATAGCATTCATCAAATTATGTAACTCTTCACTACCATTCATCAATTAACTTCAATAGCATTCAAAAACTATTCCAATTAAGCTTCTCAAGCTTGAGAGGGGTTGAGAAGAGAGAAACATTGAGAAATTATAGAAAATGATCAAAATTCACTAATTACCTTACAAATTGCTTGATTCTTTGTTCACGGTAGAGGCCCCCAACCAATCAATTGGTTAAGTATGTTGATGGAGCCACCAATGGGGATTGAAGAAAGAGGGAAGCTCCAATTTCTTCAATTTGGAGAGAATTTTAGAGAATAGTAGAAATTAGCATTATTTCAGCATAACTCTAGTATAGTAAAATTCTTCTATTTTTTTCAAAGAACTCATGTTCTATTTATAGGAGAGGGAAGCTCTAACCAAAGCTAACTGAATTCTAGAATTTTCCAAATTCAGTTTGGTTGAATTTGGACTAGATTTGGATCTAGTTTGGTTCCTTTTAGATTTGATTTGGTTCCATTTTGATTTGGTTTGATTCAAGAGAGAGGAGAGATAAAAATATCACATTAATTTTGAGTTTAAAACTCATTCAAGCATGTGAAATATGCACCTCCTTTAATGGACTCCCCTTCCTTACATATGTGTCAAAATGGAATTATTATACCCAAAATATCTCATATTTTTAATATTGCTCATAGTTTTTTACTAATAAACCTTGTACATTTTCAACTCTTCATCTTATGTGAGCATTTACTCATTTTTGGATACCCAAAATATCTCATATTTTTTATATTACTCATAGTTTCTTACTAATAAACCTTGTACATAGTCAACTCTTCATCTTATGTGAGCATTTACTCATTTTTGTGTTGGATTTATCTCCTCCCTACACATGGATTGATGCTATTGGCCCAAAGGAACCTTAATTGGACCATAATCTAAATTTTTTGAAAATCTAGACCCTTAGGCTAAGGTCCTTTATACCCATTTCCAATTAATTCCAATTGCACATTGGAAAATTCTTTCTGAATTTCTGTTTTAGGGGAATTCATTTTAATAAGATGAGATATTTTTCTATCCAAAAATATTCAAAATCTGGATATTCTCTCTCTAGAATATTTTCTCTCTCTATGCCAAAAAACAGGCAGAGACAAGATCTCTTATATTTTTGAAGAGGGAATTGATTACAGGGGAATATGCTGGATATTTTGAGAGGCTGGGGAGGAATCTTACATCATGGGTGTTAGAATGGACTTAGGCCCTACGGCCAAGATACCAGGAAAGAGGATGTTGATTTATTCTAGATAGCTATATTCTCTTGCAAGGGTCACTCTAGATTAGCTTGAGTTCCATAGGACCATTCGAAAGTGCATCAAGATACAAGGAAGTAGAGAATGGCCCTAGCCGGGAACACAAGGTAATCTAGCTTGGCCCTAGGGCCAAGCTACCATGAGAAAATCTACATCATCTTTGCTGGCAACATGGCCCTAGGGCCAGTCTATTAGCAAATATGTTGTTGCTTTGTTGATGGTACCTCTACTAGAAAAGAGCATGTAGACTTATTCATAATAGAATCTTGGCCCGAGGGCCAAGCTAGAATCTCTTGCAAGGGAGCTCTTCCCATGCACATACATAGATGGGCCCAAGGGCCATTCTACCATGCAATCTTGAGAGTATCTCTAGGAAATACAAGAGAATCTAGCTCGGCCCTAAAAACAAGCTACAAGATGTTATTACACAAGTCTTGGGAAAGAAGGTGCCAAAGCCCCATGAAGCTGCATCAAGTTCAAAGAGGAAAAGATCTTCTCCACAAAAAGAGGGCAACATTTTGTATGTGGATGAAGCAAAGCCTGCTCCATCGAGAGTTGGAGCTTCTCAACAGGTACCTTCAGATTTGAACATTATGAATTCTAGGAATCTGGCAAGGTATACTAAAAAGGTAAAGGATTTAGATATGGGAGTATGGACAAGTATGAAAAATATTTCCCACTTGGTTTGTACACGGAGTATGAAATTCCAGTAATGAAATGTGTGCAATCTCTCAAAAATTATGTGTCATCCATTGGAAAAGGACAAAGTCAAACTATGTGTGAAATGGTATGTTGAGCGTGCGAATACCGCTAGGTCCTATGCATATTTCATGCCGATAAAGAAGATTGGAAAAAAGGGAGGGAATGCAATGACCAAAGAAGAGATGGTAATTAAAAAGCTCCAGGATTATGATTATTGGATTATAGATGGGAAACATTCCATCTATGTATCCAAGGTCATGTTAAGGACTCAATTGCCTGGAAACATGATTTATTTGAGGAATATTTATGCGGTTTGAAAAGCCTGGATTGTCGTTGATGCACCCCCAAAAGTCTGTGTGGCTATATCTCAAGGATGAAAAATTTGGAGGCCCAAACAATGTTTAAACAACAAGCCTACATTGATATACTCAAGCACTTGAGGGCCCAATGGAATTTTTATCATAAACCCTCAAGGCCGGTACCTAGACTTGTAAAGGGGCATGCATCTTGCTCAGTTTAGGATGTAACTACTTATTTCTTATGTTTTCTAGTTTTTTTAAATTTTATAGATAAGCAAGACTTTGGATATTCTTATTGCTTACATGTTTTTTGTTCATTTATATTTGTAGAAATGCATTGCGAGTGTAGAAACATCGACAAGTGCCTACTATGCATAAAAGTAGTCAGACATGGTTGGTTGTTTGGATAAAATCTTTACTACCTAGCTAGAAAATTTAGAAGGTGTTGAAAAAGAATCAATTGAAGGAAGAAAGCCCAACCCTTCAAAATTTAGATGCTTGTGCGGGCTAGAAGACGAGGAGGTGAAGATCATTCCACACTAAAAGCCAGAACAATCTTGATTTCCAAGGATACTTCTAAGGACAAGATTGACATGACGGATTGTGTAACACTAATGAAGTAGGATAAAGTCATCCAATAGCAACTAGTCATCGAATTTAGTAAATTGTATGGTGCAAAGAAGTGCCACAATTGGGGAGAGTTGATTGGGGAGAGTTGATTGCATCTTATAATGTCAATGCTAAGTTGTAGGTTGGAAAGGCTATCCTAGAATTTTCTTTGTATGTAAAAAACTACATTCAATGAATTATCACTATCAACAAACAAATTTCGGCTTCTAATGATTATCCTTCCTTGGTGTGTTTCTGTGGTGAGCTTGGAGATGGAGGGAGAGTAGTTTCTTGCTCAATATTTCATTTATCCAATGGAGAATATGTTTCCTTGTAGCTCTCCTCCGGCGAAGAAACTTCCTGAATCAGAGTTTGTTTGGTGCATTCCTAAGAGCTCCCGATAAGGGTGTAGTAGCCAACAAAAAGGGGAAAGAGTAGATGAAGCTCTTACCCTTGTACCTTTTCCTATGCTTCTCTTGCTTGCCACTCAGCTCTTAGCATAAACTAGGCTCTGATACCATGAAAATTATGTAGGGGAGAAGAGAGCTTGAGCTCTTGCAAGCACACACACACTCACACAGACCCTAAAAGAGAGCACATAAGGTGAGAGACTGAAAATACCCACTGTATATACAGGTGGTCACGGTCCTTGGTGTTATAAGGCAAATGCCATCATATCTAGGACTCAAGCAAGTCGCGGATTCCACACAATTGTGGTACTTCCATCTAAAAACTCAATTCCCAATTTATGAATTTCCATTTTGAATATCAATTCGTACGAGTTTTAACACATAATTACAATCCGTTATTGGTAAATCAGAAATTTTTGACATTTCTTACTTTTTGGCTTATCAATTTTAGCCAATTTGCTCTGATACCAGCAGTGGGATCCCTGCCCCCTCTACGCGTCGAGAATTCTGGAGTGCTAGCAAAGCGGGAGTAGCAACCTTGCGTGTGCATGGGTAGAGCTTCTCACTCGGGGCCTCGCCCACAAATGTCTGGACACGAGAATAATCCGGCGGCTCTTCCAAAACTGAACTTGAAAAAACTTCCTTCACCCAGAAAGCATAGGCAATTCCTCCGGGAGAAAAACTTCTAACGTAGTCAAAAGCCTTAACTATCCTTTCTATTCTGACCAAACCCGTGGGTCACATGGCCAAATCAAAGGAGGAACTTGCACTTGGTTCATAGAGACCAACGCTTTTTCCCCCATTAAAAGAGGCACAACCGTTGATTCTTTTCCATCTCGTAGAACAAGAATTATCCTGTGACTTACTTCAACTATCGTAACTTGAAAGGAATCCATTGATCCAGCTTAGCCCCATCCAAATCCCATGGGTTAGCAAACGACCCAACCACTGTATTGATAGGATCCATTATAAAAACTTGGTTATGTTTTGTCCTTTTCTTAGGTACGAGGGAAAAGAGTTCCCAGGCCCCCTAGCCGGCTCTCATGCAAAATTTAAAGACACACCACTTACACACCCAATAGGAAATAGCCTTTTCTCTTATTCAACTATTTCCAAAACAGCATGCAATAAAACCACAGTGTTTCCATCATAATTCTCATTATTCCATTTCCAAGTTCTATTTCCAACTTTTCTACTTCCTCACCATAAAATCCAAATTTCAATCATTCCTTCCTCAGCGTACCTATGTCATCATCGGCCAACCAGAATGCTTACCACCTGCTCACTCAGGGGCCTTTTCAATAGTTCCTAACCCATAGTACCTAGGAGTATAATCACATAAAATCCATATGGACTCTCTATTGAAGATCAGTTAGATCAATCAACAAGATCCATGTAAAAGATCCATGAACTCATCCGTTGAAGACCAGCAAGGCCAATCAACCAGATCCATGCCCGTGTTCAGAAAACAACTCCAACTCATTTTCTTCCTCGTCACACGCATGGGTATCCTGGTGGGCGACCCAAAACTTGAGTACCGTATGGTCAGCACCCTCTAGGCTCCTTCGTAGGTCACCTAGCGCTTCACTCATAGGTCACTTTCTTGGTCCCTCATCCACTATACTGGAAGCTCACCATTTTAATTGAACAACCAAGGATGGTCAAGACCTCAGCAACCTTGCCACGCGAGACGTCCTTCATTGACTCTCCGTCAGCTGTTTGCAATCTTTTCACTTAGGTCCCCCCACGACCTCATTCCAGAAGATAGTCAAAATGCTTCCCCAGCATTCTTGACATAAATCAATCTTTAAAAAGCAGGTTTCACATACAAATATAGTTCCAAATAAAATTCCCATCTTTCCTCATCATTCTACATCCTTTCACATTATTCCTCATCATTTCTCATCATTCCTCATAATTTCTCATCATCACATATCATTCCACGTCATTTCTCATTATCCCACATTTTTCTACATTAATTCACATCACATCATTTCACATCAATTCACATCCATTCACATCAATTCACATCCATTCACATCATCCCACATCATTTCACATCAATTCACATCCATTCACATTTGACATCATTTCACATCCATTCACATCATTCCACATCCATTCACATCATCCTACATCATTCCCACATTTATTTACATCATCCTACATCATTCATTCACATCATCTCATATCATTTCACGTCCATTCACATCATCCCACATCATTCCCACATTCATTCACATCATTTCTCATCCATTCACAACACCTCACATCATTTTACATCATTCGCTTCAATCCACATCACTCTACATCTTTACATACATCAACTAGATTAAAAGTATAGTTACCCTACTTTTTATATTGACACGACTTTCTAAGTCTCGACCATTACTTGAATCGGTTAAGGATAACTTTTCTCGACTCAATTCAGTTAAGTCTAAGTTTCCATTCTCTTTTGGATCCTCAATCCTTTCAAGAGTTCCCGATTCCTTTCCTAGGGAAGCTAGAAATAAGTCAATCATAATTATTCATATTTATCCAACTAGGGGTGTTTTTGGTCTTTTTTTTGGGAAATCCTTTTCCCGTTAGGAATGTACCCCAAGATTCTTTTTTTCAAGAATCTAGACATATACTTCGTACTTCCAAAAGTTAATTATGTTCGTGATTTCTCTTTTTGATTAAATTTTATCCATGATTTCTCGATTCATTTCCATGAATATTTTCTCATTCTTATCTCAATTTTTCCAAAATAAAATATACTCATTATTCCTCTTTTTGAATAAAAGATTTATGCATACGATCTTATGGGATTTACAAAATCAATAATACCCATATTTCCTCTTTTTAATTATAATTTATCTATATTTTCTCAATGCACCCCTATGAATATTTTCACCTTCTTTTTTCTATTTTCCCTAAATAGTATATCACGGAAATCCCTCTTCTAGCATAAAATATTTATGCACACGTACTAATCCATTTTATCTAAATTAATTATATTCATAATCATTTTCATAATTCTCATAAATTAAACGAATCTAGAGAATTTGTGCATAACCTTCTTTATTTTTTAAGACAAATGAATAATGCTCAAAACTCCAATTTTGCATAAAATTAACTATGCATAATTTCATTTTCTAATGATATAAAGTTTTCCATAGCTTCCCCACATTCTCTAAGAAATGATAATACTCAAAATTCCACTTTTGATATAAATGTTATTTATGCATATATTTCATTTTCTAATGATAAAGATTTTACCATAACTTCCCCATATTTTCTATGAAATGAGAATGCTTAAAATTTCACTTTTAGCATAAAAATTATTGATGCAAAAAATCATTTTTTAATAATAAAAGTCCTGCCATAGTTTCCCCACATTTTCTATGAAATAATAATACTCAAAGTTCCTCTTTTAGAATAAAAATTATTAATGCATAAACCTTCATTTTCTAGTGATAAAAGTTTACCATAACTTTCCCACATTTTTTATGAACTAAAAATAGTTAAAATAACACTTTTAACATAAAAATCATTTTATGCTTAAACCTAAGATTAAACATAAATATAATTACATTTAAGCACCTTGTTTATTTAAGAAAAAAATACTCAAATATGACTTTCATATGAAAATATTTATAAGAATGTTAGCACAAGCTCACTTTCACTTTAGAATGAATAAATATGAATTTTCTTAACATAAAAATGCTTAATGTTTATCTCTAGCTTGTTAGGCCTAGAGATTTGGTTTAAAAAATGAGATTAGGACTAAGATCTATCCTTCCACGAAGGTTTAATCCATAAAGGTGAGTATTCTTACAAAAAAGAGAGATTTACAAATCAAAAACATTACATTTAAGCATAACAGATTAGCATTAATCCATTGTAACAATATAAATCAATAAAAGAAGAACCATAGATTAAAATTATTCCCAATCATTAGGGAGGTTGGGAAGAAGATTACCATTTAGAAGAGAGTAAAACACCATTGTTTTAGGCTTACCCTTGGTTTTTGGCTTGATTCTTTAGGGAAAAGTGAATCCCACAAAGAAGAATCTTGGCCACCAAGTAAAAGAGGGTAATCTCCAAGAGAAGAAGAGGATTAGTGAAGCCCCAAAGCTTCACAACAGAGAGGCAAGGTAGAGAGATAATAGAAATATACTAAACTGAAAAATTACACTAGCATAGAGTTACTCCAGTATGAAAATACAAAGGAATGGGGGTCTATTTATAGGTGAGGGAGGCCACCAATCAAGTCCAACTAGAATCTAGAGGCTTCCAGCTCCGAGCTCCAGTTTGATCCATTTTGGACAAGTTTTAGACTAGTTTGGCTCACTTTTTGTATTTGGTTTGAACGAGGAGAGAGGAGAGAGGAGAGAGGAGAGAGGAGAGAGAAGAGAGGAGAGAGGAGAGATGAAATATCTCATTTTTTTGAATTAAAAGATTCCCCCTTGATGTGATTTCTAGGCGCCTCCTTCATGTGCCCCCTCCCCCCTTTGTGAGGTGTCAAAATTCCATTTTTATACTAATAAATCCCATTTTGTTTACTAATAAATCCCAGTACTAGTCAACTCTTCATCTTATGTGAGAATTTACTCATTTTTGGGAGATTTTCTTTTATTCTTTGCATTTTTCTCCCAACACTTGGATTAACCCTATTGGCCCTTTAGAACACTCTTTGGACCTTAATTAGAATTTTTCAGAAATTATGTACCCCTAGGCAAAGATGTCCAGTACACATAATCATTTAATTTCTAATGCACATTGAAAAACTCTTTTTAAGATTCTGTTTCAAGGGATCTCTTCCTATTTATTGGGAGAAAATACTTATCAAAAAATATTTCAAAATTTTATTATCTCTTTCTAGACCAAAAACAAGGTTAAATAATATTTTCTTGCATTCTGAAATAGGGGATGATTACAGAGACTGAAGGGGAGGTTCTTACACCTTTACATCTCAAAAGCTGGAGGGAGGAATCTTACAGTAATCAAACTATAGAATCTCTTACGAAGATATGTCGGTGCCAGCTACCAAACTTGCCAGTGATATAAATGTCGAACAGTCATGCAGGCACCTCGTGAGTGTCAGCTCATGTTGAGCTTGACATCTCAACACTTTGCTGATAGCTTAGCCCTAGGGCCAAGTACCATAACCAGAGCAACATAATCTTTTCCTATGGTGGATTGGTCCTAGGGCCAAGCTGCCAATAAAGATGATGTAGATTTGTTCATAGAAGCTTGGCCCTAGGGCCAAGCTACCATGAACAAATTTACAACACCTTTGCTAGTATATTGGCCCTAGGGCCAAGTAACCATCAACAAAGCAACACCATGTTTGCTAGTAGATTTTTTCATGGTATCTTGGCCCTAGGGCCAAGCTAGATTCTCTTGTATTCTCTAGAGCTAGTCTCTCAAGATTGCATGGTAGAATGGCCCTTGGGCCCATCTATGCATGTGCATGGGAAGAGTTCCCTTGCAAGAGATTGTAGCTTGGCCCTCGGGGCAAGCTACCAAGGGCCAAGATTCTATGAATAAATCTATATCCTCTTTTTGGATAGAGGTACCATCAACAAAGCAACAATAGTTTGCTAATAGAATGGTCCTAGGTAGCTCAAGCTAATCTAGAGTGACCTTTGTTTTGCAAGAGAATATAGCTACCAATAATAAATCAACATCCTCTTTGTTGGTAGCTTAGCCCTAGGTCCTAAGTCCATTCTAACACCCATGATGTGGAATTTTAGGATGGCCCTAGGGACAATCTCTACATGTGCATGCATTAAATATCAATATTGTGCATGGTAGAATGGCCCTTTGTCCATTCTTACATTCACAATGTACTTTAGAATGGCCCTAGGGCCATTCAATCTAGACAATGTGCTTGAGAATGGCCCTAGGGACACTCTCCACTCCCTTGTATCAACTATTGGTAAATTTTAGAATGGCAAATCTCTTTAGAGAAAGGCCCTAGGTCCATTATACCATCCATTATGTTTTCTAGAGTTTCCCTAGGGCCATTATTTCATGCACAGTGTGCATGGTTGAATGGCCCTAGGGCCATTCTACCTCTTGTATCAACAATGGGTGAATTTTAGAATGGGCCAATCTCTCCATGTGCATGGCAAGAATGGCCAAACAACCATTCTACCATGAATCTAGCTTGGCCCTAGGACCAAGTTACCAAGATTAAATAAACATTCTCTTTGCTGGTAGCTTGGCCCTAGGGCCAAGCTACCATCATCAGCGAGCAACACCATCTTTGCTTGTACATGGGCCCTAGGGCCAAGGTGCCAGCAAAGAGGATGATGATTTGTTCATGTTATCTTGGACCTAGGACCAAGCTACCATCACTAGAGCAACCCCATCTTTGCTTGGATATAGGGCCAAGATTCCAGCAAAGATGATGTAGATTGGATATAGGGCCAAGATTCTAGCAAAGATGATGTAGATTTGTTCATGGAAGCTTGGCCCTAGGACCAAGCTACCATGAACCAATCTACATCCTCTTTATTGGTAGATTGGCCCTAGGGCCAAGCTACCATCAACAAAGCAACACCATCTTTGCTGGTAGATCTGTTCATGATAGCTTTTTCCCTAGGGCCAAGTAGATTCTATTTTATCCCCTAGAGTTATTATCTCAAGATTGCATGGCACAATGGCCCTTGGGACCATCTATGCGTGTAAATGGCAATAGTTATCCTTGCAAGAGACTATAGCTTGGCCCTAGGGCCATGCTACCAAGGGCTAGGATTCCATGAACAAATCTGCATCCTCTTTGCTATGTTAAAGCTACCATCAACAAAGCAACACCATCTTTGTTAATATTTAGCCCTAGGGCAAAGTTTCCAGTAAAGAGTATGTATATTTTCTCATGGTAGCTTGGTCCTAGGGCCAAGGTAGATTATCTTGTGTTGCCTAGGGTCATTCTCTACTCCCTTATATCTAGACATACTTTAGTATGGCCCATAGGGAACACAAGATATTCTAGAGTGACCCTTGCAAGACAATCTAGCTTGGCCCTAGGAACAATATACCAAGAACAAATCATCATCCTCTTCGCTACATTCTCTTCGCTAGTAGCTTGGCCCTAGTACCAAGCTACCATCAGAGCAACACCATCTTTACTAGTAGACTGCACCTAGTGCCAAGCTGCCAGCAAAGCTAATGTTGATTTGTTTATCATAGCTTGGCCCTAGGGTTAAGCTAGATTCTCTTGTGTGTGGTAGCTAGATTCTTTTGTGGTCCCTAGTGCCATTCTATCAAGATTGCATGGTAGGATGGCCCTCGGGCCCATCTCTGCATGTGCATAGCAGCACAGTGACCCTTGGAAGAGAATCTAGCTTGGACCTAGGGCCATGCTACCATGAACAAATCTACATTCTCTTTACTCATAGATTGACCCTATGACCATATGTAAGATTCTTTCCTCTAGCTTTTGAGTTGTACAGGTGTAAGAACCTCCCCTTCTGATCTTATAATTATTCCTCTCTCTCAAATAAAAGAAAGATCTTGTTTTGCCCTATTTTAGCCTGGAGAGAGAAAATGTCTAGAGGGAGGTAATCCAAAATTGAGAAACTTTTGGATATGAAAATCCTCATAGTGTCTAAAATGGTTTCCCTTGAAACAGAAATTCAAAAAGAACTTTCCAATGTGCAATTGGAATTAATTGAAAATAGGTATAAAGGACCTTAGCCTAAGGGTCTAGATTTTCAGAAATTTTTGGATTGATTATGGTCCAATTAAGGTTCCTATGGGACCAATAGGATCAATCCAAATGTGGGGAGGAGATAAATCTAATTTATAAAAGAAAAATACCCAAAAATGAGTAAATGCCCGCATAAGATTAAGAGTTGACTAGGTACAAGCACTACTACATGTTAGCCTAATACCGGGGCTTGTACCGGCGCTATTTAACGGGGTCTAAAAAAGCCTCGTCATCGGTATAAGCGCCGGTATAAGCGTCGGAACCACAGCGTCGGTATAAGTGTCGGCTAACAATACCGACGCCTATACCGGTGCATATACCAATGCTCACCGGGGGTAATACCGACGCATAAACCAGCGTCTATACCGGTGCCTATACCGGGGTAAATACCGGGGTGTATACCGACTTTAATACCAGCAAGAATACCACGGTATATACCGACGTCGATACCGGGGCATATACCGACGCTGTAGCAGAAATTTTTTTTTGGGCAGAATAGTGCTGCCTGGCTGTTGCCTAGCTGCCTGCAATGAGCAGGATCAACAACAGCAAACAAACAGCACCATTCTGTCTACAATAGAGCACAAAAATAACCGTGCTCGTTTGCATATTTTCCTGATCGACAAACAAGAAATTAAATTAAACATTAATACTCAAGAATGTTTTGATCATATTTCATTAGTTTGAAGGTCATCTTACATCATGGTAATGCCTCCCAATTGACGGTCTCTCCTTCTTCTTCAAGCATCTCAAACAAGGCCACAAGGCCATGTTTGTGAGCGTACTTCTCCTCTCGCTTACTTGGTGGGCGATTCATGGCCAACTCCTGCACACACGATTAACAATTATAACTTTTAAAAATCAACATTTAGCCCACATACATACATTTAAATAAATAAAATTGCTACAAACACTTACGAATTCATGGCGCATGGTTTCGTAACCACCACTCCCGAGATGAGAAGCCCCTACTGTTTGGAGTCTTTCCCTTGCTGCCTCTCTTTGTTGTTGAAACCTGTCTGGTGTCTCGGTGAGCTCCTGAGCAATGGCTGCCCACTCCCTGTCATCTAGCCAAACAGGTTTCTCCTTCCCCTCTCTAAATGCGTCCCTCGCCTTTGACCTACGATGCCCCATCAAAATGCGAGCTGTATACTGTATCCACTCATTAGAGATGACATTCATAGGGTCAGATGGCTGGAACTCTTGCTTTATCTTTGTGTTTATATAATTTTTCTTCCCCTTGTCTTGCTGATCCCATTTAGTCATGACAGAGTCATGAAACTGTATAGTGCACAATTGACGAATGCGTGTCTTCATTGCCTTCCCTGCACTATCCATTATTGGTGCCCCATCCCTAATTGTGTAAATCTTGCTGTTGTCATGGTCATGTGCACCCCAGGGAGTGGAAGGTGACCCTATGGGTGTGCTATCAACAGATGAGAGCGAAGGACGACGCTCACGTGGTGGTGGTGTCACAGCATCTGTGGCACTACCACCACAACAACCTCCCCCTGAAGACCTACTACGTGAGCGCCGTCTATGTGAAGAGGTGGTAGATCGAGCTGTAAGAGGAGTGGAAGGCTGTGTGATATGAGGTGTGGGAGCTGCTGTCGTACCCACGGGTGTGGGAACTGGCGTCGAGAAGCCAGATGGTGAGGCAGATGTCCCTGCTCCAGAACCCCAATAACTCTGAGCCATGGCTCTCTGCTCTAGAGTCATGGACGAAAGAAAACCATATAACTGCTGGGGACTCATGCCCTGCGGTGTAGGATTAAATGAGAAATCTGGACTGTAGTCGTAGGGCGGTGAGTCACCCATGGCCTGTGGACAAAAAACCATATGACAAACTTGTACGAAATGAAAATTACATGGTAAACAATGAATGAAAGAACCATAAGATAAACATTAACAATGATAAACAAAATTGGTAAAACTATATCAACTTGCTCCTACAGTAGTGATTATGATGGTAAACATTAACAATGGTAAACAATGAATGGACCTTCAATGTCATAAAACCATTACAAATATGTCATAACTATTTGCATAATCATTAAGATACATCATTTTAAAAATCATTATCTATTCTATCATCCTCATTAAGATCAGTAGTCCCAAAGAGGTCTATGTCTATGTACATTTCAGCATCCTCATCATTAAAAGTCCCTTGATGAAGGATGTCTTCATCATCTATGTCCTCTTCCTCAACTTGTTTTTCAGCTTCCTTGGTTTGCACCTCTTCATTTGGATCTTGCTCTAGTTGCTCCTCTTCATTTGCTTGCTCCTCTTCATTGTTGATATCGGCTTGTTCTTGCTGCTCTCCATTACCCTGTGCATCCACATCACCTTGTTGCAGCTCCAATTCTTCAAAAATTTGCTTACTGCGGGGGGCGACTTGAACCACAAACAGCCAGCGTGGATCTTTTGGATCCGCTTTAAAGACAACCTGCTCACAATGCTCTGGGCGCACAAAAGTATCTTGCTGATCGGTCCATACCTTTGTGGAGTCCACTTGGATGAGGCCACTCTTGTCTCTACGTACAGTTGCATGTGGCCCATTCATGATTACCTTGAACCACTTCACATCAAAGATAAACAACTCAAAACTTCTGAAGCCAACCTTTAATATATCTTGAATGGTTCCAAAGTAATCAAGCATTCCAGTAATTGTGTTATCATCACTTGCACTTGCACGACTTTCTTGAACAAACTGTGCTGTGACACCACAATCAAAGGTTGCTCTTCTTTGGTCTATTCGTTCTACTCGAAAATGACGTCCATGTGACCAAAACGCCCCATATTTGTGATACTACAAATAGCACAAAAAGTTTGTTGATGGAGAATCAAACACAGAGACATGTAGAGAAAAAAAAGAGAGACATGTAGAACTTAAACACTTACATGCCAATCACATCCTTTTGTAAGCTCCTCCTCCTCCTCTGTTATAGCTAAACCAGCACGTTTGGCTTCTAAAATTGTAGCTTCTAGCCATCTACCTGTGGGAAAGTCCAGAAGAGCTTGCATACCTTCTGGATATGGGAGATTTCTTGTAGTGCGATTCCTTCTGAAACTTAAACGATCTTGTACTCGTTGTCACTTGAGAGCTTCATATGTCTCTATCCACTTCTCCACTACATGAGAGTTCAAGATGCAAAATTTGTTGATTTTTTCCCTCAAAGTGTTATCCATCTTTCTCTTAATGCCTTGGCCTTGAGGTTCCTCACCAATGACTCGCCTGTTGGACTCTTGAGACCATAGTCGAGGTATCTCTGGATCTGAGGAACTTAAATATTCAGTGATGTAAACAAGGGACTCTTGTATCAGCCACCCTTCTGACATACTACCGTCTGGGCGAGCCATTTGGCGAACAAATCCCTTTAATGTCTTCATAAACCTCTCCAAAAAGAACATCCATCTTGAATGGACTGTTCCAGCAACTGCAACCTCATCTACAACATGAACTAGCAGATGCATCTGGATTGTTAATAAACTTGTAGGGAAAAACTTCTCTACCATGCAGACTGCCTCTATGGAGTTTAAACGCGCTGTCTCCAAAGTGTCTCTCTATATCTCTTTTGAAGAAATCCAGCGCACCAATGTGCCAATCTTATAGATAGTAGCTCTAATGTCTTCAGTGAGGCAATCTTTTATTGCTATGGGTAGCACAAATTGTAGAAACTTGTGCCAATCATGACTCTTGAGACCACTAAGATCATCATCCTTTGTAAATGCACTTTTCAAGCAATACATACAACCTGTAGGAGTCCGAAACTCTGAAATTGTCCTCTTGACTTGTTGTTCCTCCATCTTGCTAAAAACCCATGGGGCTCTTGGAAGTAGCACCTTTCCATTGGGTCTAGTGCGAGCCCACAACTCTTGCATGCAACCAATCTCTTCCAAGTCATCCCTTTGCCCTTTAGTATCCTTTTTTCCTGTCATGGTCTTCCACAGAATGTCAGCTACATTCTTGAAAATATGCATCGGGTCAAGCAAATGGTTTATACGGAGATCACCCCAATAGGGGAGTTGGTGAAAGATAGAGAGCCTCTTCATCCCAGGACATGCCAAGTTGCCACATTCCTCCCATTTGATCTTCCAATCGCTTGCCTTCAATGCACTTGGAGGAGGTCTTCCTAGATTACCATCCCGCAATTCATGATTTTCTGGAAGATACCTAACATGTCCTTGGTAGACATTCTTTCGCAATGCTTTTGAGTATCTTGAATCAAGTCGAGGACCACATACACGACATGCATTGTAACCCGATATAGACAAACCTGAGCATTCTCCATAGCCAGGCCAATCATGCATTGTCCACATGAGAATACCTTGCACAGTTGTAAGTCTTTGGCCACTCTGCTGCTTTGACATGTCCTTCACTTCAATTCCGTTCCACAAGGTGCGTAACTCATCAATAAGTGGTGCCAAATATACATCCATGTTCTTCACCTTGTACTTTCCTGGAACTATTAATGAGAGCAACAGATGACCTTTCTTTATTGCTAACCATGGCGGAAGATTATAATTCACAAGGCAAACAGGCCATGTGCTCCATGAAGAGCTCCTTAAACCAAAAGGGTTTACACCATCCATTGCTAGGCCAAGACGGAGGTTTCTAGGTTCTTCCTTAAAAGCCGGCCATTTCTCTTCAATGTGTCTCCATGCGGGTGAGTTAGCAGGCACACGCATCACTTCATCTGTGGATCGAGTTGTGGCATGCCATGTCATCAAGCTTGCTATTGATTTGCACCTGAACATGCTTTTTATCCTTGGGATGATTGGAAAGTGCCTGAGAACCTTTACCGGGACAGCTTCCCCCTGAACATCTTCTCTATATCTGTTAGAGCCACAATGGGGACATTCTTGCAAATGCTCATATTCATGGCGGAAGAGGCAACAATCATTGCGACAAGCATGAATATTATTGTAATCCATGCCTATGGATTTCAATAACTTCTTCGCATCTGCACGAGATGGAGGCATCTCGTTGCCAGGGGGAAATATCTGATCTTTCAAAAGCCTGCAAGTATGGCAATATCTGATCGTTACTATTAAGATTTTCTCAAATACAAGTTGATAATTTATCATTTTAACAGTAGGTGTAATCTCCAAAAAAAACCTTACTTGAATAGTTCAATGACACTTGTATTAGACCATCCAAAAATTGACTGCAAATTTAGCATCGTAAGAGATGCACGCAATACAGATATGTTAGCACCATTGTATAATGGAAGGCGTGCAAGTTTACGCATGGCCTCTTCCTCTGGTTCATAATTTGACCGTTGAGAATGTCGTGGTTGATGATCTTCATGTTCATGCTCCTCGAAGAGAGCTTCTTGTTGCTCGATGAAGGCATCCAACATTTCTTCCATTGACCTTCTTCCATTTCCTGACCTTCTTCCATTCCCTCGGGTGCTGTTAATTGAGCTCCATCTGTCACTCCCTCCTGCGATATCCTCATCCTTTGTTGGGGACGAGAATTCACAGGTGTAATGTTATCAAGATGCGGCTGCACACTTGCTTGGTTGTATGATTGAAACCGTAAATTTTGCAAGCGCTCCATTGGAAATATGCCAGCGTCATGAACATGCTCGTTGCAAATCCTTCGTTTTCGAAAGATTTGGTACTTACATCGCATGCATGGACACGCTATTCTCTCTTCAAGATTGAGAGGCTCCATCTAGCAGGATAACATGTATATGCAGCTCATTAAACACAAATCAGCTTATCTCCTCTCCATACAAAATTAAATGGAATTTGAACAAGGATGGAGAGAGAAGCTATCTCTATTCATAAATAGCTGTTTATAAAGGCCTTATGCAATAATCTAAATGCATAGTATAAGTATAAGCTTGCATAATAAGGCTGCAAGACTTATGCATAAGCTCTATGCATAAGCCTTATGCATAAGCCATATGCATAAGCTCTATGCATAAGCCATATGCATAAGTCTTATGCACACGCTCTATGCATAAGTCTTATGCATAAGCCATATGCACACGCTCTATGCACAAGTCTTATGCATAAGCCATAAGCTCTATGCATAAACCCTAAACCCTCATTCAAGATGCCTTGCATCCATATTACCTTCCATGTCCTCATCACCAATGATCATTTCTTGCACAACATCCCCACCCTTGCTGCGTGGTCTTCCCTTCGGCATAGTGAAGAAATGTAAGATGTTGGTAGAATGCCCAAATGATGTCGGAATTGGACAAAAGAAGGTTCTATAGGTAGGTAATGGTGTCTACTATCCTCCCAAATGAACACAGTAAGAATTAGGTGTGGGCAAGTACTCTCTATTTTAGGGTTTGTGCAGGACAGCTGAAAGTAGTAATTTGGCTCTAAAACGCAAAATATATGTCGGAATCAGGATTTTGACGGCTCTATAGAAAGCTAACGGAAGATAGAACCTACCCCTAAAAGCATTTTGATTCAGTCAAAGTGGAAGTATATTCTGTTTGACTTTGACCGAGATTGTGATATCCGATTAAGGGGTTCTATGGCTCATTTGAAAACTCTCAAGGAGTAGAATAGAGTCGTGTAATCACTCGGACCTAATCCCAAAAACCCTAGGACTGAATTAGGATTTTGTAAATTCCGCCAGAGTCTCCTTTGTAATTGGAACCAAATCTCAAATGAAAATGCAACTTCTCAAATCACAATGCAATACTCTTTGTATCCCACAATGTCATGAAAGATCATATGCACTCTTTGTCCATTAAAGCATTTTCAATATCCACACAATATGACGGAAAAGGGGCCCCATTGCCCAAATGCATCCACAAAGTTGATGGTGAGGATTGTTGAGGATGCGCGTTGAAGCTTGCCGATCTCCCGGCCAAGCTCTTCTCACCCCTTCACCGAGTTTTCCTCCAAGGTGAAGGTTGAGGCCATTTCTTCACACCGGTGTACCTAATCCCCCTTTGTACCACTTTACCAAGCAATCACGGCACAAAGAGTTCAAGCCATTCTCCCCTTGGCCTCTCCAACCAATGCCAAGGTACCCTCACACATTGCTAGATTCTATAGAAACTTGAAGTGGTAGCAATGGTGAGTGTAGGTACAAAATGATGTGGATAATATCAAATGATAGAACAAGTTTGTTGGCTTACAAGTATTGAGCATGACTCATGCCCTTTTACAATTTAGAACTCATCAATAAAGCATGGACTCATGCCTCAATCCATCATCCAAAAGCTCCAACACAAACCAACAATTCACAATGCCCTCACCATGGCATTTGCATAAGCATTTGTTAACCACAATCAAGGCATTTGCAATTGCATTCCAACAATCCCTTTCACATAAGCCTTATGCACACGCTCTATGCAATTACGCTCTATACATAAGCCTTATGCACACGCTCTATGCATAAGCCATATGCACACGCTCTATGCATAAGCCTTATGCATAAGCTCTATGCATAAGCCATATGCATAAGTCTTATGCGTACGCTCTATGCATAAGCCATATGCATAAGCTCTATGCATAAGTCTTATGCATACGCTCTATGCATAAGTCTTATGCATAGGCTCTATGCAAGACTTATGCATAAGCTCTATGCTATATGCCTTATGCACTATGCTAACCCTTAATCCCATCACCCAATGGTGTAATAAACATGATCTTGTTTTACATGGATAATAGATCTTACCTTGATAACATATATAAACTCTATGAATAAAGAGAATACCTTATGCATAGAAAAACAGAGCATAAGACTTATATGTTATATGTATAAGAGAGTAAAAACATTCAAAAAGCTTTCAACAAGAAGGCTACGCAAGCTCTATGTACAATGTCCATGCAAGCTTTCAAGAAACCTATGCATAGAGATTTTATAAGCTTGTAAGAAACCCATGCATAGAGATTTTATAAGCTTGCAAACTCTATGCATAAAGCCTATGCATAGAGCTTATGCATAGAGATTTCACAAGCTCACAAGCTCTATGAATAGAGCTTATGCATAACGCTTGCAAGAAGGCTATGCATAGAGATTGCAAGCTTATTATAGGTTTTATGCATAGATATTAAATTAATCCTATGTGTAAGCTTACAAGAACCCAAAACTAACCCTAAACCATAAAACATGGATCCAATAATTCATAGAAAATAGCATAAACAAAAAAAATCGAAAGAGGATCTACCTCTTTTTTGCAAAGCTGAAGGAGAGGATTGGTGAAAGATTGGTGAGGTTAAAGAGCTGCAAAACAAAATATTAAACAAACTAATTAGTAAATTAAACACAAGAAAAAGAACTAATACAAAACCCTAAAATCTCTATGCATGCATTAGGAGATCTATGCATACATAGAGAGCTCTCAACATGCATAGAGAGCCAAAAAAACACAAAACCCTAAACGTCCTAATTCTTAAATTAAAAAGAAAAAGCAATTGCAAGAACATATTAGGAGAAGAAGAGGAGAAAAGAAGAAAGAAGGAGAAAAGAGGAGAGAGGAAAAAAGAGGAGAGAGAGAGAAAGACCTTCTTGGCTTGTTCTTGCGCTTCCTCTGCGAAAAAACCAGAAAATAGGCTCTCGGCTGTGAAAAACTTACGAGCGCCGGTATATGCTACGGAATATGCGTCGGAATATACGTCGGTATATACTACGGAATGTGCGCCGGTATAAACGTCGGAATATGCGTCGGTATAGGCGTCGGTATACGCGACGGGACACGAAAATTTAAAAAAACCCCGCCATGCTTGTCTCCTCCAGCATTACGACGGACATACCGACGTTCGACATTTGCGTCGGTATTTTAGCGTCGGTATGCCCTCAAGCTCTTGTAGTGAAGGTTTATTAGTAAAAAACTATGAATATTACTAAAAAAAGAGATATTTTTGGTATAATGATACATTTTTGACACTTTGGTAAGGAGAAGGGGGCTCTTCAAGGAGGCACCTATTTCACATGTGTGGAGGAGTTTTAAACTAAAAAATAATAAGATATTTTTATCTCTCCTCTCTCCTGGATCAAACCAAATCAAAAAGGGAACCAAACTGGTCCAAATCTTGTCCAAATTCAACCAAACTCAACCTGGAAAATTCTAGAAACTAGTTGGACTTGGTTAGAGGCCTCCCTCACCTATAAATAGACCCTTATCCCTTTGTAAAAAAATATGAGAACTATACCATGCCAGTATTATACTGAAATAATGATATTTTCTATTATCCTCTACAATTTGGAGAGAATGGAGTTTCTCTCTCTCTTCAACCTTCTTTGGAGCCTTCCTCAATATACTAACCAATTGATTGGTTGGGGGCCTCTTCAATGACTAAAGAATCAAGCAAAACAAGAGGTAAAGTGTGAGTTTATGGTCTTTTTCTTAATCTCTAAATGTTTCTCACTTCTCAACCCCTCTAAAGTTTGAGAAGTATTCAATTGAATGGCTCTTTAATGCAATTGAAGCTCTAATAAGTTTTAGTGATAAATTTTATAAAGTTTTCATTTATGCTTAAATTAAATGTTTTTTTTAAAAGCATATCTCTCTCCCCCCCAAAGAATGGTCATTCCTATGACCTGTTCTATATTCAAATGATGCTTCTCTCATGAAGCAATTCTCAAATCTAAAAGTAAATTCTATGCTTGTCAAATTTGAGGCCAAAGAAGTGGCCTCAAATTTATGGAAAACTTGGGAATCAAGTCCATAATTGGATATTGATCCAATTTTAGTTATTCTATCATATGGTATTACTAAACTTTATTCTTTCAAAAATATTAAAAATTATTAGTAATAGCAACGGAGCTATGGCAAAATTTTTAAAAAATTAACACATAAATCATTTTCATTCATAATATGAAAAGAGGACTTCCTACCATATTCTAGGATTAATCATCCTAGGTTAATTGAAAAATTCTCATCATAACCATGCAAAAATTGATTTTAATGTTTATGCATAAATAGTTAATTAGCAAAAAGAGAAATTTCTAGTAATTCATTTTTATGATGAAAGAGGAATTCCCATATTTGGAATCCAATCATTTGAATGAGAAAAGTGGAACTCCTAGCATATTGGAATTATTGGATATTTTATTTAAATTCAAAGATAAATTTTAGATAAATTTATTTTATCTATGAGAAATAATGAAATGGTAAAAGAGGAATTCCTATGAAATTTGGAATTCCATCATTTAGATGGGAAAAGAGAAATTCCTAGCATATTGGAATTATTAGATATTTTATTTAAATTCAAAAATAAATTTTAGATAAATTTATTTTATCTATGAGAAATGATTAAATGGTAAAAGAGGAATTCCTATGACATTTGGAATTCCATCATTTAGATGGAGAAAGAGAAATTCCTAGCATATTGAAATTATTGGATATTTTATTTAAATTTAAAGATAAATTTTAAATAAAATTATTATATCTATGAGAAATATTTAAATGGTAAAAGAGGAATTCCTATGATATTTGGAACTCCATCATTTATATGGGAAAAGCGAAATTCCTATCATATTTAATTAATGGGTATTTTAGTTTAGATGAAATTATTTTATGAGAAATATTTGATGATAAAAGAGGAATTTCCATGACATTGCAATGCAAATAATTAAATGCAAAAAGAGGAATTCCCATGACATTGCAATGCAAATAATTAAATGCAAAAAGAGGAATTCCCATGGTGTTTGAGATCCAAGAAATTAAATGGGAAGAAGAGAAATTTTTAGTATAATTTAATTTATGATTATTTATCAAAAGTGGAAATATGGGTAGAATTGATTTCTGTAAATCCCATGAATTCTTTTATTCAAAAGAGGAATATTGAATATAATTCAATTGAGGAATTGAGAAGGAATATGAAAATAGTCGTCCAGAAAAAGAATCTTTATCTAAGCCAAGCAATTGGTAGCAATTTAGAAAAAGTCCCATTATCAGTATCAAAGTAGAAAAAGCTACTAAATGGGGATAGGATGTGATAAGATGTAAATGGGATGCGATAGGATGTGAATGGATGTGATAAGATGTAAATGGGATATGATAGGATGTGAATGGGTGTGATAAGATGTAAATGGGATGCGATAGGATGTGAATGGATGTGATAAGATGTAAATGGGATGCGATAGGATGTGAATGGATGTGATAAGATGTAAATGGGATGTGATAAGATGTGATGTAAATGGATGTGGATGTGAATGATGAGATGAGAATGAGAATGAGAATGAGAAGAGAGGATATGTGAAAGGGTGAGATGGAAAGTAAATGGATGTGGATGTGAATGTGATGAAAATGGATGTGAATGTGTATGTAAAGAATGGATGTGGATGTGTATGATGTGAATGTGTATGTGAAGAATGGATGTGGATGTGGATGTGAAAGAATGGATGTGGATGTATGTGAAAGAATGGATGTGGATGTGTATGTGAAGAATGGATGTGGATGTGTATGTGAAAGAATGGATGAGATGTGATGGGATGTGAATCGGGATAGATGTGAATGAATGTGATGTGAGGTGAAATGGATGTGATGTGATGATGTGATGGGGATTGGAGTAGATATGAATGGATCAGATGTGAATGAATGTGATGTGATGAGATGTGGATATGGGTAGATGCGAGTGGATGAGATCTGATGAGGATAAATGAGGAAAGATGTGATGAGATGGAAAATGATGTGATTGGATGAGAATGGAAATATGGGTAGATGCGAGTGGATGATGAGATGTGATGATGAGGATAAATGAGGAAAGATGGAAAATGATGTGATTAGATGAGAATGGGAATACATATGAAATGGATGTGGATTAAATAATGTGGATTGATGTGGAACAATGTGGAAAGACAAGAGTTCATTATAGAAACTGTATTTACGACCTATTTTTTGGTTCGATTTAAATGGTGAGCTTCCGGTACGGTAGATGAGGGACCAAGGAAGTGGCCTATGAGTGAAGTGCTAGGTGACTTGCGAAGGATCCTAGAGGGTGCTGACCATACGATGCTTAGGCTCTGGGTTGCCAAAGATACCCACACGTGCGTTGGGGAAGATATTAGAACAAGGAGTAAGAGTTGTTTTCTGAATTTGGGCATGGATCTAGTTGATTGACCTTGCTGGTCCTCAATGGATGAGTCCATGGCTCTTTTATATGGATCTGTTGGTTGATCTTTCTTATCTTCAATGGATATTCCATTTTGATTCTTATAAGTGAATATACTACCAGGTACTATGAGCTAGCAACTATTGAAAAAGCCCCTGATGAGTGGACAGGTGGTGAGCGTTCTGGTTTCCAATGATGCCATAGGTACACCGATGAAGGAATGATTGGAAATTAGGATTCATCCAGATATTTTGGAGGATTATGATCAGTGACACTATGGTTTCATTAAATGATTGTTTTAAAGACTATCACAGTTGAATCTGTTTTAAAGACAGCTGAATCTGTGAAAAAGGCAATTTCATATTGGGTGTGTAAGTGGTGTGACTAGCTTTAAGTTTGCATGAGTATCCAGCTAGGGGGCTTGGGAACTCTTTTCCCTAGTACCCAGGACAAAACCTAACCAAATTCCTAATTGGATCCCATCACTACAGTGGTTGGGCGGTTGGCTAAACAATGGGACTAAGGCTGGACTGATGGATCCCTAAAGTGAGACTCAATTCTGTTATGGTACGATAGATGAAGTAAATCCCCGATGAAAATTGTTCTATGGAAAAGAATCAACGGCTGTGCCTCTCAATGAGGAAAAAGCGTTGGTCTCATGATCCCATCCAAGTGCAAGTTTCTTCCTTTATCTGACCAAGTGTCTTTATAGGTTTGGTCGGATCAGTTTGGTTAGTGATGACCTTGACTACATTAGAGTAAAAATATCTTTGAGGAATCGCCCGTGCTTAGGAGAAGTTTTTTTCGGTTCGGTTTTGGAAGAACCGAGGGATTAGTCTCTTGTCCCGATATCCATGTGGGCGAGGCCCTGAGGAGTAAGGGACCCTGCCCCATGCAAGAAGTGCTACTTCCACTGCTAGCACCCCAGAATTCGTTGCGCGGAGGGGATAGGGATCTCTCACCAAACTACCGCATTAGGACATTTTGGAGGTCATTCGTAGGGCCTTGTAAGAAAATAGTCGATTCTTATTTTCTCTCTAGAAAAAATCTTGAAATATTAAAATAAAGAGAATGTAAAAGTCATAAAAGTGTAGTCTCTGAGCTAGAGAGGTAAATTTTCTCGCACGCGGCCGTCTTAAAGTTCATTGGAACCTTCTTTGAAATGATACATTCGAAACTGCAAGAATAAGGTTAGTTCAGGAGGATATTATTGCACGGAAGACAGTTTGGAGGGAAATATAACCTTCATCTCCAATTTCAAAAGACAAATAAAAGCCTTCTCTCACCATAACCAGTCCTATTCTTTCACTTTGCATCATATAGTATACTTACTCATTCCTAGAATACTCCAATGGAGAACAACCATGTACACACTCATTCTTTTGAAGAGTCCAATCATGAAAGCATTAAGAGAAAGTACCATCTACACATTGATCTAGATAGTGCGTATGCGTCCATTCAAAAATGTAGAAGTGGACAACTAATGCTCTCATCAGATGTTAAAGATCATAGGAGGTTGTCGGGGAAGCAACACAGAACTTTGGTGTGATGGCTCCATCTATCCTATTGACCCTTGTACTACTTCACATCCTCCCTTTTCAAATCCCACAACTCTCTTACGTTTTGCAGCACGTGATGGCGCCACAGGCATACTAGGATATTGCAAGTCAATTTCTTACATACAAGAAAGAGAAAGACATTATTCATCACAAAACTCAGCAAATGAGCTTCTTGGCTTGTCTGGTGAATGCAAGACACAGAAAGTTAGATTGGAAGAACAAGAATGTCAAATCAATAAACTAAGAAGTGAATTCCGCAAATATAGAGAAAAAGACACAATCATTGGACGGTGCATACGGAAAAGAAAGCTTAAAAACGTCAAGAACTTGAGGCTCGGTATTTGGGCAAACTGAAGAAGAGAATCCAAGCCATAAGGTAAGATTGCACTGAATGCATTCCCATTCACATGTCTTTTGTGCTAGCAATTAATATTATTTTTTTTGCTGGGCTTCTTTGGGGTTTACATGTTCTCTATGTTAGTAATGAGTAGTGCTATATTTGTAGGGTTGTCATACATATCCTAAGACAAAGAGAATATTAATCCCAATCTCAATCTAGCAAAGCAACTAAAACCATTCGTGGACATCAAGAATGGTAAGAGAAATGATAAAAGAGAAGAAGTTCAAGGTGGTTCAACGAGATATAGTGGATGAATTTGTAACCAACAATACAGTTTCAGCCCTGTGCGATATTCAATATGCCATGGATTCAAGTGGAGTGAGTCATAAGGGTTATAGTGCCATCTAGAATTCAGTGTCATCCCTCCTTGAGGCCAAAGGCATTAAAGAAAAGCTACTTCCAACACCTACAAAAGTTTGGAGACATAGGGAGGAATTAAACACAGAATAACTTCACTATGTTAGTCACTCATACCACATTGTAGGAGAGTTTAAGGGAGAAGGTGGCAGCATATTCTACAATGAACACAACAATATATTCATGGAATTGGAGCTCTTGAAAAAGAGAATGGTGGAGTTCTATGATATTACATTTGAGGAGGTAAGAGGTGTACTTCAGTTTGTCATCAAACTTGATGAGTGCGAGATTATCAAGGAGAAAAAGACGAAAAGGGTCACAATAACACTTATGAATAGGGCTCTTTGTAATTGTAGTAGGGATGATCCAAAGTATTTTAGTGTGCAGTCTGAGACGAACATCTAGTGGCTAGCTTCATTTGAGGTCAAGAAAGAGGACCATGAATCCTTGTTTTGGGTATTTCATCACACATATCCCCAATCTCATCAAAGAACAGATGAATGCAAACACGATGCTCCATGTAGAGAAAAGGGAAGAATTTCAACTCCAATGGCATCTTGCGGGTGATTTGAAGACTCTCAAGTGCTTATTTAATTGCAGCAAAGGGGCCAATGCAAAATCTCCATGCCTTTACTGCATGGACTCCGCAAGGGTGATGGACTCTAAGTGATTGGAGACGACCACCTAGCAGACAAATTTTGGATGAGAACTTTAAACCAGTGTTTGAGATTCTTCTTTCCAATGTTGTATCATAGAGAAATTGGTATATCTCTACATTGGTTTTGCTTGGAAGATCAAGAATGTAGCAGAGAGGAAAGAAGCCATCAGTGCATTGGAGAAGGTGCTATAAGAAATTGGACTACATGGAGGTAATGTCCAGATTCTGAAGGACACTAAAAGTCATCAAATGAAAAGGAAATTCCAATGAAGCCCTCCACCATTGGAGGTGTTAAGGCAAGAAGATTTCTTTCCAAGCCAATGAATAATCAGCAACACAAACTTACAAAGTTAGGAAAGCAATATACGACAACCTACACAAGTCGAATCGAATACCAATAGTGGAAAAAGCTTCATAATGCAGTGAAAGACCATGAAGGTGCTTGAAGGAATGTCAAAGCAGATGTTTGGCATTCAATTGATACTCTGTTCCAAATGTGTGAGAAAGTCAACTACTCCCAGCAAGACAAAAAGAGCTTTCAAGACAACTTGTAACAAGCACTCAAAAAAGCATTCAGAGCTGCTAGGACTGACACCAACATTACACACTATATGGTATGTTTCTAGCTTACTCTTGTATCCTAGCCATCGATACTGTATGGCATCATATTCTCTACAACCACATGCCTTACTTTATACACAAGGACTTGATAAATCACACTATATGGCCCAAAATGCATATTTCAGGCACACACAACATGGTGGTGGAAAAAGTAAGGCAAACAGCCTACAAGAAGTGTTCCAATGGTTCTATAGAAGGATACTACAACAACTACATAAAAAAGAAACCTTGAGGTCAGGCATGTATGATGCTGGATTTGTATTAACAACCACTTGTGGTTGTGAGGGACCGGCAATTGTTGAGACCTCCTGGGGTCTGATAGAGCTAACCATAGGTGATGTCCCCATAGGGCCATAAATTAATTCCCTCCGTCATTGCTGACCCAGCTGTACCTCTTCCCAGTTTCTAGCTTCTTGTTTGGCCGCATTCAAATCAACAGGCCGACGAAGCCCAACATACTTCTGAGCCTCTGGATCCCTTAGACCATCAATCAAACGACGCTTTTGTGTGTCATCATTAGGGGATGCTACTCCCATCTTCCTCACAATGGTCTCCATGCGTTGTATGTAATGGTCAATGCTCTCGTTCACTCCTTGCAACAAGTAGTCTAATTGCTGGGCCAATCTATCTTGAAAACCTTGCCTTCTAAATTTGGCCAAAAAATATGTTGATAGATTTTGGTACGTGGCCTTGGAGGCTGCATCCAAGTTGCTATACCAACTTGCTGCTTCGTCTTTAAAAGTTGCCGGAAAGATATGCAGCTTTTGATCTTGATCAATTATCTCGTTAGCAACACATGTCACCTCAAACTTTTGTAAATGCGCATCAGGATCCTCGTCCCAAAGTCCCGCAAATTGCACGAAGTCGGCTAACCGGATTGTTGCTCTTTGTGCTGGAACAGTCATTTGGAAAAATGGTAATACCTCAAAAGTTGGATCGTCCCAGAAATTTAAAGCTCTAGGTCTTACCCTAGGTAATCGCGGATAGCTTCTAAGTCCTCTAGGCACACTACCGCTAGTGCCTACAATAGTCTCTCTTTATTCTCTTGTTGGGCTATCAACTTGTGCAGGTCGATTGCTGACTCCTAAATCCCTTATTGTTTGGTCATCACACGAAAGATCTTCCCCGCTTAGACTAGAAGGAACGCTAACCTGAAATTGACCGCTGTCCAAGGATCTTCCTTGTGTCACGTTCGGTTCTTGCTCTCTCAACAATAGGTTCACTAACTCTAATCGAGACGGATTTCAGCTCGTTCAGCCCTCCTTTTTCCTCCTTTCTTCCCTTGCTTGTCTTGGGTCAATTGTTCGACCCTGAGTAGACTCACTCATGCACTTCTTACTTCCTGAGGTTCTTCGTGATTCTCTGGATTATCTAGCTTGACGGACCTTAAAATTGCCTTGATAAACCACTTCCACTAGATTGGTGCATGGAACAAACCAAAGGGCTCTATGGATCTAAGATAATCCTTACAGTATGTAGCCTTGATCTTACGTATCACATCACTGGGAAACAGTGCGTAATATTCTTGAATGAATATGTCCTCCCACTCTTGTCGTTCTTCTTCGTACGGAACCCAGTTAGCAAAACTCTCCAAAAAAATCACATGTGTTTACCAATGCCCCTCTGTCATTTGACTCCTCGCGGCCACTCCTAAGTCCTTCTGATCCTAGGAGTTGTGCCATTTTTTTTTTTGAACTCCTAAACCCTGGTTCTCACACGCAAAAGATATGCACTGAGATATCTCGTAGCTACTAACTAGCTAGTGATCTCCCGGCGAACGCACCAAAACATGACTGGCCTTCCTACTCTCTAGTCCAACGCACTAAATACCCACTAAAACAGTGAATGCGTCCTAAATAACAACCACACACAGCCTAAATCCTAGAAACACACACCGAAAAGATATCTTTTTGTATGAAATAATTTACAATGTTTTATTCACACACTCCCACACAAACACACAAATGAAAAAGAACAAACTACTACGACCCAACAGATCATCAAGACACAACTTCACCATTCTAAACTGAATAAAGAAATTTAATGTCAAAATGGTTTTGTGTAAATTGTTTCCAAGAATTTAATGAAAAAGAACCGATATTTCCAACACTTCTACATTTCAGTCAATCTGCAACAGCATCACTGCATTCAACATTTGGCTAATCTTCACTTCACTCCACTCTTCACTCTCTCTCTCTTTCATGCTTCAAAACTCTTTCTTTCTTTCTTCTCTCTCTCTACTCATTATTCTCGTGAACTCTCTTCTTCTTCTTCTTTCTTTCTCTTCCTCCTCCTGAAACACAAACACAAGAATAATGCATACAATCTAATACATTCTCTCACAATCTCATGCTTTTACTTTTAAGTATGCACCATGTCAAAGTGATCAAATCTCTTTCTCTCTCTTTCCTATTTTGCATGTACACACATAGCGTAGCCATATTGCCCTCTCTCTTCTTTCCTTCTTCTTCTACCCACACACAATGTCTCCTCTACTTGCTATGGTTCTGTAAGATTCCTCTCCCACCCCCTTTTTAATGTCTAGTATCTTCCCCTGTAATCAATCCCTCTTCAGAATTATAAAGACCTTGTTTCTAACTATTTTAACCTAGAGAGAGAAAATATTCTAGAGAGAGAATATTCAGATTTTGAATATTTTTGGATAGAAAAATATCACTTATAATTAAGATGAATTCCCCTGAAACAGAAATTCAAAAAGAAATTTCCAATGTGCAATTGGAATTAATTGGAAATGTTTATAAAGGACCTTAGCCTAAGGGTCTAGATTTTCAGAAATTTTTGGATTATGGTCCAATTAAGGTTCCTATGGGCCAATAGCATCAATCCATGTGTAGGGAGGAGATAAATCCAATTTGTAAAAGAAGATACCCAAAAATGAGTAAATGCTCACATAAGATGAAGAGTTGAAAATGTACAAGGTTTATTAGTAAACAAATATGAGCAATATTAAAAATATGAGATATTTTGGGTATCCAAAAATGAGTAAATGCTCACATAAGATGAAGAGTTGAAAATATACAAGGTTTATTAGTAAAAAACTATGAGCGATATTAAAAATATGAGATATTTTGGGTATAATGATTCCATTTTGACACATATGTAAGGAAGGGGAGTTCTTTAAAGGAGGTGCATATTTCACATAAGATGAAGAGTTGAAAATGTACAAGGTTTATTAGTTAAAAAAAAAACTATGACACATATGTAAGGAAGAGGAGTTCTTTAAAGGAGGTGCATATTTCACATAAGATGAAGAGTTGAAAATATACAAGGTTTATTAGTAAAAAACTATGAACAATATTAAAAATATGAGATATTTGGGTATAATGATTCCATTTTGACACATATGTAAGGAAGGGGAGTTCTTTAAAGGAGGTGCATATTTCACATGCTTGAATGAGTTTTAAACTCATAAAAATTGAGATATTTCATCTCTCCTCTCTCCTCATTCAAGTCTAGTTCCAAAAAGTTAGCTTAACTGACCTAAAAATGGTCAAAAAGTGACCAAACTGACTTGGAAAATTCTAGAATCAGTTTGTTTGGGTAGGAGCTCAATTTTTCCTATAAATAGAAGCCTCCCTTTGTTGAAAAATATATAGTGTTTATGCATCGTTACTCTACTCCACCTAAGCCAAGAACTGTGAATTCATTAATAATTCACTAGTTTTTGGAGCTTCCCTCTTTCTTCAATCCCCATTAGTGGCTCCATCAACATACTTAACCAATTGATTGGTTGGGGGCCTCTACCATGAACAAAGAATCAAGCAAATTGTAAGGTAATTAGTGAATTTTGATCATTTTCTATAATTTCTCAATGTTTCTCTCTTCTCAACCCCTCTCAAGCTTGAGAAGCTTAATTGGAATGGTTTTTGAATGCTATTCAAGTTAATTGATGAATGTTAGTGAAGAGTTACATAATTTGATGAATGCTATTGAAGTTAATTGATTAATGATAGTTAAGAATTACATAAATTTCTATTTATGCTTAATTCTAATGGTTTTTATGTAATTTCTCTCTCTCACTCAAGAAATGGTCATACTCATGACCCATTCTCAATCCAAATGAAGCTTTTCATAAAGCTTTTCCTTAATCCAAGATTAAGCTATGCTTGAGGCCAAATTAATGGCTTTTTTCTATGCTTTTAGTTTAAGTATATTGATGATTCAATCCATTATGGATTATTGATCCAATTAGGGATCATTCTAATTATTTCTTAATGATAAGCTTTATCCCTTAGAAAAATTGAGATTTATCAGTCATAGCAAACGGAGCTATGGCAAAATTTTTATAAAAATTATGCATAAAATAATTTCATTCAAAGCATGAAAAGAGGACTTCCTACCATATTCTAGGAATTATCATCCTAGATTAATTGAAGATATTCATTGTAATCATAGAGAAATTGATTTTTATATTATGCATAATTGATTTCATGCATAGAGGTATGCATAAAAGTAAATTATTTTATTATAAAAGTGTGACTTTTATCATAATTAGATTTCATGCATAGAGGTATGCATAAAAGTTGATTGTTTTATTATAAAAGTGTGACTTTTATCATAATTGGATTTCATGCATAGAGGTATGCATAAAAGTTGATTATTTTATTATAAAAGTGTGACTTTTATCATAATTGGATTTCATGCATAGAGGTATGCATAAAAGTTGATTATTTTATTATAAAAGTTTGACTTTTACCATATTTGGATTTCATGCATAGAGGTATGCATAAAAGTTGATTATTTTATTATAAAAGTGACTTTTATCATAATTGGATTTCATGCATAGAGGTATGCATAAAAGTTGATTATTGGATTTCATGCATAGAGGTATGCATAAAAGTTGATTATTTTATTATAAAAGTGTGACTTTTATCATATTTGGATTTCATGCATAGAGGTATGCATAAAAGTTGATTATTTTATTATAAAAGTGTGACTTTTATCATATTTGGATTTCATGCATAGAGATATGCATAAAAGTTGATTATTTTTTTATAAAAGTGTGACTTTTATCATATTTGGATTTCATGCATAGAGGTATGCATAAAAGTTGATTATTTTATTATAAAAGTGTGACTTTTATCATATTGGATTTCATGCATAGAGGTATGCATAAAAGATATTCTTTTTATACTAAAAGTGTGATTTTCATCATAAATGGATTTTATGCATAAACTAGATGCATAAGAGAAATTCTTTTATTCTAAAAGTGTAATTCCTACCAAATTGAATTTATGCATAGGAAGATGCATAAAAGATTGATTCAAAAGTGTTATTCTCATCTAAATTGAATTTATGCATAAGAAGATGCATAAAAGATTGAAATTTAATTCAAGTGTCATTTTCATTTAAAATGAATTTATACATAGGAAGAAGCATAAAAGATTGATTTTTACTTCGAAAGTATTAATCTCCCTAAATGGAATTTATGCATAAATAAATGTGTAAAGAAATCTTATATCAAATATAAGAATTCTCTTGTATTCTATAAATAGAAATGAGATGTGATAGGATGTGATAAGAGGTGTATAAGATGTGATAAGAGGTAATAAGATGCTAATGAAATAAGTTAGGAGGTGATAAGATGAATTAAGATGTGTATGGGATGAGGTAAGAAGTGTATGTGATAGGATAAGATGTATATGGGTTGTGATAGGACGAGAATGGATGTGATGTAAAAGATTAGATGTGAAGGCATATGGGGTTATATGAATGGGAATGTGAAAATGGATGTATGTATGTGGATGTATGGATGTGGAGATGAGAGTGTGGATGTATGAATGTGAAAATGGATGTATGCATGAGGATGTATATGCATAGATGTGAATGTGGATGTAGATGTGGATGTATAGATGTGAATGGGAATGTGGATGTGGATGTATGTATGTATGTGGATGTAGATGTGGATGTATAGATGTGAACGTGACTGTGGATGTATGTGAATGTGGATGTAGATGTGGATGTATAGATGTGAATGTGGAATGTGGATGTGGATGTATGTGAATGTGGATGTAGATGTGAATGTGGAATGTGGATGTGGATGTATGTATGTATGTGGATGTAGATGTGGATGTATAGATGTGAACGGGAATGTGGATGTGGATGTATGTGAATGTGGATGTAGATGTGGATGTATAGATGTGAATGTGGAATGTGGATGTGGATGTATGTATGTATGTGGATGTAGATGTGGATGTATAGATGTGAATGGAAATGTGGATGAGGATGTATGTATGTATGTGGATGGGAATGGGAATGTGGAATGTATAGATGTGAATGGGAATGTGGATGTATAGATGTGAATGAAAATGTGGATGAGGATGTATGTATGTATGTGGATGGGAATGGGAATGTGGAATGTGAATGGGAATGTGGATGTGGATGTATGTATGTATGTGGATGTGGATGTATGAATGTGGATGTATGAATGGAAATGTGGATGAGGATGTATGTATGTATGTGGATGGGAATGGGAATGTGGAATGTGAATGGGAATGTGGATGTGGATGTATGTATGTATGTGGATGTGGATGTATGAATGTGAATGAGAATGTGGATGTGGATGTATGTATGAATGTGGATGTGGATGGTTGTGGATGTGGATGTATGAAGACGACGTGATAGTGGATGTATGCATGTGGGTGTGGATGTATGGATGTGGATATGGATGTGTATGTATGAATGTGGATACGGGATGTGGATGTATAAATGAGGATGTGAAAATGGAGGGTAAGCATGTAGATGTGGATTTATGGATGTGAATGTGGATGTGGATGTGGATATGGATGTGAATATATGATATGTGATGTGAAGGAATCTAAAGTGAAGATATGGAAAATGATGTGATTGGATGAGTACATATATAAATGGAATGTGGAATAAGTAATGTGGATTAATGAGGGATAATGTGAAAAAATGAGAGTTAATATAGAAACTGTATTTGCTAACTGTTGTAAATGCTGTTTGTAAATGGCTGCTTTATGTCAAGAATGCTGGGGAAGCATTTTGATCGTCTTGTGATTAAGGTCGTGCAGACCTAACTCTTAAAGTTGCAACTGCCGACGGAGAGTCAGTGGAGGACATCTCGCGTAGCAAGGTCGGCCGAGGTCTTGACCAGCCTCGGTTCGATTAAAATGGTGAGCTTCCGGTACGGTGGATGAGGGACCAAAGAAGCGGCCTATGAGTGAAGCGCTAGGTCACCTGCGACAAATGATCCTAGAGGGTGCTGACCATACGGTGCTCGGGCTCTGGGTCGCCCAGGATACCCACGCGTGCGTCGAGGAAGATATTGGAACAAGGAGTAAGAGTTGTTTTCTGAAACCGGGCATGGATCTGGTTGATTGACCTTGCTGGTCTTCAATGGATGAGTCCATGGCTCTTTTTATGGATCTGTTGGTTGATCTTGCTGATCTTCAACGAGAGTCCATCTTGATTTTTATAAGTGATTATATTGCCGAGTATTATGGGCTAGGAACTATTGAAAAGGCCCCTCTGTGGACAGGCGGTGAGCGTTCTAGTTGCCAATGATGCCATAGATACTCTGATGAAGGAATGATGGGAAATTATGAATCAACCGGATAAATTGGAAGATTGTGATCAGTGGTACTATGGTTTCATTAAAGGATTGTTTTAAAGTTAGCTGATGCTAAGAAAAAGGCAATTTCATATTGGGTGTGTAAGTGGTGTGGCTAGTTTTATGTTTGCATGAACTTCCGGCTAGGGAGCCTTGGAACTCTTTCCTTGGTACCCGGGACAAAACCTAACCAAATTCCAAATTGGATCCCATCACTACAGTGACACTACAGTGGTTGGGCGGTTGGCTAACCCATGGGATTGGATGGGGTTAGGCTGGACTGATGGATCCGTAAATCGAGACTCAATTTCTATTATTACGATAGATAAAGTAAATCCCGGATAGTAATTGTTCTATGGATAGGAATCAACGGCTGTGCCTCTTGATGGGGAAAAAAGCGTTGATCCCAATGATCCAAGTGCAAGTTTCTTCCTTGATCCGACCGAGTATCTTATAGGTGCAGTCGGATCAGCGTGATCAGTAATGATCTTGACTACGTTAGAGTAAAAAGTTATCTTGGTGGAATCGCCCGTGCTTTCCGGGTAAGGGAAGTTTTTCCGGGTTCGGTTTTGGAAAAACCGACGGATTAGTCTCTTGTCTGGATATCCGTGGACGAGGCCCCGAGTGTGGGTCCTTGCCCCGCGCATGAAGTACTACTTCCGCTGCTAGTACCCCGAATCCATCGCATGGTGGGGACAGGGATCTCACAGTTGGTATCAGAGCATTTGGTTAATAAAGATCAACTGAGAAGACAAATATGTCAAAAATTTATCAAGAAAGACAAAAAGGTTATAATTGTGTGATATAATTCATACAATTTGATATTCAAACTGAAACTCATAATTTGGTAATTGGGTCTTCAGATGGAAGTACCGCAATCATATAGAATCCCTGACTTGCTTGAGGCCTAGACATGATGGTATTTACCTTATAATTCCAAGGGCCGTGACTACCCGTATATACCGAGAGTATACTGTAGCTCTTTACTGACAGTATATACGAGTAAATCTAAGACTTGAAATTATAAGCGTTAATGCTATCCAGATGATGAATTCGAATGTGGTTGATATGATTTTTAATTCTGTTTGAGAACTGATGAAATTGATTTGGATTCTGATTGAAAAATGATGAATTCTGAAATTTAGTTGAAATGTAATAAGCTGAGCGAAACCACAATGAGGATGAATGGGACGAGTCCCTATGATGATATTCATAACTGGAATGATGATAATGATTTCAGCAAATCACTATGAGATTAGTGGATTGTGCTATCAAATTGCTACTATTAATACTTGAGATGGTAGATTAAGTTAAGGGATGACAAATTGAGAACTTGCTTGACTAAAATTTCTGTGGGAGGAATGTTCAGAAGGAATTTTTTCGGTTCAATGGACCATTATCATGTTAAATATATGAATGATATGATCTGAATGAATTGTTATGAGTTTTGTATAAGGGATATTTATCCCAGTATTCCGTTGGGTTGACCAGAATATAAGGAACCCCAGAATAAAATTAGATCTTAAGAAAAAGACTTGTCCTCTACTTGCGAGATGAGGACATCTCGCACTTTTTAAGTGGAGTAGAATGTAAGATTCCTCCCCAGCCTTCGAGGTATACAGGAGTAAGAATCTCCCTTTTGATCTTATAATTATTTCCTCTTTAAATAAAAGAAAGATTCTGTAAAAAAAAAAAGATCCTTTCCCTAGAATACTTCTCAGGAGTCCTACCTGTTTTAAGGATTCAGAACAATGAGTTCAGAAGTGAAAATCGGTGTTTTGGATACCACGGTTTTGGTTTTCATTCGAGTACGGCCCAAAAAGAAGTTCTTTATATCTTGAGGAGTATAAGAAGTTATCCCCCAGATATTGTGAACCTTATCTGAATTCAATGAAAGTAGGTGACTTAGCCTACAAGCTTCTTTTATCTCCTCATCTCAAAGTTCTTAATGCCTTCTATAGAGAAATGTGCCAAACCCAAATCATGGAAAGACGGTAAAACTTCAGTGGCAAGTTACCGTTGGCTTCTAGGTTACGCTAGCTCCTTCCTTTATATAAGTTGTAACTTTTACTTGTCGTTCACAGTAATCTTACTCCCATCGATCTCCTTTCTTTCTTAATCTCCTTCATGGCTTGGCAACAAGAATTAGTTTTATCCATAATGATTCCTCACCTTCAAGATGCAAGTGAGTCTGTGAAGAAGGATTTTATAGAACAGTATGAGCGCTCACTTTTCCCTCACTTGGGAACTTCTGTAGCTCAGACCAAATGGCAAACCTATCAAAACATAACTAGGGTAACACCCTGGGGTCAGCAGCACTTTCGTAACAATGTCTGCTTGGCCATGGTTATTGAAGTTTTGGGTTTGGGTCCCCGATACTACTACGTCATGAGATCAAGGCATCTTCGGTTTTCTGAGCGGGTCTTCTTACTGGCGTGTTTTCTTCCTCATGAGAAGATATGCCTTTACCCCGTTTTTGGCTTGCCTCTCAGAGGTCCTTTTGTTAGATCACCTCATACCACTGAGATAGGTGCAGCAATAACCAACAGAATTATTCCCATAGAAAAGCAGCTTGTGAGTGCTGCTTTTGTGATCATATGATGGACGGGCTTATGGAAGTGTAAAGAGTTCTTCTATCTTTACTGTATAAGTTTCGAGAATGAATAAAGTTTAAATCTTGTTCTTATCTTGCTCTCTTTGAGACTTTTCTTGGTGGTCTCATATTCGTGCATCTTGTGAAATTACCCTAGTTTGCGAGATAAGGACATCTCGCGTTTTTTAAGTGGGGTAGAATGTAAGATTCCTCTCCCACCCCCTTTTTGATGTCTAGTATCTTCCCCTGTAATCAATCCCTCTTCAGAATTATAAAGACCTTGTTTCTAACTATTTTAACCTAGAGGGAGAATATTCAGATTTTGAATATTTTGGATAGAAAAATATCTCTTATAATTAAGATGAATTCCCCTGAAACAGAAATTCAAAAAGAATTTTCCAATGTGCAATTGGAAAATTAATTGGAAATGTGTATAAAGGACCTTAGCCTAAGGGTCTAGATTTTCAGAAATTTTTTGGCTTGTGGTCCAATTAAGGTTCCTATGGGCCAATAGCATCAATCCATGTGTAGGGAGGAGATAAATCCAATTTGTAAAAGAAGATACCCAAAAATGAGTAAATGCTCACATAAGATGAAGAGTTGAAAATGTACAAGGTTTATTAGTAAAAAGATATGAGCAATATTAAAAATATGACATATTTTGGGTATCCAAAAATGAGTAAATGCTCACATAAGATGAAGAGTTGAAAATGTACAAGGTTTATTAGTAAAAAACTATGAGCAATATTAAAAATATGAGATATTTTGGGTATAATGATTCCATTTTGGCACATATGTAAGGAAGGGGAGGTCTTTAAAGGAGGTGCATATTTCACATAAGATGAAGAGTTAAAAATATACAAGGTTTATTAGTAAAAAAAAACTATGACACATATGTAAGGAAGAGGAGTTCTTTAAAGGAGGTGCATATTTCACATAAGATGAAGAGTTGAAAATGTACAAGGTTTATTAGTAAAAAACTATGAGCAATATTAAAAATATGAGATATTTGGGTATAATGATTCCATTTTGACACATATGTAAGGAAGGGGAGTTCTTTAAAGGAGGTGCATATTTCACATGCTTGAATGAGTTTTAAACTCATAAAAGTTGAGATATTTCATCTCTCCTCTCTCCTCATTCAAGTCTAGTTCCAAAAAGTTAGCTTAACTGACCTAAAAATGGTCAAAAAGTGACCAAACTGACTTGGAAAATTCTAGAATCAGTTTGTTTGGGTAGGAGCTCAATTTTTCCTATAAATAGAAGCCTCCCCTTGTTGAAAAATATATAGTGTTTATGCATCGTTACTCTACTCCACCTAAGCCAAGAACTGTGAATTCATTAATAATTCACTAGTTTTTGGAGCTTCCCTCTTTCTTCAATCCCCATTAGTGGCTCCATTAACATACTTAACCAATTGATTGGTTGGGGGCCTCTACCGTGAACAAAGAATCAAGCAAATTGTAAGGTAATTAGTGAATTTTGATCATTTTCTATAATTTCTCAATGTTTCTCTCTTCTCAACCCCTCTCAAGCTTGAGAGACTTAATTGGAATGGTTTTTGAATGCTATTCAAGTTAATTGATGAATGTTAATGAAGAGTTACATAATTTGATGAATGCTATTGAAGTTAATTGATTAATGATAGTTAAGAATTACATAAATTTCTATTTATGCTTAATTCTAAAGGTTTTTATGTAATTTCTGTCTCTCACTCAAGAAATGGTCATACTCATGACCCATTCTCAATCCAACTGAAGCTTTTCATAAAGCTTTTCCTTAATCCAAGATTAAGCTATGCTTCAGGCCAAATTAATGGCTTTTTTCTATGCTTTTAGTTTAAGTATATTGACGATTCAATCCATTATGGATTATTGATCCAATTAGGGATCATTCTAATTATTTCTTAATGATAAGCTTTATCCCGTAGAAAAATTGAGATTTATCAGTCATAGCAACGGAGCTATGGTAAAATTTTTATAAAAATTATGCATAAAATAATTTCATTCAAAGCATGAAAAGAGGACTTCCTACCATATTCTAGGAATTATCATCCTATATTAATTGAAGATATTCATTGTAATCATAGAGAAATTGATTTTTATATTATGCATAATTGATTTCATGCATAGAGGTATGCATAAAAATTATTATTTTAACATAAAAGTGTTACTTTTATCATAATTAGATTTCATGCATAGAGGTATGCATAAAAGTTGATTATTTTATTATAAAAGTGTGACTTTTATCATATTTGGATTTCATGCATAGAGGTATGCATAAAAGTTGATTATTTTATTATAAAAGTGTGACTTTTATCATAATTGGATTTCTTGCATAGAGGTATGCATAAAAGTTGATTATTTTATTATAAAAGTATGACTTTTATCATATTTGGATCTCATGCATAGAGGTATGCATAAAAGTTGATTATTTTATTATAAAAGTGTGACTTTTATCATAATTGGATTTCATGCATAGAGGTATGCATAAAAGTTGATTATTGGATTTCATGCATAGAGGTATGCATAAAAGTTGATTATTTTATTATAAAAGTGTGACTTTTATCATATTTGGATTTCATGCATAGAGGTATGCATAAAAGTTGATTATTTTATTATAACAGTGTGACTTTTATCATATTTGAATTTCATGCATAGAGGTATGCACAAAAGTTGATTATTTTATTATAAAAGTGTGACTTTTATCATATTTGGATTTCATGCATAGAGGTATGCATAAAAGTTGATTATTTTATTATAAAAGTGTGACTTTTATCATAATGGATTTCATGCATAGAGGTATGCATAAAAGATATTCTTTTTATACTAAAAGTGTGATTTTCATCATAAATGGATTTTATGGATAAATTAGATGCATAAGAGAAATTCTTTTATTCTAAAAGTGTAATTCCTACCAAATTGAATTTATGCATAGGAAGATGCATAAAAGATTGATTCAAAAGTGTTATTCTCATCTAAATTGAATTTATGCATAGGAAGATGCATAAAAGATTGAATTTTACTTCAAAAGTGTCATTTTCATTTAAAATAAATTTATACATAGGAAGAAGCATAAAAGATTGATTTTTACTTCGAAAGTATTAATCTCCTTAAATGGAATTTATGCATAAATAAATGTGTAAAGAAATCTTATATCAAATATAAGAATTCTCTTGTATTCTATAAATAGAAATGAGATGTGATAGGATGTGATACGAGGTGTATAAGATGTGATAAGAGGTGATAAGATGCTTATGAAATAAGTTAGGAGGTGATAAGATGAATTAAGATGTGTATGGGATGAGGTAAGAAGTGTATGTGATAGGATAAGATGTATATGGGTTGTGATAGGGCGAGAATGGATGTGATGTAAAAGATTAGATGTGAAGGCATATGGGGTTATATGAATGGGAATGTGGAAATGGATGTATGTATGTGGATGTGTGGATGTGGAGATGAGAGTGTGGATGTATGAATGTGAAAATGGATGTATGCATGAGGATGTATATGCATAGATGTGAATGTGGATGTATAGATGTGAATGGGAATGTGGATGTGGATGTATGTGAATGTGGATGTAGATGTGAATGTGGAATGTGGATGTGGATGTATGTATGTATATGGATGTAGATGTGGATGTATAGATGTGAACGGGAATGTGGATGTGGATGTATGTGAATGTGGATGTAGATGTGGATGTATAGATGTGAATGTGGAATGTGGATGTGGATGTATGTATGTATGTGGATGTAGATGTGGATGTATAGATGTGAATGGAAATGTGGATGGGGATGTATGTATGTATGTGGATGGGAATGGGAATGTGGAATGTGAATGGGAATGTGGATGTGGATGTATGTATGTATGTGGATGTGGATGTATGAAGAGGACGTGTTAGTGGATGTATGCATGTGGGTGTGGATGTATGGATGTGGATATGGATGTGTATGTATGAATGTGGATACGGGATGTGGATGTATAAATGAGGATGTGAAAATGGAGGGTAAGCATGTAGATGTGGATGTATGGATGTGAATGTGGATGTGGATGTGAATATGGATGTGAATATATGATATGTGATGTGAAGGAATCTGAAGTGAAGAGATGGAAAATGATGCGATCGGATGAGTACATATATAAATGGAATGTGGAATAAGTAATGTGGATTAATGAGGGATAATGTGGAAAAATGAGAGTTAATATAGAAACTGTATTTGTAAACTGTTGTAAATGATGTTTGTAAATGGCTGCTTTATGTCAAGAATGCTGGGGAAGCATTTTGACCGTCTTGTGATTAAGGTCGTGGAGACCTAACTGGTAAAGTTGCAACTGCTGACGGACAATCAATGGTGGAGGACGTCTCGCGTAACAAGGTCGGCCGTGACCAGCCTCGGTTCGATTAAAATGGTGAGCTTCCGGTACGGTGGATGAGGGACCAAAGAAGCGGCCTATGAGTGAAGCGCTAGGTCACCTGCGAAGGATCCTAGAGGGTGCTGACCATACGGTGCTCGGGCTCTGGGTCGCCCAGGATACCCACGCGTGTGTCGAGGAAGATATTGGAACAAGGAGTAAGAGTTGTTTTCTGAAACCGGGCATGGATCTGGTTGATTGACCTTGCTGGTCTTCAATGGATGAGTCCATGGCTCTTTTTATGGATCTGTTGGTTGATCTTGCTGATCTTCAACGAGAGTCCATCTTGATTTTTACAAGTGATTATATTGCCGAGTATTATGGGCTAGGAACTATTGAAAAGGCCCCTGTGTGGACAGGCGGTGAGCGTTCTAGTTGCCAATGATGCCATAGATACTCTGATGAAGGAATGATGGGAAATTATGAATCAACGGAATAAATTGAAAGATTGTGATCAGTGGTACTATGGTTTCATTAAAGGATTTTTTTAAAGTTAGCTGATGCTAAGAAAAAGGCAATTTCATATTGGGTGTGTAAGTGGTGTGGCTAGTTTTATGTTTGCATGAACTTTCGGCTAGGGGGCCTTGGAACTCTTTTCCTTGGTACCCGGCACAAAACCTAACCAAATTCCAAATTGGATCCCATCACTACAGTGGTTGGGCGGTTGGCTAACCCATGGGATCGGATGGAGTTAGGCTGGACTGATGGATCCGTAAATCGAGACTCAATTTCTGTTATTACGATAGATAAAGTAAATCCCGGATAGTAATTGTTCTATGGATAGGAATCAACAGCTGTGCCTCTTGATGGGGAAAAAAGCGTTGATCCCAATGATCCAAGTGCAAGTTTCTTCCTTGATCCGACCGAGTATCGTATAGGTGCATTCGGATCAGCGTGATCAGTAATGATCTTGACTACGTTAAAGTAAAAAGTTATCTTGGTAGAATCGCCCGTACTTTCCGGGTAAGGGAAGTTTTTCCGGGTTCGGTTTTGGAAAAACTGATTGATTAGTCTCTTGTCCAGATAACCGTGGACGAGGCCTTGAGTGTGGGTCGCTGCCCCGTGCATGAAGTACTACTTCCGCTACTAGTACCCCGAATCCGTCGCATGGTGGGGACACGGATCTCACAAGTTCATCACCTTCTCTCTCCTCATTTTACCATGAGAGCATGGAAACCTCCCACATGCACACACACGTTTCTTTCTCTCTCTCACAGTCTACCATGGGTGGCCTTCCTAGGTGTATGCTTGCTCTCTTCATGAGCATCCCCTTAGCGGCCTGGCCAAGGGCCGCTATTATGGACCTTGCCTATGTGTGTGCCTGCCTGCTCCAAGACTCACGCATGGCCTTACTCCAAGCCACATGCACAGCCGGCCTCGCTTTCCATTGCGTAGGCTAGCAATCTGCCAACCAACCCTCATCCTAATGAGCCGGCCCTGTGAGGCTCACTCACCTTTGGTGGTCAATCCCAGCAGTGGCGCATGGCGCACAACCCCAAGCGCACCATGCTTGGCCTACTTGCGTGCAAGGCCAAAGACCTCAAGCGTATCCGCACGCTAGGTGGTCTAGCCGCATAAGGCGACCACACCACTACCCTCCACGTGCTCTTTGTGTAGGCCTATGCCCACTAGGCGACCAACTCTGTGGCGCACGGCACACAGCCCTGCCGGCGCTCCATTCTCTCATGCTTTCCAGTGCCACCTCCAGCCGAGTGAAACCTCAAGGCTCACTCCATCGAGCCCCTCTCCAAGGCACGTCGTTGAAGGATCTCCATTGCTAAAGCAGCCCGCTAGCCTCATACGTTTACGACCGTGGCCTCCTGCCAACCCGTCAAGCCACGAGCAGCAGCGCAAGTGCCATGAGGCACTCCCAGCCTGTACCCCGACGCGGCCTTGCCTAGGCACACTCAGCTGTGCAGATGACCAGCCCACTCACGCGCAAGGGCTTGGCCTCTCTGTGTTGTGCAGGCCGACTTGGCCAAGGACCTACGTGCAACGGCTGACGCTCTTCCTTGTGATACGTAGGCGGCCAACCCGCCTACTCCATGCGTAAGAGTTCCGCCCTATTGTGTTGCGTTGGCAGCCTAGGCCATGGTTAACCCTGTGCGTAGGCCTGTCTCATGCGCTCAAGGCATGGGTGCCCTCAACACCTGCCATCGCTAGCCATCACCGCCGTCGACCGCAGAGCCTCCGCCATCTTCTGCCTGCACCTACGCAAGCCCTCATACGCCTCTCTCTCTCTCTTTATGTACAGAATTCACACAAACGCATTAATCAACAAGCAAATAAGCAGGCTTACCTCCTCTTCCTCCTCCTCGTGTTCTTCATGCCAGCCAGAGAAAGAAGCGCTTCCTCTCTCTCTCTTCTATTTTATTCTCTCAAAAGGTTGGCGGATACCAACAACGGGTGCTAAAACTACCCACCCCTCCATTTTTTTAATTTGGAATTTTTCATTTGTAACCACATTAAGGTCTCCAAACTTGCATTCCCACCTAACCATCCTCAAAGCTTGAGCTCGAAACTCATCATACTAACCCTCGTTCTCTCCCCTCGATCTCTCTCTTCTCTCTACCCACTTACATACAACCTCCTCTTTATGTACAAAATAATATTAATCGTCACCATTCCCATGCAATGTGCTCACCAATGGACAACATCGACAATCATGATGCATGCAAATACCATGACATTCCACACACATATTCTTTCAAACACCATGAAAATGCACCTAAAATAACCACAATTGACCCTATATGTAAACCCTAAAAATTGCTAAAAATGGCTTCGATCCAGGGGTCATCAGTATTGTGTAAAAAGGCTGTTTTTTAACAAGCCTTGTGAAAAGGGCCTTAATTAAGGAACATGCTTATTTATGTGGTAGGATTAATTAGAAAATAAATTAACGCGTGAGTAGGGTGGAAAGTGGGAGGATGGAATGCCCCGACGACACCATCCTACGGACGGGTGGACCCGATTAGTCGGGTAGTGTAAGATTCCTCCCCCAAACCCCTTTTTGATGTCTAGTATCTTCTTCTATAATCAATCCCTCTTCAGAAATATAAAAGATTTGTTTCTAACTGTTTTAACCTAGAGAGAGAAAATATTTTAGAGAGAGAATATTCAGATTTTTAATATTTTTGGATAGAAAATTATCTCATCTTATTAAAATAAGTTTCCCTGAAACAGAAATTCAAAAAGAATTTTCCAATGTGCAATTGGAATTAATTGAAAATAGCTATAAAGAACCTTAGCCTAAGGGTCTAGATTTTCAGAAATCTTTAGACTATGGTCCAATTAAGGTTCCTATGGACCAATAGCATCAATCCATGTGTAGGAAGGAGATAAATCCAATTTGAAAAAGAAGATACCCAAAAATGAGTAAATACTCACATAAGATGAAGAGTTGAAAATGTACAAGGTTTATTAGTAAAAAATTATGAGCAATATTAAAAGTATGACATATGTAAGGAAGAGGAGTTCTTTAAAGGAGGTGCATATTTCACATAAGATGAAGAGTTGAAAATGTACAAGGTTTATTAGTAAAAAATTATGAGCAATATTAAAAGTATGACATATGGAAGGAAGAGGAGTTCTTTAAAGGAGGTGCATATTTCACATAAGATGAAGAGTTGAAAATGTACAAGGTTTATTAGTAAAAAATTATGAGCAATATTAAAAGTATGACATATGTAAGGAAGGGGAGTTCTTTAAAGGAGGTGCATATTTCACATAAGATGAAGAGTTGAAAATGTACAAGGTTTATTAGTAAAAAATTATGAGCAATATTAAAAGTATGACATATGTAAGGAAGGGGAGTTCTTTAAAGGAGGTGCATATTTCACATAAGATGAAGAGTTGAAAATGTACAAGGTTTATTAGTAAAAAACTATGAGCAATATTAAAAATATGACATATGTAAGGAAGGGGAGTTCTTTAAAGGAGGTGCATATTTCACATGCTTGAATGAGTTTTAAACTCATAAAAATTGAGATATTTCATCTCTCCTCTCTCCTCATTCAAGTCTAGTTCCAAAAAGTTAGCTTAACTGACCTAAAAATGGTCAAATATTGACCAAACTGATTTAGAAAATTCTAGAATCAGTTTGTTTGGTTAGGAGCTCAATTTTTCCTATAAATAGAAGCCTCACCCTTGTTGAAAAATATATAGTGTTTATGCATCGTTACTCTACTCCACCTAAGCCAAGAACTGTGAATTCATTTAATAATTCACTAGTTTTTGGAGCTTCCCTCTTTCTTCAATCCCCATTAGTGCTCCATCAACATACTTAACCAATTGATTGGTTGGGGGCCTCTACCGTGAACAAAGAATCAAGCAAGTTGTAAGGTAATTAGTGAATATTCATCTTTCTATAATTTCTCAATGTTTCTCTCTTCTCAACCCCTCTCAAGCTTGAGAAGTTTAATTGGTATGGTTTTTTTTAAATGCTATTGAAGTTTGAATAGTAGTGAAGAGTTACATAATTTAATAAATGCTATTGAAGTTAATTTTCATTTATGTTTAAATTCTAATGATTCTTATGTAAATTCTCTCTCTCACTCAAGAAATGGTCATACTCATGACCCATTCTCAATCCAAATCAAGCTTTTCATAAAGCTTTTCCTTAACCCAAGATAAAGCTATGCTTGAGGCCAAATTAATGGCTTTTTCTTATGCTTTTAGTTTATGTATATTGATGATTCAATCCATTATGGATTGAGGATCCAATTAGAGAATCATTTTAATTATTTCCTTAATGATAAGCTTTATCCCTTAGAAAAATTGAGATTTATCAGTCATAGCAGCGGAGCTATGGCAAAATTTTTATAAAAATTATGCATAAAAAATTTTCATTCAAAGCATAAAAAGAGGACTTCCTACCATATTCTAGGAATCATCATCCTAGATTAATTGAAAGAATTTCATTATAATCATGGAGAAATTGAATTTTAATATTATGCATAAAGGATAAATTTTTATATCAAAAGTGTTATTTTTACCATTTTTATTTTCATGCATAGAAGTATGCATAATGGATAAATTTTTATATCAAAAGTGTTACTTTTATCATTTTTAATTTTCATGCATAGAAGTATGCATAAAGGAAAATTTTTATATCAAAAGTGTTACTTTTATCATTTTTAATTTTCATGCATAGAAGTATGCATAAAGGAAAAATTTTTATATCAAAAGTGTTACTTTTATCATATTGGATTTCATGTATATAGGTATGCATAAAAGATATTCTTTTTATACTAAAAGTATGATTTTCCTCATAAATGGATTTTATGCTTAACTTAGATGCATAAGAGAAATTCTTTTATTCTAAAAGTATAATTCCCTACCAAATTGAAATCATGCATAAGAAGATGCATAAAAGATTGACAAGAGACTAATCTCATACAAAAGTGTTATTTTCATCATAAAGAGATTGTGATCAGTGGTACTATGGTTTCATTAAAGGATTGTTTTAAAGTTAGCTGATGCTAAGAAAAAGGCAATTTTCATATTGGGTGTGTAAGTGGTGTGGCTAGTTTTATGTTTGCATGAAATTCCGGCTAGGGGGCCTTGGAACTCTTTTCCTTGGTACCCGGGACAAAACCTAACCAAATTCCAAATTGGATCCCATCACTACAGTGGTTGGGCGGTTGGCTAACCCATGGGATCGGATGGGGTTAGGCTGGACTGATGGATCCATAAATCGAGACTCAACTTTGTTTTTACGATAGATAAAGTAAATCCCGGATAGAAATTGTCCTATGGATAGGAATCAACGGCTGTGCCTCTTGAAGGGGAAAAAAGCGTTGATCCCAATGATCCAAGTGCAAGTTTCTACCTTGATTTGACCAAGTACCGTTAAAGGTGCAGTCAAATCAGTTGATCCGTAATGATCTTGACTACGTTAGAGTAAAGAGTTATCCTGGTGGAATCGCCCATGCTTTCCGAGTAAAGGGAGTTTTTCCAGTTTTGGTTTTGGACAAACCGACGGATTAGTCTCTTATCCGGATATCCGTGGGCGAGGCCCCGAATGTGGGACCCCTGTCCCGCGAGAGGAGTGCTACTTCCGCTGCCAGTATCGTGAATCCGTTGCTCGGTGGGAACAGGGATCTCACAGTTGGTATCAGAGCAGCTTTTGAAAGCTAATAAAGATAATTAAATTCTTATCTGAAATTGGTAATAAGAATTCAGAAACAGCATTTTCATAATGTATTTTCATCCCGTAAGCTTCTTTAATGAAGAAATTTTAATCAAAGAAATTGTTTTTATAGATGGAAGTTCCACATTTATCTGGTATTCCCGACCTCACCCAGTCTCAAGATATGATTGCATTTGCCTTCGAGCATCTCATCTCTTCCGCTTCAACTCAAACAAGCCGAGTAAGACTTGCACGCCATTTCACGGATTTATATTTTCCTACCCCAGTGGAGAGAATACAACATAAGTGGGTTGCAGGGCAATATGTCCACGCCCATTGCAACCGCCGTACAATGCTGTGGCAGAATCTCTCATTGACTATGATCCTGTTAAAGTTGAAAATGGTGCGTGGTGTCATTCTATATCATTCGACACCTCGAGATTTCAGACTTTCATGTCAAATTTATAGACTCCTTAGTCGATTTATCCCTAAGGAGAAAATAATAACTTCCTTCGCAGTTAGAGAACTTATGTAACAGGGCATGACTATGGCCCAGTACCGTCGTCTTATACGTCTCTCGAAGAGATTTTGAATTTTGGAGCCGAGCCACTCTATGTAATTATTGCAACTTGTATATAAATATACAAATGTTTTTTTTACGGACGATCGGATAAAGAAAAATCTATTTATCAGACTTAAGTCATAGATCTCCAATAAGATCAACTGAGGAGCAAATTATGTCAAAAGTTTATCAAGACGCACAAAAAGGTTGTAATTGTTTGATATAATTCATACAAATTGTTAATTCAAATTGAAATTCGTAAATTAGTAATTGGGTCTTCAATTGGAAGTACCGCAATTGTATGGAACCCTGACTTGCTTGAGACCTAGACATGATGGTATTTACCTTATAGTTTCGAGTATCATGACTATCCGTATATACCGAGGGTATAACTGCAGCTCTTTACCGACAGTATATACGAGTAAATCTAAGACTTGAAATTATAAGCGTTAATGCTATCCAGATGATGATTTCGAATGTGGTTGATATGATTTTTAATTCTGTTTGAGAATTGATGAATTGAATTGGATTCTGATTGAAAAATGATGATTTTTGAAATTTAGTTGAAATGTAATAAGCTGAGCAAAACCACAATGAGGATGAATGGGACGAGTCCCAGTGATGATATTCATAACTGGAATGATGATAATGATTTCAGCAAATCACTATGAGATTAGTGGATTGTGCTGTCAGATTGCTACTGTTAACACTTGAGACGGTAGATTAAGTTAAGGGATGACAAATTGAGAACTTGCTTAACTAAAATTCCTGTGGAGGAATGTTCAGAAGGAAAATTTTCAGACTAATGGACCATTATCGTGTTAAAGATATGAATGATATGATCTGAATGAATTGTTATTTAATGATGAGTTCTATATAAGGGATAATTATCCCCGTATTCTGTTGGGTTGACCAGAATATAAGGAACCCCAGAATAAATTGGATCTTAAGAAAAAGAGTTGTCCTCTACCTTGCGAGATGAGGACATCTCGCACTTTTCAAGTGGGGTAGAATGTAAGATTCTCCCCCAGCCTTAGAGGTATACAGGAGTAAGAATCTCCCTTTCTGATCTTATAATTATTCTCTCTCTAAAATAAAAGAAAGATTCTGTTTAAAAAAGAAAGAACCTTTTTCCTGAATACTTCTCAAGAGTCCCACCTGTTTTAAGATTCAGAACAATGAGTTCAGAAGTGAGAATCGATGTTTTGGATATCAAGGTTTTGGTCTTCATTCGAGTACGGCCCAAAAGAAGTTCTTTATCTCTTGGGAAGAAGTTATCTCCCAGATATTGTGGACCAAAGAAAGTAGGTGATTTAGCTTACGAACTTCTTTTATCTCCTCATCTCAAAGTTTTGAATGCCTTCTATAGAAAAATGTGCCAAACCCAAATCATGGAAAGACGGTAAAACTTCAGTGGCAAGTTACCGTTGGCTTCTAAGTTACCGTTGGCTTCTAAGTTACGCTAGCTCCTTCCTTTATATAAGTCGTAACTTTTACTTGTCGTTCACAGTAATCTTACTTCCATCGATCTCCTTTCTTTCTTAATCTCCTTCATGGCTTGGCAACAAGAATTAGTTTTATCCATGATGATTTCTCACCTTCAAGACGCAAGGGAGTCTGTGAAGAAAGATTTTATAGAGCAGTATGAGCGCTCACTTTTCCCTCACTTGGGAACTTCTGTAGCGCAGACAAAATGGCGGACCTATCAAGACATAACTAGGGTAACACCCTGGGGTCAGCAGCACTTTCCTAACAATGTCCGCTTGGCCATGGTTATTGAAGCTTTGGGTTTGGGTCCTCGATACTACTGCGTCATGAGATCAAGACATCTTGGGTTTTCTGAGCGGGTCTTCTTACTGGCGTGTTTTCTTCCTCATGAGAAGATATGCCTTTACCCCGTTTTTGGCTTGCCTCTCAGAGGTCCTTTTGTTAGAACACCTCATACCACTGAGATAGGCGCAGCAATAACCCAAAGAATCATTCCCATACATGAGTTACCTTATACTTGTGCAGCTTGTGAGGACTGCTTTTGTGACCATATGATGGACGGACTTATGGAAGTGTAAAGAGTTCCTCTATCTTTACTGTATAAGTTCCGAGAATGAATAAAGTTTAAATCTTGCTCTCTTTAAGACTTATCTTGGTGGTTAATCTTGATTAAAATTTTTCTCTAAGTCTCATATTCGTGAATCTTGCGAAATTATCACAAGTTGCGAGATGAGGACATCTCGCGTTTTTTAAGTGGGGTAGAATGTAAGATTCCTCTCCCAAACCCCTTTTTGATGTCTAGTATCTTCTTCTATAATCAATCCCTCTTCAGAAATATAAAAGACTTGTTTCTAACTGTTTTAACCTAGAGAGAGAAAATATTTTAGAGAGAGAATATTCAGATTTTTAATATTTTTGGATAGAAAATTATCTCATCTTATTAAAATAAGTTTCCCTGAAACAGAAATTCAAAAAGAATTTTCCAATGTGCAATTGGAATTAATTGAAAATAGCTATAAAGAACCTTAGCCTAAGGGTCTAGATTTTCAGAAATCTTCAGACTATGGTCCAATTAAGGTTCCTATGGACCAATAGCATCAATCCATGTGTAGGAAGGAGATAAATCCAATTTGAAAAAGAAGATACCCAAAAATGAGTAAATACTCACATAAGATGAAGAGTTGAAAATGTACAAGGTTTATTAGTAAAAAATTATGAGCAATATTAAAAGTATGACATATGTAAGGAAGAGGAGTTCTTTAAAGGAGGTGCATATTTCACATAAGATGAAGAGTTGAAAATGTACAAGGTTTATTAGTAAAAAATTATGAGCAATATTAAAAGTATGACATATGGAAGGAAGAGGAGTTCTTTAAAGGAGGTGCATATTTCACATAAGATGAAGAGTTGAAAATGTACAAGGTTTATTAGTAAAAAATTATGAGCAATATTAAAAGTATGACATATGTAAGGAAGGGGAGTTCTTTAAAGGAGGTGCATATTTCACATAAGATGAAGAGTTGAAAATGTACAAGGTTTATTAGTAAAAAATTATGAGCAATATTAAAAGTATGACATATGTAAGGAAGGGGAGTTCTTTAAAGGAGGTGCATATTTCACATAAGATGAAGAGTTGAAAATGTACAAGGTTTATTAGTAAAAAACTATGAGTAATATTAAAAATATGACATATGTAAGGAAGGGGAGTTCTTTAAAGGAGGTGCATATTTCACATGCTTGAATGAGTTTTAAACTCATAAAAATTGAGATATTTCATCTCTCCTCTCTCCTCATTCAAGTCTAGTTCCAAAAAGTTAGCTTAACTGACCTAAAAATGGTCAAATATTGACCAAACTGATTTAGAAAATTCTAGAATCAGTTTGTTTGGTTAGGAGCTCAATTTTTCCTATAAATAGAAGCCTCACCCTTGTTGAAAAATATATAGTGTTTATGTATCGTTACTCTACTCCACCTAAGCCAAGAACTGTGAATTCATTTAATAATTCACTAGTTTTTGGAGCTTCCCTCTTTCTTCAATCCCCATTAGTGGCTCCATCAACATACTTAACCAATTGATTGGTTGGGGGCCTCTACCGTGAACAAAGAATCAAGCAAGTTGTAAGGTAATTAGTGAATATTCATCTTTCTATAATTTCTCAATGTTTCTCTCTTCTCAACCCCTCTCAAGCTTGAGAAGTTTAATTGGTATGGTTTTTTTTAAATGCTATTGAAGTTTGAATAGTAGTGAAGAGTTACATAATTTAATAAATGCTATTGAAGTTAATTTTCATTTATGTTTAAATTCTAATGATTCTTATGTAAATTCTCTCTCTCACTCAAGAAATGGTCATACTCATGACCCATTCTCAATCCAAATCAAGCTTTTCATAAAGCTTTTCCTTAACCCAAGATAAAGCTATGCTTGAGGCCAAATTAATGGCTTTTTCTTATGCTTTTAGTTTATGTATATTGATGATTCAATCCATTATGGATTGAGGATCCAATTAGAGAATCATTTTAATTATTTCCTTAATGATAAGCTTTATCCCTTAGAAAAATTGAGATTTATCAGTCATAGCAGCGGAGCTATGGCAAAATTTTTATAAAAATTATGCATAAAAAATTTTCATTCAAAGCATAAAAAGAGGACTTCCTACCATATTCTAGGAATCATCATCCTAGATTAATTGAAAGAATTTCATTATAATCATGGAGAAATTGAATTTTAATATTATGCATAAAGGATAAATTTTTATATCAAAAGTGTTATTTTTACCATTTTTATTTTCATGCATAGAAGTATGCATAATGGATAAATTTTTATATCAAAAGTGTTACTTTTATCATTTTTAATTTTCATGCATAGAAGTATGCATAAAGGAAAATTTTTATATCAAAAGTGTTACTTTTATCATTTTTAATTTTCATGCATAGAAGTATGCATAAAGGAAAAATTTTTATATCAAAAGTGTTACTTTTATCATATTGGATTTCATGTATATAGGTATGCATAAAAGATATTCTTTTTATACTAAAAGTATGATTTTCCTCATAAATGGATTTTATGCTTAACTTAGATGCATAAGAGAAATTCTTTTATTCTAAAAGTATAATTCCCTACCAAATTGAAATCATGCATAAGAAGATGCATAAAAGATTGATTTTAATTTCGAAAGTGTTAGTCTCCTTAAATGGAATTTATGTATAAATAAATGTGTAGAGAAATCTTATATCAAATAAAAGAATTCTCTTTTTAAAAAAAAAAAAAAGATATGAAATGTGATAAGATGTGATAAGAGGTGTATGAGATGTGATAAGAATTGATAAGATGCGTATGGAAAGTGATAGGGTGTGATAAGAGGTGTGATAAGAGGTGATAAGATGCTTATGAAATAAGTTAGGATGTGATAAGATGAATTAAGATGTGTATGGGGGGATGAGGTAAGAAGTGTAGGTGATAGGATAAGATGTATATGGGTTGTGATAGGGCGAGAATGGATGTGATGTAAAAGATTAGATGTGAAAGTATATGGGGTTATATAAATGGGAATGTGAAAATGGATGTATGTATGTGAATGTGGATGTAGATGTGGATGTATAGATGTGAATGTGGAATGTGGATGTGGATGTATGTATGTATGTGGATGTAGATGTGGATGTATAGATGTGAATGGGAATGGGGATGTGGATGTATGTGAATGTGAATGTAGATGTGGATGTATGTGAATGTGAATGTAGATGTGAATGTGGAATGTGGATGTATAGATGTGGATGTATGGGAATGTGGATGTGGATGTATGTGAATGTGAATGTAGATGTGGATGTATAGATGTGAATGTGGAATGTGGATGTGGATGTATGTATGTATGTGGATGTAGATGTGGATATATGGATGTGTAAGTATGAATGTGGATATGGGATGTGGATGTATAAATGAGGATGTGAAAATGGAGATAAGCATGTAGATGTGGATGTATGGATGTGAATGTGGATGTGGATGTGGATGTATGGATGTGGATATGGATGTGAATATATGATATGTGATGTGAAGGAATCTGAAGTGAAGAGATGGAAAAGGAGGTGATTGGATGAGTACATATATACATGGAATGTGGAATAAGTAATGTGGATTAATGAGGGATAATGTGAAAAAATGAGAGTTAATATAGAAACTGTATTTGTAAACTGTTTGTAAATGCTGTTTGTAAATGGCTGTTTTATGTCAAGAATGCTGGGGAAGCATTTTGACCGTCTTGTGATTAAGGTCGTGAAGACCTAACTGATAAAGTTGCAACTGCTGACGGAGAGTCAATGGAGGACGTCTCGCGTAGCAAGGTCGGCCGAGGTCTTGACCAGCCTCGGTTCGATTAAAATGGTGAGCTTCCGGTACGGTGGATGAGGGACCAAGGAAGCGGCCTATGAGTGAAGCGCTAGGTCACCTGCGAAGGATCCTAGAGGGTGCTGACCATACGGTGCTCGGGCTCTGGGTCGCCTAGGATACCCACGCGTGCGTCGAGGAAGATATTGGAACAAGGAGTAAGAGTTGTTTTGTGAAACCGGGCATGGATCTGGTTGACTGACTACCGATGAGTCCATGGCTCTTTTATATGGATCTGTTGGTTGATCTTGCTGATCTTCAACGAGAGTCCATCTTGATAAGTGATTATATTGCCGAGTATTATGGGCTAGGAACTATGGAAACGGCCTCTGTGTGGACAGGTGGTGAGCGTTCTAGTTGCCAATGATGCCATAGATACTCTGATGAAGGAATGATGGGAAATTATGAATCAACTGGATAAATTGGGAGATTGTGATCAGTGGTACTATGGTTTCATTAAAGGATTGTTTTAAAGTTAGCTGATGCTAAGAAAAAGGCAATTTTCATATTGGGTGTGTAAGTGGTGTGGCTAGTTTTATGTTTGCATGAAATTCCGGCTAGGGGGCCTTGGAACTCTTTTCCTTGGTACCCGGGACAAAACCTAACCAAATTCCAAATTGGATCCCATCACTACAGTGGTTGGGCGGTTGGCTAACCCATGGGATCGGATGGGGTTAGGCTGGACTGATGGATCCATAAATCGAGACTCAACTTTGTTTTTACGATAGATAAAGTAAATCCCGGATAGAAATTGTCCTATGGATAGGAATCAACGGCTGTGCCTCTTGAAGGGGAAAAAAGCGTTGATCCCAATGATCCAAGTGCAAGTTTCTACCTTGATTTGACCAAGTACCGTTAAAGGTGCAGTCAAATCAGTTGATCCGTAATGATCTTGACTACGTTAGAGTAAAGAGTTATCCTGGTGGAATCGCCCATGCTTTCCGAGTAAAGGGAGTTTTTCCAGTTTTGGTTTTGGACAAACCGACGGATTAGTCTCTTATCCGGATATCCGTGGGCGAGGCCCCGAATGTGGGACCCCTGTCCCGCGAGAGGAGTGCTACTTCCGCTGCCAGTATCGTGAATCCGTTGCTCGGTGGGAACAGGGATCTCACAGGTAGCTTTCCAACAGATTAAGTGAAAGCCCTACGCTAGATAAATAGGTTCTTGGGTAACTCTATTCTAGAAGACTAGGCCAGCAGTTGTGCCTTGCATGGATGAGGAAAAAAGCGTTGCCTCTAGAAATCAAGTCTTGTAGTTGCCCAATTTATGATCAATTACCCTATGGGTGATTTGATTTTTAGAAGACCACGTTCCCTCTTGCGGGATAGAACTAGGTCTTACCTATGAATCGTATCCTTGAATCTCTATATGGTCAAGGTGTCGATGAGTAGGAAATTTTCTCTAAGATAAGACTTAGTGGACTATCTTAAGTGTTTCCCCTATTTTTGGAAGGGGGGAACCTTACAATGGAATTGCAAGAATTCCAATACTCTTTCAAGGTAGAAGATAGTGTGCGTGCACAATTGGCAAGGATTCTCACTTATAGAGTGCATGAAAAGGAGATTAAGGTGCCTGAAGTAAAGACCCTACCATTGCCACCACCCAAAACTATACCTAATGCATTCACCTTGTTCTTTGATGGAGCTTTTAGAAAAGCCACAAGTAAAGCAACGGGAGGGCTGGTGCTGCTCAACCCAAGTGGAGAGGTGGTTATGAAGGAGAAGGACAACTGGCCAAGTTCTACTAGCAGAGCAAAATACGACATACTACTTCATGGCTTCTTGAAGGTGTGCATCAATCAAGGGATACAACATCTCCTGGTAAAAGGGGATGCACTTCTTATTGTAAGGAAAATTTTAGGCATTTGGGCATGCAAGAATGAAAGATTAAGGTAAAAGTTTCATGCTATCCGTAGGTTGTTTAATCAATTTGAGGAGGCAAAATTGTATCATATTCCTAGGAAACAAAATGAGGAAATGGATGTATGTATGTGGATGTGTGGATGTGGAGATGAGAGTGTGGATGTATGAATGTGAAAATGGATGTATGCATGAGGATGTATATGCATAGATGTGAATTTGGATGTAGATGTGGATGTATAGATGTGAATGGAAATGTGGATGTGGATGTATGTGAATGTGGATGTAGATGTGAATGTGGAATGTGGATGTGGATGTATGTATGTATGTGGATGTAGATGTGGATGTATAGATGTGAACGGGAATGTGGATGTGGATGTATGTGAATGTGGATGTAGATGTGGATGTATAGATGTGAATGTGGAATGTGGATGTGGATGTATGTATGTATATGGATGTAGATGTGGATGTATAGATGTGAATGGAAATGTGGATGAGGATGTATGTATGTATGTGCATGGAAATGGGAATGTGGAATGTGAATGGGAATGAGGATGTGGATGTATGTATGTATGTGGATGTGGATGTATGAATGTGGATGTATGAATGGAAATGTGGATGAGGATGTATGTATGTATGTGGATGGGAATGGGAATGTGAAATGTGAATGGGAATGTGGATGTGGATGTATGTATGTATGTGGATGTGGATGTATGAATGTGAATGAGAATGTGGATGTGGATGTATGTATGTATGTGGATGTGGATGGTTGTGGATGTGGATGTATGAAGAGGACATGATAGTGGATGTATGCATGTGGGTGTGGATGTATGGATGTGGATATGGATGTGTATGCATGAATGTGGATACGGGATGTGGATGTATAAATGAGGATGTGAAAATGGAGGGTAAGCATGTAGATGTGGATGTATGGATGTGAATGTGGATGTGGATGTGGATATGGATGTGAATATATGATATGTGATGTGAAGGAATCTAAAGTGAAGAGATGGAAAATGATGTGATTGGATGAGTACATATATAAATGGAATGTGGAATAAGTAATGTGGATTAATGAGGAATCATGTGAAAAAATGAGAGTTAATATAGAAACTGTATTTGTAAATTGTTGTAAATGCTGTTTGTAAATGGCTGCTTTATGTCAAGAATGCTGGGGAAGCATTTTGATCGTCTTGTGATTAAGGTCGTGCAGACCTAACTCTTAAAGTTGCAACTGACGGAGAGTCAATGGAGGACATCTCGCGTAGCAAGGTCGGCCGAGGTCTTGACCAGCCTCGGTTCGATTAAAATGGTGAGCTTCCGGTACGGTGGATGAGGGACCAAAGAAGCGGCCTATGAGTGAAGCGCTAGGTCACCTGCGACAAATGATCCTAGAGGGTGCTGACCATACGGTGCTCGGGCTCTGGGTCGCCCAGGATACCCACGCGTGCGTCGAGGAAGATATTGGAACAAGGAGTAAGAGTTGTTTTCTGAAACCGGGCATGGATCTGGTTGATTGACCTTGCTGGTCTTCAATGGATGAGTCCATGGCTCTTTTTATGGATCTGTTGGTTGATCTTGCTGATCTTCAACGAGAGTCCATCTTGATTTTTATAAGTGATTATATTGCCGAGTATTATGGGCTAGGAACTATTGAAAAGGCCCCTGTGTGGACAGGCGGTGAGCATTCTAGTTGTCAATGATGCCATAGATACTCTGATGAAGGAATGATGGGAAATTATGAATCAACCAGATAAATTGGAAGATTGTGATCAGTGGTACTATGGTTTCATTAAAGGATTGTTTTAAAGTTAGCTGATGCTAAGAAAAAGGCAATTTCATATTGGGTGTAAGTGGTGTGGCTAGTTTTATGTTTGCATGAACTTCCGGCTAGGGAGCCTTGGAACTCTTTTCCTTGGTACCCGGGACAAAACCTAACCAAATTCCAAATTGGATCCCATCACTACAGTGGTTGGGCGGTTGGCTAACCCATGGGATCGGATGGGGTTAGGCTGGACTGATGGATCCGTAAATCGAGACTCAATTTCTGTTATTACGATAGATAAAGTAAATCCCGGATAGTAATTGTTCTATGGATAGGAATCAACAGCTGTGCCTCTTGATGGGGAAAAAAGTGTTGATCCCAATGATCTAAGTGCAAGTTTCTTCCTTGATCCGACCGAGTATCTTATAGGTGCAGTCGGATCAGCGTGATCAGTAATGATCTTGACTACGTTAGAGTAAAAAGTTATCTTGGTGGAATCGCCCGTGCTTTCCGGGTAAGGGAAGTTTTTTCGGGTTCGGTTTTGGAAAAACCGACGGATTAGTCTCTTGTCCGGATATCCGTGGACGAGGCCCCGAGTGTGGGTCCCTGCCCCGTGCATGAAGTACTACTTCCGCTGCTAGTACCCCGAATCCGTCGCATGGTGGGGACAGGGATCTCACAGTTGGTATCAGAGCATTTGGTTAATAAAGATCAACTGAGAAGACAAATATGTCAAAAATTTATCAAGAAAGACAAAAAGGTTATAATTGTGTGATATAATTCATACAATTTGATATTCAAACTAAAACTCGTAATTTGGTAATTGGGTCTTCAGATGGAAGTACCGCAATCATATAGAATCCCTGACTTGCTTGAGGCCTAGACATGATGGTATTTATCTTATAATTCCAAGGGCCGTGACTACCCGTATATACCGAGAGTATACTGCAGCTCTTTACTGACAGTATATACGAGTAAATCTAAGACTTGAAATTATAAGCGTTAATGCTATCCAGATGATGAATTCGAATGTGGTTGATATGATTTTTAATTCTGTTTGAGAATTGATGAAATTGATTTGGATTCTGATTGAAAAATGATGAATTCTGAAATTTAGTTGAAATGTAATAAGCTGAGCGAAACCACAATGAGGATGAATGGGACGAGTCCCTATGATGATATTCATAACTGGAATGATGATAATGATTTCAGCAAATCACTATGAGATTAGTGGATTGTGCTATCAAATTGCTACTATTAACACTTGAGATGGTAGATTAAGTTAAGGGATGACAAATTGAGAACTTGCTTGACTAAAATTTCTGTGGGAGGAATGTTCAGAAGGAAATTTTTCAGTTCAATGGACCATTATCATGTTAAAGATATGAATGATATGATCTGAATGAATTGTTATGAGTTCTATATAAGGGATATTTATCCCAGTATTCCGTTGGGTTGACCAGAATATAAGAAACCCCAGAATAAAATTAGATCTTAAGAAAAAGACTTGTCCTCTACTTGCGAGATGAGGACATCTCGCACTTTTTAAGTGGGGTAGAATGTAAGATTCCTCCCCAGCCTTCGAGGTATACAGGAGTAAGAATCTCCCTTTTGATCTTATAATTATTTCCTCTTTAAATAAAAGAAAGATTCTGTTTAAAAAAAAGATCCTTTCCCTAGAATACTTCTCAAGAGTCCTACCTGTTTTAAGGATTCAGAACAATGAGTTCAGAAGTGAAAATCGGTGTTTTGGATACCACGGTTTTGGTTTTCATTCGAGTACGGCCCAAAAAGAAGTTCTTTATCTCTTGGGGAGTATAAGAAGTTATCCCCCAGATATTGTGAACCTTATCTGAATTCAATGAAAGTAGGTGACTTAGCCTACAAGCTTCTTTTATCTCCTCATCTCAAAGTTCTTAATGCCTTCTATAGAGAAATGTGCCAAACCCAAATCATGGAAAGACGGTAAAACTTCAGTGGCAAGTTACTGTTGGCTTCTAGGTTACACTAGCTCCTTCTTTTATATAAGTTGTAACTTTTACTTGTCGTTCACAGTAATCTTACTCCCATCGATCTCCTTTCTTTCTTAATCTCCTTCATGGCTTGGCAACAAGAATTAGTTTTATCCATAATGATTCCTCACCTTCAAGATGCAAGTGAGTCTGTGAAGAAGTATTTTATAGAATAGTATGAGCGCTCACTTTTCCCTCACTTGGGAACTTCTGTAGCTCAGACCAAATGGCGAACCTATCAAAACATAACTAGGGTAACACCCTGGGGTCAGCAGCACTTTCGTAACAATGTCTGCTTGGCCATGGTTATTGAAGCTTTGGGTTTGGGTCCCCGATACTACTACGTCATGAAATCAAGGCATCTTGGGTTTTTTGAGCGGATCTTCTTACTGGCGTGTTTTCTTCCTCATGAGAAGATATGCCTTTACCCCGTTTTTGGCTTGCCTCTCAGAGGTCCTTTTGTTAGATCACCTCATACCACTAAGATAGGTGCAGCAATAACCAACAGAATTATTCCCATAGATGAGTTACCTTATACTTGTGCAGCTTGTGAGTGCTGCTTTTGTGATCATATGATGGACGGGCTTATGGAAGTTTAAAGAGTTCTTCTATCTTTACTGTATAAGTTTAAAGAATGAATAAAGTTTAAATCTTGTTCTTATCTTGCTCTCTTTGAGACTTTTCTTGGTGGTCTCATATTCGTGCATCTTGCGAAATTACCCTAGTTTGCGAGATAAGGACATCTCGCGTTTTTTAAGTGGGGTAGAATGTAAGATTCCTCTCCCACCCCCTTTTTGATGTCTAGTATCTTCCCTTGTAATCAATCCCTCTTCAGAATTATAAAGACCTTGTTTCTAACTATTTTAACCTAGAGAGAGAATATTCAGATTTTGAATATTTTTGGATAGAAAAATATCTCTTATAATTAAGATGAATTCTCCTGAAACAGAAATTCAAAAAGAATTTTCCAATGTACAATTGGAATTAATTGGAAATGTGTATAAAGGACCTTAGCCTAAGGGTCTAGATTTTCAGAAATTTTTGGATTATGGTCCAATTAAGGTTCCTATGGGCCAATAGCATCAATCCATGTGTAGGGAGGAGATAAATCCAATTTGTAAAAGAAGATACCCAAAAATGAGTAAATGCTCACATAAGATGAAGAGTTGAAAATGTAGAAGGTTTATTAGTAAAAAAATATGAGCAATATTAAAAATATGAGATATTTTGGGTATCCAAAAATGAGTAAATGCTCACATAAGATGAAGAGTTGAAAATATACAAGGTTTATTAGTAAAAAACTATGAGCAATATTAAAAATATGAGATATTTTGGGTATAATGATTCCATTTTGACACATATGTAAGGAAGGGGAGTTCTTTAAAGGAGGTGCATATTTCACATAAGATGAAGAGTTGAAAATGTACAAGGTTTATTAGTAAAAAAAAACTATGACACATATGTAAGGAAGAGGAGTTCTTTAAAGGAGGTGCATATTTCACATAAGATGAAGAGTTGAAAATGTACAAGGTTTACTAGTAAAAAACTATGAGCAATATTAAAAATATGGGATATTTGGGTATAATGATTCCATTTTGACACATATGTAAGGAAGGGGAGTTCTTTAAAGGAGGTGCATATTTCACATGCTTGAATGAGTTTTAAACTCATAAAAATTGAGATATTTCATCTCTCCTCTCTCCTCATTCAAGTCTAGTTCCAAAAAGTTAGCTTAACTGACCTAAAAATGGTCAAAAAGTGACTAAACTGACTTGGAAAATTCTAGAATCAGTTTGTTTGGGTAGGAGCTCAATTTTTCCTATAAATAGAAGCCTCCCCTTGTTGAAAAATATATAGTGTTTATGCATCGTTACTCTACTCCACCTAAGCCAAGAACTGTGAATTCATTAATAATTCCCTAGTTTTTGGAGCTTCCCTCTTTCTTCAATCCCCATTAGTGGCTCCATTAACATACTTAACCAATTGATTGGTTGGGGGCCTCTACCATGAACAAAGAATCAAGCAAATTGTAAGGTAATTAGTGAATTTTGATCATTTTCTATAATTTCTCAATGTTTCTCTCTTCTCAACCCCTCTCAAGCTTGAGAAGCTTAATTGGAATGGTTTTTGAATGCTATTCAAGTTAATTGATGAATGTTAGTGAAGAGTTACATAATTTGATGAATGCTATTGAAGTTAATTGATTAATGATAGTTAAGAATTACATAAATTTCTTTTTATGCTTAATTCTAAAGGTTTTTATGTAATTTCTCTCTCTCACTCAAGAAATGGTCATACTCATGACCCATTCTCAATCTAAATGAAGCTTTTCATAAAGCTTTTCCTTAATCCAAGATTAAGCTATGCTTGAGACCAAATTAATGGCTTTTTTCTATGCTTTTAGTTTAAGTATATTGACGATTCAATCCATTATGGATTATTGATCCAATTAGGGATCATTCTAATTATTTCTTAATGATAAGCTTTATCCCTTAGAAAAATTGAGATTTATCAGTCATAGCAACGGAGCTATGGTAAAATTTTTATAAAAATTATGCATAAAATAATTTCATTCAAAGCATGAAAAGAGGACTTCCTACCATATTCTAGGAATTATCATCCTAGAGTAATTGAAGATATTCATTGTAATCATAGAGAAATTGATTTTTATATTATGCATAATTGATTTCATGCATAGAGGTATGCATAAAAATTATTATTTTAACATAAAAGTGTTACTTTTATCATAATTAGATTTCATGCATAGAGGTATGCATAAAAGTTGATTATTTTATTATAAAAGTGTGACTTTTATCATATTTGGATTTCATGCATAGAGGTATGCATAAAAGTTGATTATTTTATTATAAAAGTGTGACTTTTATCATAATTGGATTTCATGCATAGAGGTATGCATAAAAGTTGATTATTTTATTATAAAAGTGTGACTTTTATCATATTTGGATCTCATGCATAGAGGTATGCATAAAAGTTGATTATTTTATTATAAAAGTGTGACTTTTATCATAATTGGATTTCATGCATAGAGGTATGCATAAAAGTTGATTATTGGATTTCATGCATAGAGGTATGCATAAAAGTTGATTATTTTATTATAAAAGTGTGACTTTTATCATATTTGGATTTCATGCATAGAGGTATGCATAAAAGTTGATTATTTTATTATAACAGTGTGACTTTTATCATATTTGAATTTCATGCATAGAGGTATGCATAAAAGTTGATTATTTTATTATAAAAGTGTGACTTTTATCATATTTGGATTTCATGCATAGAGGTATGCATAAAAGTTGATTATTTTATTATAAAAGTGTGACTTTTATCATATTGGATTTCATGCATAGAGGTATGCATAAAAGATATTCTTTTTATACTAAAAGTGTGATTTTCATTATAAATGGATTTTATGCATAAATTAGATGCATAAGAGAAATTCTTTTATTCTAAAAGTGTAATTCCTACCAAATTGAATTTATGCATAGGAAGATGCATAAAAGATTGATTCAAAAGTGTTATTCTCATCTAAATTGAATTTATGCATAGGAAGATGCATAAAAGATTGAATTTTAATTCAAAAGTGTCATTTTCATTTAAAATAAATTTATACATAGGAAGAAGCATAAAAGATTGATTTTTACTTCGAAAGTATTAATCTCCTTAAATGGAATTCCCATACCTCATCTCCATTTCTCTCCGTACCACTCCCATATTACTAAATATTTTCCCAATCTCAAAAAATACATAAAAATCCAACATGACTATATCATATTAACCTCTGCAAATATGGGGTTTTCATCTATAAAAACCCCCATGTTCTTCACCTCAATCAACTTTTGTGGCGTCAAATGCAAGAAGGAGACCAGCGATTAACTTAAAGATCTACACATGGGAGAGTCCAAGCTTCTTTGACCTTTCAACCACACAAAGGATCTTTCCAAATCTTTACTCCTCTCACTCAACCTCTCAGCCCTTCTCACCCATTTGTACATTGTACTACAATCTTTTATAGTGATTACTAACTACTAACAACTAAACATATGTAAATAAGCACCCACTCTACTACTTTTTGAGTAGGCATTACTACAAGTTATTTGCTCAAACCTCTACATCACACTCTCCGCTCACCTTCAATAATTCTCTCACTTTGAGCCCACATCCATGAGACTCAAGGGATAAGAAGAGGCCCACTCTCATTTCAAAATAAAAAACCCATAATCTATGATTTCTCATAATAAAATTGATTAGGCTTAATCCTAATTGGGGCTTCTCAAACCTATAAATAGAGCCCCTCCATTCCTTGTGAAGGGGGATTACACACATTGGACACCACTCCCAACTCTAGTGTGTAAGGAGATAGTGAACTTGTGAGCTCTCTCTATACATCAATACCTTTGATTGCATAGAGAAGCTTGAAGCTAGCTATGTTATTGTGTGAGGGCTTAAGTGATGCCATACTCCCTATCATAACTATATCTTGCCTTTGTTGCATAAATAAGATTAGTAGGTTGGGTGCAATTGTGTACAAAATCTTGGACTCCTACATCTCCAAAGTTGATTTAGCAAAGCGGTCCAGTGTTTGATTTAAGGTTAATTTGATCCTTGTATTTTGTGGTGTGATTTTATGCTTGGCAGCTTGAGGGCTTGTTTTTGATTTGTTGCCTTTCAATCCATGGTAAGAGGGTTGTACGGTGAGAGGCCTCGCGTAACCTTAAGACCATGTGTATACCGATAACAAAATCAAGCTTATATTGTCTCTCTAAGTTCTTCTATTGTCTCCAAGTTTGGTGTGCATCTATTTGTGTTAGTATCATTATTTTCCTAGGGAGGGGGTGTATCGTCGTTGTGTGCGAGAGGATGAGATATCTTCTATCTTACGTGCACTTCATGATGAGCCATGTGGAGGTCATTTTGCGGTGGAATTAACCGCTCGCAAAGTATTGCTAGCAGGGTATTGGTGGCCAACTGTTTATAAAGACTCTTTTGAGCATTGTAAACGTTGTGATAAGTGTCAACGGGTTGGTCGATCCACACCACAATTTGCGACCCCTTTAAATCTAATCTTGGCTTTAAAACCTTTTGAGAAATGGGGAATTGATTTTGTGGGTCGGATTGATCCACCCACTCGTTATCGATCCAATCGATACATTCTTGTGTGCACGGATTATGTGACCAAGTGGGTTGAAGCTAAACCTTTGAAAACAGATAGGGCATTGGATGTTGCCAAATTTTTATATGAAAATATCATTACTCGTTTGGTTGTCCGTTGGAGTTGGTGAGTGATCGTGGTTCTTATTTTTTAAATGAGACCATTACAAAATTAATGGAACTTTACAAAATCAAGCATCGAAAATCCACTCCGTATTATCCTCGAGCTAGTGGTCAAGTGGAGGTGACCAATCGAATACTGGGAACAATTTTAACCAAGACAGTATCGGAAAATCGACGCGATTGGGATGAGAGATTGTTTGAGGCCTTGTGGGCATACCGTACCACATTTAAGGTTATGACTCAAAATACACCTTTCACTCTAGTGTATGGTACAGAAGCAATTTTCCCAATAGAGAAGCCAATACCCACATTATGCGTTGCCTTGGAATCTCGACTAGGTGAGAAGGAATCTTTAGAGGCTCGATTACTGGCCTTGGTGAGGTTGGATGAGATATGTTTAACGGCTCTGCAAAATGTTGAGGCAATGCAACATAGACGAAAGGCTTGGCATGATCGTCACATTAAGGTGAGGGAGTTTCAAAAGAATGATCAGGTTTTAGTCTATGACAATCGATATTATAAGTTTCCTGGCAAATTACAAATGAGGTGGTTAGGCCCTTTCAAGGTGTTAGAAGCCTTTAATAATGGTTATTTGATTGTCCAAGATCCTGATGCTGTAATAGCTCCTTTTCGTGTTAATGGTCTTAGGGTGAAACATTATTTTGTTTAAGTTGGTAATTACGTGGGTCAAGTTGGTTCATTGTATATTTTTCACATGAGTTTTGCTCTTTATTATTTTGCATTGTTTTGATGGGATTGGTGGGTTTATCAGGTTTTGGTGCGATCGATTCGATTTTCTTTCATACAGGTGGTATACAGGTGCAAGGAGATGGGGGAGTAACTTGGGAACAATGATATCATAGTATTGAAGATTGTTTCTGGACATGCAATTTTTGCTACTCAGAGGATATGCAGTGTTCCACAGGTGTATTTTCTCCAATATATTTGGTTATTTTTTTGGTATCACTTGCATGGTGTGTGTAATAATGGGGATTGTGAGTTGCGTTAATCCAGTTGCAATTGCTTGGTACTTGACTTATATGATTCTTTCTTTTGGAAAGATTTGGGATTTATTAGTCAAGGATACTAATTCTATGAGTTTCTTGCTGAGCTCTGTAGTAGAAATTGGTCATTACCACATTCATCTTAACTAGGCATGTGCTGCATTGACTATATTTTTTCTCTTTAATGGTAGGTAACAGCTTGGAAGTGCTTAAGAACTCTAGTGGAAGGAACTTTTCTCCCTTATTCCTGGGTTATAATGACCATAATAGACTCGATTTTCATGATGAGCCTGGGGAGGGTTTTCAAACCATTGCCTTTGAAAAATGATGAAAAAAAAGAAAAAAAAAGAAGAAAAAAAAGGAAGGAAGAAAAATAAAAATTCAAATGTATGTATGTGGTATATGTGGTCTATCGCCTTAATGGTTCTTGGAAGGTGAGGAGAGTCATGCTGGCAGGGTTGTCAGTACTCTAGACCGATGCCTTGGGCTGTTTTGGGATAGCCATCGTCATGTGAGCTTGGTAGGTTCTTGGAGTCAACCTAGCCGGGTGGCAAGGTCTGAGAATCGCAGCCTAGTTTCATATGGGGTGGTTGCCATTGTGGTGTGCATTTGGTGAAAAGAAAATCAAAAGAGAAAAAAAATGAAACGAGAAAGGCATGGTTCTGATATAAGGGAATTACAATCAGGCAATGACTTCCATGGTTAGTTGTGCTACTATTGTCTTTATGAAATATGGAAGTGAGTGGAAGGTAGTTTTCCTAGAGTTTTGTAGTTATGGATGGGTTGTTTCCTATTTGTTAAAGTGGAAATATTATAGACATAGTGAGGATGTTGTGGTAGTTGCTAATTTTTACTGTTTTTTTGGGATTTGATGTTTGCTTAATAAACCTTTTTGGTTTATCTATTGGTTAGTGTTATATAAGTCTTGTAGTGGTGTTTGCAACTTGGATTTTCATTCACTCATTTATGTGTGCTGATGTGAAGGTGTTGAAGGTTTGTTTTTGTTTTTGTTTGTTTGTTTGGTATGGTATAATTCTAGTGTATGGTTGGTGATTGTTTCAGAGTGATGAAGTGGAGATGTGATGCTAGGCAGTGATGGTGAAGAAGTTAAGTGTGGGGGAAGCTGTAAAGTGAAGTTGCTGCTGTGTTCGGGAGGACGCTCACATTTCAGTGTGGGGGGAATGATGACCCCTGGATCGAAGCCATTTTTAGCAATTTTTAGGGTTTACATAGGGTCAATTGTGGTTATTTTAGGTGCATTTTCATGGTATTTGAAAGCATATGTGTGTGGAATGTCATGGTATTTGCATGCATCATGATTGTCGATGTTGTCCATTGGTGTAAGCACATTGCACGGGAATGGTGACGATTAATATTATTTTGTACATAAAGAGGAGGTTGTATGTAAGTGGGTAGAGAGAAGAGAGAGATCGAGGGGAGAGAACGAGGGTTAGTATGATGAGTTTCGAGCTCAAGATTTGAGGATGGTTAGGTGGGAATGCAAGTTTGGAGACCTTAATGTGGTTACAAATGAAAAATTCCAAATTAAAAAAATGGAGGGGTGGGTAGTTTTAGCACCCGTTGGTATCCGCCAACCTTTTGAGAGAATAAAATAGAAGAGAGAGAGAGGAAGCGCTTCTTTCTCTGGCTGGCGTGAAGAAAACGAGGAGGAGGAGGAGGAGGTAAGCCTGCTTATTTGCTTGTTGATTAATGCGTGTGTGTGAATTCTGTACATAAAGAGAGAGAGAGAGAGGCATATGAGGGCTTGCGTAGGTGCAGGCAGAAGATGGCGGAGGCTCTGCGGTCGACAGCGGCGATGGCTAGCGATGGCGGGTGTTGAGAGCACCCGTGCCTTGAGCGCATGAGGCAGGCCTATGCACAGGGCCTGGGCTGCCAGCGCAACACAATAGGGCCGAACTCTTACGCATCACAAGGAAGAGCGTCGGCCGTTGCAGGTAGGCTCCTTGGCCAAGTCGGCCTGCACAACACAAAGAGGCCAAGCCCTTGCACGTGAGCGGGATGGTCATCTGCAGTTGAGTGTGCCTAGGCAAGGCCGTGTCGGGGTACAGGCTGGGAGTGCCTCATGGCACTTGCGCTACGCTGCTCGTGGCTTGATGGGTTGGCAGGAGGCCACGGTCATAAACGTATGAGGCTTGCGAGCTGCTTTAGCAATGGAGATCCTTCAACGATGTGCCTTGGAGAGGGGCTCGATGGAGTGAGCCTTGAGGTTTCGCTCGGCTGGAGGTGGCGCTGGAAAGCATGAGAGAATGGAGCGCCGGCAGGGCTATGTGCCGTGCGCCACAGAGTTGGTCGCCTAGTGGGCATAGGCCTGCACAAAGAGCACGTGGAGGGTAGTGGTGTGGTCGCCTTATGCGGCTAGACCGCCTAGCGTGCGGATACACTTGAGGTCTTTGGCCTTGCATGCAAGTAGGCCAAGCATGGTGCGCTTGGGGTTGTGCGCCATGCGCCAATGCTGGGACCACCAAAGGTGAGTGAGCCTCACAGGGCCGGCTCATTAGCATGAGGGTTGGTTGGCAGATTGCTAGCCTACGCAATGGAAAGCGAGGCCGGCTGTGCATGTGGCTTGGAGTAAGGCCATGCATGAGTCTTGGAGAGCAGGCAGGCACACACATAGGCAAGGTCCATAATAGCGGCCCTTGGCCAGGCCGCTAAGGGGATGCTCATGAAGAGAGCAAGCATACACCTAGGAAGGCCACCCATGGTAGACTGTGAGAGAGAGAAAGAAACGTGTGTGTGCATGTGGGAGGTTTCCATGCTCTCATGGTAAAATGAGAAGAGAGAAGGTGGGGAACCATAGCAAGTAGAGGAGACATTGTGTGTGGGTAGAAGAAGAAGGAAAGAAGAGAGAGGGCAATATGGCTACGCTATGTGTGTACATGCAAAATAGGAAAGAGAGAGAAAGAGATTTGATCACTTTGACATGGTGCATACTTAAAAGTAAAAGCATGAGATTGTGAGAGAATGTATTAGATTGTATGCATTATTCTTGTGTTTGTGTTTCAGGAGGAGAAAGAGAAAGAAAGAAGAAGAAGAAGAGAGTTCACGAGAATAATGAGTAGAGAGAGAGAATGATAGCCTCCAATTTTGACATCAAATAGGCTAAGAAGATGCAGCTTTTCTCAAATAAGAATGATGTTATCCCATGTTTATTTTGTATCCAAGCCTCGACATACACTTGTTGCTGTATGATTTGTACGCATGTCCAACTTTGTAAATGCTTGGCAATTTAGCGAGTCCGCACTTGTAAAGCCAAAGCATGGAAACTCTCTCTAGCTATTTTGTAAGGTTAAAAGTCATGGTCTATGTATGCACAAAAATGAAAGCTAAGCCTAAGGTTTCAAAAAGCTTATGTAACAAACTTTTCAAATTCAATAAAGAAAAAAAGAGAAAGGAGTCGTGTGATTTGGGAGGTTTGGGAAGTTGGAAGTTGGTTACAACCTCTCTCTACCTTTATCTACCAATCTCACGGTTCTTTTCAATCTCTCTCAATTGGCACAAACTCTTGCTTTCTTGTTTCCTCCATCTCTCTTGTGCTTCAACGCCATATCCATGGAGGAAGAGAGTGAAGAAGAAGATGGTGAGGATGATCTCCATGCTTATCTTTTGTGTGCCATAACCTAGGTCTACTTTCTTTTTGTGTGTGCATGGCTGTAGCTTCCTAGAGAGAGAGAGAGACAGTGTGTGTGTGCCATTCTTGAGTGTATTTGAGTGTTTCTTGCAGTTTTTATGGCAATGGGCTGAGCCCAGTGCATATATTTTGCATGCTTGAGCCGGGGATTTGCTGTCTGTTTGTGTGCTTGGAAGGCTATTTCATTGGGTGCGTTCGCCGGGAGGGGCTAGCCATGGAACTTGCAAGAAGCAGCTTCAAATGAGGAGGGAGGCGGCCTTGAAGGAAAGAAAGGAGCAAGTTGGACATGAAATTAGGGTTTCAGACTCTGCCTGTTGGAGACAAGAATGGTGTTTGAACAGCCTTAGTGTTTCAATTTTTTGAAGAGGTTGCTGAGATCAAAAGCTTGATGGCACAGATCAGGAAGAATCTGCAGAAGCTACAGGGAGCTCATGAGGAGTCGAAGTAGTCTGTTACAACAGCAGCGGCTATGAAAGCCTTAAAGCAGCGCATGGAGGCTGATGTAGATGAAGTAAGCATTATGGCAAAGAACATCAAGGAAAAACTGGAGGCACTTGATAGTGCAAATCTCACAAACAGAAAAAAACCCGGTTCTGGAGAGGGTACAAGCATTGACCGCATTCGTATGTCAATGACAGCAACATTGAAGAAAAAGCTGAAGGAGCTAATGGCTGAATTTCAAACATTAAGGCAGAAGATCCAGGATGAGTATAGAGAGGTGGTTGAAAGGCGTGCTTTTATAGTCACTGGGAAGAAGCTTGATGAAGAGACCATAGACCGCTTTGATAGAAACAAGGGACAGTGAGCAGATTTTTCATAAGGCTATCCAAGAGCAAGGACGTGGGCAGATACTAGATACATTGGCAGAGATCGAGGAGCGGCATGATGCTGTAAAAGACATTGAGAAAAAGCTTCTTGATTTACATCAGATTTTGTTGGATATGGCTGTGTTGGTGGAGGCACAAGGTGAGATGCTGGACAACATTGAAACAGAGGTCACAAATGCCGTGGAACACGTGTAGGCTGGAACGGCAGCTCTGCAGCGGGACAAATTTACTTTCTTTCTTTAATAAGCATTAATTGAAACTCCTATGAAGAGCCGGAGATTTTTGGCACAGCAAGGGTATGTAGATGTGGGTGGCAGATTTTTATGCAGATTTTGAGTGAGGGAGAGCTATGAAACTATGATCTTTTGATGGGGATTATTTTGGTGTTTGAAGTTAGGAGTTATTATTATTTCCATAGGATGTTTGTGGGTTTTTTGTGGGGGATGTGTTGATGATTTTTTCACCTCATTCTATGTTTGATTGAGTATGGAGTAAGTGTAGGAGAGTAAGTTAGGAGTTTGAGGAGGTGTGATGAAGTTTGTGGAGTTTTTGAAGGAGTGATTTAGTATGTGAAAAGGGAGAAACTTCATTGATATTTTGTTCGCGGGAGCTCACAAGCTAAGTGTGGGAGGAATGATAGCCTCCAATTTTGACATCAAATAGGCTAAGAAGATGCAGCTTTTCTCAAATAAGAATGATGTTATCCCATGTTTATTTTGTATCCAAGCCTCGACATACACTTGTTGCCGTATGATTTGTACGCATGTCCAACTTTGTAAATGCTTGGCAATTTAGCGGGTCCGCACTTGTAAAGCCAAAGCATGGAAACTCTCTCTCTAGCTATTTTGTAAGGTTAAAAGTCATGGTCTATGTATGCACAAAAATGAAAGCTAAGCCTAAGGTTTCAAAAAGCTTATGTAACAAACTTTTCAAATTCAATAAAGAAAGAAAGAGAAAGGAGTCGTGTGATTTGGGAGGTTTGGGAAGTTGGAAGTTGGTTACAACCTCTCTCTACCTTTATCTACCAATCTCACGGTTCTTTTCAATCTCTCTCAATTGGCACAAACTCTTGCTTTCTTGTTTCCTCCATCTCTCTTGTGCTTCAACGCCATATCCATGGAGGAAGAGAGTGAAGAAGAAGATGGTGAGGATGATCTCCATGCTTATCTTTTGTGTGCCATAACCTAGGTCTACTTTCTTTTCGTGTGTGCATGGCTGTAGCTTCCTAGAGAGAGAGAGAGAGACAGTGTGTGTGTGCCATTCTTGAGTGTATTTGAGTGTTTCTTACAGTTTTTATGGCAATGGGCTGAGCCCTGTGCATATATTTTGCATGCTTGAGTCCGAGATTTGCTGTCTGTTTGTGTGTTGGGAAGGCTATTTCATTTGGTGCGTTCGCCGGGAGGGGCTAGCCATGGAACTTGCAAGAAGCAGTTTCAAATGAGGAGGGAGGTGGCCTTGAAGGAAAGAAAGGAGCAAGTTGGACATGAAATTAGGGTTTCAGACTCTGCCTCTTGGAGACAAGAACGGTGCACAATCATTGGACGGTGCATACGGAAAAGAAAGCTTAAAAACGTCAAGAACTTGAGGCTCGGTATTTGGGGCAAACTGAAGAAGAGAATCCAAGCCATAAGGTAAGATTGCACTGAATGCATTCCCATTCACATGTCTTTTGTGTTAGCAATTAATATTATTTTATTTGCTGGGCTTCTTTGGGGTTTACATGTTCTTTATGTTAGTAATGAGTAGTGCTGTATTTGTAGGGTTGTCATACATATCCTAAGACAAAGAGAATATTAATCCCAATCTCAATCCAGCAAAGCAACTAAAACCATTCGTGGACATCAAGAATGGTAAGAGAAATGATAAAAGAGAAGAAGTTCAAGGTGGTTCAACGAGATATAGTGGATGAATTTGTAACCAACAATACAGTTTCAGCCCTGTGCGATATTCAATACGCCATGGATTCAAGTGGAGTGAGTCATAAGGGTTATAGTGCCATCTAGAATTCAGTGTCATCCCTCCTTGAGGCCAAAGGCATTAAAGAAAAGCTACTTCCAACACCTACAAAAGTTTGGAGACATAGGGAGGAATTAAACACAGAATAACTTCACTATGTTAGTCACTCATACCACATTGTAGGAGAGTTTAAGGGAGAAGGTGGCAGCATATTCTACAATGAACACAACAATATTTTCATAGAATTGGAGCTCTTGAAAAAGAGAATGGTGGAGTTCTATGATATTACATTTGAGGAGGTAAGAGGTGTACTTCAGTTTGTCATCAAACTTGATGAGTGCGAGATTATCAAGGAGAAAAAGACGAAAAGGGTCACAATAACACTTATGAATAGGGCTCTTTGTAATTGCAGTAGGGATGATCCAAAGTATTTTAGCGTGCAATCCGAGATGAACATCTAGTGGCTAGCTTCATTTGAGGTCAAGAAAGAGGACCATGAATCCTTGTTTTGGGTATTTCATCAGACACATATCCCTAATCTCATCAAAGAACAGATGAATGCAAACACGATGCTCCATGTAGAGAAAAGGGAAGAATTTCAACTCCAATGGCATCTTGCGGGTGATTTGAAGACTCTCAAGTGCTTATTTAATTGCAGCAAAGGGGCCAATGCAAAGTCTCCATACCTTTACTGCATGGACTCCGCAAGGGTGATGGACTCTAAGTGATGGAGACGACCACCTAACATACAAATTTTGGATGAGAACTTTAAACGAGTGTTTGAGATTCCTCTTTTCAATGTTGTATCATAGAGAAACTGGTATATCTCTACATTGGTTTTGCTTGGAAGATCAAGAATGTAGCAGAGAGGAAAGAAGCCATCAGTGCATTGGAGAAGGTGCTATAAGAAATTGGACTACATGGAGGTAATGTCCAGATTCTGAAGGACACTAAAAGTCATCAAATGAAAAGGAAATTCCAATGAAGCCCTCCACCATTGGAGGTGTTAAGGCAAGAAGATTTCTTTCCAAGCCAATGAATAATCAGCAACACAAACTTACAAAGTTAGGAAAGCAATATACAACAACCTACACAAGTCGAATCAAATACCAATAGTGGAAAAAGCTTCATAATGCAGTGAAAGACCATGAAGGTGCTTGAAGGAATGCCAAAGCAAATGTTTGGCATTCAATTGATACTCTATTCCAAATGTGTGAGAAAGTCAACTACTCCCAGAAAGACAAAAAGAGCTTTCAAGACAACTTGTAACAAGCATTCAAAAAAGCATTCAGAGCTGCTTGGGCTGACACCAACATTACACACTATATGGTATGTTTCTAGCATACTCTTGTATCCTAGCCATCGATACTGTATGTTTTCTTATGCATCATATTCTCTACAACCACATGCCTTACTTTATCAACAATCCTAGCATTTGCAACACACAAGAGCTTGATAAATCACACTATATGGCCCAAAATGCATATTTCAGGCACACACAACATGGTGGTGGAAAAAGTAAGGCAAACAGCCTACAAGAAGTGTTCCAATGGTTCTATAGAAGGATACTACAACAACTACATAAAAAAGAAACCTTGAGGTCATCCAAACTGATGCAGACACTCAGACATATGGAAAGGAAGAGATTGAAGCGTTCCGAAGCATTTAAAAACTCAGATGCCATAGAAGCACAAAACAAATGGAGAGAACAAAAGATTTTTATTAATCATCGTTGGACAGATAGATGTAACACATAAGTCTTTTACAATGTATATTTCCATTCTAATGACTGGCAATTTTCGTGAATCTAGCTTTCGTTTATACCTTAGAAAACGGTGTTTACCATACTCTTCTAGTTCCTCTGGGTTCTCTATGCCTAGAGACAATGCTACTGTAGCATATGTATGAAAGTAACCCCTTCGGTTGCCGGCATAACCATGGTAGCATCCAAAAATTTCTAAGGCAATAGACTTCTCTATCAAAATAATCTTCTCATAACTCTTAGGAATAATCATTGCACCTAGGAACAAGGACAATGGCTGATTAGTAGATCATGGTGGTGAGAACAAAGGCCAGTGAAGGAGATAGGGTAAGGGGCCTAGATTGGTAGCAAAGGCTGCCTCTCAGAAGAAGCGAAGGGAAGGAAAACCTATTCATATTCTGAAGCAGGCCAGAACAAGGAGATTCTCATAGAACTTCTACATTCTGAAGGAGATAAGGAAGGCACAGAATTGCGTGGAGTTATGTGTTCCCAAGCTCCCGTTCCAGAGCGGGTGTGTAGGTCTATATGTGAGAATTGAATCCTATCTGTAAGGTGGAATAGGACAGCCTTGCTCTCTATCTCTAGGAGGCTGCTGATTGAAGACGTTCTCATAGAGTACTTCAATGACCTATGTTTTGTGTAGGCAAGTATCAACCCCCGTTGCCTTCACCATGGAAGGCCATCGGAATGGTGATTTTTCAATTGATTACCATGCTGCCACATTTATATCGGTTGGTTGCCCCACTTGTACCTGTTGTTTGCACCAATTAAGAGTACATTAAAAAGGGATGATCTTCTCTCCCGAGATCTGAATTGAAATCTTGGTCAAGTACTTGTTTCTATATTTTTCAAATTCAGATAAAATTAAAATTAAATGTTATTTTTACAAGTTTTGTGTAGGCAAGCATCACCCCCAGTTGCCTTCACCATGGAAGGCCAACCCGGGACAAGCTGCTAGCAAACGATGATGTAGATTTGTTAATAGGGGCCAAGCTAGTGGGGCAGTCTGGGGCAGGCAACAAGAAGAGCGGCTCTAAGCACTCCTCAAGGCTCCCCCTGTGTTGCTCAATGGGCTTGGGGCACAATGCAACACAAACATAAGAACCCCAAAACCACACACTTAACAAGAAAAGGGACACCACCTAGTTATGTGTGTGAACTAGGACACCAAAGATCTTTCCTTATAGCCAATCAATACAAGCTAACCATATACATCAATCAAAAGGCACACACACCCTCAACAAACACTCATAACATATGATATTGTGTGTGGAGGAGACTAGCATAACACAAATAGATGCACACCAAACTTGGAGACAATAGAAGAACTTAGAGAGACAATATAAGCTTGATTTTGTTGTCGGTATACACATGGTCTTAAGGTTACGCGAGCCCTCTCACCATACAACCCTCTTACCATGGATTGAAAGGCAACAAATCAAAAACAAGCCCTCAAGCCGCCAAGCATAAAATCACACCACAAAATACAAGGATCGAATTTACCTTAAATCAAACATCGGACCGCTTTGCTAAATCAACTTTGGAGATGTCAGAGTCCAAGATTTTGTACACAATTGCACCCAAACTACTAATCTTATTTGCAGAGGTTAATATGATCGTCATGTTGGATTTTTATGTATTTTTTGAGATTGGGAAAATAATTTAGTAATATGGGAGTGGTACGGAGAGAAATGGAGATGAGGTATGGGTGTAGAGTAGATATGAGAGCAAATGGAGATGGAAGGAGAGGGCAAAGGTGAAGAGGGTGAGAGAGGACATAAAGTTTGCAGGTTTGATGGAGTGAGAAAGGAATGAGTAAGTGTGTAGGTGATAAATGTGTAAGGGAGGTGAGAAGAGACTAGGTGTACCTTGTCGAAAAGTGGGCAGACTGGGGTCCAATAAAAAATTCATATCTCACCGCCATTAGCTCCAAAAGTTCTCAAAAAATGCGAGAATATTCCTGAGCTCAGGAGCTAACTTTTGTCTCTCTTTATGACCAGTCCAAATTCGGAGTGGAAGTGGGCGCAAAAATTTCAACAGAATCATGTATTTTGTGAATTTTTAAAATCTTTGTGTGGGTCCCCATGGGTGGAATTTCTTGATAGCTCTAAGAGTGAGCCCCCAATACATCATATCCTGACCTTAGAGACTCAAGTGTATGTGGACACTTGCATGGAGGAGATTTTTTCCACTTTATAGAAGGATTTACATAATAAGAAAAAAACACGCTAGTACTTTAACTAGTCAACATATCATGCTAATATGGTTATTATGATAGGAAAATAAAATAAACAAAAAGATCTAATTGTGAATAAAAATACTAAAATAAAATATACAAAAATAATTGATATATGAAAAAAAATACTATACTATGGAAGTCAAGGAGGGAGACCCTCATTATTTTAGGGTAGATGAGAGAATAAAAGATGAAATAGTCTAAGGGAAAAAGTGATTTAGGTAGTAGATTATTTATTTATTTATTTTTTTAGGCTTTCTACACGGTGTGGGTAGAAATGTGAGGGCATAGGATTTACTTATGCATGGTGAAGTTGAAGCATATGTATAATGATAGTCCAAAAGTATTATGAAAAATAAAAAATAAAAAAATATACTTAGGTTTTGTAATATACACACCTAAGAAGTATTTACATAATTAGAGAAAATAGAGACCCCCATATTTAGGCCCTTATATGAAATGAAATATTTACACAAAATGGGCCATAATAATTTTATTTATTTTTGATAAGTAGCTAGCAAAAACTTTTTTTTAATAATATAAAAATATATAGAAGATATGGGTAAAGTCCCTAATGCACACACGCCTATTTACAGTGAAAAGGTATTTATGACAAAGAGTTTATGTGATTTTCCTTGGCCGAGGTAGCTCCCTATGGTAATGTGGATAGTCGAAAAAACGGCTATCATTTAGCCCTCCACCTAGATGATGGTATATTCATGTACCATCATAAAGTAGGCCTTCTAAAGAAAGTGGTGTAATGTAGTTCTCTTGTCCATCTTTCTTATGTTCCTCGTGTTTTGCACCACAGACATCACTCAAACAACTGAACTTACATGCCCTTTTATCTCCTTTTAGTGGTTGCTTTTGTAAGTCTGTCGATAGAATGCGACTCAAGTATGGCTTGAGTCTGTAGCCATTAGCCTTCTTAGAATGTTCTTTGCCATCTAAATCCATGAGCTGATAATAGCTAGAGTTGAAAACCTTCTTGACAATGTATGGTCCCTGCCATCTAGTTTCAAACTTGGCATCAAACCGGTTATCAAGTCGATTGTCATACCTTAGCACAAGATCTTCTTCTTTGATGCCCTTATCTTTTAAAGTTGCATTGAACTTCTCCGCTGCTTGCATGGCTTTTCTTCTATAACACTCGTATGCAGCTTCTCTTTTCCACTCTAGCTCAACTAAAGTGAGAAGTCGATCCACCCATGCATCTTGATCTCCTAGTCCACCTTTTCCATGTAGCCGCATTGTTGGAATGTTGAGCTGAATAGGCTGCAATGCTTCTTGACCATAAACCAAGTGAAAGGGCGTAAACCCCGTTGCTTCTCGGTAGGTAGTCCGGTATGCCCATAGTGCTCCATCAAGGAACTCCTCCCAAAGCTTTGCCTTGTTCTTCACCATCTTCCTTATGATTCCTGCAATGACACCATTAGCCTTCTCTACTAACCCATTTGATTGGGGATAGTAGGGTGTGCTATGACGATGTGAAATATGAAGCTCTTCACAAACTTTGGTGAGAAAACCTTTTCTAAAACCTGGACCATTGTCAGAAACAATCTCCAAGGGTGTTCCAAATATGCAACATATATAAGTGTAAACAAATTGGCTTACAGTCTTTTCATTCACCCTTGCCACACCCACCCACCTAGTCATGTAGTCTATGGCCACTAAGATGTACAATTTTCCATTTTTAGTTCTAGGTAGTGGACCCATAGCATCAATGCCCCATTTTTCAAATGGACCACTCAATGACTAATTGGCGTGGACCATGTAGCAACCTCTTATTACCATTGACTTGGCAGTTATGATAGCTCCTACACCAATGTTGGACATCCACATGTAAGCTTGGCCACATACCCAGCAAGCAAAATCTTTTTCACAGTTAGTTCTTGAGCAAAATGGCCACCACATGCTTCTTCATGCAAACCTTCTAAAATGGCTGGAATCTCCTTGGTTGTTGGTACTCTTCTGCACACTTGATCTTTTCCTTTTTGGTAGAGGGCACCTTCTAAGAATAAGAAAGAACTTGCCCTCTTCATGAGCCTCTTCTTTTGTGGCCTTGTGAAGTCTTGTGGGAATTCACCTTCCAAGATGTAGCTCACTATGGGAGCCAGTGTCTCCATTCTTTGGTACCGTGGTTGGTTAATAGCCGCTGCAGCCCAAGACTACTTGTTTTTCCTTCTTAACACATGCAACAGCTTGTTGTGCAAGTAGATCAGCATCCTCATTTTGTTTCCTAGGAATATGATACAATTTTACCTCCTCAAATTGATTAAACAACCTACGGATAGCATGAAACTTTTGCCTTAATCTTTCATTCTTGCATGCCCAAATGCCTAAAATTTGCCTTACAATAAGAAGTGCATCCCCTTTTACGAGGAGATGTTGTATCCCTTGATTGATGCACACCTTCAAGAAGCCATGAAGTAGTATGTCGTACTCTGCTTGTTGCTAGTAGAACTTGGCAAGTTGTCCTTCTCCTTCATAACCACCTCTCCACTTGGGTTGAGCAGCACTCCCCCTGCTTTACTTGTGGCTTTTCTAAAATCTCCATCAAAGAACAAGGTGAATGCATTAGGTATAGTTTTGGGTGGTGGCAATGGTAGGGTCTTTACTTCAGGCACCTTAATCTCCTTTTCATGCACTCTATAAGTGAGAATCCCTGCCAATTGTGCATGCACACTATCTTCTACCTTGAAAGAGTATTGGAATTCTTGCAATTCCATCGTAAGGTTCCTCCCTTCCAAAAATAGGGGAAACACTTAAGATAGTCCACTAAGTCTTATCTTAGAGAAAATTTCCTACTCATCGACACCTTGACCATATAGAGATTCAAGGATACGATTCATAGGTAAGACCTAGTTCTATCCCAGAGCAAGAGGGAACGTGGTCTTCTAAAAATCAAATCACCCATAGGGTAATTGATCATAGACTGGGCAACTACAAGACTTGATTTCTAGAGGCAATGCTTTTTTCCTCATCCATGCAAGGCACAACTGCCACTGGCCTAGTCTTCTAGAATAGAGTTACCCAAGAACCTATTTATCTAGCATAGGGCTTTCACTTAATCTATTGGAAAGCTACCCGACTAATCGGGTCCACCCATCCGTAGGATGGTGTCGTTGGGGCATTCCATCCTCCCACTTTCCACCCTACTCACATATTAATTTATTTTCTAATTAATCCTACCACACTGTTTGACATAAATAAGCATGTTCCTTAATTCAGGCCCTTTTCACAAGGTTTGTTAAAACAGCCTTTTTACACAATACAATAATGCCAAAGATAAGATTTATAAAAAAAGTTTATACATGAATCAATTCCATACAAGCCAAACCGGCTCTCTTATTCTTTTCCTTTATACCGCCGATGATCTAGAATTCGGCCTTCCAGCCTCTACATGCTGGGCAAAACCCTACGAGACCATACACCTCATCGTCGGTCTCCCTGGCGATGAGAACTCAAGCCGGCATGTCGCCCTCTCAGGCTCCATCGCTCGATCCTCCCACCCCTCACAGAGGGATGTCTGCGCACTAGGGTGGGCAAATTCACCGCACTAGCCTGGGCCCTCAGAACTAGGCAGCATCACAATCACTCGCCTCAATCGGCAAACCTCATTCTCCCAATGGTATGAGGGATACCATGGGCCAACTCTGGGCCTTACTAACATCTCCGCTGTCCGGCTACACAAGCACAAGAACGGGGCAATGTCAAGGCAAGGAGAAGTTATACTCGTGCCTTAATTTAACCAAGATAACAATCCATTTACTCACTAAACCATAGGACTAGGATCCACATCGCCTTCTTTAAAAAAACAATCCTTTTCACAAAGATTTTAGCATTTCAACTTAAGATTGTGATAAGACATTCTTTATTAAGGCATATGCTATTGCTTAAAAGAATACAAACTTTAAATAGTAAATCAATCAAATAGATCACTATTAACAATTAATAGAGAAGCCGGGGCCATATCTCAACCCCTAAGAATGATATATAATTGAAACACAAAATATGTATATACCTTATAGAAATTTGTCGTTTATCGTTGCCTTTGCTCGTTAACAAGAGCTTTAGAACTTGACATAAGAGAATGGAGTCTTCTAATACCTTGTCTTACGATTGAAATCATCTAATTATCCTCAAGCTTTATCTCCTCTTACTCGTACTATGACTCTTCTCTCTTTCTAAGGTCTATGGCAAAATAGCCTTCTCTTACAGGACTACGGCATACTATTCTTTCTCTAAAAGAAAAGCTATGGAGTTTTTGGTCTCTGCTCCCGAAAGACCATAGCAATCTAAGCTTCTTTTCTAAGATATTAGATAAGAATGAAGGGATATATACATCTCAATCTCTAGGATTACCTTGAGGCTACTTGCTGCCTTCTCACAGTTTTCTCTATGTAGAGACCCTGACAGAAACAGCAAATTGTTTCGGCCATAACTCTCTAATAAAAACCTCAGAATATGGTCATATAGCCAGTCAAAAGAACGGGAAGACATCTGGTCTACAAGAGCCAGTCAAAAGAACGGGAAGACATCTGGTCTACAAGAGCCATCGCGGGCAGAATAGGCAAAAACATTTATATATAGCCACAAACGCGCCATCTTTAGAAACTCGTTGTTTTTCCATATTTTTAGTATGCATGGACTCTAAATGTGTAGAAGTACTCTAAATATGACCTCTTATCACCTAAATTCGACATTCTATTTTTGGGGATACTTATCTCTTAATAGAACTATTCTTATGCTCTTATTTCTTTTAGGATTTTTGGAGCTAATATTTTTATTCCAACACTTTCCTAATGTTTCTAGCCTTGTTGTCACTCTTCTCTAATTACACTCTCTTTCCTTATTGAATTCTATATTAAAAGAGACACATACATACATGGCTTGGGAGGGAACTTACATCCATAACCCACTTTGTGATTCTAGCGCCGAGAGTCATTTGAGACGACACCCAAGGAAACAAATTTTCTCCAATGAGAATTACAAAAGGTTTTGGTAACAAGTAGGATCTAAATTTTCTCACTGCAAAGATGAGAGCAAGCATCATGAGTTTTGCTTCCGTGTAGCCTTTCTCCAAGACATTCATGACCCTACTAACAAAGTAGATGGGCCGCATCCTAGTACTGTGGGGATCTTGCTGCAACAAAACTGTACCCACTATTTCCTTTCCAACACTAGAGCTAACGAAGAAAGTGTACTCCCAACAAGGAGGCATGAGTGTTGGTAGCTTTGATAAAATGACTTTAATGTTACAAAAGTACTCCTCAAGCTCATTATGCAAACTCTACTTGTTCAGTCAATTTTTACAAGGGGTGAAGTAACTCTGAGGCTAAGTGAATGAAGTGTGACATGTACTTCACCTTTTAAATGAATGAGATGGCCTCCTTGAGACTCTTTGGAGATGGTAGATCGATAAAACCCTTTGCCTTTGTAGGATCCACCTCAATGCATTTGGAAGAAACCTTATGACCAAGCAAGATTACTTCATGCTCACCGATATGACATTTGTCGGGATTGAGTTGGCCCCCCATGTCGTAGAGTTTCTTCAAGCCTTCTTCCACCCTCTGCACATGCAATGACTTAGAGCTATAGATGCAAAAATCATCTATGAACACTCTAATGAATTTCCCAAAGAATGCTTAAAACACCATGTTCATGAAACATTGAAATGTTGCTGAAGCATTGGTCAAACCAAATGGCATGACTCTGAAAGCATAACAACCCCAAGGAGTGATGAAAGTTATTTTCAGTTGATCCTCCAATGCAATCCCAATTTGAAAGTAACCAGAGTAGCCATCACAAATCGTATACTTCTCATGACCTGCTACCTCATTTAGGATCTCATCTTGAAATGGGAGAGCAAAGTGGTCCCTTTTTGTCGCCTCGTTGAGTGGATGATAGTCCACGCACACCCTCCATTTGCCGTTCCTCTTGGGAGTGACCACGACGGGAGAGACCCATTCTAAATTTTCTACAAGATATATGAACCCCGCTGCTAGAAGCTTCCTCACCTCTTTGAGTAGTGCTTGCTCCTTGATGACTCCTAGTCTTCGTAGCTTTTGTGCCTTAGGTTTAGCTTCTAGCTTTAGCTCGATCTTGTGTTGAATGGCCTCTACACCACGCACATTTGTGTAATCTTTAGCAAAAAACTTAGGAAATCCTTAGTACACATTTAAACTCCTCTCCTTCCTTCGATGTAAGCTTTTTTGAGAGCATAGCATCAAACATTTCTTCATCATGCACAATTTGGTCTTCTTGAGAGCCTACCTCCTCCAAACCTTGATAGGGTGTCTCTTTGTCTTTTTTGAGAGCATAGCATCAAACATTTCTTCATCATGCACAATTTGGTCTTCTTGAGAGCCTACCTCCTCCAAACCTTGATAGGGTGTCTCTTTGTCTTTTGCTCTGAATCTTACCCCCATGACTTCAATGGAAGACTCCTCTTCCGTAGTGCTACTGCTGCTTTCTTCCTCTGAGGTGTCATCGGTCCAATCCTCCTTTGTTTCACCTTCAGAAAATTCTTCATTTATCTCCTCTCGTCGTTGCTCCTTCATGTCAAAGATAATCTTCTTACGATTTTCATTCCTGCAAATTAACTTTCCATTTTCCCAATCCTGCAAAGCTTGCATTCTCATTAGCCATGGTCTACCTAGGATAAATGGATAACCACTTCCCTTGGTAGACATAACATAAAAATCAACAACCTTCTTAATGCCAAAAACTTCCACAGAAACATTCTTACAAATCCCAAGACACTTTGCTTTGCTATTGTTTGCCATTTTCACGTTAATTTCAGGTGTTTCATGAATATGCATGCCTAGTCTTTGCATAAGGTCCTCTGTCATGATGCAAATTTGTGCACCCCCATCTACTAGACCCTTCTTAACTAGCCTTCCCTTGATGTAGCAATCAAATATAGGTGTAATGTCCTCATCCATCTCGGCTTGTGAAATTTTTACAACAGGCACATTCTCTTTTGTTTTTTTCCTAGTGCTCACGGCCTTTGTTAATTCTCTCCTAGCTTGTAGACATAAGGCTAGAAATTGAGGCCATGAGATATCAGGACCCTTACCTCTCATGTCTTCCAAAAGGTTGTATGGAGCCATACCATGTCCAAGGGGAAAATCTTGGAGAGGTTTATACGATGTCATCTCCTCTTGACTTCCTTGTTTTCCTTCACTTTCTTTCTTCATCCATGGTCACTTTGTGATGCCACACCCTCCTTTTCCTTCTCTTTTCCACGCCCTTGTTTGATACCATTTGCTTCAATGTCTACCTCCTTGGCCTTTGTTACCTCCACCACATAGCATAAAGTTTAGTAATATCCCTATGATTAGAACAACCATTAATTGGATCAATATCCAATTATGGACTTGATTCTTAATTTTTCCATAAATTAAATAGCATAAAAGCATTAAAAAGTTGCTTATTTGGCCTCTAATTTGACAAGCATAGAAATTACTTTTAGATTAGAGAATTGCTTCATGAGAAGCTTCATTTGAATATAGATTAGGTTATAGGAATGACCATTCTTTGGGGGAGAGAGAGAAATGTTTAAAAACATTATAATTTATGCATAAATGGAAATTTATGTGTTTTATCACTACAATTCATTAAAGAACTTCAATTGTAATCAAAAGCCATTCAATTGAATGCTTCTTAAGCTTGAGAGGGATTGAGAAGAGAGAAACATTTGGAGATTAGAGAAAAAAGACCATAAGCCACATTTTACCTCCTAGATTGCTTGATTCTTTGATCAAAGTAGAGGCCCCCAACCAATCAATTGGTTTGGTATGTTGAGATGAAGTCTCCAAGGAAGATTGAAGAGAGAGAGAGAGAGAGAGAGAAGCTCCAGTCTCTTCAATTTGTAGAGAGTTTTTAGAGGATAATAGAAAATAAGCTTATCTTAGAGTAATACTGACATAGTTTAGTTCACACATGAGAATACAAACGAATGAGAGTCTATTTATAGGTGAGGAGGCCACTAATTGAGTCCAAATGAGTTCTAGAATTTTTCAACTTCAGTTTGGCTCCCTTTTTGATTTGGTTTGATCTAGGAGAGAGGAGAGATAAAAATATCCTATTATTTTTGAGTTTAAAACTCATCCACACATGTGAAATAGGCACCTCCTTGAAGGGCCCCCTTCTCTTTACCAATGTGTCAAAAATGAATGATTACTCCAAAATATCTTATTTTTTTTATTAATACTTCACAATTTTTAACTAATAAATCTAGTACTTAGTCAACTCTTCATCTTATGTGAGAATTTACTCATTTTTAGGTATTTTCTTTTATTCTTTGGATTTATCTTATCCCAACACTTGGATTAATCTTATTGGTCCATAGGAACCTTAATCCAAAATTTTCAGAAAATCTTAACCCTTAGGCTAAGGTCTTCTAAATCATTTTTAATTAATTCCAATTCCACCTTAGAAAATCTATTTTGATTTTCTATTTCAAGGAAATATTTTTTTGATATTTGTAGAATTCATTTATCCAAAAACATCCCAATATTGATTTACCACTCTCTAGAAATTTTTATCTCACCAGGCCAAACAAGGAAAAATAATATTTTTATCTCACTAGGCCAAACAAGGAAAAATAATATTTTCTTGTATTCAGAAACATAGAATGATTACAAGGGATTGAAGTAGAGGCTTATTTGTTATTCAAGGCGGTTGAGGAGGATTCTTACATCCTCAACCACTTGAAAAATGCGAGATGTCCTCATCTCGCAAAGTGGGGGTAATCCTTCGCCAACTCTTCTCCTTTCTCCCAGGTGGCGTCTTCTAGAGGAATGAACTTCCACTTTATTAAGAATTCTGTGATGACTCAGCTCCTAAGAATCTTCTCGAACGTCAAGGATTTCCTCAGGTTGGAGTACCGTCTGGCCTTGAGTCGGAGAGATCAATTGTTCATCATCAAGCATGTGACTCAGGCTAAGTACATACTTCTTAAGCAATCTGACATGGAATACATCATGTACCTTGAGATGGGGAGGTAGAAGAAGTTTGTAGGCTAGATCGCCCACTTTCTTTGTAACAGCATACGGCCCACATTATCTAGGAGAGAGCTTCTTGTACTTCCCTAAGGATAAGGAAAACTTCTTTTTGGTCGAACTCGAATGAAGACCATATTTGACTCTTCAAACTCTCTCTGACCTCTTTTTATCTGCATAATGCTTTTGTCTATCTTGGTTTGCCTTTATATCTTTACGGATTGATTGCATCTGCTGGTCCATGTCATCAAGCATTTGTTTGGATATTTTGACTCTGATCAATGGGTCAGACCAAGTCAACGGTGTAAGGTAATCTTGTCCATACAAAGCTTTGAAAGGACTCATCCTCCCAATGCTTCAATGATAAGAAGCATTGTAAGCAAATTCGACCATATGCAGATGACTTTAACCACTTCTTGGGTTCCTGCCTGTAGCAGGAACGAAGGATATCTTCTATTACCTGATTCACCCTTTCCGTCTGGCCATCTGTTTCAGGGTGATAGGCTGTGCTAAGATCCAAGAAAGTTTCTACTGCTTCAAAGAACGCAGTCTAGAATTTTGATGTGCGTTTGGGATCTCTGTCACTTACTATCCTCCTGGGGGTAAACCATGCAATCTGAAGATCTCCTTAAGGAAAACTCTGGCAACATCCATTGCAAAGTATGTTTCTTTCACTAGAATCAGATGGGAAACTTTGGTTAGCCTATCAATTACCATAAAAATGGAGTTGTAACCTGACTGCACTGAAGGTAATCTAGTGACAAAGTCCATATTGATGCATTCCCACTTCATCTGTGGAATGTCTAGAGGCTGCAGTTTCCCTGGCATCTTGACTCTCTCTGCCTTGACCCTTTGGCACATCAAGCATTTTCGTACATGATCAAGTATATCCTTTTTGAGTCTTGGCCAGAAGAAGCTTTTCTTCACATACATATAGGTTTTTATAAACCCTGGATGTCCACCTATTAGGCTATCATGGGCTTCTCTCAGAATTCTTCCCTTTATTCCCTCATCATTGGGGATACATAGCCGATTATTATATTACATGCATCCTTCATCCAGTTTGTATCCAAGAACTCGACTCATTTCCTGAGGAGTCTCGCTTTCCTTCATCAGAAGGGTAGCAATAGGGGCAAAGAATTTGTCCTACAAGATTTTCTCCTTTGCTTCATTGATCAATGGATTTGACACCAGTGTTAGTGCAAGCAAGAAGGCTTTTATGCTGAGTGCATCTGTGCAACCACATTTTCTTTCCCCGACCAATACTTTATTTCAAAATCAAATTCTTGCAAGGTTTACATTCATCTCCTTTGATGCATCCATCTCCTTTGACGCATGTTGAGATCCCTTTGGGTGAAGATCCACTTCAGACTTTGATGATCTGCATCAAGGTGAACCTTTGTCCCAAAAGATAATGTCTCCACAACTTCAGAGCATACACTACTGAGAGTAACTGCAAGTCATGGTCAACATAATTTCTCTCATGTGTTGTGAGTTTTCAGGATTCATAGGCCACTGCATGACCTTCTTGCATCAAAGCACCACCTAAGGCAAACCCATAAGCATCAGTAAATACCTCAAAGGGTTTGGTAAAAATTTGGCAATTTAAGGATAGGGTTGGTTCCTAAGGCTGTCTTTAGCTTGTCAAAGGCACTCTGACACATTGCAATCCACTGAAAAAGTGTACTTTTCTTGAGAAGGTTAGTTAAGGGGGATGCTATCTGAGCATACCTAGGTATAAAGATCCTATACCATCTGGTTAACCCTACGAATCCTCTGACTTCCTTTACTGACTTGGATTCTGGCCATTCTACGACTACTTGGATCTTTGCGGGTTCAGGAGAAATCCCATCCTTTGATGCTATGAATCCCAAGTATTCCACCTGGTCAACAAAGAAAGAACATTTGCTCTTCTTTGCAAAGAGTTGGTGTTTCCTTAGGATTTCCAGGACCTTGCGCACATGATCTTCATGGTTTGCAGCATTCTTTGAGTATACCAAGATATCATCAAAGAAGACAAGAACAAAATCATCCAAGTATTCTCTGAGAATATCTTGCATAAGATGATTGGATGTCGTCGGGGCATTAGTCAATTCAAATGGCATGATTGTGAACTCATAATGCCCATAGCGAGTATTGAATGCTATCTTTGGGATGTCTTGCTCCTTGATTCCTATCTGGTAGTACCCAGATTTGAGATCTATCTTTGTGAACATATGGGTCCCACTTAACCGATCCAGAAGTTCATCAATCGGGTTTGAATTTTTTGCGAGCTTTCTTTGGCGAGCTTTTTGGAGATAAGATAGTCTTATGCGAGCTTGTAAGAAAAATGATACATTTTGGTGAGCTTTTATACATTAAGTGTTTATGATGAAAGAGAAATAAATACATTCACATACATACATATATACATACATACATACATACATACATACATGCATACATACATACATACATACATGCATACATGCATACATAGATACATACATACACATGCATACATGCATACATACATACATACATACATACATACATACATATCCAGGCCCTCGACAGAGCACAAACCTGTCCCTGACTCTGCCCTTTGAGGCTCTTGGCCTTTTCTTTTGAGGCACGATACAACCCTGTTCTTAGCAGCGTTTTGGACTAGCTGTCTTCTTGTTTTGCAAACTCTGTGTGGGTTCTCAGGCTTGAATGCCCCTAGCCATGGCCAGTCTATGGCGGCCCCCTAGGGATTTGGGAGGGGCAGATGAGGGCCCTCGGTAGAGCCTCTCCTTATTATTACAGGACAAGTCATGATTTTAGCTTATGACACATAGCTCTTTCTCTCCTTTGTATTCCAGGACAAGTCGTGAATTAGTTTATGACACAGCCTCCCCCCTCATTCTTTCGATTGGCCATCTGCTCTTTGAGAATGCAAAATTTACTATGTATAGAATAGTGGAAGCTAGATGGAAATTTGTGCATTTTCCTTGGTGTAAAGAGCCCTTGTTTTTCTCTCTGATGCTCACTACCCAACATCATAAGCTTCTATCACAAGAAGTTTTAAAGTATGAGAAAGTAGGGAGCCCTTTTTACATGTTTTTTCACTATAGGGTTCCAACTTCAACTTCATGCGCTTGTGCTCAAGAGGAGGGAACGGATGCCTAGGTACGTGTGGTTGGGGCAGAGGGAGGGAGTGAGTGCCTATCTAGGTACGGTTGGGGCCAAGGGAGTGCCACCCCCACCCCCGGCTAGCACTCGCCCGTCACTTGCCCGTCACCAACCACACCTAGCTAGGTACCAACCTAGGCATGCGCTCTCTCCCTTGCTGTAGCTCATGATTGATGTTGCCATAGTCTGAAATGTTGGAATCACACAGCGATCCCAGCAATCCCTAGTCCCCCAACAACACCTAGCTAGGTAATGCAGTGCCGCCCTGTGCGGAAGCTTATGACATTGCCATAGTTTGTGAATGGGGAAATAATGGTGGGAATTTGTCTTCTACAAAGGGATAAAGAGATTTCGCATATATCTTAATAATTTACCATATGTGTTATATGTATAAAATTTGTCGAAATGTTCTTGTGCATGGGATACATCTATTTCTCATCTCACGAATCTCAATAATTTACTATATATCTTATATGTATATGGATTACAACATTATGTACATTGTCCGACCACAATGCACATTTGAGGGGCCACTTCAGCGTTTGTGGTGCTTTACGCATGCTGTATAGAAGTGCCGGCTTCAGCAAAGTGAGCAAATGCTGGTCAAGAAAAAGAGTAGTTACATGGTGCCTTCTATATGTAAAAACAAATAGAACCTCTCTCCATCTTACATACGTGCTTACCATAGGTCAGGAAAAAGAGTAGCTATAGGGTGCCTTCTATACTTCTATATGGCAAAACAAATAGAACCTCTCTCAATCTTACATGCCTGCTTACCATAGCTCATCTCTGAAATGCTTCTGAGATGGACGATAAGTGGCCGTGATGATATTTGGGCTCTCAACAGTAGCAAGGACCATGTCTTCATTGTGGTAGCTTCCACTTTCGCGCAGGAGCCTTTCTGACCCACCTCCGTCTACAAAGCCCTTAAGGACGATTGTTTTGGCCTTTCCGACCCACCTTTGTCTACAAAGCCCTTAAGGACGATTTTTTTGTGTATGCCAAATAATAGCTCCTCATAGTCATTGTCTCCCATCCCATCTTCCTCGATCTCGGACTCTACATGTGCACCCCTTAGCTTGGCCTCCCCATGCACATCATCCTCCTATTGCGCTAAACCACTAGCTATTTACCCATCTTCATTGGTCAAACTAGATTGCTGTGAATGTCAAAACCAGATTGCTGTGAATGTGCAGGAATCAGCGACAAAGGCTAAATATTGTCACTTGTCATATTGCCAGTAATGAGAGACAAAGGCTAAATATTGTCACTTGTCATATTGCCAACTATGCGAGCAGCTCCCGGCCGACATATAGAAGAGGACTTGGATGGGGTAGGGTATATCGATGAACGTGGGTGAGTGTAGTAGTGGGGTGGGTCGTGACAGCGCGGCCGATTTTGGCACGGATGGACGGATGGGAGGCCTTTGGTTGTAGCACAGGAGACGGCTCAAACAAAAGCAAAAAATGGATGGGAGTGGGTGGATGGGCATGAAACAAAAGAGAAAAATGGACGGGAGTGAGGTTATAGTAGAAAGCAGGATGGAGTCAGCGAAGTCAGGCTTCTGAACGCAAGAGGGCACACGGGATTATGAAGGAGCACACCATTAGCACAAAATTCATGACCGCCATCATCGTATGCTTACAAGCACGTTATCAAGCACTTTATCACCACACATGAGCATATTATAGAGCAGGTCATCAGCGCAGCCATATACATCAACTCAAAGCAAAAACCTGTCTGCATACTAAGGATGCTCACAAACACTGCATAGGCTTTGACGTACTATATTTTTGTTGCACATAAATTTTTGACGCTGGGAGGGGGGGGGATGGGGGTGTCCCTTGGGGGGCTGGGAGGCATAGCCCTAGCGTAGACCTGCCCCCCCTGGTGGCTCTGCCCCGGGCTCAGACTGTGCCTCCCAGTCATGAATTTTGTGCTAATGGTGTGCTCCTTCATAATCCCATGTGCCCTCTTGCGTTAAGAAGCGTGACTTCGCTAACTGTGCAAGTCAAGCAGCCAATGGCTATGCTGGCTTCTATATATAGCAGCGACAACCTGCCTTCTTGAACCTTAGTACATGCACTGTGCCTGGCTAGCTTTTGTTATAGGAGCGGCAACCCTGGGAAGGTAGAAACGAAGTGGCTTTTGAAGAAGGTGGTTTTGCTTTGTTTATCGTCGCCATAACAAAAGAAAATATGAGCATAATAGCATTAAAAGCGGCTCTTGTTGTGGAATCACAAAGAAGACAATTGGGCGATGTAATTTACGAATCCTAGTAATTACTTTGAAGAAGACGATGGACTCAAGAAATTTTCTTTCTCCAAAACACAAGAACATGACAATGCTCTAATTACTAATTGTTAAGGTACCGCTCGGTTTATATACTTGACGTTGTTAGGTATTTTTTTGGTAATATTTTCTTGGCATGTGTACACACTCATGCATGGCATTTACAAATAAAGGGTGTCCATCTCTAAGGGCTAAAGGGGTATAAGGCCACATGTGGATGGATCTAACAAAAATATGCAAGTTAGTTGTTGGTTTACCTTGATAAATGGGAAATGAAAGGGGTGAATCAGTTTCACAAGGTAGGTTTTAGCACTATCATATGTGTACAAGGTTGTTGACAAATAATGTGAGCATGCAGAGCACTATTTTTTTAAAGCTGGACAGGGACCCGTTAGAGGAGGTCAGCTACAGTACTGGTCCTTGGCATTTCATGGGAAACAAAGGTATGTGTGGTGCAAAGTCTTCCTTGAATGCAAGAGTCACCTTGGGATTTAATACAAGGCTTGCTAAAAATAGAAGGTGGCCTTGGATCGCTTCAAAGAATTCGTCAACTAGCCTCAATTTTCAAAGGAGCGCCGCGTGGAGGTGGGGGTGAGCTCTCTGGCACCTGACATTACGAATAGTATAATGTTTTCTTGGTTGAACGGGCAGCGCAGCCCATATGTATAAGAGAAGGTGTGTAGCTGTAGTTTTCAGAGTGTGTGGGAGAGCTCGTTGCTCTAATTCTCTCAGAGAACCTGCGCAGCCCATGTGTATAAGAGAAGGTGCGTAGCTATAGTTTTCAGAGTGTGTGGGAGAGCTCGTTGCTCTAATGCTCTCAGAGAGCCTGCGCAGCCCATGTGTATCAGTGAAGGTGCGTAGCTGTAGTTTTCAGAGTGTGTGGGAGAGCTCGTTGCTCTAATGCTCTCAGAGAGCCTGCGCAACCCATGTGTATAAGAGAAGGTGCGTAGCTGTAGTTTTCAGAGTGTGTGGGAGAGCTCGTTGCTCTAATGCTCTCAGAGAGCCTGCGCAGCCCATGTGTATAAGAGAAGGTGCGTAGTTGTAGTTTTCAGAGTGTGTGGGAGAGCTCGTTGCTCTAATGCTCTCAGAGAGCTTGCGTAGCCCATGTGTGTAAGGGGAGAAGCGCAGCCTTTGTGTGAGAAGGCGCAGTCTTCAAGGTGTGAGAGCCCGTGTGTTTTTTCCTTGTGTGTAAGAAGCTACTCTCTGTGTTTGAGAGAGAAAGGAGATGAGCTCGTTTTCTTTGAAGAGAAGTACCCTCAGAACAGCCCACGGCACTCCAGTTTGGGCGAGAGGAAGTGCTCGTTTTTTTGTGGGAAGGAGCTCTCAAGGAGAAGCGCAGACATGTATACAAGAGAAGCTGCGCATTACTCTCTATATTGGTGTGTAGGAGGGGAGGAGAAGCTGCAACACAACCTGTATGGATGAGGTGAAGGTGCCACACATAAAGAATGCAACTTTCTATCATGATGACAGCCCATGTATGTAAGTGACGGATGGCCAGTTTGTGTTCTTTTTTTTGTGAAATAACTCCTATATATATATGAGGATCACCATTCTGTGGCTTTGGAAAACCCATGTATATGATAACCAGCTCTCTGTTTTTGTGGAAAGCTCATGTGTATGAGAAGGACAGCCCTCTGGTTTTGCTTGAGAGAATATGTATGTATGGTGGTATGTTTCTTCAGCAGACAGAGTGAAGACCATAAAGTGATTGTGTCTCCTAGTCACACACTACTTGCCAGGTTTAGAGAATTGAAGTTCCTTACTGATGTTGTGTTTCCTTGGGAAACTGAAGTTTTGCAGAAAGCTCATACGTGATGGAATGTAACCTTGTTTATGTCAAGTGGTTCTCTTACCATTTCTCTGTGGTTATCATTTTGCTTATGGCTGTGAGCCTATTTCATGATGAGGGTGCACCTCTATATGCATATGAATCAATTTAGTAAAGGGTGGCAGATGTTGATGTGCCCATCTCCCCTTGCATGTCTCGATCAAGTGTATGTAGGCTTCGCCCAGTTGCTTGGAAAATTGAATGAGGTTAGAGACAAAGTTTCATGCTTAAGATGGTAAATGTTGTGTTAGCTCACTGAGTAGTTGACTGGTGCCCCTTTTTCTTGATGTTGGTGTGTAATCCGAACTGTGGAAAGGCATTGCTATAGAGGTGTTCCGTGTCTCTCCGCCTCCCTTCACAGTTTTTGGTGCCTCCACTGAGGAGCATTCCTAGAACCTTCAGTTTACAAGACTGAAAACATGTGCATGTGATTAATCTCAGTGAATGACTGCTGTGCCAGGACAGTTGTGTGACAGATGCCTTCTAAATCTGTGCTATATTAGCTTGATTTGACAGCCAACTGAAGTATGGTTTACAGACTGAAATTCTTGGGATTGGTGCCGTTTCACAGTTGATGTGTTGCCTAAAAATTTTGGAATAATTGGGAAATTAGCCAGTTGTGCCTTTTGGGAGTTGGATGGCCACTCTCAATGGATAATCACAATGGACCTCAATTTACTCCTTTCCATTTTACCCAAAGAATTCAGATAAATGTTCATGTGGACAGAAAAATTTTCTTTCAACAGCGTATGGCATATATGTTTGGGCCAGAAAGACTGAGGGAAATATTGGAGTCTCCTTTGCCTGTGGTAATTCCGATGAATAACTATGCAAATTCGTTTGATGTGCATGTGTTCATCCTCTTCTAAACCTGAAGTGTTTTGAAGCTTTTTTCTGAGAATTGAGTTAGTAGAGGGTTTTGTTTTTGCATCTGTGTCAAAAGGGTTTTTTTATCATAGATTGGGTAGCAATGGCTTTCCCTTATCCAGAGTTTCATGGAAAAAGTGATGAGAATGTGAAAGAGTTCTTAGAAAACATGAAAGTTGCGTGCATAAGCAACCATATCCAGATACCCGCTCAAATGTTACGCCTTTTGCAAATCTGTTTGAAGGGTGATGCATGGAGCTGGTGTAAGGGTTACGAGGAGGAGTTGCAAAGGGCTGATCCACCTATGCCATTGACATGGGATAATGTCCGATAGGCTTTAACAGCACAGTTTGTGAAAGTGAAAGATCCAGACAAAGTTTGGCATGAAATACAGGAATTGAGACAAAGAAAAGCGGAGCCCATTGATGATTACATCAAAAAGTTTTCCATATTATGGGAGAGCTTGTGTCAAGCCTTGCAGCCACAAGTGCCCCCACCAGATATGATGAAGAAGGACCGGTTCTTGGTTGGTCTCAAGGAAAACCTGTGTTGGAGGGTAGAACTGAAGAAGCCAAGAACATACGAGGATGCATTGGAGGTGGCAAGGAACAAGGAGTGAAAGTTGAATAGATTAACTCAATTGGGAGTGAGCTCACTACCTATGGTGTCAGAGATGAAGCAAATGGATTCCATGCAAAGTCGGGTTCCAGAGGAGGTTCATCCGGCAGATGCAGTTTCAGTAGCCACTCAAGTTGTGCCAACAATGGTCACTACTGTAGCACAAGATGATGAACTGAGGCAGGACTTGAGGCAAGTGGTTGATTTGATGAAGAATCTCAGCCTAAATATGTTAGGTAATGTGGGAAATAATCGAGGTCGTGTGAGACTTGCAAATCAGCCAGGAGGTGAAGGACAATCAAAGAATGGTTTTGGTGGACAGAACAACGGCAGGGGTTGGAGGCAGTTGCCCACATGCTATAACTGTGGAGAGCTGGGCCACATCAGCCCACAATGTGATAAACCACCAAGAATGGGTGGAGATATGTATCCATTGCCCGCACAGTTGCCGAACCGGTCAAATGATTATGGCATTGAGATTAAGGGTGAGGCAGGACCTAGTGGACTGACCAAGGAGGACAAGGGAAAGACAAAAGTGTTAAGTGTGGTCACCTTGGAGAAGGGAGCAATGTTGGAAGATACATTAGTAATGACTATTGGGAAGAGAACCACAGAGGATAAAGAAGGAAGAAATGAAGCAGGTCCCAGTAGGAAGAAAGGGAAGAGTCATGAGGGTGAAGATGTGAAAGCTAAAAGGAAAAGGAGAGCTCGCCGAAAATTTAACGTCTCAGATTTTCCACTAGGGGAAGGGCAGGATAGCTACGACTTGAAACAGGACCTAAGCAGTAGGAAGGCAGACGTGACCTTTGGACAACTAGTGGAAATGATACCGAAGCTAAGGCGCCAATGGAAGAAACTAGTCAGCCCGTTGGGGAAGGAACCCACAACAGAGGGTCAGTGAGAGTGTTGGCCATTGATGAGTCTTTAGACATTTGTCCCATAGTGGATGTTTGGCACAAGAGGAAGAATCTTGGGCAGGGATACGTGGATGGTGGTGCACAAATTTGTGTAATCACTCAAACATGTGTAGAAAAGATGGGTCTGACAGTAGAAGGAGTTTCAGGATTCCGCATACGACTGGCAAACCATCAAAAGATCAAGTGTCTAGGGGTAGTGAAGAGCTTGGAGATCGAAGCTTATGCAGTCAAAACGGTAGTAGATTTTCATGTAATTCCAGCAGGATTAGGGGCTTATCCTATCATCCTTGGAAGACCATGGTTACACGCCATGCGGGCCGTTCAAGATTGGAGACACGGTACAATCAGCTTATATGGGGAGACAGGGGGCAAAAGATTATTTGACATGAGTAGCAGGAAGCCACTAGATGAAGATTATGAAGAAGGGAGAATTCAAGTGGTGAAGAGTCTTCCACTGTGTCAGATGGGGACAGTGGCACCACCACTAGTAGTGAGGGAGAGGTAAATGTGGCATTTCTGATGGTGGACAGGGTCTTTGAACGGACCGGCATAGTCGCATACATGAAGGGGATTGAAGATGAGTCTAAGGGCCCATACGAGGTGATTGAAGAGCTAATGCAACCCCAAATGAAGCCGCACGAGAAACACGAATTGATGGCCAGGATGATTAGCACAGATCTCTCAGTCGTGGAGAAGGAGAAGTATTTAAAGATGTTGTCAACGTATCCAGATTTATTCATCACATCTTATGAAGAAGTTCGGGGCTTCAAAGAAGAAGATTTGCACATAGAGCTAAAGGAAGGAGCCAAGCCAGTACGTCAAAGATTAAGGAGAATGGGTCCAGAACAGATGAAGGCTTTGCGAGAAGAGGTGGACAAACTACTAAAGGCTGGTTTTATATGCCCTGTGGAGACAACAGAGTGGGTGAGCCTAGTCGTGGTCACTCCCAAAAAGGACAAAAAATGGAGGGTTTGTGTGGATTTCAAACCTTTGAATGCAGCCACAAAGAAGGATCCATACCCACTACCTTTCATTGATCAAATCCTGGATTCAGTGGCGGGTCATGAAAGATACAGTGTGTGTGATGGGTTTTCAGGCTATTTCCAATTGAAGATAGCTCCAGAGGATCAGAAGAAAACTACTTTCATTACGCCATGGGGCTGCTTTTGCTATACAGTACTACCATTTGGGCTAACAAATGGTCCAGCTCACTATCAAAAGAGAGCAAATTGGGCGCTTCTGCCATTCATTGGAAAATGTGTACAGGATTTCATTGATGATTTTTGTGTCTATAGCACACGAATGGATCACTGCGAAAAGCTAGAAATGGTGCTGGAACGATATAATGATTGTGGTGGCCAACTCAATCCCAAGAAGTGTTTCTTTGCAAAACCAAGGGTAAAATTGTTGGGTCATATGGTGTCAGAAAATGGCATTGAGGCTGATCCAGACAAGGTCAAGGCAATCATGCTTCTTCCTTCCCCAGAGTCTACAAAACAGTTGGCAACATTCATTCAGAAGGTAAAGTACATGGCAAGATTCATTTCATTGTCCTCACAGCTTTTATATCCATTACAACAGGTGGCAAAGCACGACCCTTTGCAATGGGATGACAAGTGTGAAGAGGAGTTTCAGAGAGTCAAAGAAGTTTTAGGGGGGATGACAGCAGTGCAGGCTCCAAATTGGGAACAGGTTTTTTATGTGAATCCTTCAGTGGGAGAGGATGCTATTGGTGCTATGTTGCTGCAAAAAGGGAAGGGGAGCCAATATATGCACCCCGTCTATTGTGCTAGTAGGGTAAAGTCAGTAGTAGAGAGGGGACTGTCAGAAATAGAGTTGGTGATGGTAAGTGTGGTGTTTGCTTGCCGACGGTTTTGCCAATATCTTTTGACAAAGCCATTTGTATTCCTAACTAGCTACACATTCTTGCCTCAGCTCATCAATGGTGTAAACATGTCTAAAGCAGTGAAAAAGTGGGTGATTGAATTACAGGAGTTTGAGTTCTCTTTCTTGGTGGAAGAAAGCAACAGAGCTGCTTTGGCAGACTTGTTAACTTATAAGGAAAACCCTCTGCTTGTCAAAGAGGAAAGTGTTAGAAAGGTAGAAAATGTGGCAGAAGTAAGCAATGCTCATGTTTTGTTCTTTGATGGTTCATACAGGAAGAGCCATGATGCAGCTTCTGGTAGTATAGCTCTTTATGACCAGCAAGGTAAGTTGATTTGTAAAAAGGGATTCAAAGTTGATGCTCATACTAACAATGAAGCAAAGTATTCTACATTGGAAGCAGGGCTAAACATTTGCATTAAGCATGGTGTGAAGAGACTATGCATAAGAGGTGATTCTCTACTGGTGGTAAAGCAAATACTAGGAGTATGGAAGAGCAAAAACCCTGCATTAAGGGACAAGTGTTTCAAGATCAAGAGCTTGTTGAGGGAGTTTGAAGCATGGGGCATTCGGCATGTGGAGCGTTCTCTTAATACAGAAGCACATGAAGCAGCACAGGGAATGATTGGTGAGCTATATGTGTTAAAAGCAGATCTGCCACTTTATCGGGGTCGTGAAAGTCTGACACTGGAAGAGGAGTTTTTGTTGACAGGAGTCATTCCTAAGGACATTAAGAAGGCAAAGAAATATGGGTTTGTACGCAGAGCTTGCAAATACAAGCTCATTGGTGACACCTTATACATGCAAGGGGCTGACTTGGTGTTAAGGCGTGTACCATGGAAGGAAAAGCTGTACAGAGTGCTTGAGGAGAATCATGAAGGAGCATGCGGTGGCCACTTTGCATTTAAAATCACATTGCACAAAATTTTACAGGAGGGTTACATATGGCCAAGTATACAAAAAGATGTGCATCACTGGTGTAGCTCATGCAAAAGGTGCCAGGCGTTTGGGAAACGAGTTTTAAAACCAGAATTGCGCAAGACAATTTTGTCCTTTGACATTTTTGAGAAGTGGGGAATTGATGCAGTAGGACCCTTACCCATTACCAGCAGGGGGAAGAGTTATATTTTGACAGCTATGGATTATCTTTCCAGGTGGGCAGAAGCTAGAGTAGTGAAGCAAATTACTGCAAGAGATGTTGCAAAGTTTGTTTATGAAGACATCTGCTGTAAATTTGGGGTGCCCTTGGAGCTTCTTTCTGATCAAGGGCCTGGTTTTAGAGCTGACTTGCTAGAATACTTGTGTGCCAAAATGCGGATTAAGCATAATTTTACTACTCCTTATTACCCGCAGTGCAACGGTTTGAATGAAAGATTCAATGGTGAACTTGTACACATTCTTGCAAAGGTGACAGAACATCAGGGCAAGAATTGGGATCTGGAGCTGTTCAGTGCTTTATGGGCTTATCGTACATCAGTGAAGACAAGCACATGTTTTACACCTTTTTACTTAGTGTATGGAAAAGAAGCTTTGTTACCTGTGGAAGTTGAGTTGCCTACAGTTAAAATGTTAGAAAAGCTGCTAGGGCCTTCTAGCAACACATTTAAAGAGAGACTCTTACAGTTGCAAGAGGTTCAGCTGGACAGGATAAGTGCCTTGGAACATTATGAGAAGATGCAAAATAGGGCATTGACAAAGATAAATGAGAAGATTAAGAAGAAGGGTATTGAGGAAGGTGATTTGGTGCTACGCTATAATAGTAAGCTCAATAAAACCTTTCAAAAGAAGTTCCAAGTGAAATGGGAGGGGCCCTTCAGAGTGATGAATTGCTTTGCTAATGGCACATATCAATTGGCTGACCTTGATGGGACCCCACATGTATCAAGGGTGAATGGTTTGCGTCTCAAGCTATATCATGCACGACTGATGATGGTAGACAAGGATGAAAGAATTGAAGTAGTGAAAAACAGTGTCTTTGAGAACATGGCAACATCAGATGCATTGAGTCTCACGACACTGTTTTTTGCTGACCATGAATGATCTAGCAGGCTAGGGGATGGGCAAACTATGTTAGGTATTTTTTTGGTAATAGTTTCTTGGCATGTGTACACACTCATGCATGGCATTTACAAATAAAGGGTGTCCATCTCTAAGGGCTAAAGGGGGTATAAGGCCACATGTGGATGGATCTAACAAAAATATGCAATGTGTACAGTTAGTTGTTGGTTTACCTTGATAAATGGGAAATGAAAGGGGTGAATCAGTTTCACAAGGTAGGTTTTAGCACTATCATATGTGGACAAGGTTGTTGACAAATAATGTGAGCATGCAGAGCACTATTTTTTTAAAGCTGGACAAGGACCCGTTAGAGGAGGTCAGCTACAGTACCGGTCCTTGGCATTTCATGGGAAACAAAGGTATGTGTGGTGCAAAGTCTTCCTTGAATGCAAGAGTCACCTTGGGATTTAATACAAGGCTTGCTAATATTTCTCTTTTAATTTCAAAAGCTCTTTTGGTATTAAAAAAAACCCGGCCTCGTTAGGGAGCTAAGAGGACCAGCTTAGGCCCCCGGCAGAGCCGGGGGGGCAGGTCTGCGCTAACGTAATTCCTATGCACATTCTGACGCTGGGAGGGTGGGGGGCTGGGGGGCTGGGAGGCACAGTCCGAGCCCCCGACAGAGCCGGGGGCACGTCTGCACTAGCGCAGACCTGGTGAGGAGGACGACGCTTGGAGTCACACAGTGCAAGGGCCATTGAAGCTTCCTACTTCCGCTAATTAAGCTTTACAATTTCTACAACCACCAACTCCTTTGAAATGATAGAGCAGCAGTTTCTACATTCCCACATGCGACTTCTGCGTTTTCCTTTCTAAGCAACAATCAAATCTAGAGCCTGCTTGCTCTGCCCGACTCGGTCCAGCTGTTCCACATAGGAGAGCAAAACGTGTATGACGTTGTGAAGGGAGGCGGAGAGACACGGAACACCTCTATAGCAATGCCTTTCCACAGTTCGGATTACACACCAACATCAAGAAAAAGGGGCACCAGTCAACTACTCAGTGAGCTGACACAACATTTAACATCTTAAGCATGAAACTTTGTCTCTACCCTCATTCAATTTTCCAAGCAACTGGGGGAAGCCTACATACACTTGATCGAGACATGCAAGGGGAGATGGGCACATCAACATCTGCCACCCTTTACTAAATTGATTCATATGCATATAGAGGTGCACCCTCATCATGAAATAGGCTCACAGCCATAAGCAAAATGATAACCACAGAGAAATGGTAAGAGAACCACTTGACATAAACAAGGTTACATTCCATCACGTATGAGCTTTCTGCAAAACTTCAGTTTCCCAAGGAAAGACAACATCAGTAAGGAACTTCAATTCTCCAAACCTGGCAAGCAGTGTGTGACTAGGAGACACAATCACTTTATGGTCTTCACTCTGTCTGCTAAAGAAACATACCACCATACATACATATTCTCTCAAGCAAAACCAGAGGGCTGTCCTTCTCATACACATGAGCTTTCCACAAAAACAGAGAGCTGGTTATCATATACATGGGTTTTCCAAAGCCACAGAATGGTGATCCTCATATATATATGAGTTATTTCACAAAAAAAAGAACACAAACTGGCCAGCTGTCACTTACATACATGGGCTGTCATCATGACAGAAAGCTGCATTCTTTATGCGTGGCACCTTCTCCTCATCCATACAGGTTGTGTTGCAGCTTCTCCTCCCCTCCTACACACCAATATAGAGAGTAATGCGCAGCTTCTCTTGTATACATGTCTGCGCTTCTCCTTGAGAGCTCCTTCCCACAAAAAAACGAGCACTTCCTCTCGCCCAAACTGGAGTGCCATGGGCTGTTCTGAGGGTACTTCTCTTCAAAGAAAACGAGCTCATCTCCTTTCTCTCTCAAACACAGAGAGCAGCTTCTTACACACAAGGAAAAAACACACGGGCTCTCACTCCTTGAAGACTGCGCCTTCTCACACAAAGGCTGCGCTTCTCCCCTTACACACATGGGCTACGCAGGCTCTCTGAGAGCATTAGAGCAACGAGCTCTCCCACACACTCTGAAAACTACAGCTATGCACCTTCTCTTATACACATGGGCTGCGCAGGCTCTCTGAGAGCATTAGAGCAACGAGCTCTCCCACACACTCTGAAAACTACAGCTACGCACCTTCTCTTATACACATGGGCTGCGCAGGCTCTCTGAGAGCATTAGAGCAACGAGCTCTCCCACACACTCTGAAAACTACAGCTACGCACCTTCTCTTATACACATGGGCTACACAGGCTCTCTGAGAGCATTAGAGCAATGAGCTCTCCCACACACTCTGAAAACTACAGCTACGCACCTTCTCTTATACACATGGGCTGCGCAGGCTCTCTGAGAGCATTAGAGCAACGAGCTCTCCCACACACTCTGAAAACTACAGCTACGCACCTTCTCTTATACACATGGGCTGCGCTGCCCGTTCAACCAAGAAAACATTATACTATTCGTAATGTCAGGTGCCAGAGAGCTCACCCCCACCTCCACGCGGCCCTCCTTTGAAAATTGAGGCTAGTTGACGAATTCTTTGAAGCAATCCAAGGCCACCTTCTATTACAAAGCTTCTATACTCACTCAAGACGTGAGGATAGATTTTATAAATTGCCACAAAGGGCGGGTTGGTTAGGATTACATAGAATCTAAGCAATGATTTTATATTCACGTGATCACAAGATTTTTTTTGTTAATAACATGTGTTAATATGTTATTAACATGTTCACATGTTAACATGTTCTCAGAAAAGCCGGTGGCAAGCGACCTGGTAACCGGATAAAATCCCGTCGGGCTTTTGCTATACCCGGCGGTCCCGCCGGGATAAAGCAAAACCCGGCGAGTCCCGGCGGGGTCGTCATCTAGCCCGGCGGGGTACAATTTCCTATATATATGGGCCCGGGGGCCCTTTGGGAGACTGGGAGTTCATTGCTGACAGCATACACAGGTAATGAAACTTGTGTGTGTGTGTGTGTGTATGTGGGTGTGTTCGTGCAGGCAGCCGCCCACTGTCGCAATGCGCGACAGGATGTGGGTGGTCCGCCACACGAGGGATGTGTGTGTGGGTGTGTGTTCGTGCGGCCAGTCGCCCATTGTCGCAATGCGCAGCAAGATGTGGGTGGCCCGCCACACGACAGGTGTGTGTGTAAGGCCATTCTTCGGAATGGTGCTTACCCTGGGGCACTTAGTCGGTAACGTGGCTAGTCTGTGTCCTATGGTAAGTATGGCACGCTGTAGCGGTACTAGTTAGTAACGCGGCAAGCATAGTATTGTTATGGCGATGTCACCTTCCCTTCCCTTCCCTTTGTCAAATGCGGACATATGGTCGGTAACCCGGCCAGTGTATGTTCGTATCCTATTCGTATTCCCATAGAATCGGGCGGCATTTTGTCGTTAACGCGGCAAGTTGGTGTCGTCCGCTAGTGCATAAATTGTTTTTTGCATATTGCGGCATTTGATCGTTAACGCGGTCGAAAAAATGACGTAAATTTGCTTGCATATTACGGCATATGATCGTTAACGCGGTCGAAAAAATGTCATAAATTTGTTTGATTTGACTTGTATTGTTTTTATTGTGTTTGATCCATGCGATACTTGGTTTCTAACGCGGCATGAGTATTTCATGGATCAAAGTTTACATCATATTTTCTAAATGTTTTATTTTATAATATCGTGATTCTTAACTCAAAAAATATGAATATCTTTCTCTTTTTACCCCCCTCTCTCTCTCTCTCATGATACACTTCACAACTCTTTCTCTCTCTCTCTCTCATGATACACTTCACAACACGATAGATGTGTAGATAAGGATTTCTTTTTATTTCTCTTAAAATATACATAATTCCTAATAATTTCTTTTTTCTCCCTCTATTTACTTAAAAATTAGAACAGTACATTATTTTCCTCTTTAGGAACTCACAAAAACATTAAAAATGTCATCTAATGTTTCTTCTCTCTATCTGTCACAACTCTCTCTTCCTCTCCTCTCTCTCTCTCTCTCATGATACACTTCACAACTCTTTCTCTCTCTCTCTCTCATGATACACTTCACAACACGATAGATGTGTAGATAAGGATTTCTTTTTATTTCTCTTAAAATATACATAATTCCTAATAATTTCTTTTTTCTCCCTCTATTTACTTAAAAATTAGAACAGTACATTATTTTCCTCTTTAGGAACTCACAAAAACATTAAAAATGTCATCTAATGTTTCTTCTCTCTATCTGTCACAACTCTCTCTTCCTCTCCTCTGTCTCTCTCTCTCTCATGATACACTTCACAATTCTCTCTCTCTCTCTCTCCCTCTCTCTCTCTCTCTCTCTCTCATGATAGACTTCACAACTCTCTCTCTCTCTCTCTCTCTCTCTCATGATACACTTCACATCTCTCTCTCTATCACGATAGGTGTGTAGATGAGGAGTGCTTTAGGATTACAAAACATTATTTTTCTCTCTTTAGGAACTCACAAAACTATAAAAAATGTCATTTAATTTTTCCTCGCTCTCTATCTGTCATACCTCTCTCTCTTCCTCCCCCCCTCTCTCTCTCTCTCTCGTTCGATAATGTATACACTTCATAAGTAATAATGCACTTGTTGCGGTTGTCTCACGTTCGATAATGTATTGCATGATGTTGAGTTCAGTAATATTGTTTGATATATTCTGTTTTTGTTTGATCATCGATAAGTAATGATACACTTGTTGCTGTTCACTCACGTTTGATGATGTATTGGATGATGTTGAGTTCATTAAAATTATTTGATATTCCGTTTTTGTTTGAACATTGATAAGTAATGATAAACTTGTTCTTGTTCTCTCACGTTTGCTTGATGTTGATTTCAGTAATGTTTGATATTCTGTTTTTTTGTGTTTAGTGATATTTGCTAGATTTACGAAGACGACCAACATGCTTTCCCCCCCGAAGAGCGTAAAATCGTTCTACGAGCAATTCACATTGAAGCAGTCATCGTAGTGTTACAATGTGCTGATGATGTCGTCAAAGAGATCAATGAGTCTCAGATACTCATGCGAGATCTAATAGACCAGATATGGGAAAATGCACAGCGTCGGCTTCGAAGCGAAGGCAACGCTGAGTTGCTTGATAGACAGAAGATAGCAGATTTCAACCATCAACACATAACACGAACCATTTTGGGGAGCATGCGTGTAGCATGCAGTGATCTTAGAGATGCTGCCCCGCCTGAAGCCAATATGCAACGTTTACAGTTATGGAACGTTGTATGGAGTAAGCAAAGAGCCAAGAGCAAGCGCATGAAGGCGTTGGATGCAGAGTCCCTCCCCAAAAGAGTGCGCATTGCCCAGGACGTCGCTGCAACGTCCAGCCAGGCAGATGCAAGTGGTACAGGTGTCATTAATCGTACCATCTACAATTCTATGTGCACACATCTCATTGGCATCCCGCACGAGGCTCTGTTCGAAGGGCGAACAATAGGCTCCGGTGTTTTTGGCACAGTAAAAGAGTATACAGTTAAAGGTATATCATTTTTACCGCAGCACATTACTTTTTGCGGAAAGCACTACAAAGGAGAAGGCAGCGCCAAGTTCGAGAGCTTCCAGGCAGAGCAGGGTATGCAAGTGCTACATCCATCGATTGTCCGGTGTATTGCCTTTACAAAAGAAGCTCCTTGGATCACTATTTTCCCGTACTATAATGGCAGCGCTCTTGGTGATACTCTTTTGAAGGTTCCCTTCAGATTCAGTGAGTTCACCAGAGCAATTTTTCGTTTGGATCGAGGATGGAGACAACCCCCGTTTGATAATATTCCTTTAAGTCATCTAGAACTGTCTAAAATAAAACAAATAGTAATAACCATGCCACATATTATGCATGCCCTGGGTGGTGGCAGGAATTGTACATACCGAACTACATCCATTCAATGTAGTGTTGGATTTTACAAAAGAGTTGAAGCCACGCATAGGTATTATCGATTGGGGGTTACTGCTGAGAGCGCCCAAAAAACGGGTGTCTCTCAATTTTGTATTTGAAGCAGACAAGAACCTTGAGAAGGTGGCACAGGCAGTCTCCTACGACGCAGACAAAGAGCGAAATAAACGGCCGTGGATAGCCCCGGAGCTTTATGATCCATTTTTGGCAGATGCATACACTCCTGCATCGGATGTTTTTGCCTTGGGATATTTATTACAAATTTTATATGACTTTTGGCAGAAAGTACAAGAGTTGTGGATGGATAATAGTTCCTATGACAAAGTTACCATGGATACTATTATTCATAGAGTCAAAAATTGGATGTTTCTGCCTAATCGCGATGAGCGAAAATCAATTTTGCAAGTAGTTGAATTTTTTAGATCACTAAATACTGACCCAACGAGGGCACAACGTCCTCTTGTAGAGCTATCGGTGTCATTCACCCCAACTTTGTAATGATACAGTATCAAGAGATTAAGTTTCAGGAATGGCATTTTGTTTCTCTCTTCAAAATTTGATGTGTTCATTGTTTGAAATATTATCTCATTGAGTCTTTGCAATATCTCTCTCCTCTTGTGGTGTTTAAATTTATGTTTTCTCTTCAAAATTTGATGTGCGTGCATTGTTTGAAGTATTTTTAGAGTCAAGTGGATATTTCTCATCGAGTCTTTGCAATACATATCTCCTCTCGTGGTGTTTAACTTTAAGATTTTGAGAGTAATGGTCAATTTATCTTACGTTGATCTTTACAGTTCATTAAAATCCTAAAGTCATTTATATTCATGCAGATATGGCAGAGGCGCAAGCGAACAAGCATCAGGAGTTAGCCAAGAAGGCATATGAGCGAATGAAGGCCCTTGCACATGGCGCCTGACAGCCCGCGAAGCTACAAGAACAGCATGCAGGTTGTCGAAATGGACAAATCCAACTTATGCCCAATGGAAATGGCATAAACAAACGCGTAACCACAGAGATGATAAAGCAAATATGGCCATGTCCAGATGGCGAGATAAGAAGGGAAGATGGAAGATTTCACGTTGCTAGGGATTTCATTAACGTCTTCACAATTTTATGATCACGTTAACAAAACCTATTGTTAACATATTAAAACTTGTGATCACATTGTATATTCACATGACGTGAGCAATGACCTGCCAGAACCCACTAGTCCCGCAACACCTCCGGGCTTTTGATTTTCCCGGCGGGCCCACTGAGAAAACTAATTATCCCGGCGGGCCCGCCGGGAAAAAGAAGAACACCGGCGGGGTACTATTCTGTATATAAACACTGCCCGCCGACACCCATCGTACAACTTTTGGGGAGATAGTCCTTGTTTTGGGGGCGTGATATCTCTCCTCAAAGTACTTGTAGAGCTCTCGAGTTGCTAGAAGTGTCCTCTTGGGAAGAACGTCCTTATCTTAGGGGCTGTCGTCTTTCCTTGTAGGCACTCCTAAGGCTATTGAGCCACTCGTCCTTAGTTCTTTGAACTGGGGGCAGGGTGTGGTTCGTAGCTATTACTTGTGGAGATTTAGGGACAAATTTGGAGTCATTCAGCTTTGCATTTGAGCCACGTACGTAATCTACCTCATTCTGCTTTATGAATGGTTTGATGGAGCCAAGAGTCTTGCTTAGGGGCTTGTATTGGTTCTTGATACTTGATATAGTTTAGAGTAGACAAGGGTCTATTGTCCTATACTAGAGTATTGGGCAAGCATAGATCTTTGATTTTCTTTGTGAATGTTAGAGAAGGTCTATTGTCCTATACTAGAGTATTAGGCAAGCATAGATCTTTGATTGTGTAACGTATCCTTAATTGGGTACAAAAGGCATCCTTCATTGGGGGTGCAATGTGCATGATAGTTTCGAAGTAGTTTTGTAGTAAGACTTTGCAAGATAGTTTGAAGTAGTTTTGTGTTATGTGATGATCTTTTGTATTTGTCAAGATAGTTTCGAAGTACTTTGTTTGCTAATGTATGTTTCGTAATACGTGAGTGATTTGTTGTTTTTTCATTTGTGTATTCATTGTTATATGCTTGGTTGAATAGGTTATTTGTTGAGATGGAGGACAATGTTGGATCCAGTGATACCTCCAATAGAGTCCAAATTTCAAATAGCAGGAAAAAAAAGGCACCTGGGATAGAGTGGCAATATGCAATTAACGTTGGTGATCGATTCATAGATTGGGAGTGTAAGCTATGCCATGCAGTAAAATCAGGTGGGGCGCCTCGACTAAGAGAACACTTTTTAGGCGGACCGAAGAAAAAGTCATGTACCCACCCCTCTGCACCTATAGTGGCCAAATGCATAAGAGAAGAAATTCAAAAGAAAGATTCAAGAAAACATGACAGTCCTACCGTTAATGTATCAAGGCAGCAAGAACACTGTTGTTCTAATCATCAAACTCCCGCTACATTGCCTACTTGTACCCCGAACGGCAATGTGCAACCAGAAAGTAATCTACCCAGTGCATCTTCCTGCAAGCGAAACTTTGACGTGGGAAATATACCCATGCGTCAAACTTCATTGCAAGAAAGCCTACGTGAAGGTCGACTTGATGATGCACAACTCGCCCTTGCTGAAGCGATTTACTTTTCTGGGAGTGCTATGATGATGGTGGACAGTGAGCATTGGAAGAGAGCATGGAAGAAAATTGGTGAGTTTGGACCAGGGTTTTCACACACACACACACACACACACACAATGCTCACTAGCACACCGTAAAACGAAGGGCGGAGAGGACAATGTGGAGCGTAGGGGACGGCTCAACTAGGGTGTGCGCAACTTAGAATGAGAAAGAGAAGAACACGCTTGCATATAATTCAAAAAACTTTGCATGCCTCATTGACATGTTATTAACGAAAAAAAATTGTGATCACGTGAATATAAAATCATTGATTATAATTGAAACATGTTGTATATCCTATTTAGGATAGGCTTCAAGCACAATACTACAAGCATAAATGCATATGTCACATCATGCACTCTTATTCTCCATTTATTAGTTATATAAGATAATATTTGTATATCTACAATCTCTTCACAACCATCACCATACTAACTAACCATTATATCAATTTTCAGGACATAACTATATTTTGTATTTAACATCACTAAAAGAAAAATTGTTTCTCATTTAAAAAATGTAGCAAAAATATTTAGGCAGGATTTTAACAAGTCTGCTTTGCATCATTCTTATGAATTGGGAAACTTAAGCATCAATACATAAGTAATAGAACTAGATAAGAAGCTAGATACATTTTTTGCCACTAAAAAAGCTAAGGTATAAACTTGCCATTGTTGAGTCACTTTATGCTTTGCATCATTCTTATGAATTGAGAAATTAAAGCATCAACATGCACAAGTAATAGAACTAGATAAGAAACTAGATACATGTTTTGCCATTCAAAAAGCTAAGGTAGAAGCTTACCATTGTTGAGTCACCTTATATTTTAACACTTAAAGCTAGCTAGAATGGAGCTCCTTTATCTATTTTGTAGATGTGTACTTTAAGGGTCAAGGTCTTATTGTCAATCATCTCAAAGACGCAAATATCGCCTTCTTGAAGTCGATGATCAATGAAATAGCGTTTCCATCCCTCCTCAAGTGTTACTCCCTCCTCAAGTGTTACTCTTGTGCGTGAATAAGACGAATGAACTATCCACTTTCCTTTAGAGGCATCAACAAGAGAGACAACGCATGGTCCCTTGGGCATGTATTTGGCGAACTCGCACGGGGGATGTCCTACAAAAGGAGGACACAAACATTAGAACAATGAAAACATAAACACTAGAGACAATGAACTACAGGAAGGGGAAAGGATTGATCGTGTAGCCCAAATGTTTTGATATCATTGTGAGTGCAACGTGCTCTGATTTTATATTCACGAGATCACAAATTTTTTTTGTTAGTAACATGTGTTAACATGTTATTAACATGTTCACATGTTAACATGTTCTCAAAAAAGCCGGTGGTGGCAAGCGACCTGGTAACCGGATAAAATCCCGCCGGGCTTTTGCTATACCCGACGGGCCCGCCGGGATAAAGCAAAACCCGGCTGGTCCCTGCGGGGTCGTCATCTAGCCCGGCGGGGTACAATTTCCTATATATATGGGCCCGGGGGGCCCTTTGGGAGTTCATTGCTGACAGCATACACAGGTAATGCAACTTGTGTGTGTGTGTGTGTGTGTATGTGGGTGTGTTCGTGCGGGCAGCCGCCCAACTGTCGCAATGCGCGGCAGGATGTGGGTGGTCCACCACACGAGGGATGTGTGTGTGGGTGAGTTCGTGCGGGCAGCCGCCCATTTGGTAAACCCTCCGGCTGCCATTTTTGCAGACTAGTTTTCCACTTCCATTTTGCTTGCATTAAGGTTGTGCTGTTTGATGTCTTGCAGCGGTTGCAACTCTCTGTCACTAAAGCCTGCCTGGATCTGGGTGTGGGCAGAGACATTGAGTTGGAGGAAGAGACCAGGCAGGTGTGGAATGTAGGGCTAAAACATCCGAGCAGTGGGAGCTTCATTTGCAAAGGATGGAAAAAGTTCGCCCGCTCTACTACAAGCTCCAAGTGGGGGATATCATGAAGATGAAGATAGTGAGCCAGCATCGAATCTTAGTGCATATCAGGCGAACCCTCATAATGCCACCACCTACATGCGGCCGTCAATATACAACTTAAGAGGACCAGCACGACTCTCCAATCCAACAACAGCCCATAATGCAAAATACAACTCAAGAGAAAAACGACCACCCTCCCATCCAAGCGCCCATAAGGAGGAAGGTGTAGAAGTTGCTCAGAGCTCGGAGTTGGCAACGGCACCCATTATCTCAAAAAGACATCCCCTATGCTACATAAAACTAAAGGCTTCCAACGTCAGAAAGCCCTTATGCCGAGCGCATTTTCTTGGAGGTGTACGGTCGTCCTCTCCATAACGCCGACGCTCCACTCTATTTTGCTAAGATGCTATATGCTCAATTTATCCTAGAAACTCCGGTGGACTTCGCCTCCAGAGAGGCCACTGTCAACACCCATGACATACGTGAAGAGATAGTGACATTCACAAGGGAAGAACTTGCTCTCATGGTGGAGGGCGCTAGATTGGAGTTAAACAAGGTCAAAGAAAGCTTAGGGGTGTTGAGATTCAAGCTCGATGTCAGTGTGAGCCAGCTATGCTATGTGCTGGCAGATTAGGTAGGAACATGTGTGAGACATAAATGACCGCGTGTCCAGCTGGTCATAGTGTGTGGACATTAGCTAGGGTTAGTAGAGTGTGGACACAACTCATTGTGTGTTGTGTGGATTATGGATTAGTGCATTATGCTTTGTGTGAGAGTGGACATGGCTTCCCTCTATGGTTAGGGTTTGCAATATACATTAGGGTTTACTCTTGTGTGTGTGTCTCCTTCTCCTCTACCGTTCTTTCACTTGGTTTTCAGATCTCTACAGCAGATTCTTCACTCTATGTGAAGAAGACACAGCATGGGATTGTTTTACTAGTCATCTATGTGGATGACTTGATTATCACAGGTGATCATGGTGCAGATGTGATGCATGTCAAGAAAGCTTTGAGTGGGCAATTTGACATGAAAGATCTTGGTGAGTTGAGATATTTCCTTGGCATTGAAGTGGTGAAAGATCATGCAGGTACTTGGTTAGTACAGCGCCAATATGCATTGGATATGTTGGCAAAGTATGGCATGACAGGGTGTAAGCCTATGAGTACACCATTGGAGCAAAATGTGAAGTTGCGGGTTGATTATGGCGAGGAATTGGATGATCCTTCTATGTACAGGAAGATGGTTGGTAGTCTCATATACATGACTATCACATGCCCAGATTTGAGTTATGCAGTGGGGCTAGTGAGCCAGTTTATGCAGAGCCCCAGGAAACCACATTTGGATGCAATGAGACGCATCATGAGATATGTGAAGACCACAACACATTATGGTTTATTTTATGAGAGTGGTAAAAGCTTGGACATACATGGCTACACAGATGCTGATTGGGCAGGTAGCGCATATGACAGGAGGTCCACTAGTGGATATGCTTTTACACTTGGAAGTGTCGTGGTGAGTTGGAGTAGCAAAAGGCAACCTATAGTTGCTTTGTCCAGTACAGAGGCTGAGTACAGAGGAGCAGCCATTGCTACTTGTGAGGCTATATGGTTAAAGAGTCTCTTGGCAAATTTATGTGAGCCTCTTGATGGCAAAGTTGTCATACATTGTGACAACATGAGTAGTATACAGTTGGCAAAGAATCCAGTGTTTCATGCGAGGACCAAACACATAGAGGTCCATTATCACTTTGTCAGAGAGAAGGTGCTGGATGGTACAGTTGATCTTCACTATGTGAAGACTGATGAGCAGGTGGCTGATATCTTCACGAAGCCACTTAGCAGGGAGAAGTTTGAGTACTTCCGGACTATGTTGGGAGTACATGGGATGAGCTTGAGGGGGAGTGTTGAAAGTCTTGATATCCCAAGCTCATCTACATCTTCATCGGCAGTACATCATGAGCTTGAGAGGGGCTGTTGAGATTCAAGCTCGATGTCAGTGTGAGCCAGCTATGCTATGTGCTGGCAGATTAGGTAGGAACATGTGTGAGACATAAATGACCGCGTGTCCAGCTGGTCATAGTGTGTGGACATTAGCTAGGGTTAGTAGAGTGTGGACACAACTCATTGTGTGTTGTGTGGATTATGGATTAGTGCATTATGCTTTGTGTGAGAGTGGACATGGCTTCCCTCTATGGTTAGGGTTTGCAATATACATTAGGGTTTGCTCTTGTGTGTGTGTCTCCTTCTCCTCTACCGTTCTTTCAACAAGGGGCACAGCTAGCAGAGAAGGAGAAAGAAGTTGACCGATTAACTCAAGCGTCAACTCCTCCCTCGGCCAATAGAGGGATTCAAGAGCAGCTAACAAAGATCAGCCAAGATGTGCAAAGCATCTCTTCACGTATTGCTCCTATGCGCCAAGGAAACCACATCTCTCATTTTTTGATACATCCTGATCTTGTGGGAGTTTCTACTGAGGCTACTAGTTCCTCCACCCCCTAATGTCCTGTATGTTACAAAGTATTCGATGGGTGGAGCGGCCAGTATATACTACCCTGTGGACACTACTACCACTTAATATGTTTAGTGAGGCAAATGCAAAATACTTCCACATGTGCATTGTGCAGTGTCCCAATAAATCAAGGTATTTATACAGTGTTCGGCATGGCTAGCGAATATAAACCACCAGGACCTTTAGATGCAACTCCTAGTGCAATTCGTAATTTATTTCAAGATGAAAGCTAAGAAAAACAAATCTTACTTTTGTATTGATAATTTCTCCAAATACGATCATTTGTACAAGTACTTTTTATGAAATTAATGAAGTGACTTCTTCCTCTATGTCATTATCTTGCTCCAAAATTCTTTCACCGTTTACTCTCTCGTCTGCTAAATTAAGCTCATCTAAGTCAATGTCTAAATTGTCTTCTATCTCAAGGGTGGTGCACAACGTGCGTCCAACATCAAAGTTCTCGTCTACTACATCATCACAATTGTACATCCATCTTGGCATATCTTCTTCATACTCTTCGCTTTCAATGTCTCGCAAGATCTTTTCATTGCAATACATGTAAACAAGTTTATCTGCTTGATCTGCAAGAAGTCGATTGCGAATAGTACTGTGAATATATTTGTACATGCTCTAGTTTCTTTCTGAGCCTGAGTTTGAAGAGCATTGACTTAGAACCTTCATCGCAAGGTTGCGCAATAAAGCATAATGCTCACCACCATTCATCATCCACCACTTCCATGCAGGTTGCTCTTTAGCCATTTGTTGAACAAGGGAGTTGGAAAATAAACCCTCTTTCAATCGAAATGAGGTCATCTCCTTTATGCACTGTACACGATCATCATCATTATTATAGAAAGTGTTTACCACTTTATAAAAAACTTGCACCACCTCAACGTTGGACATCAAATCCATATTCCAATATTCAGGATGTAACATGTAAGCAGCACTGTGTAGTGGTGAATGCGCTCCAATCCATCTAGCATGAAAGTACTTCAATAGAACTTTTCTTTGTCTACTGGAGAATGGTACACGCCATTGCTTTTCCACCACTGAATGCTCTAATTTCTCAGGACACTCCAAACTCCGCTGGACAGTCCACCATTGCATCCATGCTTTTCTGAGATTAGGCGCTCTTTGATCAAGACTTCGTACAGCATACATAACAGGCATCATTACATGGTATGCATCCATCACACTGTTCCACCAACTTCTTCTCATAAGCACTCCCTTCAAGACTTTGATTTTCTCTTTCACTTTTTCAAGTTGAGTGTTCTCCCAGTCATGAAATGCCATGCATGTAAATTTTTCGCAAACTGCATCATTATTTCTAAGAAGAGACTCAAAAGTGTAAAAGTGAGTGCAAGACCTAGTCTCCACTGGAAGCTTTAACATAATTGACATGCGAGGTCGAAAAATATCTAACACTCTCTGTCTCTTGAGCATGAATTTCACAAGCTGGTGAGCAATGTCGACGATTGAGGCAAACCATTTGGTATCATCAGATTTATACCAATCTTTTAATACAAGACTCAAACTATGAGTATTACAGCCTACCGGAAAAATATGTGGATATTGTCGCTGTCTTCTCTTATGCGTTTGGCCACTATAGGTGCAGAGGGGTGGGTACATGACTTTTTCTTCGGTCCGCCTAAAAAGTGTTCTCTTAGTCGAGGTGCCCCACCTGATTTTACTGCATGGCATAGCTTACACTCCCAATCTATGAATCGATCACCAACGTTAATTGCATATTGCCACTCTATCCCAGGTGCCTTTTTTTTCTGCTATTTGAAATTTGGACTCTATTGGAGGTATCACTGGATCCAACATTGTCCTCCATCTCAACAAATAACCTATTCAACCAAGCATATAACAATGAATACACAAATGAAAAAACAACAAATCACTCACGTATTACAAAACATACATTAGCAGACAAAGTACTTCGAAACTATCTTGACAAATACAAAAGATCATCACATAATACAAAACTACTTCAAACTATCTTGCAAGGTCTTACTACAAAACTACTTCAAAACTATCATGCACATTGCACCCCCAATGAAGGATGCCTTTTGTACCCAATTAAGGATACTTTACACAATCAAAGATCTATGCTTGCCCAATACTCTAGTATAGGACAATAGACCTTCTCTAACATTCACAAAGAAAATCAAAGATCTATGCTTGCCCAATACTCTAGTATAGGACAATAGACCCTTGTCTACTCTAAACTATATCAAGTATCAAGAACCAATACAAGCCCCTAAGCAGGACTCTTGGCTCCATCAAACCATTCATAAAGCAGAATGAGGTAGATTACGTACGTGGCTCAAATGCAAAGCTGAATGACTCCAAATTTGTCCCTAAATCTCTGCAAGTATTAGCTACGAACCACACCCTGCCCCCAGTTCAAAGAACGAAGGACGAGTGGCTCAATAGCCTTAGGAGTGCCTACAAGGAAAGACGACAGCCCCTAAGATAAGGACGTTCTTCCCAAGAGGACACTTCTAGCAACTCGAGAGCTCTACAAGTACTTTGAGGAGAGATATCACGCCCCCAAAACAAGGACTATTTCTCCAAAAGTTGTACGATGGGTGTCGGGCAGTGTTTATATACAGAATAGTAACCCGCCGGTATTCTTTCTTTTTCTCGGAGGGCTCGTCGGGCTTTTATCTTTCCTGGCGGGCCCGCCGGGATAAATGTTTTCCCGGCGGGCTCGCTGGGAAAGATAGAAGCCCGGAGGTATTACGGGACTAGTGGGTTCTGGCAGGTCATTGCTCAGGTCATGTGAATATATAATGTGATCACAAGTTTTAATATGTTAACAATACGTTTTGTTAACGTGATCACGAAATTGTGAAGACGTTAATGAAATACCTGAATCTAAGATAGCTTGAAAAATGAGTTCGTGTGGCCAGACATTGAGGGAGTCTTCAGGGAGTCTTCATCAATGACCTTCATAAGCTTTGCTCTTATCTTGTATAGTCTTGAGTAACTCACCTCTAGTTTCCCAATATGCCGGCTTTTCTTTTAAGTACAAATGTGGTTGACTTTTATGTAACATTGATGTGGCCGGCTTTGTATAGAATAATTGTGTGTGCCCAAGCACTTATCAGGTTCAAAAACGTATGCTTTTAGAAGCTTTTCTAAACTTAGTATAAAGCTCCAATACTATCTACACGTATCTCGTCAGGTTCATTGTGGCAATACTTCTACACAAGCATACTTTTACGGCTTTGTCATTGTGGGGATACTTCTATGACGCTACCATGTGGGCATACCCCAAGATTTTTATGGTTTGGAACTTTAAAGATAGGTATATACATTTTTTATCTTTAAAAGATTATTTTTTATATTTAAGTAAGTAAGATAGTATGTAGGTATGTATGTATATATGTTAGTATGTGGGTAGCTCGTGTATGTATGTATGTATGTATGTATATATGTTAGTATGTAGGTAGCTCTTGTATGTATATATGTATATGTATATGTTGTATGTGTATATGTATGAGGTGTATGAATTTAGGTAGGTATATGAATATATATACTTATATCAATAAGTATGATGTGGATCAAATGACTTTGAAATTAATATTTATATGGAGTATATCTTTAAAAGATTGAAATTTACATTGTTGATCTTTCAAAGCTTGTTATTTATATGTAAGTTCTTGGTCCTTTACAAAGCTCGTACTACTTGTTCATTGCTCCAAAAAGCTCGGCAAAAAAAGCTCGCAAAAAAAATTTTCCCTCATCAATCCTAGGAATAGGATACTTATTCTTAATTGTTAATTGATTCAGTCCTCTATAGTCAATGCTACATAGTCTCAACTTTCCATCTTTCTTCTTTTGAAAGAGAACGGGCGCACTCCATCGTGAGACACTGGGTCTGACGAATCCCTGTTCTAAGAGTTGTCTTAAATATTCCTTAAGTTCTAGGGCTTCAGGGACTGGCATTTTGTATGCACGCTATGTTGAGATATCGAGCTCGTCTAGTGAGGCGGTGGCCACTGATGACCCGCCTGGGGGATAGGCCCCACACTTACACAACTGGCATGGTTGGTGAGATCATGGGAGATATGCGGCCAGTGGGATGACAGGCTGTGTGACAACCATTCTAGAGACTGGCATAGTTATAGCGCCATCTCATTTAGTCGGGTTCACACTATAGAGAACCCGTGTATGTATTGGTTGAGTACCTTTCATATTGTGTGTACTCTTATCTTGTATATGGTGTGTTGAGTGTTGAGTAGAGAAGAAGAAGACTTCAGCCTCTCACCTTGTGTGTGAGTGTGTCTGTGTGCTTACAAGAGCTCAAGCTCTCTTCCCCCCTGCATCTTTTCATGGTATCAGAGCCTGGTTCGTGCTAAGGGCTGAGCTACAAGCAAGAGAACCACAGGAAGCGGTACGAGGGTAAGAGCTTCAACTACTCTTCCCTATTTGTGTTGGTGACTACACCCTTGTCGGGAGCTCTACGGGAGGCACCGGCAACGATCTCTGATTGAGGAGCTTTCTTCGCGGGAGTAAAGCTATTGGGCAACAATATAGTCTTATCGGACTACGATTTTCGGGCCGAAAACGCGTTTCGAGCGCGTCTGGACCTCCGTTTTTTATAAAAGTAGGTGATTTCGAGCACTGCGTCGATTCTCTGCAAAACTCTGTTTTAAGAACTGCACGAAGACAGATTGACTGTGCAGACACTGTGGGTGCTGCAAAGAGGTCTACAGTTGCCATTGGGTGTATGTATGCACATTGAAGTCACTGGTTGTGACATTTGAGAGTACTACAGTATCGCTGCAGAAAATACAGCATTTGTGCAAGAAAAACCAGAGTGCAGTTTCTGGTAAAATTGTGTGTTTGGCAAGATGTCTAATGATGGCATAACATAGATTGTGGCTGAGAAGCTAGATAAGAATAACTTCCATGCTTGGAGGTTTAGGTTGACGAATTTCCTGATGGGAAAAGGCTATTGGGACTACATAGAAGGTGAGCATGAAGAGGCACCGGAGATACCGGCGGATATAAATCCGACTGCTGCAGATGTGAAAGAGTTTAAAGACTGGAACCAAGGAGCCAAGAAGGTTATGTATTGGCTATCCCCATTAGTATACAAGACACCATGATTGGGCACATTCAGGATGCCAAGTCCCCTAAGGAGGCGTGGGACACCTTGGTAAAGCTTTATGAAACAAATAGCAAGGCACGTAAGAAGGTTATGTATTGGCTATCCATTAGTATACAAGACACCATGATTGGGCACATTCAGGATGCTAAGTCCCCCAAGGAGGCGTGGGACACCTTGGTAAAGCTTTATGAAACAAATACCAAGGCACGTAAGATACAATTGAAGAATGAACTTCATACTGTGGAGAAAAAGAGCATGTCTCTGAATGACTATGCGCTGAAGATAAAGGGTATTGTGGAATCCCTTGCATCTATTGGTGTGTCAGTAGATGATGATGACAAGGTGGAAGTCTATCTACGTGGTCTCGGGCCACAATACAAGGCGTTCAAGACGTCTATTCAGACTCGGGAAAACATTCCCAACTTTACAGATTTGGTGTCTATGCTGATTATCGAAGAGAAGAGCTTGGGTGAAAACCAACAGTCTTCACAAAGCAAAAACAGTTCAGAGCAACATGCCTTCTACATGAGTTCAGGAAGAGGACGAGGTAGAGGAGGCCATGGACGCGGTCAAGGAGGTGACCGAACAGGTAATCAGAATTATGGCCAGTAGCAACAACAACAACAACAGTCCCAGAATCAACAACAACAACAACACGCAGGTGGAAGAGGCAAATTCAGAGGCAGGGGGAGTCAAAGAGGCCGTGGAAATTGGCAAAGGCAATATAATAATGCACGTGAATGCTATTATTGTGGTAAGCGTGGACATGTGCAGGCAGAATGCTATAAGAAGCAGGCTGACATGCAGAATGGGAAAGTGCAGCAAAACAACTATGCATCCTCAAGCAGAAATAATGAGGATAATGAAAGGTTGTTTGTTATGCAGCATGTCGTGAATGCCATGTCTGAAAATGTTAATACAGCACAAAAAGATAATGTATGGTAAGTGGATTCAGGCGCTTCGAACCACATGACGAGTCATGGGGAGTGGTTCAAGCAGATGAAAAACCCGGAAAGACCAGGTTTTGTGGAAACAGGGGATGACACTGCTCATCCAATTGCCCACGTTGGAGATGTGCCATTGTCTATGCAGGATGGCAAAGTAAAGTACCTTACAGATGTACTTCATGTACCGAACATAACAAAGAATCTGATTTCAGTTGGCCAGATGATTGAGCAGGGTTTCCACGTTCGGTTTAACCCTGATGGATGTTATGTTGAAGATTTTAAAGACAAGTGCAGGTTGGTTGCAAAAGGCAACAGAGTGGGCAGAATGTTTACATTGAATGTAGACATGCCTGAAATGAGTGCTGCGATGTTTGCAAATGGTTCAGGAATAGTTGCAGACACAGACATTTGGCATAAAAGAATTGGACATGTAAATGTGCAGAGATTAAAGTCTATGCAGACAAAAGGAATTGTGACAAGGCTGCCAAAATTTAAAGTGGAAGGTATGCAGAAAATATGTGAAGCATGCCAATTTGGGAAGCAAACAAAGCATGTGTTTCCACGTAACAGATATGTGAGCAGAAATGCACTAGATGTTGTGCATTGAGATGTATGGGGTCCTACGAAGACCATATCTATGGGAGGCTGCAGGTACTATGTGACTTTCATTGATGACCACACAATGAAAGTGTGGGTATATTTCATGAAGGAGAAGTGTGAGGTGTTCACTCACTTTTAGAATTTCAGAGTTTTGGTTGAAAAGCAAACAGGGAAATATGTAAAGTGTCTAAGGTCAGATGGAGGGGGAGAATACTTCTCCAATGAGTTCTCTGAATTTTTGAAGAAGAATGGTATTCGGAGACAGTTTACATGCAGATACACTCCGCAGCAAAATGGAGTTGCTGAGCGGAAAAACAGGCACATTGCTGAGATTGCGGGGGCATTGATGGAAGAGAAAACTATGCCGCATAGCTATTGGGCTGAGGCTGTTTCTACAGCAATATACATCATGAACAGGACTCCAATTGCAGTCATACATGATGTAACTCCACAGAGGAGAGGTTTACTGGCAGAAAGCCAGATCTGTCTCATCTGAAAGTCTTTGGATGCATTGCATATGTGCATAGGCCAGATGATCTGAGAACTAAGCTAGATCCAAAAGCTGAAAAATGTGTGTTTATTGGATACTCCCTTAAGCAAAAGGGATACAAGTGTTATAACCCTGCTACACGTGAGTTGAGGGTAAGCAGGGATGTTGTCTTTGATGAGATGAGCAGCTGGTATGCTGCTGAAAAAGAAGCTGTTGGGACTGATGTGAGTGGAAGTGTGGTTGCACAGAATGCAAGTCAACAATCACAGTCTTTGAGTGGACCAGGAGAGTCCTCATCTAGTGGGTCTATTGATAGACCATGGAGTGGCAGGCTGCGTCATAATACCAGTCTTGCAAATGTGATTAGTACATCACGTAAAGGGAAAGAGAAAGTGGTTGAGCCCCTTGGTATGCCTGACATTTCTGTAGGGCATTCTCATGTTGATGGAGAGTCTAGTGGTTCAGATATGAGCCTTGATGAGGAGCTTGGGATCCCAGCTATGAGAACACCTGGTGTAAAGAAGGCTATGGAAGCCATGAATGAAAGCTGCAAAAAGCAAGGAGAGTGAAGAACCCTGTGCAAAGATTTACATATGATGGTTATGTGGCACATCACTATGCATATATGGCAAAGGTTGTGCAAGTTGTTGAGCCCACATGCATTGATGAGGCTGTTGGAAATGTCTGTTGGGAGAAAACTATGGATGAGGAGATGGATGCACTATATGGAAATGAGACTTGAGATTTAGTGCAATTGCCTGAAGGCAAGAAAGCCATTGGATGCAAGTGGGTGTACAAAGTTAAACATAACAGTGATGGAAGCATAAACAGGTACAAGGCTAGATTGGTAGCCAAAGGATATGCGCAGACATATGGTATTGATTATGAGAAAACTTTCAGCCCAGTTGCCAAGATGGCAACGGTGAGAGTTGTGATAGCAGTGGCTGCGTCAAAGCAATGGTCTTTACATCAGATGGATGTAAAGAATCATTCTTGCATGGGGATTTGCAAGAAGAGGTGTATATCTTGCAGCCACCTGGTTATGAGGATGTGGGTCACCCCGAGCATGTTTGCAGGTTGAAGAAAGCCTTGTATGGCTTAAATCAAGCACCAAGAGCATGGTCTGACAAGATTTTTGAACATCTTGTCACTATTGGCTTTCATGTAGCCAATGCAGATTTCTCGTTGTATGTGAGACATGGTGATAGAGGAGTTGTGCTTGTTGTCATCTATGTAGATGACTTGATCATTACGGGGGACCATGATGTAGAGATCTTTGATGTAAAAATCTTGCTTAGACAGAAGTTCAAGATGAAGGATCTGGGGGAGCTCAGATATTTCTTGGGCATTGAGGTGATTAGGTCACCACATGATGGTATTGGATTACTGCAGAGACAGTATTGCTTGGACATGTTGTCCAAGTATGGTATGACAGGCTATAAGCCTATTTCTGTGCCATTGGATCATAATGGCAAGTTGAGTGCAGATTCAAGAGAGATCTTGGAGGATCCTACTATGTACAGGCGCATAGTAGGAAGTTTGATCTACATGACGATCACCAGACCAGATTTGAGCTATGCTGTTGGGTTGGTGAGTCAGTTTATGCAGGTTCCACGGAAACCGCATTTGGATGCAGTGAGACGCATACTGAGGTATGTGAGGTCTACTTTGCATTGTGGACTATTCTATGAGACTGGGACAGAGATATGTGTACATGGGTACACAGATGCTGATTGGGCTGGTAATATCTCAGATAGAAGATCTACCAGTGGATTCATGTTTTCTTTGGGGAGTGCTGCTGTGACTTGGAGCAGCAAGAAGCAGCCTACGGTTGCTCTATCGAGTACAGAGGCCGAGTACAGAGGAGCTGCTATGGTAGCATGTGAGGTAGCTTGGTTAAGAAAGCTACTTGCAGATTTGGGTCTATCAGTGGATAGACAAGTTGTCATTTTCTGTGACAACATTAGCAGTATACAGTTGGCCAGGAACCCAGCCTTTCATGCTTGTACGAAGCACATAGAGGTCCACGACCACTTCGTCAGAGAGAAGGTCTTGGCAGGAGATCTTGACCTTGTTTATGTCAGCACAGAGGATCGGGTAGCTGGCATCTTCACCAAAGCATTGGGTACAGAGAAGCTCCGCAGATTTAGGGCTTCGCTTGGTGTACATGAGATGGAGTTGAGCTCGAGGGGGACTGTTGAGATATCGAGCTCGTCTAGTGAGGCGGTGGCCACTGATGACCTGCTTGGGGGATAGGCCCCACACTTACACCATTGGCATGGTTGGTGAGATCATGGGAGATATGCGGCCAGTGGGATGATAGGCTATGTGACAGCCATTCTAGAGACTGGCATAGTTATAGCGCCAGCTCATTTAGTCGGGTTCACACTATAGAGAACCCGTGTATGTATTAGTTGAGTACCTTTCATATTGTGTGTACTCTTATCTTGTATATGGTGTGTTGAGTGTTGAGTAGAGAAGAAGAAGATTTCAGCCTCTCACCCTGTGTGTTCTCTATTAGGGTTTTGTGAGTGTGTGTGTGTGCTTGCAAGAGCTCAAGCTTTCTTTCCCCTGCATCTTTTCACGCTGCGCTACTGCTGAGCTCTAGGGTTAATTCGATCTCATGATCTACTTCACGAGATGGAGGCATCCTAGTCAGCTCTTCAAGAAACACATCTGCATACTCACTTAACCACTCTGGTTCTTTAGCCTTGCATTTTATGTCTACTGGATTCATTTTAACGGCATACATAGCTTGACTCTTTCTGAGCCCTTTTAATAATTTAGAAGCCTTGACTAATTGTAGCACTGAGGATTCGAAAATTCCAATTCCTTAAACTTTACTCCCGTGAAGGTCAAGGAAAGAGATGGTTCCTTTGTGACAATGAATGTCAGCCTGATTCTTTTGGAGCCAATCCATTCTAAGGATTCCATCATATATTCCCAGGGATCGGAATCTGAACTGGCACTCTCTTACATTCCCATCTAGGCTAAACTGAATAAGGTCAATCTCAAGGTGAGTGAAAAGAATCTTCCCACTGGCTAATTCCACTTGCATAGGTTTCCCTGATTTTTGATTTAGGACTAATTTACGTAGACATCCTAGGGAAATAAAAGAATGAGTACTGCCTGAATCAATCAAAAGCTTGAATTGCTTACCCTGGTACTCTGTTGGAGTCTGAAGGACTGAGAATTGATGGTTATTCCCCTGATGCTGCATAGATTCCACTATTTTTAGCCTTGCAAGAGCCATTTTGTTGTAGCCTATGATGTCAAAATATTCTTCCACCCATTTCTCCACAGCCTCGCCCAGATTCTCCCCTTCTCCTTTTTGAAGGGTCCTGGCTGAGTTCTATGAAGAGCCTTGCGAACGTTGGGATCAAGCTCATCATCTTCAGAGAGAGGGTCTGGCTGACCGCCACGGTTTCCTCATCTCATGATTTTGCCAAAAATGATATATTATTAAATTTTTATTTTCATATCATCCACGAGATCCTAAGACTTAAGGGATTCAGAAAACAATTTCTTAAACAAGATAAATGATCTTATTGGAGATCTATGACATATGTCCGGTAATAGATTTTTATTTATCAGTTCGTTCATAAACAATCACTTATACAACAGGGAATTTTTCTCCCAAAAACATTTCTTTATTTATATAAAAGTTGCAATATATAAATAGAATAGCTCGGCTCCGGAAATCAAAATCTCCTCGGGAGACGCATAAGATGGCGATACTCGGCCATAGCCATGCCCTGATACAAACGTTCTCTTAATGCCAAGGGAGCTATTATCTTCTCCTTAGGAATAAAATGACTAAGGAGTCTCTAGATTTGGCATGAAAGTCTAAAATTCCGCGGCGTTGAATGGTATAGAATGACACCATGTACCACTTTCAGCTTCATCAGAATCATGGCGAATGAGAGGTTCTGCCTCAGCATTGCATGCTAGTCGCAAGAGACGTGGACATACTACCCTGCAAACCACTTATGCTGTCGCCTCTCCGCTGGGTCAGGAAAATATAAATCCTCCAAATGGCGTGCGAGTCTGATTCGGCTTGTTCGAGTTGCAGCGAAAGAGATGAGATGCTCAAAGGCAAACGCAGTCATATCTTGTGACTCGGCTTGTTCGAGTTGCAGAGCGAAAGAGATGAGATGCTCAAAGGCAAACGCAGTCATGTCTTGTGCGGGTGAGGTTGGAGACACCAGATAAGTATGGAACTTCCATCTAAAAAAATAATTTCTTTGATTAAAAATTCTCTTTATTAATGAGACTTACGGAATGAAAAATATTTTTTCTGAGTTTTTTACTATCAATTTCTGATAAGAATTCGTTTATCCTTATTAGCTTTCAGTAAATCTCTAATACTAGTAGCTGCTATGAGGTCCCCGCCCCTCCGTGGTGCCCTCCAGTTGGCGGCGGAAGCGGCGTCGGCCTCCCATGCGGGGCAGGGGTCCACACTTGGGGCCTTGCCCGTGGGATGTTCGGGACAAGAGGCTAGCCTCGGCGGTCCCTCCGGCGGTCCCTCCGAGACTGGGCCCGGAAGACTCCCCTTCGCCTGGAAGGCACGGGCGATTCCGCCATGGGAAAAATCTTCTAATGGAAAAATTACTCTAACGAGTCAACGTCTTAACTAGTTAAACTGATTTGACTGAACCTGAAGTCACATAGTCAGATCAAGAAGAGACTTGCACTTGGTCCATGGAATCATCGCTTTTTTTCTCATTTACGAGGCACAACCATTGATCCCCTCCCACAGAACAAGGTCCTCTCAGGATTTAAACTAATTAACGTAACTTATCGTATCTAGTTGTTTCTCAGGAATCCTTCGATCCAGCCTAACCCCATCCGGCCCATGGGTTAGGCAACCACCCGACCACTATATTGGTGGGATTTCTTTATAAAGATTTGGTTGTGTTTTTGCCCGGGTACCGAGAGGAAAAGAGTTCCCAAGCCCCCTAGCCGGCAATTCATGCAAAAATTAAGGTAGGCATACCACGTACACACCCAATATGAAATTACCATGGGTTAGGCAAACACCCGACCACTGTATTGGTGGGATTCCTTTATAAATATTTGGTTGTGTTTTTGCCCGCGTACCGAGAGGAAAAGAGTTCCCAGGCCCCCTAGCCGGCGATTCATGCAAAAATTAAGGTAGGCATACCACGTACACACCCAATATGAAATTACCATTTATAACAAACTCGACTGGCTTTAAAACAATCCTTCAATAGAAATCATAATATTTTTGATCATCATTTTTCAAAATTCCAAGTCCATTGTATTACAATAATATTCTCTGGACTCTCCATTGAAGACCAGCTAGCCAACCAATGAGATCTAGTATCAAAATTTAGTTCCCCAAAATCTTTCCTTTTAGTCCATGCGAAATCTTCCTCGACGTATACATGGGTGTCCTAGCAACCACGAGCCCATGCATCGCTTGTTCAGAACCCTCTAGGATCCTCCTTAGGTGTCCTAGCACTTCACTTAGGGAGACTGCTTCATCGGTCCTCACCCATCATACCAGAAGCGCACCATTTTAACCTTACCGAGGCTGGTCAAGACCTCGGCAGGCTTTGCCCCGCGAGCGACGTCCCTTGATGACTTCCCACCAGCTGTTCCAACGAACCTCCTCTTAAAAAAACATAAGCCAAATGCTTCGTCTAGCAGTCTGGCGTAAAATAGTCCTTTGAATTAAAAAAAATAGAGGTTCCAATGCAAGTAAAATTCCAATTTGAGATTGGTTCGAAAAACTCTTTTCCATAATTCCCAGTTTCATAATGAGGATCCTTGATCTCTCATCAGGGTAATCTACTCATCATTTAGTTTGATTGTCCAACTAGATTCTCAGTGAGTTCGGTCAAGAAAAACTAGTTTAGTTCCGGTAGTCTATTCTTTGTGATTCTTATGACACCCTCATCTTTTGCTTTGTACTAACTAGCAAGTTCATCAAACACCACATCTCGTGAGATAACCACTTGCCTAGTTTGTGGATTGTAACAGTTATATGCCTTGCGATCCTGTGCATATCCAACAAATACACACTTTTCTGCCTTAGGATCAAACTTCCTCCTTCTCTCGTCAGGCACATGTATATAAGTTATGCAACTAAACACTTTGAGGTGTCCAATGTCTGGGGCCTAAAACCTGTAAACCGCATCTCTGGCGTACTTCCATGTATGGCTGCTGTGGGTGTCTTATTAAGTACATACACCGCGGTGGCTGTAAGATTTCTCCCCCAACTCCTTTTTGATGTCTAGCATCTTTTCCTATAATCAATCCCCTCTTCAGAAATATAAAAGATCTTATTTCTAACTGTTTTAACCTAGAGAGAGAAAATATTCTAGAGAGAGAATATTCAGATTTTGAATATTTTTAGATAAAAAAAATTTTCATCTTATTAAAATAAGTTCCCCTGAAACAGAAATTCAAAAAGAACTTTCCAATGTGCAATTGGAATTAATTGGAAATGGGTATGAAGGACCTTAGCCTAAGGGTCTAGATTTTCAGAAATTTTTGGATTATGGTCCAATTAAGGTTTCTATGGGCCAATAGCATCAATCCATGTGTAGGGAGGAGATAAATCCGATTTGTAAAAGAAGATACCCAAAAATGAGTAAATGCTCACATAAGATGAAGAGTTGAAAATGTACAAGGTTTATTAGTAAAAAACTATGAGCAATATTAAAAATATGAGATATTTTGGGTATCCAAAAATGAGTAAATGCTCACATAAGATGAAGAGTTGAAAATGTACAAGGTTTATTAGTAAAAAACTATGAGCAATATTAAAAATATGAGATATTTTGGGTATCCAGAAAGGAGTAAATGCTCACATAAGATGAAGAGTTGAAAATGTACAAGGTTTATTAGTAAAAAACTATGAGCAATATTAAAAATATGAGATATTTTGGGTATAATGATTCCATTTTGACACATATGTAAGGAAGGGGAGTTCTTTAAAGGAGGTGCATATTTCACATGCTTGAATGAGTTTTAAACTCAAAAATAATGTGATATTTTTATCTCTCCTCTCTCTTGAACCAAACCAAATCAAAATGGAACCAAACCGAATCAAAAAGTAACCAAACTAGGTCCAAATCTAGTCCAAATTCAACCAAACTGAATTTAAAAAAATTCTAGAATTCAGTTAGCTTTGGTTAGAGCTTCCCTCTCCTATAAATAGAACATGAGTTCTTTGAAAAAAAAGGAGAAGAATTTTACTATACTAGAGTTATGCTGAAATAATGCTAATTTCTACCATTCTCTAAAATTCTCTCCAAATTGAAGAAATTGGAGCTTCCCTCTTTCTTCAATCCCCACTCCATCAACATACTTAACCAATTGATTGGTTAGGGGCCTCTACCGTGAACAAAGAAACAAGCAATTTGTAAGGTAAATGGTGAATTTTGATCTTTTCTATAATTTCTCAATGTTTCTCTCTTCTCAACCCCTCTCAAGCTTGAGAAGCTTAATTGGAATGGTTTTTGAATGCTATTGAAGTTAATTGATGAATGTTAGTAAAGAGTTACATAATTTGATGAATGCTATTGAAGTTAATTGATTAATGATAGTTAAGAATTACATAAATATTCATTTATGCTTAATTCTAATGGTTTTTATGTAATTTCTCTCTCTCACTCAAGAAATGGTCATACTCATGACCCATTCTCAATCAAAATGAAGCTTTTCATAAAGCTTTCCCTTAATACAAGATTAAGCTATGCTTGAGGCCAAATTAATGGCTTTTTTCTATGCTTTTAGTTTATGTATATTGATGATTCAATCCATTATGGATTAATGATCCAATTAGAGATCATTCTAATCATTTCCTTAATGATAAGCTTTATCCTTCAAAATAAATTGAGATTTATCAGTCATAGTAGCGGAGCTATGGCAAAATTTTTATAAAAATTACACATAAAATAATTTTATTCAAAGCATGAAAAGAGAACTTCCTACCATATTCTAGGAAATATCATCCTAGATTAATTGAAAGAATTTATTATAATCATGGAGAAATTAATTTTTATGTTATGCATAATTGATGATTATTTTATTGTAAAAGTGTGACTTTTATCATATTTGGATTTTATGCATAGAGGTATGCAAAAGTTGATTATTTTATTATAAAAGTGTGACTTTTATCATATTTGGATTTCATGCATAGAGGTATGCATAAAAGTTGATTATTTTATTATAAAAGTGTGACTTTTATCATATTTGGATTTCATGCATAGAGCATAAAAGTTGATTATTTTATTATAAAAGTGTGACTTTTATCATATGTGGATTTCATGCATTGAGGTATGCATAAAAGTTGATTGTTTTATTATAAAAGTGTGACTTTTATCATATTTGGATTTCATGCATAGAGGTATGCATAAAAGTTGATTATTTTATTATAAAAGTGTGACTTTTATCATATTTGGATTTCATGCATAGAGGTATGCATAAAAGTTGATTATGTTATTATAAAAGTGTGACTTTTATCATATTTGGATTTCATGCATAGAGGAATGCATAAAAGTTGATTATTTTATTATAAAAGTGTGACTTTTATCATATTGGATTTCATGCATAGAGGTATGCATAAAAGTTGATTATTTTATTATAAAAGTGTGACTTTTATTATATTTGGATTTCATGCATAGAGGTATGCATAAAAGTTGATTATTTTATTGTAAAAGTGTGACTTTTATGATATTGGATTTCATGTATAGAGGTATGCATAAAAGATATTCTTTTTATACTAAAAGTGTGATTTTCATCATAAATGGATTTTATGCATAACTTAGATGCATAAGAGAAATTCTTTTATTCTAAAAGTGTAATTCCTACCAAATTGAATTTATGCATAAGAAGATGCATAAAAGATTGATTTTTAAATTCAAAGTGTCATTCTCATATAAATTGAATTTATGCATAGGAAGATGCATAAAAGAATGGAATTTCAATTCAAAAGTGTTATTCTCATCCAAATTGAATTTATGCATAGGAAGATGCATAAAAGATGGATTTTTAATTCAAAAGTGTCAATTCTCATCTAAATTGAGTTTATGCATAGGAAGATGCATAAGAGATAGAATTTTAATTCAAAAGTGTCATTTTCATTTAAAATGAATTTATGCATAGGAAGATGCATAAAAGATTGATTTTTAAATGAGATGTGATAATATGTGATAAGAGGTGTATGAGATGTGATAAGATGTGATAAGATGCATATGGGAAGTGATAGGATGTGATAAGAGGTGTATGAGATGTGATAAGATGTGTATGAGATGTGATAGGATATGATAAGAGGTGTATGAGATGTGATAGAATGTGTTAAGATGAGTTAGGATGTGTTAAGATGTGTATGGGACGAGGTAGAGAGTGTATCCGATGGGATAAGATGTATATGGGATGTGTTAGGGCAAGAATGGATGTAGTATGGATGTATGGATGTAGATACGGATGTATGTATGTATGTGGATGTGAATGTATGAATGAGGATGTGAAAATGGATGTATGTATGTAGATGTAGATGTATGTATGTGAATGTGGATGTATGAATGAGGATGTGAAAATAGATGTATGCATGTAGATGCATAGGTATGAATGTGAAATTGGATGTATGTATAATATGGATGTATGAATGAGGATGTGAAAATAGATGTATGCATGTAGATGCGTATGTATGAATGTGAAATTGGATGTATGATGTGGACGTACGAACATGGATATGTATGTAGAATAATGAATGTAAATGTGTATGTGAAATAATGTGTAGTCTATATGAGCGAATGGATGAGAATGAGTACACATTGAATGGAATAGGGAATAAGTAATGTGGTCCGAGAGTGGATAATGTGGAAAGACGAGAGTTTGTTATAGAAACTGTATTTTGTGACTATTTGTAAATGACTGTTTTATGTCAAGAATGCTGGGGAAACATTTTGACCGTCTTGAGGATTAAGGTCATGAAGACCGAACTGATAAAGTTGCAACTGCTGACGGAGAGTCAATGGAGGACGTCTTGCGTAGCAAGGTCGACCGAGGTCTTGACCAGCCTCGGTTCGATTTAAATGGTGAGCTTCCGGTACGGTGGATTAGGGACCAAGGAAGCGGCCTATGAGTAAAGCGCTAGGTCACCTGCGAAGGATCCTAGAGGGTGCTAACCATACGGTGCTCGGACTCTGGGTTGCCGAAGATACCCACACGTGCATCGTGGAAGATATTGGAACAAGGAGTAAGAGTTGTTTTCTGAAACCGGGCATGGATCTGGTTGATTGACCTTGCTGGTCCTCAACGGATGAGTCCACGGCTCTTTTATATGGATCTGTGGGTTGATCTTGCTGATCTTCCATGGAGATTCCATTCTGTTATATGAATGTATTGCCGGTTACTATGAGCTAGAAACTATGGAAAAGGCCCCTGAGTGAACAGGTGGTGAGTGTTCTGGTTGCCGATGATGCCATAAGTAAACCGATGAATGAATGACGGGAAATAAGGATTCAACCAGATACTTTGAGGATTGTCATCAGTGACATAATGGTTTCATTAAAGGATTGTTTGAAAGTTAGTTGATGCTCAAAAAAAGGTAATTTCATATTGGGTGTGTAAGTGGTGTGACTAGTTTTATGTTTTGCATGAACTTCCGGCTAGGGGGCCTTGGAACTCTTTTCCTTGGTACCCGGGACAAAACCTAATCAAATTCCAAATTGGATCCCATCACTACAGTGGTTGGGCGGTTGGCTAACCCATGGGATCGGATGGGGTTAGGCTGGACTGATGGATCCGTAAACCGAAACTCAATTTCTGTTACTACGATATATAAAGTAAATCCCGGATAGTAATTGTTCTATGGATAGGAATCAACGACTATGCCTCTTGATGGGGAAAAAAGCGTTGATCCCAATGATCCAAGTGTAAGTTTCTAGGCTTGATCTGACCAAGTATCTTTATAGATGCAGTCGGATCAACTTGATCGGAAATGGTCTTGACTACATTAGAGTAAAAGTTATCCTGGAGGAATCGCCTGTGCTTTCCAGGTAAAGGAAGTTTTTTCGGGTTCGGTTTTGGATAAACCGACGGATTAGTCTCTTGTCCGGATATCCGTTGGGTGAGGCCCCGAGTGTGGGACCCTGCCCTCGCAAAATGTGCTACTTCCGCTGCCAGCATCTGAACCTGTTGCGCGGTGGGAACAAGGATCTCACAGGCACACGCTTCTACCCAATAATAATCTGGCATGATCTTTTCATTGAGCATTGCCCTGGCCACATCACAAATGACTCTATTCTTCCTCTCAGCAACATCATTTTTCTGAGGTGTATACCTGCAAGTTAACTGCCTTCTTATGCCATGCTTTCTCAAGAAATGCTGAAAATCATGTGAGGTGTATTCACCACCTCCATCTATCCTCAAATATTTTATCCTAGAGCCATATTACTTCTCTGTAGAAGCTTTGAAGTCCATAAACTTTCCCAACACTTCACTTTTCTCTCTGAGAAAGTAAATCCAAGTCATTCTGCTGAAATCATCAATGAATGTCACATAATATAAGGTGCCTTTAATGGATGGGTTTTGTGCAGGACCCCATACATCGCTATGAACTATCTCAAGTGGCCTGCTACTCATGTTGCCTTCTCTAGGAAAACGGCAACCTCGCCTACTTTCCAAACTGACAGGCATCACAAAAATGCATATTCCCATCATACTTGAATCTAGGCAGCCCACTAACAATGCCTCTTGACTGCATGTTCTTTAACCTTTATATGTTCACATGTCCAATCCTTTTATGCCACATGTCAATGTCTTGTACCACATTTCGGCTTTTAGAGAACATGGCTAATTTCAACTCAGGAATCCCATCATCCAACTTAAATAAACTGCCTTCTTTCTTGCCTTTGGCAATGACTCTACATCCATTTTTGAAATCCTCAAAATGAAGAAACCATGTTCGTTGAAACGAACCTGTAAACCCTGTTCCACCATTTGACCCAACTGAGGCCAAACTTTTTGTAATAGAAGGTACATACAAGACATCTGCCATAGATTTTGTTTCACCGTTATGCATAACCAATGGTACACTTCCAACATGTGTAATGGCATGTTGGGTATCATCTCCTGTCTCCACATAGCCTTTCACATCCATAGGCTTCATATGCTCAAACCATTCGCCATGACAAGTTATACGGTTTGATGCTCCTCTAGAGTCCATATACCAAATGTCATCACTTTAACCATTCGACATCATAGATCCCACAACATGTTTCATGCCAAACAAGTGATTTATGTTGCCATCATTACTTCTTGATGCATAATGATACTCCAAAGTAGTCAACAAACTTCACTTTCGATATAGAAAATCAAACTGATTGCAAATGAACTAGCATACACAGTCCAAGAAGGTACCCTATTTTGGCACACTTTCCAAGACTTCAAATTGCAATGTAGTGGTTCAATCAAGTGTGGATAACTTGCGTTGACACCAAACAAGCTCAATGTTGCATATCAACACCAACCAAGGTGCATACATACCAATTTTGTCAAACCCCCTTCTCTGTTTTGAGAAAAACCAAAAAAACCAGTAAGAACCAGTAGCAGAATTGCTCTAATTTCTTCAATGCTTGTCCAAATCCGGAGACCAGGCATTCATTAGCTTAGCAATGATGTCCACTAACTCCATGTAAAAGAAATTAGACCAATTATGTAAGATGAGAGAGTAAATAGTCAATTAATCATCCTCTGTTTCACTAATCACAATAGACAGCCTATTTAATCAGCTCATTTCCAGCTCCATAATGCATAATTGCTTCAACCAATCATATAGCTTCCTTCTCAAGTGTATGTACCACAAATTGCTAAGTCAATTTTGGAATTTATCAAACACAAGACTTGATTTGTGGCCTCCACTTAGCAAAAAAAGGTGAAAAACTGCTTTGTTTCTGCATATCTGGTTGTGCCACCTACTCCTGAGGGGATTTGGGATGATTTTAATGTCTTTTGAGAGCATATATAGTTGCCTAACACTCCAAGTCATGTGCACAATCCATCAATTGATTGCTTTTTGTAAAAAACTAGCTCTAATTTTATCAAAAATTATAGTGATGTGCCACATAACCCCATCATAGGTAAACCTCTGCACATAATTCTTCACTCTCCGAGATCTTCGCAACTTTCCATTATTGATGGCTTCCACAGCCTTCTTTACACCAGGTGTTCTCATAGCTGCTGGTATCCCAAGATCCTCATCAAGGCTCATCTCTAAGCCACTAGACTCTCCATCAACATGAGAATGCCCTACAAAAATGTCAAGCATACTAAGGGGCTCAACCACTTTCTCTTTGCCTTCATGTGATGTACTAATCACATTTGTAGGACTGGTATTATGACGCAGCCTACCACTCCATGGTCTATCAAATTGAACCACTAGATGAGGACTCTCCTGGTCCACTCAAAGACTATGATTGCTCACTTGCATTCTCTGCAAACCACATTTCCACTCACATCAGCCCCAACAGCTTCTTTTTCAGTAGCATACCAGTTGCTCATCTCATCAAAAACAACATCCCTGGTTACCCTCAACTCACGTGTAGCAGGGTTATAACACCTATATCCCTTTTGCTCAAGGGAGTATCTAATAAACACATCTTTTAGCTTTTGGATCTAGCTTAGTTCTCAGCTCATCTGGCACATGAACATATGCAATGCATCCAAAGACTTTCAGATTAGACAAATCAGGTTTTCTGCCAGTAAACCTCTCCTCTGGAGTTACATCATGTATGGCTACAGTTGGAGTCCTATTTATGATGTAAATTGCTATAGAAATAGCCTCATCCCAATAGCTATGCGGCATATTCTTCTCTCCCATCAATGATCGTGCAATCTCAGTAATGTGCCTGTTTTTCCGCTCAGCAACTCCATTTTGCTGCGGAGTGTATCTACATGTAAACTGTCTCCGAATACCATTCTTCTTCAAAAATTCAGAGACCTCATTGGAGAAGTACTCTCCCCCTCCATCTGACCTTAGGCACTTTACATATTTCCCTGTTTGCTTTTTAACCATAACTTTGAAATTCTGAAAATGAGTGAACACCTCACCCTTCTCCTTCATGAAGTATACCCACACTTTCCTTGTGTGGTCATCAATAAATGTCACATAATACCTGCAGCCTCCCATAGACATGGGAGGCTGCAGCCTCCCATAGACATGGTCTTCGTAGGACCCCATACATCTGAATGCAGTATACCTTACCCTTCTCCTTCATGGAGTATACCCACACTTTCCTTGTGTGGTCATCAATAAATATCACATAATACCTGCAGCCTCCCATAGACATGGTCTTCGTAGGACCCCATACATCTGAATGCACAACATCTAGTGCATTTTTGCTCACATTTGTGTCACGTGGAAGTACATGCTTTGTTTGCTTTCCAAATTGGCATGCTTCACATATTTTTTGCATACCTTCAACTTTAAACTTTGGCAGCCCTGTCAGAATTTCTTTAGTCTGCATAGACTTCATTCTCTACACATTCACATGTCCAATTATTTTATGCCAAATATCTGTGTCTACAACAATTCCTGAACCATTTGCAAACATCGCAGCACTCACTTCAAGCATGCCACTACTAGAGGTTTAGGGCATACCGACGCTAGAATACTGATGCAAATGTCGAAGAACGTCGGTATGTACGTCCTAAACTTGGAGGCAAAGAGTATGGGCGGGTAATTTTAAAAAGGGAGTATACCGACACTTATACCGTAGCAGATACCAATGCACATACCGACAGTGATATCGATGCTACGACAGATACCGATGCTACGGCAAATACCGATGCTACGATAGATATCGACGCTACAGCTGATACCGACGCTACGATAGATACCGACGCATATTCCGAGATACCGATGCCCGCAACTTTTTTACAGCCGAGAACCTCTCATTCTATGTTTTGCAAGGCTTGGAGTGTCAAGACAAGGTATGAGTGTCTTTCCCCTCATCTCCCACATGCGTTCGCCTTGTTCCATTTGACCCACTCTTGATGTGTGTGTGTGTGTGCGCGCGTGCGTGCATGTGTGTGTGTGTGTGCATGTGTGTGTGTGTGTGTGTGTGTGGAGAGAATTAGTGAAGTGTGTGTGTAGATCTCCCTCTCTCTCCTTGGGCGTTTTGCCTCTCCCCATCTCCTCATCTTCTTTTGTGTGTGTGTGTGTGTGTGTGTGTGTGTGGAGAGAATTAGGGTAAATGTGTAATGTGTGTGTATATCTCCTTCCCCTCTCTCCATCCTTCTTCTTACCTTCTTAATTATGTTTGGAGAGAGGATTTGTATGTGTGTGTTGTGAGAGATGTAGAGAGTGAGAGAGCTTGTGTATGTGCATCTATTACTAATGTATGCAATGTGTGTGTAGGTTTGTTCCTCCCACATGTGTCCTAGCTTGCAGATCTGCTTCGAACATGCACTATCCACATTTGAGAGGTAAGCACATTACCAATTATGTTGTTTTATTACTTCTCTTTTTGTTATGTTTTAATTTGTTCTCAATTTGTAATTATTAATTGAAATTATGAGTATGCAAGCTTGTTGTTTTATGCACATATATGCTAATATTAGCATATATGTGAGTGTATAAGAAATTAATGTATGTGCTTATTTGTCTTTACACACACACACACTTTGCAAGAGAGAGAGAGAGAGAGAGAGAGAGAGAGATTTTCTTTTTGGCGCATACCCAAGGCGTTTCGATCTCTTTTTCAACTTGAAATCTAATGTCTAAGACATACATGTCAACGCTATGTCTATATGTATATACTCTAATGTATATGCCTAAAGCACATATCCATAAGCTAATATATATGCCTAAACATCACTAATGTATATGTCTAACATCGCTAATGTATAAACTCTAATGTATATGTCTAACATCGCTAATGCCTAAATTGGACATGCCTAAACGCTATGCATATGTAAATGTTAATGCCTAAATGCTATGCATGTCCCTAAACGCTATGTATATATATGTAAATGCTATGTATATATATGTAGATCTAGATCCTTTCCCTTAAGCGTACAATACATAGAAGTGGGGATCACTAGTTCTTGCACTTGATGTTTAGTAGAAAGGGCACCACTATGCCATTTTTTTTATCAAATTAACCATTCAAGGTGGGGAGGGACGATCTCAATTTCCTGACCCAATTACTAAGTAAGAGCATAGGCGCTAATGCAAAGGCGCTCATGTATAATGTCTAAACTATGTCCATTTGCATCAAATTAACGAGATAATGTGGGGAGAGATGATCTCAATTCTCTGACCCAACTACTAAGAGCATACCTCTTTCTCCATATTTAGTTCCTTGCTAGATCTAGATCCTTTCCCTTAAGCGTACAACACATAGACATCGTAATCACTAGTGCTTGCACTACTTGACGTTTATTAGTAGAAAGGGCAACACTATGCCATTTTAAATCAAATTAACCATTCAAGGTGGGGAGGGATCGAGGACGATCTCAATTCTCTGATGTCTTATGTAAGCTTGATGTCGCACATCGCTAATGCCTAAACTGGACATGCCTAAAGCGTACAATGCATATGTAAATGCTAATGCCTAAACGCGAATGCATTTACGCTTACGTCTTATGCAAGCCTAATGTCTAACGTCTTATGCATTCAAGGTGGGGAGGGAGAAAAATTTGGTAAGCGCTTGGTAATCTTGCTTATAGAATAGGTCAGTAGGGAATGAAGCTTGTCTGGAGATGAATTAGGGAAAGTCATTTTCTGATCATAGGTAGGTTCAGGATGCATGTTCTGTTAGGGAAGTGGGATGTCCCTCCAAAGCATCCTGCATAGGTGAGATAAGCGCTCGTACAACCATTTGCAAGTCGTGCCTTGTCCTCAAGAAGAAGAGTTGCGATTGAGTCCCGTCCTTTAGTTAGAAAATCAGGGACCAAGAGTTAAATGTACTTAGGAAAAGACTCGAAGAGTTCGTACGGATCAAGATCATTCTTAACGTAGGAGTTGTAGGCTTCTTAAAGTCGTCGTTTATTCTTGCAATCGAGTAGCTCAAAGGTTCTCTTAGTAGAAGTGAAGATCCTTACTCTTCATAGTGGATAAGGGACAAACGATCTCCTAGTTCGGAGGCGAAGGACCATTCCTTCTCTCTTTCTTTGAAACATAAAGGAAAAGGCAATCTCGCTGCAAGCTGCAAACTCGATTGACTGGTGGGAAGGATCTCCTACTCTTGCGAGTCGTAATAATTAGATAAGTGATGTAAACTGGGTAGTAACGTTAGACTTAGCTCAGATTTTTCTGATCAAGTAGTTATAGAAGTGGAAGGATAACAATTGAATCTTGTTGCAGAAAAAATAAAATAGATATAAAGTGAAAAGTAGTAAATGCAGGAATAGGCCTGCTTTCTGTAACCTTTATGCTTTCTTTTTTTTATAAAATCTCCCTCAACGGCTAGGGAAAAGAAGCCCATTTGACGCTTTAAATGTTAATTTTAAAATCTCCCTCACGGCTGGGGAAAAGAAGCCCTGTTTTATGGTGCCAAGTATCCATTTTCCTACCTTTGCCAATTTCCACGACCTCTTTGACTCCCCCTGCCTCTGAATTGGCCTCTTGCAAGCACACACACACTCACAAAACCCTAAAAGAGAACACACAAGGTGAGAGACTGAAAATCTTCTTCTTCTTCACACAACACTCAACATACCATATACAAAGATAAGAGTACACACATCAAGGCAAAATTCCGAAAGTGATTATCCTCAACAGCATGCTTTTAGACCGAGTCTGGCACCGACATATTTTTGCTAGAGATTCTACAACTGGACTACACCGACTAGTCCAAATCTACCCACTCCTCTTAGCATGTTCACATTATGGAATGCTTGTATATACTCTATTATGTGTGTTAGTCACTTTATCTTCTTTGTAGACCTCTTTTGTTGTGTGAAGAAGCATTAGGACTTGTTTGGGGTCTTCTTGGGCCCTTTAATTTGCCCCAAGCCTAATGACAGTCATTAAGGAATGGTGCAATGGGAGAAGGCCATGTGGAGAAAAATGTTGGGTTTCCCTGCCCCTAATATGTAGGGGTCAAACTTGAATCATACGTTTTTTTTAAAAAGAAATTGGGCTGAAAATGCAAAATCTTTCAATAAAATCAGATTTCCCACCTTTTTTTAATAAAGACAGCTCAAACTGGCATAAATGACCCCACCTCAAAAAGTGGGCTAGCGCCAAAAACGCCCCCCCATCATTATCCCTCATTTAAAGCTACTTTTCCCTCTCCCCACTATGGAGTAGGAGGTCCAGATCTGCAGGCCATGGCTCCTAGAGAGAGAAAAAGAAGCCCTTACCTAAGTAAAACACCCTAAACGCGTTTTAGAGAGAGAGTGTAGAGAGAGAGTGGGATCTGCAGCACCCCCAAAAAGGGAGGGAACAAAGTGACAAAAATTTTCAAACATTCTTTGTGAAAGGTACTTCACTACAAGACAAAAAGGCATTTAGGTCCATATTCCTTCCCAAGGACAGAAGATCTAATGATTAGATTACCTTTAGGCCTATTTTCTTTTTTGTAGAAAAGGAAAAATGCATCTTCAGGCCTAGGCCACTAGCTTGGTCAAAGCTTGATTAGCATTTTAAGCATTTCACTAAGTGTCCAAATAAAAGGGCCCAAGAAGACCCCAAACAAGTCCTAATGAAGAAGAATTTTTAGCCCCTCACCTTCTATGTTCTCTTCTAGGGTTTGTGTGAGTGTGTGTGTGCTTGCAAGAGCTCAAGCTCTCTTCTCCCCTGCATTTTTTTCACCTTCTACACCGGAGGATTTGAGGCTAGCCTTATCATTGATGTTGGTCTTTCATATTTTCCATTTAATCTAGGTGGTTGGAGGACCATTCTTTTAGAGTTTGGATAGTTCAAATTTCCCTTTGATCCCAGCGATTGCATGATTAGTTTTATCATCTCGCAAGAGTCTTATCCTTTGCATTTGATCCTAGGGGGGTCATACGACTCCTTGGCTTCGCTTTCGACTTAGAGAATGTATTGTTAGCTTCATCATCGGCTTTTCATTGTGTTTCTTTCCATTTAATCCAAGGGGGTCATATGTCTTGATATTAACACTGACATTTAGTTTTGGATGTGATTTTTTAGCTTGACAATGTGTATATAGCCTTTGTATGTGTCTTTTGTGTAAGATGAAATCACTATGGGAGGGGATGGTTTATAATGGAGCAACTATATATGCACATACACATGTGTGGGTATAGTCCTACGCACATGTACCTTGGGTCCTTTGAGCATATATTTGGGACATGGGCATATTGATTAGCCACTATGAAATAGCCATGCACTCTAAAAGTGACTTGGTGTAGGCTAATGTACCATTTTATCACCTTTTATCATCATTGAATATGATAGACATCTTGTCTTCTTGGAGCTTATGCGGGCCCAAGCTTTTATGGGCTGATTCATGGCAGTCTTTCCATATTTAGGTGCTACTTCCTAAGATGAGTGAGACATGTGTGTACTCCCTAGGATGAGTGGGACATGTGTGTACTCCATGCTAATGAGTGCAATCCCCTAGGTGCAATCCCCCTACAAAATTTAAGGCTAAAAAAAGTCATAAACCAAGAGTTATTATTTAGGGAATGATTCCATGATACCTTTTAGGACTTATAATATATTAGTAGAAATTAATTGTATGTTTCTTCTTGTGAGTACCTAGATTCTATTTCTAGAGCTTATGCTATTTGACATATTGTTTAGGGTAAGATAATGCTAGGTGTCAAAACTTTAATGCAAGTGTTTGATGTTAGGTATGATTTGTGAATACAACAGTAGGTGAAGCTTTATAAGGTCATTTTCTTAGTATAAATAGAAGCCGATTACTTCTTTTTTCGGAACAATGATTATATATCATAATAAGTACTATATGTAAACTGAAAAGGGCCAAATACACTTTATGACAAAAAAGATCTGAGTTTCTCCTACAATCCTACACTTCACATTTAGCTTCACTTAAGAGTTTACACAGTAAATCCCATCTCTCCTCCTCCAACAAGAAACTGGAGCGCTCCCAAGAAATCTAATAACCCAGCATTCACAAGCTTCCATTAAACCAAAGGTTAGGAGCCCTCTCCCAGTATGTTTGAGGCACATCTAGACTAGGGCACAAATCAGGTGATGTTCCTCTACAGATTCAATAAAATAAAAAATAATCCAGCTCAGCACATCTCACCTTGTTCACTTTACACAACATAGACCAACATATGTAGACACATTTATGCATTACATCTGAAACTTCTAAACGAACAAGTGAGGCCTTCTAAAAAATAATGGCATTCCTAGTGCACCAGATTATATATTATAAATATCAAGAACCGTTTACAAAAAGTCTACTTTAGATACTTAGTAGATAGATTTACATCATAGATTTAGTCCCACTCCGTATAGTCAACAGAATTAAGGCTTTGATTAAGATTGAAGTATTTCAAGCAATGGATGGCACATGATGTAAGTGTCAATAAGTCCTTAGTGTTGTAGTTAGTCTTCGCATATTAAGTCGTTCTTGTTCTTTATAAAAATGAATATACAATGCATCTATCTTGGGGGAAAAATTCAACGGATAGAGATTGAAAAAACCGACGAAGGGGTTTTCCAATGTCCCATGGTTCAAAAAATGGTTTTTCGTGAGCAATGGTTCATAAATGGCTGTAGGCTGGTGACGATCTCGCCGGAACGTGATATCAATGAAGCACGTAAAACATGCTTGCAGATCCAGTGGTCTAGATATGAATCAAACCGTGGGGCTGTCCTTCAAAACCTACCTTCGGTTAGCATCATGATAATTAAGATCTAGCATGTACATCTGCACTTGCATCCTGATCAGCTGCTGCTGATCATGAGCTCCAGCACTTTCTAAGTTGCAGCTGCTTTAAATGGGTTAGCTCTGAGTTGCAGCTATATTGGGTTAGTGTTTTCATCTTCCATGCGTTACTACTCCAGCTATGCTATGGCCTTAATTCATTGGGGGTTCCAATTAATCTTGGTCACGTTGCTGCTTTGTGGATTAGTAGCCTACGCACAAAGCGCCGCTGATGATGCGTGCCCCTCCTTTGTGTTTGCATTTGGGGACTCTCTCTCGGATACGGGCAACCTCGTGAGAACATGGAACCCTGCCCTATGGAATCACCTACTTCCAGAATGCGGCTCAACGCTTCTCAGACGGTCGTTTAATCATCGATTGCATAGGCAAGTAGATGTTAATCAAAACATTTTAATCTTGAGCAAGGTACAAAGATTCTCCAATTAGGGGTCAATCATCTTCGCTGCTGACAAGTATAATATTTTGTGTGTGAGATTTGGGGTCATGTATGTGTGTGCGTGTGATTTGGTGTCATGTGTGTGTGTGAGAGAGAGAGAGAGAGAGAGTGATTTGGTGCTGCAGTGCAGTCGCTGGGCCTCCCTTTCTTGCCACCAACTCTCTGGGACGCTTGAGCGAGTCTCTGCAGCACCACTTGTCTAATGCGACCTTCGTCTTCTTGGATATCTACTCGGCCTTCGACCAAACAATTGCATCAGTCGTTATTACGTTTCACCTTATACACCCACTTACAGCAAATATCTTTCTTTTCTTCAGGCAATGGCACCAAATCCCAAATCTCATTTTCATACAATGCATCCATCTCCCCATACATAGCTTTCTTCCAACATATATTTCCAATAGCCTCATCAAACATGTGGGTTCTACAACTTGCACAACTTTTGCCATAGATGCATAGTGATGTGCAACATAATCATCATAAGTCAACCCCTGCACAGGGTTTTTGACTCTTCCAGATTTTCATAACTTTGTATTCATGGCTTCCATAGCCTTCTTCAAACCAGGTGTCCTCATTGCTAGAATCCTGAGCTCCTCATCATCAAGGCTCATCTTTGAGCTACTATAATCTGCATTAACAAGAGAATGCCCTACAGAAATATCAGGCATACCAAGGGGCTCAACTACTTTCTCTTTGCCTTTATGTGATGTACCAACTACATTTTCAAGACCAGTATTATGACGCAGCTACCACTACATGGTCTATCAAGAGAACCACTGGATGAGGACTCTCCTAGTCCACTCAATGATTGTAATTGCTGACTTGCATTCTGTGCAACCACATTTCCAGTTACATCATCCCCAACATCTTTTTCAGTAGCATACCAGCTACTCATCTCATCAAATACAATATCCCTACTTACCGTCAATTCACGTGTAGCAGGATTATAGAATCTATATCCCTTTTGCGCTCTCAAGGAAATACCCAATAAACATAGATTTTGTGGATCTAGCTTGGTACTACGTAACTCATTTGGCACATGCACATGCAATACATCGAAAAACTTTCAAGTAAGACAAATCAAGCTTCTTGCCAATAAACTTCTCCTCAAGCGTTACATCATGTATGGTTGCTGCAACATAGGAGTCATGTTCATGATATAAACTGTTGTAGACACAACCTCAGCCCAATAGCTATGTGGGATATTCTTCTTTGCCATCAATGCTCGTGCTATCTCTGTAATGTGCCTGTTTTTCCACTCAGCAACTCCATTTTGCTACGGAGTGTATCTACATGTAAATTGTCTCTGAATGCCATTCTTTTGCAAGAATTCAGAGAACTCATTGGAGAAGTATTCTCCTCCTCCATCTGTCCTTAGGCACTTCACATGCTTTCCTGTCTGTTTTTCAGCCATAACTCTGAAATTATGAAAATGAGTGAACACTTCACTCTTCTCCTTCATGAAATATACCCACACTTTTCTCGTGTGGTCATCAATGAATGTTACATAGTACCTGTAGCCACCCATGTTACCATATTATAGTAGTGATGTGTGTGAACACACTTAGGACCGCCGGGGCACTTTTTCCCTCACTAGGAGGTTTTTTCCCCCGTGCATTGTATATACGCCCATTATCTTCTAGGGCTTGTAATCTTTCATTTTTGGCACTCATAATACACTACTGTGTTGTGCTCAAGCTTCCTCATCTTCTTGAAGTTGTGTGTGCATTCCTGCAACCCTAATTCCAACAATTGGTATCAGAGCAGGCTTCCTCCTCCCGGGCAGCATCACCGGCACCTGCCGCTTCATCTCCTCCGATTACGACGAGGTTTCACGAGCGTCTGCAGGTTAGTATATGCCGTGGGAGAGCCCGTGGGGCTTGGTCGTTTCTGAATTTTGATCTGAAGTCATTTCGCCCTCCGTTTTTGCATTCCAAGTACTGCGCAGGCAAAATCGTCCTACTGTGCAGATTTTCTGTCAAGATTAAAATCTGCAGGACAGGTGCCCATTCGTCTGTTTTGGGCTGTGCTACATAGCACAGGTCGATTTTATACAGGTTTATCTCTTACAGAGAGCATTTACATCTAGTAGTACAGTCATTGGCCATGGCTGACAACAATGATGTATTCCGCATGTTGGCTGCTGAGGATAAGTTGGATGGCACCAACTATCCATTGTGGGCATATATGATGCGACATGTATTGGTAGCAAAGGGGTTATGGAACATTGTGCAGGGTATTGATGCACGTCCTATTGTGGCTGGGAATGCTGCAAATACATCAGAAACAGGTACTGTTGATGATGGTGCAGGCACAAGTGCTGTAGCAGCTGTTCGAGAACCACCACTTTCAGTAGAGCAGATTCGTTGGGATGGTAGAGATGCGCAGGCTCATGCCTTGATTGCGCTGTCTGTCAAACGTACCATTATCCCACATATTCGCTCCTGCAGGACTTCTAAGGATGCTTGGGATGTACTTGCCACATTGTATCAGGCAAGAAATGAGGCTCGTGTTGCTTATCTCCGAAAACAGTTGGAGAGTGAGCATATGAACGAAGGTGATTCTATGGATACCTTTTTGACAAAGATCAAGGATTTCAAAGAGCAGCTCATTTCTGCAGATGAAATCCTGTCAGACAGTTCACTTGTGCAGACTGTTTTGAATGGTCTACCAGATTCTTATCAGGGTTTTGCTTCCACTCTTCGCTTGATGATGAAAGGCAATCCCAATGCCTTATCATTTGAGGAGTTAGTTTCTGTTTTGCTGCAAGAAGACCAGTCAAGGCAAAACAGGAATATTATGCGTGTCGCAGATCAAGCTTTCGTTGCTAGTCAGAGAAGCGGGAAAGGTAAAGCTGGCTTTTCTTCTAGTAAGCAGAAATCTGCAAATGCTGCGCAACCAAAGAAGGAAGACAAAGATGAGAAGAAGGGTGACAAACAGAAGACATTTTGCAAGTACTGTAAGGGAAATGATCATGTCATCAAAGTGTGTCCTAAGCTGGCTGCGAAAGAGGCTAAGAAGAAAGAGGCTGGTATGGCTGTTGCAGATGCCTCTCCTTCTAACAATGAATCTGCTAATGTTGTGCTAGATACAGAATGGGCATTCAATGCGCAGTGCAGTTATGACCCATCTTTGCATGACACATGTATGTCTGCAGTAGATTCAGATGTATGGTACTTTGACAGTGGTGCCACTAAGCATATCACCTCGCAGCGCAGTTTATTCACTTTCCTTGAGTCTGCTCCCACAGGGAATACTGTCACTTGTGCCAATAACTCCTCTTATCCCGTTGAAGGAGTTGGACAGATTGTGCTGAATGTTGCAAATGGCAACACCTTTACACTTTTTGATGCATTGTATGTGCCAGGGATCAAAAAGAATCTGCTGTCAGTCTCCGCATTTGCCAAAACAGGTTTGGTTGTAAAATTTGTGGATGACAGATGTACTGTTCATGATCTCTCTTGTGGTGACATCATTGTAGCATCTGGTTCACTATGTCGAGGGCTGTATAAGCTCAATATGGATGGCAAATGTGTAGAGGATTCAGCATGTGCTATTATGGATACGCAGGCTATTTCAGATGCAAAACTGTGGCATGCACGTTTTGGTCATCTGAATTTTGCAAGTTTGCTGCGCCTGCAGAAATCTGAAATGGTGTCTTCTTTGCCTAAGCTTGAGGCACCTGTCAAGCATGTTTGTGAGGGCTGCATATTGGGTAAAATGCAGCGTGCTTCCTTTCCCAAAGATGGATCAGTGAGAGCTGAACGCAGATTGCAGCTTGTTCACAGTGATGTTTGTGGTCCCATGCAAACTCCATCATTTGGAAACTACCTTTACTTTGTGACTTTCATTGATGATTTTACCAGGCATGCATGGGTATATCCTTTGAAGGCAAAGTCCGAAGTGTTTTTGTGCTTCAAACAGTTTTTGGTTATGGCTAAAAATGTGTCAGAAAGTAAGATGGGCACCCTCCGTTCAGATCGAGGGGGGGAGTATATGTCTTCAGAATTTAATGCATTTCTGGCTGAGCGTGGGATAAAACACCAATGTACAGTGCCGTATACACCACAGCAAAATGGTGTGGCTGAGAGAAAAAACAGGTCTCTCATGGAAATGGCAAGATGTATGGTTAAGAGTCAAAGTCTACCACATGGTTTTTGGCTTGAGGCTGTCATGTGTGCCACTTATGTACTAAACAGGTGTCCCACCAAAGCATTACAGGTTGTCACTCCATATGAGGCTTGGCATAGCCGCAAGCCATCTGTTGGCCATTTACGTGTTTTTGGTTGCCTGGCATATGCATTAGTGCCTGTGCAACATCGCAGAAAATTGGATGACAAAGCTGTCAAATGTATTTTTGTTGGATATAGTGCTGAGAGCAAAGGCTATCGTTTGTATCATCCACAGACAAAGCGCATTTTGGTTAGCCGTGATGTTGTATTTGTGGAAGATGCAGTTCAGCCCTTGGTTTCATGTACTAAGGAGACAGATATCAGCTCACGTGATGTCTATGATACATTGTTGCCTCTTTTCAGTGGTGCACAGTCAAGTGCAATACCTCATGAGGCAGTTTTTCAGCCTATGCAGGTTTTAAATGATAGCACAGATCAGCCTATATCTGATGCAGATGTGCATGATGCACTTGAGGATGAGAGACAAGAGATTGAGGGCTCTAGGAATATGCCTAGATGGCTGGTGCAGACTTTGCGTGACAGCAAGTTGGATGCCCCTTTGTCTAGTCGCACTCGTTCTGGCTCTCATGGTGCCTCTTATGCGTCAGATTGTTATGCATTGGCTGTTTCTAGTATGTGCGATGAAAGTGAGCCTGTTTCATTTGATGAGGCACAAAGTTCAGAAAATTGGATGGCTGCTATGCAAGCAGAATACGATGCTATTATGAAGAATGGTACATGGTCTTTATGTGACTTGCCCCCTGGCAAGAAGGCCATTGGCACTAAGTGGGTATACAAATTGAAGCGTAAGCCTGATGGCACAGTGGATCGCCATAAGGCTAGGCTTGTTGCAAAAGGTTATGCTCAAGAGAAGGGCATTGATTTTGATGAGACTTTTGCTCCCACATGTCGTATGACCACTGTTCGTAGCATCTGTGCATTAGCAGCTCATAATGGTTGGAATGTACATCAGCTGGACATAAAGACTGCGTTCTTAAATGGAGATTTGCATGAGGAGGTGTATGTATCGCAGCCTCGTGGTTTTGTTCAAAGAGGGCAGGAAAACAAAGTGTGCAGGTTAAAAAAGGCTTTATATGGTTTAAAGCAAGCTCCACGAGCTTGGTATGAAGAAATACATGCATATTTGACTGCACATGGGTTTCAGAATAGTCCAACAGAAAGCACTTTGTATGTTAAAAGTGTGGATAATGTACATCTAATCATTGCTCTCTATGTCGATGACATGCTGCTCACAGGACCAAATGAGAGTCATATTGCTGATTTTAAAGCTGATTTGAATGCCTCTTTTGAGATGTCAGATTTGGGGCATTTGCATCATTATTTGGGGATACAATTTAAGCAGTGTGATGGAGGTATTGCTTTGTGTCAGACAAAGTATATTGAAACATTGTTGCGGAGATTTGGCCTTGAAGACTGCAAGCCTATTGCTACTCCAATGGAGACAGGTTTGAAGTTGAGTCTTCATGATGCTGGAGATCACTTTGATGTCACACTCTATCAGACAGCTGTTGGTTGCCTCATTTATGTATGCATTACGAGGCCAGACATTCAGTTTGCAGTCTCACAGGTGAGCAGATTTATGCATAGCCCAGGCATTAAGCATTGGCAGGCAGTGAAGCGTATCTTTCGCTATTTGAGTGGTACTCGGCATCTTGGGTTGTTTTATCCCAAGGGGGGATCATTGCCGCCAGATTTACATGCTTTTTCAGATTCTGACTGGGCTGGTTGTTATGACACACGCGTGTCCACGAGTGGTTTTTGCTTCATGCTTGGAAGCTCATGCATATCATGGTTGAGCAAGAAGCAGCCTACTGTGGCCACTTCTAGTTGTGAAGCTGAGTACAGGGCAACTTTCACAGCTACGGTTGAGTGTGTGTGGCTCAGACGCCTTATGGCTGATTTGGGTGTTGGGCAGCCATCTGCCACCACCATCTTCACTGACAGTCAGAGCGCATTAGCAGTTGCGCGGAACCCAGTGTTCCATGCTTGTACGAAGCACATTGAGGTGCACTACCATTATGTCAGGGAGAGACTCTCTGCAGGAGAGATCAGTTTGGCTTATGTGCCAACACAGGATAACCTTGCAGACCTTTTCACAAAGGCTCTGCCTCGTGAGAAGTTCGAAGCTTTTCGCAAAGCTTTGGGCTTACTCCCTTTTGTGGATTCGTCCACATAGCTAGACACTTCCCTATACATGAGTGCTAGCTCTTGTTCACCGCATCACTCCAGGGGAGATTTGTTACCATATTATAGTAGTGATGTGTGTGAACACACTTAGGACCGCCGGGGCACTTTTTCCCTCACTAGGAGGTTTTTTCCCCCGTGCATTGTATATACGCCCATTATCTTCTAGGGCTTGTAATCTTTCATTTTTGGCACTCATAATACACTACTGTGTTGTGCTCAAGCTTCCTCATCTTCTTGAAGTTGTGTGTGCATTCCTGCAACCCTAATTCCAACAACCCATAGACATAGTCTTCGCAGGACCCATACATTTGAATGCACAACATCTAGTACATTCCTGCTCACATTTATGTAATGTGGAAATACATGTTTTATTTGCTTTCCAAATTGACATGCTTCACAAACTTTATGCATATCTTCAACTTTAAACTTAGGCAGCCCTGTCACAATTTCCTTAGTCTCTGCATGGACTTCATTCTTTGTACATTTACATGCCTAATTCTCTTATGCCAAATTTCTATATCTGCAACAACTCATGAACCATTTGCAAACATTGCAGCACTCACTTCAGCATATTTACATTCAATTTAAACATTCTACCCACTTTGTTATCTTCAACCAACCTGCACTTTTCTTTAAAGTCTTCTATATAACAACCTTCAGGATTAAATCGGACCTGTAAACCCTTCTCAATCATCTGGCCAACAGAAACTAGATTCTTTGTAATATTCGAAACATGAAGTACATCTGCAAGGTACTTCACCTTACCATCTCACCTTACCATCCTGCATGGACAATGGCACATCTCCAACATGGGCAATCGGATGAGCAGTGTCATCTCTTATTTCAACAAAACCTGGTCTTTCAAGATTCTTCATTTCCTTGAACCACTCACCATGACTTGTCATGTGGTTCAAAGCACCTAAATCAACATACCATACATCATCCTTACATGCTACTACATCATTTCTAAACATAGCATTAACTACATGTTGCATAACAAACAACCTCTCATTATCCTCGTTATTTCTACTAGAGGATGCATAGTTGTTTTGCTACACTTTTTCATTTCACATGTCACTTTGCTTCTAATAGCAATCTACCTACACATGCCCAGGTGCTGCTAAGACCATAATTCTGATTACCTATTCAGCCACCACCTTGGCCATGTCCATGACCTCTACCTCGTCCTCTACCTACACTTGTGTAGAAGACCTACTGCTCTAAACTGTTTTTGTTTTGTAAAGACTGTTGATCTTCACCCCAGTTCTTCTCTTCAATGATCAGCATTTGACACCAAATCTATGAAGTTAGGAATGTTCTCCCAAGTTTGAATAGACATCTTGAACGCCTTGTATTGTGGCTCGAGATCACGTAGACACCACCTCATCATCATCAATAGAAACACCAATTAATGCAAGGGATTCCACAATGCCCTTGATCTTCAAGGCATAATCATTCACAGACATATTCTTCTTCTCCACAGTATGAAGCTCATTCTTTAACTGAATCTTTCGTGCCTTGGTATTAGTTTCATACAGCTTCACCAAGGTGTCCCATGTCTCCTTGGGTGACTTTGTATCCTGTATATGCAGCCCAATCATAGTGTCCTATATATACTAATAGAAAGCCAATACATGACTTTCCTTGCTCCTTGATTCCAATCCTTAAACTCTTTTACATCTATAGTAGTTGAATTAATCTCTGGTATCTCCGATGCCTCCTCATGTTGTTCACCTTCTCAATGTAGTCCTAGTAAACTTTTCCCATCAGAAAATTTGTCAATCTAAACCTCCAAGCATGGAAGTTGTTTTTGTCAAGTTTATCTGCAACAATTTGGTTTATTCCATCATTTGACATCTTTTCTGTGACACAAATTCACCAAAAATAACACTCTTGTTTGACCTGTACAAACTGTTGTATTCTCTGCAACGGTACTATACTACACCCAAGCTGTCACAACTAGTGATCTCAATTTGCATACATACACCCAATGAAAACTTTGATACCTCTTTGTAGTACACACTATGTATACACAACCAATCGCCCTTCCCACAGTTCCAAAAATAGAGTTCTGCTCTGCAGAGAATCGAAACTTACCCGCAGTGCGAACGCCTATGAATTAAAAAACAGAGGTCAAGATGCGCTCGAAATGCATTTTCGGTCCGATAAACTTTGTCCAACGGTGTCTAATTGACACTATAGTTACCCTTAGCTCTTCTTCCATGAATAAAGCTCCTCAATCAGAGTTTGTTTATCGGTGCCTCCTCTCGAGCTCTCGACGATAAGGGTGTAGTAGACAACATAAAGGGGGAAGAGTAGATGAAGCTCTTACCCTTGTACCACTTCCTCTGTTTCGCTCAGCCCTTAGCATGAACCAAACTGTGATACCATGAAAAGATGTAGGAGAGGAGAGAGCTTGAGCTCTTGCAAGAACACACACACTCACACAAATCCTAGAAGAGAACACACAACGTGAGAGGCTGAAAATTCTTCTTCTTCTTCACATAACAAAAGAGGTCTACAAAAAAGAAGATAAAGTGACTAACACACATAAGAGGATTGGGTAGATGTGAACTAGTCGGTGTAGTCCAGTTGTAGAATCTCTGGTGAAGATATGTCGGTGCCAGCTACCAACCCTTCCAACGATGTAAATGTCGAATGGTCATGCAGGCACCTCATGAGTGTCAACTCATGTTCACCTTGATATCTCAACACTATGTGTATGGCCAACTTCGATGGCACTCATGGAGGCAACACCCCTTTCCCTTTCTCTCGAGGGATGAAGAGATCCTCTTGAGCACCATCTTCCTTTTGCCGACAGAAGATCTTCCCTCTACACTAAATGATGAGGTTTGGGACTTCAAGGAGGAGGACACCGAAGGAGGAGATAAGGGAAGCACTCTCTCGGCAGGCAGCGGACAGACACTCTCTTGTAGGACATACATTGTAGCACATTCTCTATTGGAGCAAAGTCTCATTTGTATCATTCTTTTGAAATTTGGATGTAAAGTGTTACGCTCTTGTTGTGTTTTTGTCTATCTCTCTCTGTTAGCGAGGTGAGTGAGGGGTCAGTGGTGGGTGTGAGTGAGGCTTGTAGGGTCAGTGGTGGGTGTGGTGTGAGTGAGGCTTGTAGGGATACTACAGTGCTAGGTGGTGTGGTCAGAGAGCACAGTAGATAGTGTAGAGAATAGGTCTTGCATATCTAGCCAATGAGGTCGACTCATCCTTGGCGAGTATACTTCTCTGAGAGGATCCACGCTCCCTTTCCCCAACCCTAGTGTTTGTGTCGATAGATCTCAAGTTCCCTAGCAAGGACCGGCAGAGTCATCTACAATATACCTCCTTTGAAGATTCATTTCCTAGGAGTCATAACTATAATTTTGCATGTATTCTCATAACTATAAATTTGCATGTATTCTCAAAATAATGACTTTCAAATGAAGACTAAAATATGATTAATTTAGGTTCTAAAATGGTTTATCTCTTACACCACACACATTAAAAATCATGCTCTCAAGATATGTAGCACCACACCTTGAAAGTGTAACAAATGTGCCTTTTATATACATACTTTTAAGACTTGAAATTTAGGCTCAAGGTGTTACTCTCACACTACACATCAAAAATCATGCTCTCCCAATCAATGTAGCACCACACCTTGAAAGTGCATTTGAAGGTGTAATGAATGTGCCTTCAATATACATATTGACTATCTGTCGATAAACATTGTCGGTAAAGTGAATACCATCCCATACTAAGAAAGTGTTGGGATCATCACACAGAACACTTGTTGAACTACAGGAAGCCAAAGGGTTATATCTATCTACAGTTGCGGCGGCCAAGAGACTTGGTGCTCCACAACATGTGTTTTATACATCAATAAGTCCTGAAACAATATCAATCCAATTTGTAACTATTCAAGGGTCATACATCTTAAGTGAAATAATTGTGATAATTTACATTGAAAGATTCATTGATTGAAGAGTTTATCACAAGATGATCTATGTTATAGCCATGATTGTTAATGTCAAGATAAGTGTATGCACCCAATGTATCTCGCACAAAAAGACAAGATTACACAAGTACAGGTTCCAGTTCATGCAAACATAATAATTTCATATGATTTTGTTTTAATATTGATTAGGTTTTGATAAATATTACAAATAAGAAAGAAACTACTCAAGTTTGACCATTTTATTGGTTACCATATCTTTCTATATAGAAGCAATGATCCACGCTTAAAGAAGCAACTTGCCAACTACTTTGTTGACAACCATAACTAGTCTGATACTAGCAATTTCACTTAGGAATAAGTATTGTTACAAATAAATAAGGTGCCAAAGAATGTCTTCCATCACATTTAGACTTGAAATTAATTTGGTGCATTTTTTTATCAGTTTCCTTTATAAAATATGTCTTTATCTCCCTTCCTCATTTGTGTTGAGTTCCTTTAGATTTTGAGATCTACAACTATAACATGTACGAAGAGGTGGTGACACATGTCTTGCCCTTCAACAAATTTTATCTTGTGTACTTTTTGGTGTGCTGGTTATAAGTATAATATTTTATTAAAAACCTAAAGATAGCCTCATCTAACTTACATTTTGCCTAATTTTTACTACTTATGTAATTGGAAATGATTCCTCATTACTATTACTTTGCTTGTTTAAGCTTACTTCTCTGACTTGTTGATGATGTATTGACTCACGAAGGGGTGACATTACTCTTGAGAATAATATAGGACATAAACACACATTCATTTTCACTCCTTCGCATGAATTATTCACTTATAATCTCTCTCTCTCTCTCTCTCTCTCTCTCTCACACACACACACACACACATACATTTTCTCTCTTTCACATGAATTATTCACTTTTAATCTCTCTCTCTCTCTCTCTCTCTCTCTCTCTCTCACACACACACACACACACACACACACACACGTGTACACACACACACACACACACATACACCACCACAAAAACCAAAGTAGCCACACACACCCCCAAGCAACCACACCTGAAAACCACATTTTAATATTAGTATGTTTTCGGTTATAAGTTCTCTCTCATTATATACATACATACACACACACATATGTGTGTGTGTATGTATGTCTGTTTCACACACAAACACACACACACACATATGTATGTGTGTATGTATGTGTGTTACACACACATACACATGCAAGCATGCATTCACATACACACACACACACACACACACACACTCATGCATAGTAGAAGTGGTGTACAGGATGAGGGTTAGAATAATTCTGCAAAAGCTAAATGTCACATATAAGTAATTACATTTTTTTATCTTCTTTTTTAGTGGAGGCTCTTGAAGACAACTACAGTTCCAAATTTCAATGTAGCTTGGAATTGAATGAACAATTATACCTATTGAGTTGGAGCCCTTTATAATATATATGCGTGCTTTGGGAAGGATAAAAAGGAAAAACATATACTAGTAGAAAATCTCTTACATATATCTAGACTAGATAGTAGAGGGCCGAGGAGTTGAGTGAGGTCATTTATGTAGTTTTGATTTGTGTAATTATAGTCATAATTTACAATATTATGGAAAGACATCCATTCACAAAGGGGAGTTTGCAACTTGTCGAGATTGGTCATGATCTCCTTGAAAGACGAGCAAAGTTCCAAGAAGATGAAGCTCACATTGGGCAAGAGGTTCTAAAGAGACTCGCTTAACTAGCCCATAGAGTCAGTGTAATTGCAGGTAATGTCGTTCACCCATGCTATACACCCTCGCTCGTCCAATGTTTGTCTACGAGGCTAGCAAAATACTTGATGATGAGGCTGCATCCCATCAAGCCTACACTGTTTATGCATATTAGAATGAGGGAAAGATGTGGGGACACATGTCTCCACAAATCTCATCCATTCTACTCACGTTTTTTTTGCAGACAGTACGCAGATATATACGTTGCTATGAACATTGTTGTAGACGTGGCTATGGACGTTGTTGTACATGCAATATTGATGTTGTTGTCGTCGTGTGCTCATAGCCGCGCCCATAGCCGCACTTATAAACATGTGGGGACAGAATGAGGGATAAATGTGGGGGCACACGTCCCCACAAATCTCACCCATTCTGTACCCTTTTTTTTTGTAGACAGTACGTGGCTATATATGCGACTATGAATATTGTTATACACATGGTGATTGACGCTGTTGAAGCCATGTCCATAGCTATGCTTATAGATATATTGTGGGGACACAATGAGGGAGAGATGTGGGGACACATGCCCCCACAAATCTCACCCATTATGTAGCCTTTTTTTTTTTTTTGCAGATAGTACGCAACTATATACACTACTATGAACACTGTTGTATACGTGACTATGGATGTTGTTGCACACGCGGTGACACTATTGTAGCCGCGTCCATAGCCGTGTGAATGTTTTTTTCTATTTATAGATCCTTTGAAATTTCTACGTATCTTCATGCGGTTGTGCTCTTCGTTTGTTGTAGTGGTAAAAAATCTCTTGCATACATCTAGACTACATACTAGAGGCACCTAGATCTAGAGGAGCTTAGTGAGGCCATTTATGTAGTTTTGGTTTGTGTAATTATAGTCCTAATTTACAATATTATGGCAAGCGATCCATCCACAAAGGAAGTTTTTAAAGGCGGGTAGAGAGAGAATACCATAATGACCGGGATTGGTCCTAAGTTTTTTAACCCATGCCATACACCCTCGCTCGTCCAATGATTGTCCGCGGCCGACAAAATACTTGATGTTGGGGCTGCATCCCATCATGCCTACACCCCCGTGTCGTACAAGAACTTCACGATAATTAATTAGAGATTAATGAGCGGATGCAAAATTGAAAAAAAAATAATTAGAGTATTAGACGTCTGGACCAGAACCTCTGTTTCTTCCCCTGTTTCCCGCCCTTTCAATCTGCAGCGCAGGCTTTCTTTCTCTGCGGGCGGATGCCCTCCCAAGTGCATGGGCACTGAGAGGAGGAGCCCGTCCTTGATTAGACCCCAGAACGTATCTGCGTCACCTGCAAAAATAAACCCAATGCTCAGCAGCCACTTTAACTTAGCATCTCCTTCAACCTCTCAGCTAGCCCCCCCACCCAACCCGTGGAACCCCATCCCTGAAAAGTCATGGAGTGGAGAGAATATCATGGAAGCAGTAATGGACGAAAACTCAAGACTTATGCAGGAACTAAAAGATTCCAAAGTTCAGCTCTTAAACATGAAGAACAAGGACCAGTACAAAGAGGTCTCCAGACCGACAGCAAAAGAACCTGCAGGAGCAGACTCAGTCCCGCCTAAAGAGACAGCCAACTCCACTGACCAAGGACGCAATGCAGCCACCACTGTCCACGTTAACCTGCCAATAGACCAGGTAAGGAGCAGAGTAGAAGATTATACAGAAAGATGCCTGGTGGGCCTCCTCTTTGGACCCAGACCATCCAAGGAATCCATGAGAGCCTGGATAAGAGAAAGTTGGTCCCCTCTTGGAATAGAGGTGACTCTTACACAAGCCCTTCCCAAAGGTTACTACCTCTTTTTATTCAAAGATGCAAGCATGGCTATGAAAGTCATCAGCTCGGGCCAATGGATGTTTAGGCATATACCCTTTTGCTTCATGAGGTGGTCCAAGGACTTCAACCCAGACGGTCCCAAGTCGTCAGTATATCCAGTCTGGGTTGAGCTCCCTAATCTCCCCATCCACTTAAACCCCTGGATCAAAGCTATTTTAGCCCCCTTAGGTCAAATTTTAGGAACCAAAGCCTTCTCGGATTACAACCCAGCGTGGCACCCCCAAGTCTTAGTTGAACTTGACCTAGCCCTCCCCCTCCCTGATAAGATAGAAATAGGATGTGGTGAGTTCTCTCATTCGCAGGCTATCAACCCTCAGATCATCCTTCCCCAAGCAGCTGAAAAAGACCCCCCCCTCAACCCTAGTCAGTCCAGCCCATCTCTCGGCCACCCCCAGCCTTCCGGACCCTCAAAAGATCCTGAATTTGCTCAAGCCATTAGAAGGAAACCAGCCTCCAAGCCCAAGCCCTCTCACCCTATTGTCAAACCAAATAGATACTCTGTTCTTGCAGCTGTTCCGGATCCAGGGGAAGCTGATGAAGAAAATGACACTGTTGAAAATACCCCCATCAACAAGCTGAGATTAGACAAAGAAATCGACAATCTGGATGGGACTGACATGGACACAACAGGCACAACAGCCCCTGAAAAGGGTCTTATCCCTCCATCTGGTAACCCCAATGACATGGATATTAGCAAGGAACTAAAGAGAGGCAGGGCACAACTGGGAGCCACCCCTCAGTCAACCGCAAAAGGAGGTACCCACAAACCACCAAATAAAAGATAATGAAAGCTGCAAGCTTCAACGTCAAAGGGCTTACTGACTCCAAGAAGGCACAGCTAGTAAAACAATGGATCAAATCAAAAGGACATCTGGACTTCATCTCCCTTGTGGAGATCAAGACGTCAGGGGAGGAACTGAAAAGAAGACTTTTCACCATCTCCTCCGATCACTTATGGGTCCAATCACTTCATACTCATGGAGCCGGGGGACTGGCAGTAGGCATTCATTATGATAGCTTGGAAGATCTTAAAGACTTTCAAATAGACATTAACAATCAGTGGATAGTACTCCACATGAACAACTTCTCCATTGTCGGTGTCTATGCCCACGGCCCTCAAAAGCTGAGAATCAGGACCTGGAAATCCTTGCTAAGTCTTAGAGCACCACTGCTGATAATGGGAGACTTCAACATGGTAGAAACCCTAAAAGACAGATTCAAATCCAAAGGTCTAGCCCTGGCTGGAGCAGAGAAACAAGCTTGGGAAAAGGTAAAACGTAAATTCAACCTGCAGGATCTAGGCCAGGAAGGAAGTTTTTCATGGCAGAATTACTCATCGGGTGACCTGGCCAGAAAAGCCAGGCTGGACAGAGCATACACAAGTGGTGAAATCTTTTCCAAATTCAACAGGTGTGAATGTGTTGTAGATACAACCACTTGCATCTCAGACCATTACCCTGTCATTATTACAATGGATAACCAGGAGAACAGACACAAAGCGTGCTGGTTTCATACAGATCCAGCCCTTTTCAAATTGCCTCTAGTTCAAGAAGAAGTCAAAACCATCTGGGAATCCTTCTTCACCAAAACCCTCTCTCCGGCCAAAGCTTGGAACCTTGCTGTCAAGTCAACCCAAAACCTCCTCAGGCAAGTCAGAAAAGAGGTTGCAGCCCATAGAGGCAGCAGACTCACAAAGCTCCAAGAACAACTGAACCAGCAAGAGGCTTCTGGCAACCCAGCCAATACCAACCAGCTCAGAGCCAGGATCAAAAGAGAGGAAGAAATAGCTCTACAACACACTAAACTATTCACCAGGGAATGGTGGACAGGAAAAGCAGACAGACCTAACAAAGAAATGTTCAAAACCCTCAAGGTCAAACAAAGGCAAGAACATATCCCCTTGCTAACAAATAAGGAAGGTACCTTGGCGTTGAACCAAGCTGAGAACAGAAAACTGATCACCGAATACTACAGCAACATTTTCCAGGAAGAAGGACCTCCATCCCCCTCCAAGGCAGCCGCAATGGATACAATAAAACAAGTCAGACCTTCAACAGTCCCTCCCAACATAGCTGCTACTTTAGAGAAAGAAATCACTCCGGAGGAAATCAAAGAGGCCATATATTCCCTCAAACCCAGCAAGAGCCCAGGTGAGGATGGTCTCCCAGCTGAGTTTTTTCAATCCTTTTGTGAGGTGCTAGCAGGCCCCATCCTCAAAGTTTGGCATGAATCGCTGAAATTTGGAGCACTTCCAACCCAAATCAACCAAGGTCTCATCAAGTTGATCCACAAAAAAGGCCCCAAGGAGATCTTGGGAAATTGGAGACCTCTCACTATGCTCAACAGTGTTTACAAAATATTAGCCAAAGTTCTAGCCACTAGAATGAGTAATCACATGAAACACTGGATCTCAAGGGAACAAAAAGGATTCATTAAAGGTCGGTTCATCCTGGACTCCATAATCGCCCCATGGGAAGGTCTCGACTATGCAGAAAAATCCAGCCAGGATTTCCTTTTTATCAAGATAGACTTTGAGAAAGCTTACGACAGAATCCAGTGGGATTACATCCTCCAATCCCTAAGAGACATGGGGCTGGGACCTCAGTTCACCCATATGGTTCAGACACTTTTTGGGAATGCCAAAGCCAAAATCATTCTCAATGGAGAGCTGTCAGACCCTTTCCCTCTAGAAAAAAGCATCAGACAAGGGTGCCCACTTGCCCCCCTACTCTATGCTATAGCTGCAGATGGGCTCAATTGGCTGATAAAGGACAGGATAAACAAAGGAGAACTAGTGGGCATCAACTTCCTAACGGTGAGCAAATGTGCACCCAGATGTTCGCGGATGATACCAACAGCCTCATTGCAAACGAAGAGGATAACATCAAGGTTCTCTGGAGTTGTCTCCAAATCTACTGTGAGGCTTCAGGATCCAAAGTCAATCACAGTAAAACAGGCATTAAAACTCTCATCGTTCCCCCCCCATCGTGGCTTTTGGAAACAGGATGTCATAGCATCCAAGATGGAGAAATTTTCAGACTTCTTGGAATCCCCATGGGATTCAGGGTGTCAATGAAACAAAGATGGCAATGGGTAATGCAAAAAATAGAAAGTAAGCTTCTTAGATGGAAAAGGAAGCAACTGTCCCTAGCAGGAAGAATCATGGTCATTAACCACTTTATCATCCCAGCCACGATCTACTTCCTCAGTTGCTGGAGGCCTCCTGATGCTGATCTCAACGAATTCACCAAACTCTGTAGAAACTACTTGTGGGGAGGTGACCCATGGATCAGAAGCAGACCTAAAGTTAAATGGGAGATCTGCACGGTCCCAAAATTCAAGGGAGGACAGGGGATTCTAGACATCCGCCTGTTAGCAGACAGAATGGCCGCTAAATGGATAATCAGAGCTTTGGAAAATCCATCTGAAGACTGGGCTCAGCTTCTAGTCAAAGACCTCCCCAGATTTTCTATCACCGGTCACAATAAATGGGTAAATCTACCCATGACCACAATAGTAGCTTCAAAACATCCCATTACCCCCAAAGGGAGTCATCTTGTTACTTCAATCTGGAAAGCCTGGTTCAGATCTAAAGGAGCACTGTCCATCAATTTCAATGACAAGAAATCAGAAGGGATAATTGCTGCCGACTCCTGCTGGTGGTCCTTTTTCCCTCAGCCTCTTCTAGGTCCAGAAGAAGAGAATATTGCCCTCAATCTGCACAGGAAAGGACTGGCTACTTGGTCAGATATTTTTAACCCCACCACCGGCACTTGGCTCACAAGAGCAGAGCTGGTAGGCAAATACGACTGCAGAACCCCTGAACTAGATCTAGTACAAAGCAGAACTTCCCAATGGGATACCCAGGAAATCTGGAGAATCAGTAGTCCCCCCAGCTTCAACTTCCTGGCCTTTCGCTGGATAAAAAATAAACCCATTCTACCCATTCCCTATCTTGAAAAGTCTCCCCCTATCCAGGTTACTCTGAACCGCAGATGGAACATAGTCTGGGACAGGAAAAGATGGTACAGATGCCTCAAAGAGCTGTGGAGTCAATTCATAGAACCTAAGAAATCTTGTCTCGTATGGCTGATGGCTTACAGAGCCATCTGGACCCAATGTAAGGCAGCCAAGTTCAGCATTGCCTCTGAACAATGTTCTAGATGTGGCCAGCCCGAGGACGATCTACACATATTCATTCACTGCAAGCACATCTCAGAATCCTACAAAGAGTTGCAGGCAGCTATTCTAAGCTGGGGGAAGGAAGTAAACTGGAAGAATACAATTCTTGGAGAAAATATAGGTTGTTCTACAGTTCTGTGGAATGTAATAAGGTGCGAATACATATGGCATGCATGGCTGCAGAGGTTAGCTGCCACTTTTGATAATCCTGAAATTAAGGGCCCTCCCCTAGCTGTATGCTTAATCACATCATGCAACAGATACTGGAACATCCAAACACAAGCCCTATTCAAGCTAGAGAAGATGCTGTTGATTAAATTCCAAAAGAGGCAATCAGATTTCACAATGAATCAACTCGAAAAAACCAGAGACAAGATCCTCCTACTCCTCTCAAAAGACAGAACATTAATAGAAACTATCAGAAGGATGCAGTAAACATTCCTAGCCCTCCCCTCACAGGAGAAGAGGGAAACAACAGACATGCAATCACTAATCAACCAAGAGAAGTCAAAAAGGCTACTAAGGAAAAGTGACCTATCGATTAGAAGGAGCCACCGCTGGCATGTCCACCAGGAACCCTGGAGAGGCTACCGCATCTCGGCAAAACCAGGTAAGCCCACAACCTCGTGATCCCGATGTGCCAGATGCATCCGTTATGTACCTGCAAAGAAGGAAAGAGGCAGAGCCATCTTATCCTCCATCAAGAGAGAAGGCAGCCTGGTGCGTCAAGATTACTTCCAAGGACCCCGGTAGTCCCCCTTCTGCCGCCAGGAGAGCCTACCACCTGGATTCAAGATAAAAAAAGAGAAGCAACTCAGAAGAGCCAAGAGACTTCGCATGAAGGTCTCTTGGTGGTCCCTGATAAGCCAGAATCTTCGACAATAGATGCCCAAATCAACAAGAGGTCGGATCCATCCTCATCTACCTCTTCCTTCTACCTGCAAAGAAAGGAAATGAGTCAGAATAGATTACTCCCTATATTCCAAACCTGCCGTAAATTAAAAATCAAGGGACCCAAAAGAAACCAATCGGCCTTGAAGGGCGAGGATGCCTCAGGCCCCCAGAGATAGCCCCCTGCTCTGCTGACAGAAGATCACGGAATCAAGGTCAAGAAAGAAAGAAGCTGATCAGAAGGGCTTTCGCCCGAAGGCTGTCGAGGGAGCCAGAACCGTTTGTGCTTAAGAGGCATTCGAGGAAGAGTAATCAAGCGAGACGAAGATCCCTCGCAAGCCCCATCCGGCGACCTGAGGGAAAGAAGGAGTCGGCGTCTAGCCAGAGCAATAGAGAGCTCGATCCTCAGGAGGACGAAGGAGGAGAGGCGAGAGGAAATCATCATCAGATTGGTTGGAGATCGAGCAGGAACCAGTCTGGAAGAAGTGACATGCTCAATCCGCTCCTCCCAGTCCACGTGGAGCACATGCTAACAAGCGTGTGACAATTGGCCGGAGCGACTTAGAACCAGACAAGTGGCTTGTGTTGCCTAGGATCCTTTTTTTTTTTTCTTTCTCATGCAAGATTTCGTGCTGTGGCCACGCGCCAGCCATTAGGTAGTAGCTCTGCATGATCGACACGTGGATGTCGTCCTTGTAATATCGCCCCTTCCTTAATCATAATTCATCAGCCTTTTTTTGAAAAAAAAAAAAATTTAATTAGAGTATCAGTCAGCTGCAGCTGCATCGCGCACCAGCGGGCGAGTGCAGGTGGGCTTGATGCATGCATTAATGAGCTGAGATTAAGAAATTGATTTCGCACAAATTACCCGGATAGTATCGGCAACCTTGTCCACGACGAGGGGTAGCAAGTTCATGATTTCTGCATGTGTAAATCCGGCCACGACCAAACCAGAAATGTCATTTCCACCGATTTCTATGAAGCAAGTAGCTTCCGCTACAGTTGATGGATCCGGGAAAGTGGTCACGCCTCCTTTCAAACCTAAAAGTAAAATAAATATTAACCAATATGTGGCTTTTGCTGGTTATACATTATCAACAGTAGGTTATAATATGATTTCTCTACAAGCATTATCAACCCATGTTCTTGCTTAGAAAATTATCCTCAGACTGGACTGTGAGAAGTGTGTACCTGCTTCCACAAATTGCAAGAAGGTCCGATGCCATTGTAATTGAACGTCTAGTGTGCAGGTGGTATAAGGGATAGTCCCAAGCTCTACAGAGTAGGAGTAATTGAGAGCTGTTGCGCTGCCCACTGCGTAGTTTACACCGTGAGAGAAGTCCGTCCCGACAAAGTCCAAGAAAGGTGGCAAGAAAGGGAGGCCCAGCGACTGCACTGCAACACCATAGCCCTCCCCCCCCCACACACACACAAATAAACAAAATATGTACTTGTTAGAGAATTAACACCGCCTTGATATACTTGTGCAGGTGTCGTGATGCAGTAATACCAAATGCAACGTCTACTTGCCTATACAATCAATGATTAAACGACCATCCGAGAAGCGTTGCGCCCCAGCTTTGAAGTAGGTTCTTCCATAGGGAAGGAAAGACGGTGATAGGAAGGCCGGGTTCCATGTTCTCACGAGGTTGCCTGTGTCCGAGAGAGAGTCCCCAAACGCAAACACAACCGAGGGGCACCCATCACTACTTCGTGCCGGAGTTGAGGCGGCATGGCAAATGAGCACCAACATGAATAATACTATTTGGAAAGCCGGCCAAAAGCTGGCCATAATTACATGTTGACTTGAATAACCCATGCCAAAATCCCTGCCCTCACTCTCTATATTATACCACTTACTTATAGCTGAGTGCATGTGAAGCGATCCAAAAGGCGTGATGCGGATGAAACCAAAGCGGCTGCCGGGGCTCCATCATTCACAGCCTCTAAGTGATTAGGGTAGGTGAGGAGTCTTTCGAAAGCAACTATACAGGAGGGCCGCAGGTCCTTATTAGTGGGAGCCTGCTTATCGGATCATGTACGAAAGGAAAGGCAAGGTAAAACACACGGTGTAACCAGGTGATCTGTAGAACTCTGTCGCATTGCCATTTGTAGTCTTCATGGATGCCTTCAGAAACTGTAGATCATCATATATTTAAGCAAAGCACAACACAAGAAAATGGCACATGTTGATGGGAGCTCACAAGGGTTGATTAGTCCCCCTCCGCCCCTTTTGTATTATGAAGATTTTATACACAAACCTTACTCACTAGGCAATATCTGGTTGATTACCCCTTGTATTGTGAAATTTTATACACAAACCTTACTCACTAGGCAATATCTGGTTGATTAGTCCCCCCCTTCTTATGAAGATTTTATACACAAACCTTACTTCTGGATTGGGTGGGTGGGTGGATGGGTGGTGGAGTATTGAACTCACTCCCTTACTTAGGGGAAGCGGTGAACATTGAACTCACCCCTGCTGGATATGAACGCTCTATCAGCTATTCGACTGGAGCTCGATAATTGCCTAGCTATCGTTTTACAAAAGAAAATCACTTAATCTACTGTAATGGAATCTGTATTTCACATCACATGACCAGAATTTAGGAAAACTGTAATTTAGGAAAATCACTTAATCTACTGTAATGGAATCTGTATTTCACATCACATGACCAGAATTTAGGAAAACTGGAATTTAGCAAAACTGGCTAAGATTTTAAGTATTTGAAGGAATGATTTTTTAATATAAAACTGGCATATAGTAAAACCCAATATAGTTAAGAGTTGTCTTTACAGGTAATTCTTGAAATTGGAAGGGTGAGGCTTATGATGCCTCTTCAAAAGAGAGGGCCCATAATCAATGTTAGAGAATAACACTGTACCCACCCACTAATAAAAAAAGACAAGCTGGAGTACAATGGTTTTCCTATTTAAAATCTTATTATTGACTGGTCTTTAGAACTAAAAACTTATAAATTTTATCGATTTACAAAAAAGGAGTTGCAAATTACTCGCTTTAAATTGTGATGACCGCATCTGCAAGCATGTCTCACCTGCAAAGTTCAAAAGCAGTCGCCAGGGCCGAGGGCAGAGGCGCACCTTACTCGCTTTGAATTGTGATCAATGTGATGACCGAGTCTGCAAGCATGTTTCACGTTCCAGCGAGATATATCTCCACAAGTGTTCGGAAAAAAAGTTGGGAAAACCTCCGTGTAAAAATTGTCAAATTATTTATAAAGGAAAATTTCCAAATCTGAAGGTTTTTGTTTTATAACTTCTCAAAATTTGGAGGTATTTGTACTTTAAAGTTTTAAATTTGAACGTGTTTTCTAGGTGCAAGCTACACTGCAAGCTACACTAAACTCGGCTTTTTTTCGAACACTTATCTGGAGCCTCCAACCATTTATGAACACCATCTGTTTAGTTGACTCTTGTCTAGAGTCTGTATAAGGGAATTTCAAAGCCCAAAATGGGCTTCAAATGACACACCTGCAAATTCACCTAAGGTGGCAACAATGAAACCTATTAACTTACCATAGTATCAACATGAAGCCTAGTTCTTAGGTCCAAAGTTATATGGGTACCAGGGATTTCACTGACGTAATTATAAACGCGTCAATAAGTTATTAACTTTTGACAACAGCACATAAAATTAACGTTGTATAAATATTATCAGTATTTGACTTGGAATACAGGTAAAGCCCGTCAAGGTTATTATATTGCCCATCGAGCTTTTTTTATTTCCCAATGGGCCCGCCGGGCCTTTTATATTTCCTAGCGGGCTCGCCAGAAATAGAAAAAGCCCGGTGGGCTATTATTTAAATCTATAAAGGAACTTCATGGTGTCACATCTCTTGTTTTCATAGTAGCGACACACTAGAGGGTGCTTCTCCCAAATAGACAGCCCATGTTTAGGTAACTTGGGTAGGTGCTATCCCTGAGCAAATCCTTGTGCTGCTTGTAGATTGGGCTATTAGTCCTATTATTGGACTGTTTGGGCCCTTAATACACAGACAACACAGTCTGCATTTCGCATATAGAGTACACTGTACGGATTGGACATCTTGTCCTTGATATTGGGCGATGGTTGTCCTTGATTTACATTAGTATGCTATTTGTGCATGCTTTAGTTCAGACTTAGGGATTACTTTACACTTTAGCTTAGACTAGTAGTCCTTTATTGGATGGTGCTAGTCCTTACTATAGAGAGATATTATTGTGTATGCTATTTGTGCATGCTTTAGTTCAAACTTAGGGATTACTCTACACTTTAGCTTAGACTAGTAGTCCTTTATTGGACGATGCTAGTCCTTACTATAAAGTATATATTATTGCATATGTGAGTGATTGGACCATTTGTCCTTCTTGTGCTGCATCACTCACAATAGAAAAAGCCAACATGATTGATTGGACCATTTGTTCTACTATTACCTGGGCACCGAGGAAAAGAGTTTCCAGGTCCCCTAGCCGACGTTTCATGCAAAAATTAAGGTAGGCATTCCACATACACACCTGATATGAAATTGCCATTTATAACAGATTCAGTTGTCTTTAAAACAATCCTTCAATAGAAATCATAATATTATTGATTATCATCCTCTAAAATTTTGAATCCTTTGTGTTACAAAATATGTCATCTGGACTCTCCGTTGAAGACCAGCTGGCCAACCAACGAGATCCAATATCAAAATTTGATTCACATACATCTTTCTCTTTAGTCCATCCGAATCTTCCTCGACGCATGCATGGGTGTCCTAGCAACTGTGAGCCCATGCATCACCTAGTCAGAACCCTCTAAGATCCTCATTAGGTTTCCTAGCACTTCACTCAGGGACCGCTTCGTCAGTCCTCGCCCATCGTACCGGAAGCGCACCATTTTAACCGTACACCGAGACTGGTCAAGACCTCGGCAGGCTTTGCCACGAGCGATGTCCCTCGACGACTCCTCCCGAGCTGTTGCAACAACGAACCTCCTCTTAGTAAAACACATGGCAAATGCTTCCTCTAGCATTCTTAGTAAGACCAGCCACCCAGCTGGAACACTCTTTCAATATTCGCCACCCACCCACACCATAAGACAGCTCAGAACCATGAAGGACAAATGATCATTCAACAAAACACACAGCACCATACACACTGTATAAACACAGCAAATACACCAAAGACCAAGACTCTGGCCACGATTTACTGCCAAGGGAATACACCCTTGCGTCTGACGACCAAGCCTCTGTCTCCCGGTCCCTGTAATCTCCAGAGGGCGCCCACACCAGCAACCCTTCTTCACTTTCTCTGTAGCCTGGCTACTCTCTGTCTGCTGCTACCTGCCAATTGTCGTAGGCGAGCCCCACTGTCTCCAGCCCACACATCAGCACCACTTCTGCATCCAACCCACACAAAAACCCAAGGCTCCCTCTCTGGTAAGCATCCACGCACTGCCTGCAATCATCGCCCACACAAGACCAGCTACTCTCTCCAGAAGGCGCCCACACCAGCAAACCTTCAACTCAGCAGCTCCCACTCTCTGTATGTCGTGACCAGCAGATTCACCAACCACCAGAGCCTTGCACAATCCTCTTCACCACGAACCACTGCTCACCGCAGCATCCTCAGATATCTAGCCCAAAGCCACATCTCAATCCCTTCCAAACAGCAGCCCTCTCTGCTGCTCCAATCACCAGGCCATACTAGACCATTACCCAAGAGACCTACAGCCTCTTTCTCTTGTTCACTCGGTTGTACTCCAGCCCTTTAGCTGTTCACCTTGCCACCAGCAGCTCCCTTCAGCAGCCTGTGCAGCTACGAACACCATCAAGACGGCGGCCTCTCTTCAATATGCTGGCCACACCAAGGTCTCCTTCGCACAGCTAGCGGCCCACCCAAACAGCCTCGCCTCTTCTCTCTTTGTTGCCTTCCACCCAGAACTGGCCACTGCAAAACAAAAGAACCCGCTTCTTCTCTCTGTCGCCACCAGCCAGGTAGGAGCCCTAGCAACAGCACCTCTCAGGCGACTTCCGAGCCCACACGACTTCGTATTGCAGCTTCGCCAGCTCCTACACTCGGCTCTCCTTCGAAGTGGTCACCTTTCTGGCCTTCTCTGTAGCAAGCGCCACACCAACTATCACCTGCCAGCCACCTTACACATACAATACAACAAGGCCCCCCGGCTCTTCCTCACTTCAAAGCGATGCCTCCGCCTGCAGTTTGTCGTGAGCCCCAGCGCTTATCTCTGCACTGCACCCGGTTACCTCCTCTGCAGCATGGTCGCCTCTAGCTCTCACCTCTACTCGTCAAAGGCGGCAAACCTTCCCCTTCGCCTGGCTCCCCTTTTCTCCAATCTCACCACCCCATCACCTTCTCGAAGATCTGCTGCTGGCCGCCACCTTTTCCTTCCATGTGGCCTTCTAAATTGGCCATATACAATATTTTTTATTATTTTTTTAAAAGCCCCCAAACACAAAATGATGGCCACCCTCAAATAATAAAAGAGACCCTCCTTCTCCTTTCTTCTCCAGAAAATACGGTGCCCACATAGCTTCCAAATAAATGCGAGAGTTGCCCGCCGTCTTCAGCATCATCCACTTACTAATCATGACCACTTCCAGCTGGTGCTCTGCTTAGTAACCACCCGCACACCACACAATTGCCATAAAAACTTCAGATCTCCAGCATTTTCTCCGGAAAACAAAACACGTGCATATTCCAGCTTTCAACCAAACCACTCAGCCTGTACACTTGCCAGGGCATTCAGGGCAAAATTTTTTATTCACACACCACACGCACCATATGTACACTGACCAAAAACACCTTTCAGATTTTAGCCTGACATACTTTGCCCAACCCCTAGCCTGCTGAATCATTTATGATCAGCAGAAAGCATATGACCACGTTTCCCTCCATCAATCCTCTGAGCATCATACAGTGTAATCAACACATCTCTGTTCCACGTAATCCAAGAAACTCTGTCATCTTCCACAGGCATAATCTTCCATCCCACATCCCACAACATATCACCAGAACTTCTGGAAACAAAGTTCCTGACATACACACCATCCCATCCCGTCTCATCTCAAGCCCAAAATCCCTGATACGGTCAACACCAATATGGGAGAACCAGTGCAGCAACTCCTGCTGAGGGTAAAAATTTATTCATTCTCGGAACTTATACAGTAAAGATAGAAGAACTCTTTACACTTCCATAAGCCCGTCCATCATATGATCACAAAAGCAGCACTCACAAGCTGCACAAGTATAAGGTAACTCATCTATGGGAATAATTCTGTTGGTTATTGCTGCACCTATCTCAGTGGTATGAGGTGATCTAACAAAAGGACCTCTGAGAGGCAAGCCAAAAATGGGGTAAAGGCATATCTTCTCATGAGGAAGAAAACACGCCAGTAAGAAGACCCGCTGAGAAAACCCAAGATGCCTTGATCTCATGACGCAGTAGTATCGGGGACCCAAACCCAAAGCTTCAATAACCATGGCCAAGCGGACATTGTTACGAAAGTGCTGCTGACCCCAGGGTGTTACCCTAGTTATGTTTTCATAGGTTCGCCATTTGGTCTGAGCTACAGAAGTTCCCAAGTGAGGAAAAAGTGAGCGCTCATACTGTTCTATAAAATCCTTCTTCACAGACTCACTTGCGTCTTGAAGGTGAGGAATCATTATGGATAAAACTAATTCTTGTTGCCAAGTCATGAAGGAGATTAAGAAAGAAAGGAGATCGATGGGAGTAAGATTACTGTGAACGACAAGTAAAAGTTACGACTTATATAAAGGAAGGAGCTAGCGTAACCTAGAAGCCAACGGTAACTTGCCACTGAAGTTTTACCGTCTTTCCACGATTTGGGTTTGGCACATTTCTCTATAGAAGGCATTAAAAAAGAAGCTTGTAGGCTAAGTCACCTACTTTCATTGAATTCAGATAAGGTTCACAATATTTGGGGGATAACTTCTTATACTCCCCAAGAGATAAAGAACTTCTTTTTGGGCCATACTCGAATGAAAACCAAAACCGTGGTATCCAAAACACCGATTTTCACTTCTGAACTCATTGTTCTCAATCCTTAAAACAGGTAGGACTCCTGAGAAGTATTCTAGGGAAAGGATCTTTTTTTTAAACAGAATCTTTCTTTTATTTTAGAGAGAAAATAATTATAAGATCAAAAGGGAGATTCTTACTCCTGTATACCTCGAAGACTGGGGAGGAATCTTACATTCTACCCCACTTAAAAAGTGCGAGATGTCCTCATCTCGCAAGTAGAGGACCACTCTTTTTCTTAAGATCTAATTTTATTCTGGGGTTCCTTATATTCTGGTCAACCCAACGGAATACTGGGATAAATATCCCTTATATAGAACTCATAACAATTCATTCAGATCATATCATTCATATCTTTAACATGATAATGGTCCATTAAACCAAAAAATTTCCTTCTGAACATTCCTCCATAGAAATTTCAGTCAAGCAAGTTCTCAATTTGTCATCCCTTAACTTAATCTACCGTCTCAAGTGTTAATAGTAGCAATTTGACAGCGCAATCCACTAATCTCATAGTGATTTGCTGAAATCATTATCATCATTCCAATTATGAATATCATCATAGGGACTCGTCCCATTCATCCTCATTGTGGTTTCGCTCAGCTTATTACATTTCAACTAAATTTTAGAATTTATCATTTTTCAATCAGAATCCAAATCAATTTCATCAGTTCTCAAACAGAATTAAAAATCATATCAACCACATTCGAATTCATCATCTGGATAGCATTAACGCTTATAATTTCAAGTCTTAGATTTACTCGTATATACTGCCAGTAAAGAGCTGCAGTATACTCTCGGTATATACGGGTAGTCACGGCCCTTGGAATTATAAGGTAAATACCATCATGTCTAGGTCTCAAGCAAGTCAGGGATTCTATATAATTGCGGTACTTCCATCTAAAGACCCAATTACCAAATTACGAGTTTCAGTTTGAATATCAAATTGTATGAATTATATCACACAATTATAACCTTTTTGTCTTTCTTGATAATTTTTTGACATATTTGTCTTCTCAGTTGATCTTTATTAACCAAATGCTCTGATACCAACTGTGAGATCCCTGTCCCCACCATGTGATGGATTTGGGGTACTAGCAGCGGAAGTAGTGCTTCACGGGGCAGGGACCCACACTCGGGGCCTCGTCCACGGATATCCGGACAAGAGACTAATCCGTCGATTTTTCCAAAACCGAACCCGAAAAAACTTCCCTTACCCGGAAAGCACGGGCGATTCCACCAAGATAACTTTTTACTCTAACGTAGTCAAGATCATTACTGATCACGTTGATCCGACTGCACCTATAAGATACTCGGTCGGATCAAGGAAGAAACTTGCACTTGGATCATTGGGATCAACGCTTTTTTCCCCATCAAGAGGCACAGCCGTTGATTCCTATCCATAGAACAATTACTATCCGGGATTTACTTTATCTATCGTAATAACAAAAATTGAGTCTCGATTTATCGATCCATCAGTCCAACCTAACCCCATCCGATCCCATGGGTTAGCCAACCGCCCAACCACTGTAGTGATGGGATCCAATTTGGAATTTGGTTAGGTTTTGTCCCGGGTACCAAGGAAAAGAGTTCCAAGGCTCCCTAGCCGGAAGTTCATGCAAACATAAAACTAGCCACACCACTTACACACCCAATATGAAATTGCCTTTTTCTTAGCATCAGCTAACTTTAAAACAATCCTTTAATGAAACCATAGTACCACTGATCACAATCTTCCAATTTATCCGGTTGATTCATAATTTCCCATCATTCCTTCATCAGAGTATATCCACATGAAGTACTACTTCTGCTGCTAGTACCCCGAATCCGTCGCATGGTGGGGACAGGGATCTCACAGTCGGGGCCTCGTCCACGGATATCCGGACAAGAGACTAATCTGTCGGTTTTTCCAAAACCGAACCCGAAAAAACTTCCCTTACCCGGAAAGCCGCACGGGCGATTTTACCAAGATAACTCTTTACTCTAACGTAGTCAAGATCATTACTGATCACGCTGATCCGACTGCACCTATAAGATACTCGGTCGGATCAAGGAAGAAACTTGCACTTGGATCATTGGGATCAACGCTTTTTTCCCCATCAAGAGGCACAGCCGTTGATTCCTATCCATAGAACAATTACTATCCGGGATTTACTTTATCTATCGTAATAACAGAAATTGAGTCTCGATTTACGGATCCATCAGTCCAGCCTAACCCCATCCGATCCCATGGGTTAATAGCCAACCGCCCAACCACTGTAGTGATGGGATATAATTTGGAATTTGGTTAGGTTTTGTCCCGGGTACCAAGGAAAAGAGTTCCAAGGCCCCCTAGCCGGAAGTTCATGCAAACATAAAACTAGCCACACCACTCACACACCCAATATGAAATTGCCTTTTTCTTAGCATCAGCTAACTTTAAAACAATCCTTTAATGAAACCATAGTACCACTGATCACAATCTTCCAATTTATCCGGTTGATTCATAATTTCCCATCATTCCTTCATCAGAGTATCTATGGCATCATTGGCAACTAGAACGCTCACCGCCTGTCCACACAGGGGCCTTTTCAATAGTTCTTAGCCCATAATACTCGGCAATATAATCACTTATAAAAATCAAGATGGACTCTCGTTGAAGATCAGCAAGATCAACCAACAGATCCATAAAAAGAGCCATGGACTCATGCATTGAAGACCAGCAAGGTCAATCAACCAGATCCATGCTTGGTTTCAGAAAACAACTCTTACTCCTTGTTCCAATATCTTCCTCGATGCACGCGTGGGTATCCTGGGCGACCCAGAGCCCAAGCACCGTATGGTCAGCACCCTCTAGGATCCTTCGCAAGTGACCTAGCGCTTCACTCATAGGCCGCTTCTTTGGTCCCTCATCCACTGTACCGGAAGCTCACAATTTTAATCGAACCGAGGCTAGTCAAGACCTCGGCCGACCTTGCTACGCGAGATGTCCTCCATTGACTCTCCGTCTCATCAGTTGCAACTTTAACAGTTAGGTCTCCACGACCTTAATCACAAGATGGTCAAAATGCTTCCCCAGCATTCTTGACATAAAGCAGCCATTTACAAATAGCATTTACAACAGTTTACAAATACAGTTTCTATATTAACTCTTATTTTTCCACATTATCCCTCATTAATCCACATTACTTATTCCACATTCCATTTATATATGTACTCATCCAATCACATCATTTTCCATCTCTTCACTTCAGATTCCTTCACATCACATATCATATATTCACATCCATATCCACATCCACATCCACATTCACATCCATACATCCACATCTACATGCTTACCCTCCATTTTCACATCCATACATCCACATCCACATTTACATCCATACATCCACATCTACATGCTTACCCTCCATTTTCACATCCTCATTTATACATCCACATCCCGCATCCACATTCATACATACACATCCATATCCACATCCATACATCCACACCCACATGCATACATCCACTATCACGTCCTCTTCATACATCCACATCCACATACATACATACATCCACATCCACATTCCCATTCACATTCCACATTCCAATTCCCATCCACATACATACATACATCCTCATCCACATTTCCATTCACATCTATACATCCACATCTACATCCACATACATACATACATCCACATCCACATTCCACATTCACATCTATACATCCACATCTACATCCACATTCACATACATCCACATCCACATTCCCGTTCACATCTATACATCCACACCTACATCCACATACATACATACATCCACATCCACATTCCCATTCACATCTATACATCCACATTCACATCTATGCATATACATCCTCATGCATACATCCATTTTCACATTCATACATCCACACTCTCATCTCCACATCCACACATCCACATACATACATCTATTTTCACATTCCCATTCATATAACCCCATATGCCTTCACATCTAATCTTTTACATCACATCCATTCTCGCCCTATCACAACCCATATACATCTTATCCTATCAAATACACTTCTTCACATCCTATCACATCTCATTTCTATTTATAGAATACAAGAGAATTCTTATATTTGATATAAGATTTCTTTACACATTTATTTATGCATAAATTCCATTTAAGGAGATTAATACTTTCTATGTAAAAATCAATCTTTTATGCTTCTTCCTATGTATAAATTTATTTTAAATGAAAATGACACTTTGGAATTAAAATTCAATCTTTTATGCATCTTCCTATGCATAAATTCAATTTAGATGAGAATAACACTTTTGAATCAATCTTTTATGCATCTTCCTATGCATAAATTCAATTTGGTAGGAATTACACTTTTAGAATAAAAGAATTTCTCTTATGCATCTAATTTATGCATAAAATCCATTTATGATGAAAATCACACTTTTAGTATAAAAAGAATATCTTTTATGCATACCTCTATGCATGAAATCCAATATGATAAAAGTCACACTTTTATAATAAAATAATCAACTTTTATGCATACCTCTATGCATGAAATCCAAATATGATAAAAGTCACACTTTTATCATAAAATAATCAACTTTTATGCATACCTCTATGCATGAAATCCAAATATGATAAAAGTCACACTTTTATAATAAAATAATCAACTTTTATGCATACCTCTATGCATGAAATCCAAATATGATAAAAGTCACACTTTTATAATAAAATAATAAACTTTTATGCATACCTCTATGCATGAAATCCAATTATGATAAAAGTCACACTTTTATAATAGAATAATCAACTTTTATGCATACCTCTATGCATGAAATCCAAATATGATAAAAGTCACACTTTTATAATAAAATAATCAACTTTTATGCATACCTCTATGCATGAAATCCAATTATGATAAAAGTCACACTTTTATAATAAAATAGTCAACTTTTATGCATACCTCTATGCATGAAATCCAAATATGATAAAAGTCACACTTTTATAATAAAATAATCAACTTTTATACATACCTCTATGCATGAAATCTAATTATGATAAAAGTAACACTTTTATGTTAAATTAATAATTTTTATGCATACCTCTATGCATGAAATCAATTATGCATAATATAAAAATCAATTTCTCTATGATTATAATGAATATCTTCAATTAATCTAGGATGATAATTCCTAGAATATGGTAGGAAGTCCTCTTTTCATGCTTTGAATGAAATTATTTTATGCATAATTTTTATAAAAATTTTGCCATAGCTCCGTTGCTATGACTGATAAATCTCAATTTTTCTAAGGGATAAAGCTTATCATTAAGAAATAATTAGAATGATCCCTAATTGGATCAATAATCCATAATGGATTGAATCATCAATATACTTAAACTAAAAGCATAGAAAAAAGCCATTAATTTGGCCTCAAGCATAGCTTAATCTTGGATTAAGGAAAAGCTTTATGAAAAGCTTCATTTGGATTGAGAATGGATCATGAGTATGACCATTTCTTGAGTGAGAGAGAGAAATTACATAAAAACCATTAGAATTAAGCATAAATAGAAATTTATGTATTCTTAACTATCATTAATCAATTAACTTCAATAGCATTCATCAAATTATGTAACTCTTCACTAACATTCATCAATTAACTTGAATAGCATTCAAAAACCATTCCAATTAAGCTTCTCAAGCTTGAGAGGGATTGAGAAGAGAGAAACATTGAGAAATTATAGAAAATGATCAAAATTCACTAATTACCTTACAATTTGCTTGATTCTTTGTTCACGGTAGAGGCCCCCAACCAATCAATTGGTTAAGTATGTTGATGGAGCCACTAATGGGGATTGAAGAAAGAGGGAAGCTCCAAAAACTAGTGAATTATTGATGAATTCACAGTTCTTGGCTTAGGTGGAGTAGAGTAACGATGCATAAACACTATATATTTTTTAACAAGGGGAGGCTTCTATTTATAGGAAAAATTGAGCTCCTACCCAAACAAACTGATTCTAGAATTCAGTTTGGTCACTTTTTGACCATTTTTAGGTCAATTAAGCTAACTTTTTGGAACTAGACTTGAATAAGGAGAGAGGAGAGATAAAATATCTCAATTTTTATGAGTTTAAAACTCATTCAAGCATGTGAAATATGCACCTCCTTTAAAGAACTCCCCTTCCTTACATATGTGTCAAAATGGAATCATTATACCCAAATATCTCATATTTTTAATATTGCTCATAGTTTTTTACTAATAAACCTTGTACATTTTCAACTCTTCATCTTATGTGAAATATGCACCTCCTTTAAAGAACTCCTCTTCCTTACATATGTGTCATAGTTTTTTTTACTAATAAACCTTGTACATTTTCAACTCTTCATCTTATGTGAAATATGCACCTCCTTTAAAGAACTCCCCTTCCTTACATATGTGTCAAAATGGAATCATTATACCCAAAATATCTCATATTTTTAATATTGCTCGTAGTTTTTTACTAATAAACCTTGTACATTTTCAACTCTTCATCTTATGTGAGCATTTACTCATTTTTGGATACCCAAAATATCTCATATTTTTAATATTGCTCATATTTTTTTACTAATAAACCTTGTACATTTTCAACTCTTCATCTTATGTGAGCATTTACTCATTTTTGGGTATCTTCTTTTACAAATTGGATTTATCTCCTCCCTACACATGGATTGATGCTATTGGCCCACAGGAACCTTAATTGGACCATAATCCAAAAATTTCTGAAAATCTAGACCCTTAGGCTAAGGTCCTTTATACACATTTCCAATTAATTCCAATTGCACATTGAAAAATTCTTTTTGAATTTCTGTTTCAGGGAAATTCATCTTAATTATAAGAGATATTTTTCTATCCAAAAATATTCAAAATCTGAATATTCTCTCTCTAGAATATTTTCTCTCTCTAGGTTAAAATAGTTAGAAACAAGGTCTTTATAATTCTGAAGAGGGATTGATTACAGGGAAAGATACTAGACATAAAAAAGGGGGTGGGAGAGGAATCTTACAGAACCATAGCAAGTAGAGGAGACATTGTGTGTGGGTAGAAGAAGAAGGAAAGAAGAGAGAGGGCAATATGGCTACGCTATGTGTGTACATGCAAAATAGGAAAGAGAGAGAAAGAGATTTGATCACTTTGACATGGTGCATACTTAAAAGTAAAAGCATGATATTGTGAGAGAATGTATTAGATTGTATGCATTATTCTTGTGTTTGTGTTTCAGGAGGAGAAAGAGAAAGAAAGAAGAAGAAGAAGAGAGTTCACGAGAATAATGAGTAGAGAGAGAGAGAAGAAAGAAAGAAAGAGTTTTGAAGTGTGAAAGAGAGAGAGAGTGAAGAGTGGAGTGAAGTGAAGATTAGCCAAATGTTGAATGCAGTGATGCTGTTGCAGATTGATTGAAACGTGAAAGTGTTGAAAATATCGGTTCTTTTTTATTAAATTCTTGGAAACAATTTACACAAAACCATTTTGACATTAAATTTCTTTATTCAATTTAGAATGGTGAAGTTGTGTCTTGATGATCTGTTGGGTCGTAGTAGTTTGTTCTTTTTCATTTGTGTGTTTGTGTGGGAGTGTGTGAATAAAACATTGTAAATTATTTCATACAAAAAGATATCTTTTCGGTGTGTGTTTCTAGGATTTAGGCTGTGTGTGGTTGTTATTTAGGACGCATTCACTGTTTTAGTGGGTATTTAGTGCGTTGGACTAGAGAGTAGGAAGGCTAGTCATTTTTTGGTGCGTTCGCCGGGAGATCACTAGCTAGTTAGTAGCTACGGGATATCTCGGTGCATATATTTTGCGTGTGAGAACCAGGGTTTAGGAGTTCAAAAAAAAAATGGCACAACTCCTAGGATCAGAAGGACTTAGGAGTGGCCGCGAGGAGTCAAATGAGAGAGGGGCATTGGTAAACACATGTGATTTTTTGGAGAGTTTTGCTAACTGGGTTCCGTACGAAGAAGAACGACAAGAGTGGGAGGACATATTCATTCAAGAATATTACCCACGGTTTCCCAGTGATGTGATACGTAAGATCAAGGCTACATACTACAAGGATTATCTTAGATCCATAGAGCCCTTTGGTTTGTTCCATGCACCAATTTGGTGGAAGTGGTTTATCAAGGCAATTTTAAGGTTCATCAAGCTAGATAATCCAGAGAATCACGAAGAACCTCAGGAAGTAAGAAGTGCATGAGTGAGTCTACTCAGGGTCGAACAATTGACCCAAGACAAGCAAGGGAAGAAAGGAGGAAAAAGGAGGGCTGAACGAGCTGAAATCCGTCTCGCTGCGCAATTAGAGTTAGTGAACCTATTGTTGAGAGAGCAAGAACCGAATGTGACACAAGGAAGATCCTTGGATAGCGGTCAATTTCAGGTTAGCGTTCCTTCTAGTCTAAGCGGGGAAGATCTTTCGTGTGATGACCAAACAATAAGGGATTTAGGAGTCAGCAATCGACCTGTACAAGTAGATAAAAAACAGAAGCAGGAAGGGACACACACAAGAGAAGCAAACCCTAATTCATATCCATCAATCATAAAGAAGGAGAGAAGCCATAGTCACCATCTCTCTCACACACACAAAGGAGAACACAACATAGTGTTATGTCCACACTACAAGGTAAACCTAATGTAATGTCCACACCACACATGACCAGCTGGACGCGGTCATAAACACACCACACGATATCTATCTACCATACTGTCACTCTGTCAGCACCCATGTGCTATCCTCCAGCTGTATACGAGCTTGACATTTCAACACTCCCCCTCAAGCTCGACATGTCCATCTCTAGGACTCCCAATCTGGTACGGAAATACTCGAACTTATCCTTACCAAGTGCTTTGGTAAAGATATCTGCAACCTGCTCATCTGTCTGCACATATGTCAAATCAACATGCCCATCTAGCACTTTCTCTCTGATGAAGTGATAGTGGACCTCAATATGTTTGGTCCTGGCATGATAAACTGGGTTGCTAGCAAGCTGAATACTACTCATGTTGTCACAATGAATGACAACTCTCATATCACTCTGTAACCTGACATCATCTAGCAACTTCTTCAACCACATAGCCTCACATGCAGCTATGGCTGCTCCTCCACGATACTCTGCCTCTGTGGTAGATAAAGCAACTGTAGGTTGCTTTTTACTGCTCCAACTCACAGCTCCACTACCAAGGCTGAAAACATAGCCACTGGTAGACCTCCTGTCATATGCACTACCGGCCCAATCTGCATCTGTATATCCATAGACATGCATGTCTTTTCCTGCCTCATAGAAAAGACCATAATGCACGGTAGTTTTGACGTATCTCAGAATACATCTCACAGCATCCAAGTGAGGTTTACGAGGACTCTGCATAAACTGACTCACCAAACCAACTGCATAAGTGAGATCTGGCCTCGTAATGGTCATGTAGATAAGGCTACCAACCATTTTCCTGTACATGGTGATATCATCAAGCTCATCACCCAAATCAGCCCTAAGCTTCATGTTTTGCTCTAATGGTGTCAACATTGGTTTGCATGCTGTCATACCATACTTTGCCAGCATGTCAAGTGCATATTGCCTTTGCACCAACCATATACCCTTGCTTGTTCTAATCACCTCAATGCTAAGAAAGAACCTTAAATCACCAAGGTCTTTCATATCAAACTCTTTGCATAAAGAGGCCTTAACCTCATCAATGCCTTTCCCACAATCACCTGTGATAATCAAATCATCAACATAAATGACTATCATCACGATACCATCATGTGTCTTCTTCACATAAAGTGAAGAGTCTGCATTTCCAACCACAAATCCAATACTGACAAGATATCTGCTGATCTTGTCACTCCAAGCACGAGGTGCTTGCTTCAAACCATAGATTGCTTTCTTTAACCTGCAAACGAAAGTAGGATATTTTGGATGTACATATCCTTCTGGCTGTTCCATGTACACCTCTTCTTGTAGTTCACCATTCAAGAAAGCATTTTTTACATCCATTTGATGTAAAGCCCAACCTTTTTGTGCTGCTAGTGCAATGATAGACCTCACTGTAGCCATCTTAGCCACTGGGCTGAAAGTTTCATCATAATCAAGACCATAAGTTTGTGCATATTCTTTAGCGACCAGCCTTGCCTTATGTCTCTCTAGGCTGCCATCTGACTTGCACTTTACCTTATACACCCATTTGCAACCAATTGCATTCTTTCCTTGAGGTAACTCAGCCAATTCCCATGTATCATTTTTGTCCAAAGCATCCATCTCTTCATCCATGGCTTTCTCCCATACATGCTCTCCAATAGCCTCTGTATAGCATGTAGGCTCCACATGCTTTACCATAGATGTCATGTATGCATAGTGCATAGCAAAATCTCTATATGTCAATCTTTCAACTGGATATCTGACTCTCTGGGATCTCCGCAATGCATGCGGGTCACTCTTTACACCTGTAACTCGAGTGTAGCAGGGTTATAACACCTGTATCCCTTTTGCTCAAGGGAGTATCTAATAAACACATTTTTTAGCTTTTGGATCTAGCTTAGTTCTCAGCTCATCTGGCACATGAACATATGCAATGCATCCAAAGACTTTCAGATTAGACAAATCAGGTTTTCTGCCAGTAAACCTCTCCTCTGGAGTTACATCATGTATGGCTACAGTTGGAGTCCTATTTATGATGTAAATTGCTATAGAAATAGCCTCATCCCAATAGCTATGCGGCATATTCTTCTCTCCCATCAATGATCGTGCAATCTCAGTAATGTGCCTGTTTTTCCGCTCAGCAACTCCATTTTGTTGCGGAGTGTATCTACATGTAAACTGTCTCCGAATACCATTCTTCTTCAAAAATTCAGAGAACTCATTGGAGAAGTACTCTGCCCCTCCATCTGACCTTAGGCACTTTACATATTTCCCTGTTTGCTTTTTAACCATAACTTTGAAATTCTGAAATTGAGTGAACACCTCACCCTTCTCCTTCATGAAGTATACCCACACTTTCCTTGTGTGGTCATCAATAAATGTCACATAATACCTGCAGCCTCCCATAGACATGGGAGGCTGCAGCCTCCCATAGACATGGTCTTCGTAGGACCCCATACATCTGAATGCAGTATACCTCACCCTTGTCCTTCATGAAGTATACCCACACTTTCCTTGTGTGGTCATCAATAAATGTCACATAATACCTGCAGCCTCCCATAGACATGGTCTTCGTAGGACCCCATACATCTGAATGCACAACATCTAGTGCATTTTTTCTCACATTTGTGTCACGTGCAAGTACATGTTTTGTTTGCTTTCCAAATTGGCATGCTTCACATATTTTTTTGCATACCTTCAACTTTAAACTTTGGCAGCCCTGTCAAAATTCCTTTAGTCTGCATAGACTTCATTCTCTACACATTCACATGTCCAATTCTTTTATGCCAAATATCTGTGTCTACAACAATTCCTAAAGCATTTGCAAACATCACAGCACTCACTTCAAGCATGCCACTACTAGAGGTTTAGGGCATACCGACGCTAGAATACTGACGCAAATGTCGAACATCGGTATGTACGTCCTAAACTTGGAGGCAAAGAGTATGGGCGGGTAATTTTAAAAAGGGAGTATACCGACACTTATACCGTAGCAGATACCAACGCACATACCGACGGTGATATCGATGCTTCGACAGATACCGACGCTACGGCAAATACCGATGCTACGATAGATATCGACGCTACAGCTGATACCGACGCTACGATAGATACCGATGCATATTCTGAGATACCGATGCCCGCAACTTTTTTACAGCCGAGAACCTTTCATTCTCTGTTTTGCAAGGCTTGGAGTGTCAAGAAAAGGTATGAGTGTCTTTCCCCTCATCTCCCTCATGCGTTCGCCTTGTTCCATTTGACCCACTCTTGATGTGTGTGTGTGTGCGTGCGTGCGTGCATGTGTGTGTGCGTGCATGTGTGTGTGTGTGTGTGTGGAGAGAATTAGTGAAGTGTGTGTAGATCTCCCTCTCTCTCCTTGGGTGTTTTGCCTCTCCCCATCTCCTCATCTTCTTATGTGTGTGTGTGTGTGTGTGTGTGGAGAGAACTAGGGTAAATGTGTGATGTGTGTGTATATCTCCTTCCCCTCTCTCCATCCTTCTTCTTACCTTCTTAATTATGTTTGGAGAGAGGATTTGTATGTGTGTGTTGTGAGAGATGTAGAGAGTGAGAGAGCTTGTGTATGTGCATCTATTACTAATGTATGGAATGTGTGTGTAGGTTTGTTCCTCCCACGTGTGTCCTAGCTTGCAGATCTGCTTCGAACATGCACTATCCAATCCACATTTGAGAGGTAAGCACATTACCAATTATGTTGTTTTATTACTTCTCTTTTTGTTATGTTTTAATTTGTTCTCAATTTGTAATTATTAATTGAAATTATGAGTACGCAAGCTTGTTGTTTTATGCACATATATGCTAATATATGTGAGTGTATAAGAAATTAATGTATGTGCTAGCATATATGTGAGTGTATAAGAAATTAATGTATGTGCTTATTTATTTTTACACACACACACTTTGAAAGAGAGAGAGAGAGAGAGAGAGAGAGAGATTTTCTTTTTGGCGCATACCCAAGGCGTTTCGATCTCTTTTTCAACTTGAAATCTAATGTCTAAGACATACATGTCAACGCTATGTCTATATGTATATACTCTAATGTATATGCCTAAAGCACATATCCAAAAGCTAATATATATGCCTAAACATCACTAATGTATATGTCTAACATCGCTAATGTATAAACTCTAATGTATATGTCTAACATCGCTAATGCCTAAACTGGACATGCCTAAACGCTATGCATATGTAAATGCTAATGCCTAAATGCTATGCATGTCCCTAAACGCTATGTATATATATGTAAATGCTATGTATATATATGTAGATCTAGATCCTTTCCCTTAAGCGTACAATACATAGAAGTGGGGATCACTAGTTCTTGCACTTGATGTTTAGTAGAAAGGGCACCACTATGCCATTTTTTTATCAAATTAACCATTCAAGGTGGGGAGGGACGATCTCAATTTCCTGACCCAATTACTAAGTAAGAGCATAGGCGCTAATGCAAAGGCGCTAATGTAGAATGTCTAAACTATGTCCATTTGCATCAAATTAATGAGATAATGTGGGGAGAGACGATCTCAATTCTCTGACCCAACTACTAAGAGCATACCTCTTTCTCCATATTTAGTTCCTTGCTAGATCTAGATCCTTTCCCTTAAGCGTACAACACATAGACATCGTAATCACTAGTGCTTGCACTACTTGACGTTTATTAGTAGAAAGGGCAACACTATGCCATTTTAAATCAAATTAACCATTCAAGGTGGGGAGGGATCGACCGAACGATCTCAATTCTCTGATGTCTTATGTAAGCTTGATGTCGCACATCGCTAATGCCTAAACTGGACATGCCTAAAGCGTACAATGCATATGTAAATGCTAATGCCTAAACGCGAATGCATTTACGCTTACGTCTTATGCAAGCCTAATGTCTAACGTCTTATGCATTCAAGGTGGGGAGGGAGAAAAATTTGGTAAGCGCTTGGTAATCTTGCTTATAGAATAGGTCAGTAGGGAATGAAGCTTGTCTGGAGATGAATTAGGGAAAGTCATTTTCTGATCATAGGTAGGTTCAGGATGCATGTTCTGTTAGGGAAGTGGGATGTCCCCCCAAAGCATCCTGTATAGGTGAGATAAGCGCTCGTACGACCATTTGCAAGTCGTGCCTTGTCCTCAGGAAGAAGAGTTGCGATTGAGTCCCATCCTTTAGTTAGAAAATCAGGGACCAAGAGTTAAACGTACTTAGGAAAAGACTCGAAGAGTTCGTATGGATCAAGATTGTTCTTAACGTAGGAGTTCTAGTCTTCTTAAAGTCGTCGTTTATTCTTGCAGTCGAGTAGCTCAAAGGTTCTCTTAGTAGAAGTGAAGATCCTTACTCTTCATAGTGGATAAGGGACAAACGTTTTCCTAGTCCGGAGGCGAAGGACCATTCCTTCTCTCTTTCTTTGAAACATAAAGGAAAAGGCGATCTCGCTGCAAGCTGCAAACTCGATTGACTGGTGGGAAGGATCTCCTACTCTTGCGAGTCGTAATAATTAGATAAGTGATGTTAAACTGGGTAGTAACGTTAGACTTAGCTCAGATTTTTCTGATCAAGTAGTTATAGGAGTGGAAGGATAACAATTGAATCTTGTTGCAGAAAAAATAAAATAGATATAAAGTGAAAAGGAGTAAATGCAGGAATAGGCCTGCTTTCTGTAACCTTTATGCTTTCTTTTTTTTGTAAAATCTCCCTCAACGGCTAGGGAAAAGAAGCCCATTTGACGCTTTAAATGTTATTTTTAAAATCTCCCTCACGGCTGGGGAAAAGAAGCCCTGTTTTATGGTGCCAAGTATCCATTTTCCAAAGGAGATGCTGGCAAATTTTTTGGTGAATTCTTATGGCGAGGGAAGTCGAGAACGACATTCCGGCTTAGCCTGTTCCTATGGACGGGACATACCTAGGAACGGGGATTTCAGCTAGAGATTTTAGCTATGCATATGTAAACGCTAATGTCTAAATGCTATGCATGTCCCTAAACGCTATGTAAACATTATTATGTAAACGTTATGTATATATATGTAAACACTATGTATATATATGTAAACACTAATGCCTAAACGCGAATGCATTTACGCTGCATTCAAGGTGCAGAGGGATCGGCAGGACGATCTCAATTCTCTGACCCAACTACTAAGAGTGTTCCTTGCTAGTAGCTAGATCTGGATCCTTTCCCTTAAGCATACAACACATAGACATCGTAATCACTAGTGCTTGCACTACTTGATGTCTATTAGTAGAAAGGGCAACACTATGGCATTTTTCATCAAATTAACCATTCAAGGTAGGGAGGGACGATCTAAATTTTCTGACCCAACTACTAAGATCGTACCTCTTTCTCCATGTTTAGTAGAAAGGGCACCACTATGCAAGCCTTCATCAAATTAACCATTCAAGGTGGGGAGGGACGATCTCAATTTCCTGACCCAGTTACTAATTAAGAGCATACATCATTTGATTAATGATTTACATAATGCTTAATGATTTGCGTAATGCGTAATCAAATTAACCATTCAAGGTGGGGAGGGATGATCTCAATTTCCTGACCCAATTACTAATTAAGAGCATACATCATTTTATTAATGATTTACATAATGCTTAATGATTTGTGTAATGCATAATGATTTACATTTAATGAGCATATACATGCTATCCTGCTAGATGGAGCCTCTCAATCTTGAAGAGAGAATAGGGTGTCCATGCATGCGATGTAAGTACCAAATATTTCGAAAACGAAGGATTTGCAACCAGTATATTCATGACGCTGGCATATTTCCAATGGAGCACTTACAAAATTTACAGTTTCAATCATACAACCAAGCAAGTGTGCAACCACATCTCTAATGAGTGGATACAATATACAGCTTGCATTTTGATGGGGCATCGTAGGTGTCAGAGAGGCGAGGGATGCATTTAGAGGGGAAAGAGAAACCTATTTGGCTAGATGATAGGGAGTGGGAAGGCATAGCTCAGGAGCTCACAGCAGAGACACCAGAGAGGTTTCAAGAACAAAGAGAGGCGGCAAAAGGACGAGACTCCAAACAGTAGGGGCTTCTCATCTTGGGAGTGGTGATTATGAAACCATGCGCCATGAATTCGTAAGTATTTGTAGCAATTTTGTTTATCTAAATGTATGAATGTGGGCTAAATGTTGATTTCTAAAAGTTGTAATTGTTAATCGTTTATGTAGGAGTTGGTCATGAATCGCCTACCAAGTAGGCGAGAAGAGAAGTGCGCTCACAAATATGGCCTTGTGGTGGCCTTATTTGAGATGCTTGAAGCAGAAGGAGAGACCGTCAATTGGGAGACATTACCATAATGTAAGTCCTCTAAATCAACATCATTAACAAAGTGATTAGCAAATGATTAAGATGTAATGAATAATTAGCAAATAGATTAATGTAGGCATGGATACTCAAAAACCAGTAAATTCTCATTAGGGCTATGCCTCAATTTATAGAGTTTACATCAAGCATCTAATCCCATTGATTTCTCCATGATTCACTCCCAGAATATCTCCACCTTTTGCCTGATTCTCTCCACCTCTTCTCTTTTCCCTTAATATCTCCCAGAATATCTCCACACTCCTAAATTCCCTCATGCTACCCTTTATTCTCTCCCAGTAGATTCTTCTCACCTTTTCACAGGTTCTTTCACAATTACATCTTCTCTTTTACAGCCTCTATCCAAGAGCTTTTTCCCACACACATCCTATTCACTTGTATATTTCAACACCTCCCCTCAAGTGAATAATCCTAGAACACCTAGACCCTATACCAAGTTTGCCTCCCCTTACTTGATAGTCCGTGACCAGTGTCTACTCCTCCCCTCAAGTTATCTCAGCACACCTGGACCCTGTATCAAGTTTCTCTCTTACTTGATAGCTTGCGAGCAGTGCCTCGAGTCCCTAAACTCATAGTCCTTGACACTCTCTCTCTCTATGTGTCCAAGGCTTACTATAGTTGCCTGCGACCTTGACTAAAGTGCTCACACATACATCTACCACGTGGCCCACATCATCGGTGGCTCAGAGGTGGTTTTACTTTATTGGGGCAGGTTACATTGGGTTGTGGGGTTTCTCTCTCTCTCTCTCTCTCAGAGATTTTCACATGGTTCCTCACTCTTTGGAGCCTCACATCTTCTCTTTTCTTCAGTCTTCTTGTCGTGGCAGCTTCTCTCCACGCGTCCGTCTCTTCTTTCAGTCTTCTTGGGGCAGCTTCTCTTCTCGTGGTAGCTTCTCTTCTCGTGTCCATGTCTTCCTTCAGCTTTTCTTCTTGGTGTGGATCCTCTTCTTGGGAAGAGATATTCTTCTTCTTCCATGGCTGGGGCCATGAGCTCGTCCGTCAGGTCATTTTGCTCCATGTGAGCAACATGTTTCAATGTTTTGCTGACAGTTCCTTTGGGCTTTTTATGTTTATTTTGTATCATTATGCAATGCAAACCCAAATTTATGCGGGAGGTCTTACCTCTTGCCTTATTCTGGACAAGGGCAGTGTCTGTTCCCATTTTTACACTGATGCAATGTGCCCAATACATAATGCGTATAGCATTCATTCTCATGCACATTCCAAAATGCAACTCTGGCTATGAATAATCTTGAATTTGAGTGAGATTTACAAGCATTAACCAAAGGTTAAATGCAAAATGATGATTTTCACAATTGTATCAACACAATTTTCCCAGAAATTACATTAAATCGAGGGTAACCAATTTGTACGGGATGGTTGGAGTACCAAACCAACTCCGATTTGAAATTTGAAGTTATAGGGATCTGTATCAGATACCTAAATTTGAACCCTCAATTGCACCAAAGTATAGTGATTAGCACTGATTAATCACTGATTAGCAAATTAATGCTCTGGTTTGTGTGCAGAAAACAGAGTATGCGGGGAGCCCAGATCTGGTGCCTTCCACTTCAAATGAGCTCAAATGCTTTCAAAGGCATCAATAGCAATGAGTCTAGTAGAGGATTAAGCCAAGAAACACAAGATTTGACCAAATATTGAAAGCTTAATCTCTGTTTTACCAAAGTCACCTGCAGATTTGATGAAGAGCTTGGATCTCACTATAGACTTGATGAAACTGAATTCTATCTTCACCAGCTTGTAGAGCATGCTTGAAAACCCCGGGGCTAAGAGGAATTAGACCCATTTGATTTTATGAAGTAGAAATCATTGATTTACTGCAGAAAAACGTAGCTTTTTAATCAACAAAAATCGGGAGCTTGCGTGGGCGGTTTGCACTTCTGATTTGATGGGCTTGAGCTCCTATGGGTTAGCTATCTTGGGCTAGAAGGGTTTGGGCAATGGTCGAGTGTGCAAGGAGAATGAGATCCTCCACTGGCTGGGGGTGAAGGGGTGAAGTGAAAAATAACTAAAATTTTGATTATTTCCTAATTATTTACTAATCCTAATTAATTAGATAATGGGCTCATAAATCTGATGGATTCTAGGCATGGCTCTGATACCATGTTGAAATTTGAGCATAATGATGAGCTATGGTGGATCATACACTAGAATCAACATCATTAACAAAGTGATTAGTAAATGATTAAGATGTAATTAGTGAATAATTAGCAAATAGATTAATGTAGGCATGGATACTCAAAAACCAGCAAATTCTCATTAGGGCTATGCCTCAATTTATAGAGTTTACATCAAGCATCTAATCCCATTAATTTCTCCATGATTCACTCCCAGAATATCTCCACCTTTTGCCTGATTCTCTCCACCTCTTCTCTTTTCCCTTAATATCTCCCAGAATATCTCCACACTCCTAAATTCCCTCATGCTACCCTTTATTCTCTCTCAGTAGATTCTTCTCACCTTTTCACAGGTTCTTTCACATGCACCCCCAAGATACAAGCACAATTTCATAGGATGATTGTCTCAACATGTAAGGATATTCAAATCACTTCTATGGCCAGTAGAGATGATTGATTCGTCCTCATATGATAAACAATCACTTGTTTTAATCCCTTTGATAGTTAACCTTTGAAAAACAACTCCTAGGAACTAAGATCGGCTTTGATACCACTTGTAAGGTTCCCCCCTTCCAAAAATAGGGGAAACACTTAAGATAGTCCGCTAAGTCTTATCTTAGAGAAAATTTCCTACTCATCGACACCTTGACCATACAGAGATTCAAGGATACGATTCATAGGTAAGACCTAGTTCTATCCTGCAGGGGGAGCGTGGTCTTCTAAAATCAAATCACCCATAGGGTAATTGATCACATAAATTGGGCAACTACAAGACTTGATTTCTAGAGGCAACGCTTTTTTCTTCATCCATGCAAGGCACAGCCCGCTGGCCTAGTCTTCTAGAATAGAGTTGCCCGAGAACCTATTTATCTAGCGTAGGGCTTTCACTTAATCTGTTGGAAAGCTACCCGACTAATCGGATCACCCGTCCGTAGGATGGTGCCGTCAGGGCATTCCATCCTCCCACTTTCCACCCTACTCATGCATCAATTTGTTTTCTAATTAATACTACCACACTGTTTGACATAAATAAACATATTCCTTAATTAGGGCCCTTCTTCACAAGGTTCGTTATAACAGCCTTCTTACACAATCCGGCTCTCTTATTCTTATTCTGTCGATGATCTAGAATTCGGCCTTCCAGCCTCTACATGATGGGAAAACCCTACGGGACCATACACCTCATCGTCGACCGCTGGCGAGGACTCAAGCCGGCCTGTCGCCCTCTCAGGCTCCATCGCTCGATCCTCCCGCCCCTCAGAGGGATGTCTGCACACTAGGGTGGGCTAATTCACCGCACTAGCCTGGGCCCTCAGAACTAGGCAGTATCACAATCACTCGCCTCAATCGGCAAACCTCATTCTCCCAATGGTATGAGGGATACCATGGGCCAACTCCGGGCCATACTAACGTCTTCGCCGTCCGGCTACACAAGCACAAGAACGGGGCAGCGTCAAGGCAGGGAGAAGTTGTACTTGTACCTTAATTTAACCAAGATAACAATCCATTTACTCACTAAACCATATGACTAGGATCCATGTCACCTTCTTTAAGAAAACAATCTTTTTCACAAAGATTTTAGCATTTCAACTTGAAATTGCGATAAGACATTCTTTATTAAGGCATATGCTATTGCTTAAAAGAATACAAACTTTAAATAGTAAATCAATCAAATAGATCACTATTAACAATTAATAGAGAAGCCGGGGCCATACCTCAACCCCTAAGAATGATATATAATTGAAAAACAAAATATGTATATACCTTATAGAAATTTGTCGTTTATCGTTGTCTTTGCTCGTATTAACAAGAGCTTTAGAACTTGACATATGAGAATAGAGTCTTCTAATACCTTGTCTTTTGATTGAAATCATCCAGTCATTCCCAAGCTTTATCTCCTCTTACTTGTAGTGTGACTCTTCTCTCTTTCTAAGGTTTATCGCAAAATAGCCTCTTCTTACAGGACTACGGCATACTATTCTTTCTCTAAAAGAAAAGCTATGGAGTTTAGGTCTCTTCCTCTGAAAGACCGTAGCAATCTAAGCTTATTTTATGAGATATTAGATAAGAATGAAGGGATATATGCATCTCAAACTCTAGGATTACCTTGAGGCTACTTGTTGCCTTCTCACAGTTTTCTATGTGTAGAGACCCTGACAGAAACAGCAAATTGTTTCGGCCATAACTCTGTGATAAAAACTCAGAATATGGTCATATAACCAGTCAAAAGAACGGGAAGGCATCTGGTCTACAAGCCAACGTGGGCAGAATAGGCAAAAACGTCTGTATATAGCCACAAACGCACCATCTTTAGAAACGCGTTATTTTTCCACATTTTTAGTATGCATGGATTCTAAATGTGTAAAAGTACTCTACCTCTTATCACCTAAACTCGAAATTCTATTTTTGGGAATACTTATCTCTTAATAGAACTATTCTTATGTATTTATTTCTTTTAGGATTTTTAGAGCTAATATTTTTATTCTAACACTTTTCTAATGTTTCTAGCCTTATTGTCTCACTCTTCTCTAATTACACTCTCTTTCCTTATTGAAATCTATATTAAAAGAGACACATACATACATGGCTTGGGAGGGACCTTACAAAACCCTGCTCAATCATCCGGCCAACTGAAAAAACCAGATTCTTTGTTATGTTCGAAACATGAAGTACATCTATACAAGGTATTTCACTTTGCCATATTGCATAGACAATGGCACATCTCCAACATGGGCAATTGGATGAGCAGTGTCATCCCCTGTTTTCACAAAACCTAGTCTTTCAAGGTTTTTCATCTCCTTGAACCACTCTCCATGACTTGTCATGTGGTTCGAAGCACCTGAATCAATGTACCATACATCATCTTTATGTGCTGCTTCAACATTTTCAGACATGGCATTAACGACATGCTGCTTAACAAATAACCTTTCATTATCCTCATTGTTTCTGCTCGAGGATGCATAGTTGTTTTGCTGCAATTCCCTATTTTGCATGTCAGCCTGCTTCTTATAACAATCTGCTTGCACATGTCCACGCTTACCACAATAAAAGCATCCATGTGTATCATTATACTACCTTTGCCAATTTCCACGACCTCTTTGACTCCCCCTGCCTCTGAATTGGCCTCTTGCAAGCACACACACACTCACAAAACCCTAAAAGAGAACACACAAGGTGAGAGGCTGAAAATCTTCTTCTTCTTCACACAACACTCAACATACCATATACAAAGATAAGAGTACACACAATATGAAAAGGTACTCAACCAAATACATACTAGGATTCTCTATAGTGTGAACCCAACTAAATGAGCTAGCGCTATAACTATGCCAGTCTCTAGAATGGCTGTCACACAGCCTGTCATCCCACTGGCCACATATCACCCATGATCTCACCAACCATGCCAGTGGCGTAAGTGTGGGGCCTTTCCCCCACGTGGGTCATCAGTGTCCACCGTCTCACTAGATGAGCTTGATATCTCAACATACATTACCACTTCATCAGGGAGAGAGTCTTGACAGGAGACATCGACTTGGCCTACGTCAGCACATAGGATCAAGTTGCTGCCATCTTCAACACGAAGGCCCTGGGAGCTGAGAAGCTCCACAGATTTGGAGATATGCTTGGAGTTCATGAGCTAGAGTTGAGCTTGAGGGGGAGTGTGTCAAGCTCAACATGAGGTGATACTTATGAGGCACCTGCATGACTGTTCCACATTTATATCACTGTGGCGGGTTTGGTAGCTGGCACCGACATATTTTTGCTAGAGATTCTACAACTGGACTACACCGACTAGTCCAAATCTACCCACTCCTCTTAGCATGTTCACATTATGGAATGCTTGTATATACTCTATTATGTGTGTTAGTCACTTTATCTTCTTTGTAGACCTCTTTTGTTGTGTGAAGAAGAAGAAGAATTTTTAGCCTCTCACCTTCTATGTTCTCTTCTAGGGTTTGTGTGAGTGTGTGTGTGCTTGCAAGAGCTCAAGCTCTCTTCTCCCCTGCATCTTTTTCACCTTCTACACCGGAGGATTTGAGGCTAGCCTTATCATTGATGTTGGTCTTTCATATTTTCCATTTAATCTAGGTGGTTGGAGGACCATTCTTTTAGAGTTTGGATAGTTCAAATTTCCCTTTGATCCCAGCGATTGCATGATTAGTTTTATCATCTCGCAAGAGTCTGTTATCCTTTGCATTTGATCCTAGGGGGGTCATACGACTCCTTGGCTTCGCTTTAGACTTAGAGAATGTATTGTTAGCTTCATCATCGGCTTTTCATTGTGTTTCTTTCCATTTAATCCAAGGGGGTCATATGTCTTGATATTAACACTGACATTTAGTTTTGGATGTGATTTTTTAGCTTGACAATGTGTATATAGCCTTTGTATGTGTCTTTTGTGTAAGATGAAATCACTATGGGAGGGGATGGTTTATAATGAAGCAACTATATATGCACATACACATGTGTGGGTATAGTCCTACGCACATGTACCTTGGGTCCTTTGAGCATATATTTGGGACATGGGCATATTGATTAGCCACTATGAAATAGCCATGCACTCTAAAAGTGACTTGGTCTAGGCTAATGTACCATTTTATCACCTTTTATTATCATTGGATATGATAGACATCTTGTCTTCTTGGAGCTTATGCGGGCCCAAGCTTTCATGGGCTGATTCATGGCAGTCTTTCCATATTTAGGTGCTACTTCCTAAGATGAGTGAGACATGTGTGTACTCCCTAGGATGAGTGGGACATGTGTGTACTCCATGCTAATGAGTGCAATCCCCTAGGTGCAATCCCCCTACAAAATTTAAGGCTAAAAAAAGTCATAAACCAAGAGTTATTATTTAGCGAATGATTCCATGATACCTTTTAGGACTTATAATATATTAGTAGAAATTAATTGTATGTTTCTTCTTGTGAGTACCTAGATTCTATTTCTAGAGCTTATGCTATTTGACATATTGTTTAGGGAAAGATAATGCTAGGTGTCAAAACTTTAATGCAAGTGTTTGATGTTAGGTATGATTTGTGAATACAACAGTAGGTGAAGCTTTATAAGGCCATTTTCTTAGTATAAATAGAAGCCGATTACTTCTTTTTTCGGAACAATGATTATATATCATAATAAGTACTATATATAAACTAAAAAGGGCCAAATACACTTTATGACAAAAAAGATCTGAGTTTCTCCTACAATCCTACACTTCACATTTAGCTTCACTTAAGAGTTTACACAGTAAATCCCATCTCTCCTCCTCCAACAAGAAACTGGAGCGCTCCCAAGAAATCTAATAACCCAGCATTCTCAAGCTTCCATTAAACCAAAGGTTAGGAGCCCTCTCCCAGTATGTTTGAGGCACATCTAGACTAGGGCACAAATCAGGTGATGTTCCTCTGCAGATTCAATAAATTAAAAAATAATCCAGCTCAGCACATCTCACCTTGTTCACTTTACACAATATAGACCAACATATGTAGACACATTTATGCATTACATCTGAAACTTCTAAACGAACAAGTGAGGCCTTCTAAAAAATAATGGCATTCCTAGTGCACCAGATTATATATTATAAATATCAACAACCCTTTACAAAAAGTCTACTTTAGATTTACATCATAGATTTAGTCCCACTCCGTATAGTCAACAGAATTAAGGCTTTGATTAAGATTGAAGTATTTCAAGCAGTGGATGGCACATGATGTAAGTGTCAATAAGTCCTTAGTGTTGTAGTTAGTCTTCGCATATTAAGTCGTTCTTGTTCTTTATTTTTTTTTATTTTTTTATTTTTAGTTATAACAGCGGAATATATTTAAAAAAATGAGGTTACAAGAGCCCATGTGGAAGGTCCATGGGGAGACACTATGACCAGATGAACCCTTCAGAAAGAAAGGGTAAAACTCTGAAACAAAATAGGAACTGAGCTAAATCATATCCTAAACAGTTTGGCCAGCACCAGTAAATGTAAAAAAGGAGTACAACAGTTCAAAGACAAATCCTGATGACCAGCCCCTCTTCAATTGCGGGAGAGAGGATAGTTAAACATAGTGCGCAGGAGATTGAGGCCAAGACTGCAGCATAACAACTCTGATGACCCAGTTTGACATACAAATCCTGAAGTACAGACTGAGGAGTGGTCAACCAGCCCCAGTTGGAGCTAGCCCAACTTCTATTCCAGGCGAGTGGCTGGGAAAAAAACATGAGCAGAAGCTTGGGGCCATGGGGGCTTAAGGAACCCCATAGAAGCTTCCTGAATCCTGGACATAGTACTCGGAATTCTGAAGCCTTCTTTGACATTCCAGATGAAGCTCTTGTATCATAGTTTCCTTTGTTTGGCCATGCGAGGAGACATGGAATCTCTTCCATTTCCTCCAAGGTAGGTCTTGCCACCGGTCCACCTCCATGGGAACACCACTCGGCTGAAGCTGATGGATTAGCTTGAGTACACTGTCAAGAAAAAGATAAAAGTGGTGATTAGTTTTAATTTCATATAGAGCTTCATTACGTTGTTTCCAAACATGCCAAAGAAACAGAATTCTAACGGACTGCCACGTTAAAGGGTCCAGTGAGTGGCATTCTCCTAGGAGGACTTCTTTCCAGCTCAAAGGGATTTTCCTAATTTTCTTAAAAGCCTTGTTCAAAACATCCAAGAATTGTTTAGTGTCTGGGCAAGAGAAGAAGAGATGGGGGACAGTTTCAAGCTTGGAATTACAACGGGGACAAAGGCCGTTACCATGCCCAAACTTCAGGGCCTTTTCAAGGGTCCAGGTCGCTTTGTGAATGACAAGCCAGGCCAAAATGGCGTGTTTACTTTCATGAGCGAAGGCCCAAATGAGCTTAAATCGGAAGGCCCATTGATGTTTGTTCCAGGCCAAAGACCATCTCTTATTGAGCTTGAGAATCAGATTTCTAGCTTGAAAAGTGCTAGGTAACTTGCCCAGATTACTGGAGTCACCCCACCGGATGGCTTTAGAAAAGTTTATACAGTCACAAATCAGCCCCGTGGGAATGGAAACCTTAAGAGCATTACACCTCTGAATGACCAACTCGACTCCACCACGGGACAAGATGAATTTATTGCAGATTTGATCCCTGTTTAACATGCCAGTTGAGTCACATAAGTCACCCCAAACCTTAATACCAGCTTTGAAACATGAAAGACTGGTCTGGACCTGTTCCTTGGAGATCGGAGACACGAGATGTCCAAACCACATAGAGTCAGCTGCATAGGCATATCTACCTCTCTTGGTAAAGGTTTGGAAATAGAAGAGCCTTTTGTATTTCATCCACGACTCCCACATCCTACAGCACAGTTTATTGCCTATAGGGGAGAGATCGGCCTTTGAGAACAAAACTTCATTGAGAGAGAAACCCTTCCAAGATCTTTTACCTTTGAGCCAAAATTTATCAATATCCCTTTTGAGTAAGTCAGCCCAGACATCGTTAGACAAGATGGCTCTATGAACCCATTTAGAAGCAAGCTTCTTAGCAAGCAAACCAATGTTGATGATGCCGAGACCCCCTTGATCTTTTTCCAAGCAACATGTCTGAAAAGCTACTTTGCTGATCCTCTTACTCCCCAGAGATCCCCCCCACAGATAATTCCCCATGATCGAGTTAAGGGATTGGAGTTGGGTCTCAGAGGGTCTCCAACAGGCCAGGAAGTAAACAACCGAGGGGATAATGAAGTGATTGAGGACAAACGCTCTTGAAGCAAACCCTGTGTTGATGTGACTCCATTTCTTGACCTGATTCTTGAGTTTATCAAGCACATAGTCCCACCTTTGTTTGGAAGAGATGTTAAAGCCCATGGGGATTCCAAGAAGCCTGAACACAACACCATCTTGGATATTCTTACAACCAGCGGACAGGATCGAGGGGGGGGGCACCCCTTCAAAGACTCTGAAGCTGGTCTTGGAGTGGTTAACCTGAGAGCCACTGGCCAGGCAGAAGGTCTCAAGGCAGGACATAAAGTGGGCAGCAGTCTGCACATCGTTCCAGAGCAGCACATTCGTGTCATCAGCAAAAAGCTGAAGACATAAAGGATCGGTCCTGTTGGGGATCTCAATACCCTTGATATTACTATCAGTAATATCCTTGTTAACAATCCATCCCAGAGCATCCGCAACAATAGCAAAAAGAAGAGGGGACAGGGGACAGCCTTGTCTTATAGATTTCCTCAGAGGAAAGGCACCAGTGAGAGATCCATTGACGGCCACCTTGGAAGAAGCATTTCCAAGCAAGGTTTGGACATACTTTATGAATTTCCTATTGAGCCCAATATCTTGCAGGGATTGGAAGAGGAAAGACCAGTCTATTCTATCATAGGCTTTATCAAAGTCTATTTTAAGGAAGATGTAGTTCTGACCGGAGTTCTCAGCATGCTCCATACCCTCCCAAAGACTAATGATAGCATCAAGAATATACCTTCCCTTTATAAAGCCCTTTTGCTCCTTGAGGATCCACTCGTCCATATAGGGGCTGATTCTGCTAGTCAGAATATGAGCAAAGACTTTGTAAAGGGACGAGAGACATGTTATGGGTCTCCAATTACCAAGATCTTCTTTCTCATCCTTTTTGTGAATCAGCTTGATAACTCCCATATTTGTCCTTTCAGCTAATCCTCCTTTTCTCATGGCTTCCCTCGAGATGTCAAGGATGTGAGGTGACAGATCATCTCTGAAAACAAGAAAGAATTCGTTGGGAATCCCATCTTCCCCCGGAGATTTGCCTTTTTTGAGATGAGAGATAGCCTCCTTGACCTCCTTTTCAGAGAAGGGGGAGTCAAGCTTAAGGGCCAAAGCGGGGTTAACAACCTTCTTTCTAATGCTAGCAATTTTGGCCCTAGCAGCAAAAACTTCGTGAGAGGGAGGGAGGGCTGTGGAGAACAAGTTAGAAAAGTGCTCCTTAATAACCTCCAAGTTTTCCACATCATCTGAAGCAAAGTGGCCATTGGGCTTCTTGACCATAGGGATGAGATCCCTAACTTTTTTCCTTTTAAGGAGCGCAAACATCTTAGGGTGAGGAGTATCAATTTTCCCCGCCCAAACCTCCCTGAACCAAAATCTAGTGGACTTAGCCGCTAACAACTCTACGAGTCTGAGCTGGTTCTTTAGCTCAATCAAAGAGTGGTTGACCTCACCATTCTTAGACCGATAAATGTCTTGAATCTGGTTCCTGATTTGAACTCTACGATTCAGGCGGATCTTAGAAACCTTCGTCTTATACTCCTTGCAGATAGAATGAACCTTATTCACCAAACTTTCCCATCCCTTGGATGGGGAAACAAACTGCTTGAAAGCATCAGCAATGGAGGCTCTGATCATCTGTTGGATGCAAGGGAGACGGAAGAGGGAGGGGTCAAGATGGGGCCATCCAGCCCTTCCCTTGGCCTGGCCTAGGGACAGGTTGCAGATCAAAGGGATGTGATCTGAGATGGTTAGAGAGGGGTCCGTAGTGACTTTGGTTTTTAAAAACATATCAATCAAACTCCCCGAGGCATACAGTCTGTCCAATCTGGCAGCTCTGTGACAGGAGCCTTTTTGATTGTTAGACCAAGAGAAACCAGTTTTAGAAGAAAGATCAGAGAGATCTTTCTCCCCCTTTAACCCATCCCATTTAATCTTTTCATAACCACTAATGGTACTGCCCAGAAGTCTGCTTCTGTCAACCTGGGCCTCAACCATGTTAAAGTCCCCAATGAGAAAGATGGGACCCACAATCTAAGTGATAGACTACCAGGTAGTGGCTCTCAAGCTAGCCAAGCAGGGGGCATACACCGACACCAAAGTGAAATTGAAGGGGTTGCCCAACCTAACAGCGGTCCAAGAGTGGTTCACATCAGACCAAGCATCTAAAATGGCATGTTCCCACTTCATGTGGATGCCAATCGCCGTCCCACCTTTCCCAGAGTGGTGATTGGTAAAAAACCACCTAGAGTTCCTAAAGATTTTTTGAAGGTTCATATGAAGCTGCTGCCCCCCGATTTTGAGCTCTTGAAGACTGATAAGGTCATAATCAAAAGTAGAGTCCCTTAACCACATATTAATAGCTACAGCCCTCTCCGGATTGGTGAGGCCTTTACAATTGAACGAGAGAAGGTTCAGAGAGTTCATTTCTTACTTGTTTTTGAAGGTTTCCCCGCAGATACGGAGGTTCTTAGGACATCTTGGCTTTTTTCCTTTTTCCTCTTCATTTTCGACCCCAAAAGAAGGGGAGAGAAGTCCTCCTCATCATGTTGTTTCATTGGTGAGAGAGACATCCTCCTCATCAAAGAAGCATCTTCTTCGTCCAGTTGGGTTTTGAAAACTTCATCAACGCGCTGGGTTTTGTCAATGAAATCCTCATCTGATTCCATCGGGGAATCAAGATCTTGGCTAACTAAAACGCGGTCCTTGTTAGGGACTCTTCCCGGGGATGGTTGGTCAGCCCCTATATGGGCTGAGCAGCCAGCCTCTTTGGCCTGAAATTGAACTTCTAGACCGTCTTGTACCTCAGCTAAGAGGGGGGCATATCTGTTGGCTGGGATATGCCAATTAGATTTGTTGTTTTTAGCCTTGGACACATGTTTCCTCTGAGGCAGGACAAAGGCCTCCTCTTTGGCTGGGGTCTTGTCATTGGAAGCAGGATGAACGAGATCAGAGCAATCTCTAATGAGATGCCCTTGTTTATTGCAATTAAAGCATGCGTTCGGGAGGTTCTTGTAGGTCAAAATTTGCTCATAGATAATCTGTCCTTCTCTGTTTTTTAGGGGAACTTTTTCTTTGAGTGGTTTAGAGGTGTCAACCTCAATGAGCATTTGATGAGCCCATTGAGGATTCACGACTTGAAAAGGTTTTTGGCCTAGGACCTTGCCTACGGCACCTCCTATCCTCTTAGCCCATATAGAAAATTTGGTGGGCATATCTGTAAATTCTACCCAGACCGGAATTTTAGTTGGTTTTGGTCCTTTGGGGTCAAGCGAATCATACCATCTGAAAAAGGAAATGGGGGTATTTCTGATAATCCACTGTCCACTGTTTATAACAGAAGAGGCGCTTACCTGATCTTCAAAAATGAACATATAATACGCGTTAGGCAGATGCTGTACAGAGGCAACTTTGATTCCCTTTTGTTCCCAATTAGATCTAATCCAGAATTTCAGGGTGTCTACAGGCGGTCTCGCACCATGACATAGCCCAATCAGAGCATGGGAAGACAGATGGTTCTGCCACGCTGCCAATTCGTCATCATCGCACATTACAGCACCATCATTGTCAACAACAACATCACTGGTTTTTTCCTCAAAGGTAGGGTTCTGTGACAAATTAAACATTGGATTATCAACAACAACTTTAGGGGGATAAGGTGGAACGATATGACCTGATAGAGGCAGATGCACAGCCTGTGCGAAAGAAATCGGAGGAGACAGTCGTGCCTGGCCAGCATGGCCCTGCGGGGGGCCGTCAAGAAGGGACCCCCGGGAACCTTCAGAAACGACCAGACCTTCCGGCCCTTTGTGTTGACGAGAGACAGGAGCAGTCGCCTTGCGTGTAGCGATCGAGCCCTCCAAAGGCCTTGAAGGAACCTGATGCAGGACCAGAGACGGAGGAATAGCAGCTTCACGAGTGGAATACGAGGAAGACACGGACCCAGCAAGGACGACATCCTGCAGGGACATCTTGAACAGAGTTCCCCCCTCTCGGGGGGAGGAGGAGTATCGCCGGGGAGCTCAGCAGAAAAAATGGCGAGGGAATCAGGGCAGAGGCGCAAGGGGGTTAGCATGCAGAGGGCTATGGCATGGGCGACACCTGGTGGTTCTCAACGGGTAGCCGTTGCATCCGTTCTTGTTCTTTATAAAAATGAATATACAATGCATCTATCTTGGGGGGAAAATTCAACGGATAGAGATTGAAAAAAAACCGACGAAGGGGTTTTCCAATGTCCCATGGTTCAAAAAATGGTTTTTCGTTAGCAATGGTTCATAAATGGCTGTAGGCTGGTGACGATCTCGCCGGAACGTGATATCAATGAAGCAGGTAAAACATGCTTGCAGATCCAGTGGTCTAGATATGAATCAAACCGTGGGGCTGTCCTTCAAAACCTACCTTCGGTTAGCATCATGATAATTAAGATCTAGCATGTACATCTGCACTTGCATCCTGATCAGCTCCTGCTGATCATGAGCTCCAGCACTTTCTAAGTTGCAGCTGCTTTAAATGGGTTAGCTCTGAGTTGCAGCTATATTGGGTTAGTGTTTTCATCTTCCATGCGTTACTACTCCAGCTATGCTATGGCCTTAATTCATTGGGGGTTCCAATTAATCTTGGTCACGTTGCTGCTTTGTGGATTAGTAGCCTACGCACAAAGCGCCGCTGATGATGCGTGCCCCTCCTTTGTGTTTGCATTTGGGGACTCTCTCTCGGATACGGGCAACCTCGTGAGAACATGGAACCCTGCCCTATGGAATCACCTACTTCCAGAATGCGGCTCAACGCTTCTCAGACGGTCGTTTAATCATCGATTGCATAGGCAAGTAGATGTTAATCAAAACATTTTAATCTTGAGCAAGGTACAAAGATTCTCCAATTAGGGGTCAATCATCTTCACTGCTGACAAGTATAATATTTTGTGTGTGAGATTTGGGGTCATGTATGTGTGTGCGTGTGATTTGGTGTCATGTGTGTGTGTGTGAGAGAGAGAGAGAGAGAGTGATTTGCTGCTGCAGTGCAGTCGCTGGGCCTCCCTTTCTTGCCACCAACTCTCTGGGACGCTTGAGCGAGTCTCTGCAGCACCACTTGTCTAATGCGACCTTCGTCTTCTTGGATATCTACTCGGCCTTCGACCAAACAATTGCATCAGTCGTTATTACGTTTCACCTTATACACCCACTTACAGCAAATATCTTTCTTTTCTTCAGGCAATGGCACCAAATCCCAAATCTCATTTTCATACAATGCATCCATCTCCCCATACATAGCTTTCTTCCAACATATATTTCCAATAGCCTCATCAAACATGTGGGTTCTACAACTTGCACAACTTTTGCCATAGATGCATAGTGATGTGCAACATAATCATCATAAGTCAACCCCTGCACAGGGTTTTTGACTCTTCCAGATTTTCATAACTTTGTATTCATGGCTTCCATAGCCTTCTTCAAACCAGGTGTCCTCATTGCTAGAATCCTGAGCTCCTCATCATCAAGGCTCATCTTTGAGCTACTATAATCTGCATTAACAAGAGAATGCCCTACAGAAATATCAGGCATACCAAGGGGCTCAACTACTTTCTCTTTGCCTTTATGTGATGTACCAACTACATTTTCAAGACCAGTATTATGACGCAGCTACCACTACATGGTCTATCAAGAGAACCACTGGATGAGGACTCTCCTAGTCCACTCAATGATTGTAATTGCTGACTTGCATTCTGTGCAACCACATTTCCAGTTACATCATCCCCAACATCTTTTTCAGTAGCATACCAGCTACTCATCTCATCAAATACAATATCCCTACTTACCGTCAATTCACGTGTAGCAGGATTATAGAATCTATATCCCTTTTGCGCTCTCAAGGAAATACCCAATAAACATAGATTTTGTGGATCTAGCTTGGTACTACGTAACTCATTTGGCACATGCACATGCAATACATCGAAAAACTTTCAAGTAAGACAAATCAGGCTTCTTGCCAATAAACTTCTCCTCAAGCGTTACATCATGTATGGCTGCTGCAACATAGGAGTCATGTTCATGATATAAACTGTTGTAGACACAACCTCAGCCCAATAGCTATGTGGGATATTCTTCTTTGCCATCAATGCTCGTGCTATCTCTGTAATGTGCCTGTTTTTCCACTCAGCAACTCCATTTTGCTACGGAGTGTATCTACATGTAAATTGTCTCTGAATGCCATTCTTTTGCAAGAATTCAGAGAACTCATTGGAGAAGTATTCTCCTCCTCCATCTGTCCTTAGGCACTTCACATGCTTTCCTGTCTGTTTTTCAGCCATAACTCTGAAATTATGAAAATGAGTGAACACTTCACTCTTCTCCTTCATGAAATATACCCACACTTTTCTCGTGTGGTCATCAATGAATGTTACATAGTACCTGTAGCCACCCATAGACATAGTCTTCGCAGGACCCATACATTTGAATGCACAACATCTAGTACATTCCTGCTCACATTTATGTAATGTGGAAATACATGTTTTGTTTGCTTTCCAAATTGACATGCTTCACAAACTTTATGCATATCTTCAACTTTAAACTTAGGCAGCCCTGTCACAATTTCCTTAGTCTCTGCATGGACTTCATTCTTTGTACATTTACATGCCTAATTCTCTTATGCCAAATTTCTATATCTGCAACAACTCATGAACCATTTGCAAACATTGCAGCACTCACTTCAGCATATTTACATTCAATTTAAACATTCTACCCACTTTGTTATCTTCAACCAACCTGCACTTTTCTTTAAAGTCTTCTATATAACAACCATCAGGATTAAATCGGACCTGTAAACCCTTCTCAATCATCTGGCCAACAGAAACTAGATTCTTTGTAATATTCGAAACATGAAGTACATCTCCAAGGTACTTCACCTTACCATCTCACCTTACCATCCTGCATGGACAATGGCACATCTCCAACATGGGCAATCGGATGAGCAGTGTCATCTCTTATTTCAACAAAACCTGGTCTTTCAAGATTCTTCATTTTCTTGAACCACTCACCATGACTTGTCATGTGGTTCAAAGCACCTAAATCAACATACCATACATCACCCTTACATGCTACTACATCATTTCTAAACATAGCATTAACTACATGTTGCATAACAAACAACCTCTCATTATCCTCGTTATTTCTACTAGAGGATGCATAGTTGTTTTGCTACACTTTTTCATTTCACATGTCACTTTGCTTCTAATAGCAATCTACCTACACATGCCCAGGTGCTGCTAAGACCATAATTCTGATTACCTATTCAGCCACCACCTTGGCCATGTCCATGACCTCTACCTCGTCCTCTACCTACACTTGTGTAGAAGACCTACTGCTCTAAACTGTTTTTGTTTTGTAAAGACTGTTGATCTTCACCCCAGTTCTTCTCTTCAATGATCAGCATTTGACACCAAATCTATGAAGTTAGGAATGTTCTCCCAAGTTTGAATAGACATCTTGAACGCCTTGTATTGTGGCTCGAGATCACGTAGACACCACCTCATCATCATCAATAGAAACACCAATTAATGCAAGGGATTCCACAATGCCCTTGATCTTCAAGGCATAATCATTCACAGACATATTCTTCTTCTCCACAGTATGAAGCTCATTCTTTAACTGAATCTTTCGTGCCTTGGTATTAGTTTCATACAGCTTCACCAAGGTGTCCCATGTCTCCTTGGGTGACTTTGTATCCTGTATATGCCCAATCATAGTGTCCTATATATACTAATAGAAAGCCAATACATGACTTTCCTTGCTCCTTGATTCCAATCCTTAAACTCTTTTACATCTATAGTAGTTGAATTAATCTCTGGTATCTCCGATGCCTCCTCATGTTGTTCACCTTCTCAATGTAGTCCTAGTAAACTTTTCCCATCAGAAAATTTGTCAATCTAAACCTCCAAGCATGGAAGTTGTTTTTGTCAAGTTTATCTGCAACAATTTGGTTTATTCCATCATTTGACATCTTTTCTGTGACACAAATTCACCAAAAATAACACTCTTGTTTGACCTGTACAAACTGTTGTATTCTCTGCAACGGTACTATACTACACCCAAGCTGTCACAACTAGTGATCTCAATTTGCATACATACACCCAATGAAAACTTTGATACCTCTTTGTAGTACACACTATGTATACACAACCAATCGCCCTTCCCACAGTTCCAAAAATAGAGTTCTGCTCTGCAGAGAATCGAAACTTACCCGCAGTGCGAACGCCTATGAATTAAAAAACAGAGGTCAAGATGCGCTCGAAATGCATTTTCGGTCCGATAAACTTTGTCCAACGGTGTCTAATGGACACTATAGTTACCCTTAGCTCTTCTTCCATGAATAAAGCTCCTCAATCAGAGTTTGTTTATCGGTGCCTTCTCTCGAGCTCTCGACGATAAGGGTGTAGTAGCCAACATAAAGGGGGAAGAGTAGATGAAGCTCTTACCCTTGTACCACTTCCTCTGTTTCGCTCAGCCCTTAGCATGAACCAAACTGTGATACCATGAAAAGATGTAGGAGAGGAGAGAGCTTGAGCTCTTGCAAGAACACACACACTCACACAAATCCTAGAAGAGAACACACAACGTGAGAGGCTGAAAATTCTTCTTCTTCTTCACATAACAAAAGAGGTCTACAAAAAAGAAGATAAAGTGACTAACACACATAAGAGGATTGGGTAGATGTGAACTAGTCGGTGTAGTCCAGTTGTAGAATCTGTGGTGAAGATATGTCGGTGCCAGCTACCAACCCTTCCAACGATGTAAATGTCGAATGGTCATGCAGGCACCTCATGAGTGTCAACTCATGTTCACCTTGATATCTCAACACTATGTGTATGGCCAACTTCGATGGCACTCATGGAGGCAACACCCCTTTCCCTTTCTCTCGAGGGATGAAGAGATCCTCTTGAGCACCATCTTCCTTTTGCCGACAGAAGATCTTCCCTCTACACTAAATGATGAGGTTTGGGACTTCAAGGAGGAGGACACCGAAGGAGGAGATAAGGGAAGCACTCTCTCGGCAGGCAGCGGACAGACACTCTCTTGTAGGACATACATTGTAGCACATTCTCTATTGGAGCAAAGTCTCATTTGTATCATTCTTTTGAAATTTGGATGTAAAGTGTTACGCTCTTGTTGTGTTTTGTCTATCTCTCTCTGTTAGCGAGGTGAGTGAGGGGTCAGTGGTGGGTGTGAGTGAGGCTTGTAGGGTCAGTGGGTGGTGGGTGTGGTGTGAGTGAGGCTTGTAGGGATACTACAGTGCTAGGTGGTGTGGTCAGAGAGCACAGTAGATAGTGTAGAGAATAGGTCTTGCATATCTAGCCAATGAGGTCGACTCATCCTTGGCGAGTATACTTCTCTGAGAGGATCCACGCTCCCTTTCCCCAACCCTAGTGTTTGTGTCGATAGATCTCAAGTTCCCTAGCAAGGACCGGCAGAGTCATCTACAATATACCTCCTTTGAAGATTCATTTCCTAGGAGTCATAACTATAATTTTGCATGTATTCTCATAACTATAAATTTGCATGTATTCTCAAAATAATGACTTTCAAATGAAGACTAAAATATGATTAATTTAGGTTCTAAAATGGTTTATCTCTTACACCACACACATTAAAAATCATGCTCTCAAGATATGTAGCACCACACCTTGAAAGTGTAACAAATGTGCCTTTTATATACATACTTTTAAGACTTGAAATTTAGGCTCAAGGTGTTACTCTCACACTACACATCAAAAATCATGCTCTCCCAATCAATGTAGCACCACACCTTGAAAGTGCATTTGAAGGTGTAATGAATGTGCCTTCAATATACATATTGACTATCTGTCGATAAACATTGTCGGTAAAGTGAATACCATCCCATACTAAGAAAGTGTTGGGATCATCACACAGAACACTTGTTGAACTACAGGAAGCCAAAGGGTTATATCTATCTACAGTTGCGGCGGCCAAGAGACTTGGTGCTCCACAACATGTGTTTTATACATCAATAAGTCCTGAAACAATATCAATCCAATTTGTAACTATTCAAGGGTCATACATCTTAAGTGAAATAATTGTGATAATTTACATTGAAAGATTCATTGATTGAAGAGTTTATCACAAGATGATCTATGTTATAGCCATGATTGTTAATGTCAAGATAAGTGTATGCACCCAATGTATCTCGCACAAAAAGACAAGATTACACAAGTACAGGTTCCAGTTCATGCAAACATAATAATTTCATATGATTTTGTTTTAATATTGATTAGGTTTTGATAAATATTACAAATAAGAAAGAAACTACTCAAGTTTGACCATTTTATTGGTTACCATATCTTTCTATATAGAAGCAATGATCCACGCTTAAAGAAGCAACTTGCCAACTACTTTGTTGACAACCATAACTAGTCTGATACTAGCAATTTCACTTAGGAATAAGTATTGTTACAAATAAATAAGGTGCCAAAGAATGTCTTCCATCACATTTAGACTTGAAATTAATTTGGTGCATTTTTTATCAGTTTCCTTTATAAAATATGTCTTTATCTCCCTTCCTCATTTGTGTTGAGTTCCTTTAGATTTTGAGATCTACAACTATAACATGTACGAAGAGGTGGTGACACATGTCTTGCCCTTCAACAAATTTTATCTTGTGTACTTTTTGGTGTGCTGGTTATAAGTATAATATTTTATTAAAAACCTAAAGATAGCCTCATCTAACTTACATTTTGCCTAATTTTTACTACTTATGTAATTGGAAATGATTCCTCATTACTATTACTTTGCTTGTTTAAGCTTACTTCTCTGACTTGTTGATGATGTATTGACTCACGAAGGGGTGACATTACTCTTGAGAATAATATAGGACATAAACACACATTCATTTTCACTCCTTCGCATGAATTATTCACTTATAATCTCTCTCTCTCTCTCTCTCTCTCTCTCTCACACACACACACACACACACACATACATTTTCTCTCTTTCACATGAATTATTCACTTTTAATCTCTCTCTCTCTCTCTCTCTCTCACACACACACACACACACACACACACACACACACGTGTACACACACACACACACACACACACACATAGACCACCACAAAAACCAAAGTAGCCACACACACCCCCAAGCAACCACACCTGAAAACCACATTTTAATATTAGTATGTTTTCGGTTATAAGTTCTCTCTCATTATATACATACATACACACACACATATGTGTGTGTGTATGTATGTCTGTTTCACACACAAACACACACACACACATATGTATGTGTGTATGTATGTGTGTTACACACACATACACATGCAAGCATGCATTCACATACACACACACACACACACACACACACTCATGCATAGTAGAAGTGGTGTACAGGATGAGGGTTAGAATAATTCTGCAAAAGCTAAATGTCACATATAAGTAATTACATTTTTTTATCTTCTTTTTTAGTGGAGGCTCTTGAAGAGAACTACAGTTCCAAATTTCAATGTAGCTTGGAATTGAATGAACAATTATACCTATTGAGTTGGAGCCCTTTATAATATATATGCGTGCTTTGGGAAGGATAAAAAGGAAAAACATATACTAGTAGAAAATCTCTTACATATATCTAGACTAGATAGTAGAGGGCCGAGGAGTTGAGTGAGGTCATTTATGTAGTTTTGATTTGTGTAATTATAGTCATAATTTACAATATTATGGAAAGACATCCATTCACAAAGGGGAGTTTGCAACTTGTCGAGATTGGTCATGATCTCCTTGAAAGACGAGCAAAGTTCCAAGAAGATGAAGCTCACATTGGGCAAGAGGTTCTAAAGAGACTCGCTTAACTAGCCCATAGAGTCAGTGTAATTGCAGGTAATGTCGTTCACCCATGCTATACACCCTCGCTCGTCCAATGTTTGTCTACGAGGCTAGCAAAATACTTGATGATGAGGCTGCATCCCATCAAGCCTACACTGTTTATGCATATTAGAATGAGGGAAAGATGTGGGGACACATGTCTCCACAAATCTCATCCATTCTACTCACGTTTTTTTTGCAGACAGTACGCAGATATATACGTTGCTATGAACATTGTTGTAGACGTGGCTATGGACGTTGTTGTACACGCAATATTGATGTTGTTGTAGTCGTGTGCTCATAGCCGCGCCCATAGCCGCACTTATAAACATGTGGGGACAGAATGAGGGATAAATGTGGGGGCACACGTCCCCACAAATCTCACCCATTCTGTACCCTTTTTTTTTGTAGACAGTACGTGGCTATATATGCGACTATGAATATTGTTATACACATGGTGATTGACGCTGTTGAAGCCATGTCCATAGCTATGCTTATAGATATATTGTGGGGACACAATGAGGGAGAGATGTGGGGACACATGCCCCCACAAATCTCACCCATTATGTAGCCTTTTTTCTTTTTTTTGCAGATAGTACGCAACTATATACACTACTATGAACACTGTTGTATACATGACTATGGATGTTGTTGCACACGCGGTGACACTATTGTAGCCGCGTCCATAGCCGTGTGAATGTTTTTTTCTATTTATAGATCCTTTGAAATTTCTACGTATCTTCACGCGGTTGTGCTCTTCGTTTGTTGTAGTGGTAAAAAATCTCTTGCATACATCTAGACTACATACTAGAGGCACCTAGATCTAGAGGAGCTTAGTGAGGCCATTTATGTAGTTTTGGTTTGTGTAATTATAGTCCTAATTTACAATATTATGGCAAGCGATCCATCCACAAAGGAAGTTTTTAAAGGCGGGTAGAGAGAGAATACCATAATGACCGGGATTGGTCCTAAGTTTTTTAACCCATGCCATACACCCTCGCTCGTCCAATGATTGTCCGCGGCCGACAAAATACTTGATGTTGGGGCTGCATCCCATCATGCCTACACCCCCGTGTCGTACAAGAACTTCACGATAATTAATTAGAGATTAATGAGCGGATGCAAAATTGAAAAAAAAATAATTAGAGTATTAGACGTCTGGACCAGAACCTCTGTTTCTTCCCCTGTTTCCCGCCCTTTCAATCTGCAGCGCAGGCTTTCTTTCTCTGCGGGCGGATGCCCTCCCAAGTGCATGGGCACTGAGAGGAGGAGCCCGTCCTTGATTAGACCCCAGAACGTATCTGCGTCACCTGCAAAAATAAACCCAATGCTCAGCAGCCACTTTAACTTAGCATCTCCTTCAACCTCTCAGCTAGCCCCCCCACCCAACCCGTGGAACCCCATCCCTGAAAAGTCATGGAGTGGAGAGAATATCATGGAAGCAGTAATGGACGAAAACTCAAGACTTATGCAGGAACTAAAAGATTCCAAAGTTCAGCTCTTAAACATGAAGAACAAGGACCAGTACAAAGAGGTCTCCAGACCGACAGCAAAAGAACCTGCAGGAGCAGACTCAGTCCCGCCTAAAGAGACAGCCAACTCCACTGACCAAGGACGCAATGCAGCCACCACTGTCCACGTTAACCTGCCAATAGACCAGGTAAGGAGCAGAGTAGAAGATTATACAGAAAGATGCCTGGTGGGCCTCCTCTTTGGACCCAGACCATCCAAGGAATCCATGAGAGCCTGGATAAGAGAAAGTTGGTCCCCTCTTGGAATAGAGGTGACTCTTACACAAGCCCTTCCCAAAGGTTACTACCTCTTTTTATTCAAAGATGCAAGCATGGCTATGAAAGTCATCAGCTCGGGCCAATGGATGTTTAGGCATATACCCTTTTGCTTCATGAGGTGGTCCAAGGACTTCAACCCAGACGGTCCCAAGTCGTCAGTATATCCAGTCTGGGTTGAGCTCCCTAATCTCCCCATCCACTTAAACCCCTGGATCAAAGCTATTTTAGCCCCCTTAGGTCAAATTTTAGGAACCAAAGCCTTCTCGGATTACAACCCAGCGTGGCACCCCCAAGTCTTAGTTGAACTTGACCTAGCCCTCCCCCTCCCTGATAAGATAGAAATAGGATGTGGTGAGTTCTCTCATTCGCAGGCTATCAACCCTCAGATCATCCTTCCCCAAGCAGCTGAAAAAGACCCCCCCCTCAACCCTAGTCAGTCCAGCCCATCTCTCGGCCACCCCCAGCCTTCCGGACCCTCAAAAGATCCTGAATTTGCTCAAGCCATTAGAAGGAAACCAGCCTCCAAGCCCAAGCCCTCTCACCCTATTGTCAAACCAAATAGATACTCTGTTCTTGCAGCTGTTCCGGATCCAGGGGAAGCTGATGAAGAAAATGACACTGTTGAAAATACCCCCATCAACAAGCTGAGATTAGACAAAGAAATCGACAATCTGGATGGGACTGACATGGACACAACAGGCACAACAGCCCCTGAAAAGGGTCTTATCCCTCCATCTGGTAACCCCAATGACATGGATATTAGCAAGGAACTAAAGAGAGGCAGGGCACAACTGGGAGCCACCCCTCAGTCAACCGCAAAAGGAGGTACCCACAAACCACCAAATAAAAGATAATGAAAGCTGCAAGCTTCAACGTCAAAGGGCTTACTGACTCCAAGAAGGCACAGCTAGTAAAACAATGGATCAAATCAAAAGGACATCTGGACTTCATCTCCCTTGTGGAGATCAAGACGTCAGGGGAGGAACTGAAAAGAAGACTTTTCACCATCTCCTCCGATCACTTATGGGTCCAATCACTTCATACTCATGGAGCCGGGGGACTGGCAGTAGGCATTCATTATGATAGCTTGGAAGATCTTAAAGACTTTCAAATAGACATTAACAATCAGTGGATAGTACTCCACATGAACAACTTCTCCATTGTCGGTGTCTATGCCCACGGCCCTCAAAAGCTGAGAATCAGGACCTGGAAATCCTTGCTAAGTCTTAGAGCACCACTGCTGATAATGGGAGACTTCAACATGGTAGAAACCCTAAAAGACAGATTCAAATCCAAAGGTCTAGCCCTGGCTGGAGCAGAGAAACAAGCTTGGGAAAAGGTAAAACGTAAATTCAACCTGCAGGATCTAGGCCAGGAAGGAAGTTTTTCATGGCAGAATTACTCATCGGGTGACCTGGCCAGAAAAGCCAGGCTGGACAGAGCATACACAAGTGGTGAAATCTTTTCCAAATTCAACAGGTGTGAATGTGTTGTAGATACAACCACTTGCATCTCAGACCATTACCCTGTCATTATTACAATGGATAACCAGGAGAACAGACACAAAGCGTGCTGGTTTCATACAGATCCAGCCCTTTTCAAATTGCCTCTAGTTCAAGAAGAAGTCAAAACCATCTGGGAATCCTTCTTCACCAAAACCCTCTCTCCGGCCAAAGCTTGGAACCTTGCTGTCAAGTCAACCCAAAACCTCCTCAGGCAAGTCAGAAAAGAGGTTGCAGCCCATAGAGGCAGCAGACTCACAAAGCTCCAAGAACAACTGAACCAGCAAGAGGCTTCTGGCAACCCAGCCAATACCAACCAGCTCAGAGCCAGGATCAAAAGAGAGGAAGAAATAGCTCTACAACACACTAAACTATTCACCAGGGAATGGTGGACAGGAAAAGCAGACAGACCTAACAAAGAAATGTTCAAAACCCTCAAGGTCAAACAAAGGCAAGAACATATCCCCTTGCTAACAAATAAGGAAGGTACCTTGGCGTTGAACCAAGCTGAGAACAGAAAACTGATCACCGAATACTACAGCAACATTTTCCAGGAAGAAGGACCTCCATCCCCCTCCAAGGCAGCCGCAATGGATACAATAAAACAAGTCAGACCTTCAACAGTCCCTCCCAACATAGCTGCTACTTTAGAGAAAGAAATCACTCCGGAGGAAATCAAAGAGGCCATATATTCCCTCAAACCCAGCAAGAGCCCAGGTGAGGATGGTCTCCCAGCTGAGTTTTTTCAATCCTTTTGTGAGGTGCTAGCAGGCCCCATCCTCAAAGTTTGGCATGAATCGCTGAAATTTGGAGCACTTCCAACCCAAATCAACCAAGGTCTCATCAAGTTGATCCACAAAAAAGGCCCCAAGGAGATCTTGGGAAATTGGAGACCTCTCACTATGCTCAACAGTGTTTACAAAATATTAGCCAAAGTTCTAGCCACTAGAATGAGTAATCACATGAAACACTGGATCTCAAGGGAACAAAAAGGATTCATTAAAGGTCGGTTCATCCTGGACTCCATAATCGCCCCATGGGAAGGTCTCGACTATGCAGAAAAATCCAGCCAGGATTTCCTTTTTATCAAGATAGACTTTGAGAAAGCTTACGACAGAATCCAGTGGGATTACATCCTCCAATCCCTAAGAGACATGGGGCTGGGACCTCAGTTCACCCATATGGTTCAGACACTTTTTGGGAATGCCAAAGCCAAAATCATTCTCAATGGAGAGCTGTCAGACCCTTTCCCTCTAGAAAAAAGCATCAGACAAGGGTGCCCACTTGCCCCCCTACTCTATGCTATAGCTGCAGATGGGCTCAATTGGCTGATAAAGGACAGGATAAACAAAGGAGAACTAGTGGGCATCAACTTCCTAACGGTGAGCAAATGTGCACCCAGATGTTCGCGGATGATACCAACAGCCTCATTGCAAACGAAGAGGATAACATCAAGGTTCTCTGGAGTTGTCTCCAAATCTACTGTGAGGCTTCAGGATCCAAAGTCAATCACAGTAAAACAGGCATTAAAACTCTCATCGTTCCCCCCCCATCGTGGCTTTTGGAAACAGGATGTCATAGCATCCAAGATGGAGAAATTTTCAGACTTCTTGGAATCCCCATGGGATTCAGGGTGTCAATGAAACAAAGATGGCAATGGGTAATGCAAAAAATAGAAAGTAAGCTTCTTAGATGGAAAAGGAAGCAACTGTCCCTAGCAGGAAGAATCATGGTCATTAACCACTTTATCATCCCAGCCACGATCTACTTCCTCAGTTGCTGGAGGCCTCCTGATGCTGATCTCAACGAATTCACCAAACTCTGTAGAAACTACTTGTGGGGAGGTGACCCATGGATCAGAAGCAGACCTAAAGTTAAATGGGAGATCTGCACGGTCCCAAAATTCAAGGGAGGACAGGGGATTCTAGACATCCGCCTGTTAGCAGACAGAATGGCCGCTAAATGGATAATCAGAGCTTTGGAAAATCCATCTGAAGACTGGGCTCAGCTTCTAGTCAAAGACCTCCCCAGATTTTCTATCACCGGTCACAATAAATGGGTAAATCTACCCATGACCACAATAGTAGCTTCAAAACATCCCATTACCCCCAAAGGGAGTCATCTTGTTACTTCAATCTGGAAAGCCTGGTTCAGATCTAAAGGAGCACTGTCCATCAATTTCAATGACAAGAAATCAGAAGGGATAATTGCTGCCGACTCCTGCTGGTGGTCCTTTTTCCCTCAGCCTCTTCTAGGTCCAGAAGAAGAGAATATTGCCCTCAATCTGCACAGGAAAGGACTGGCTACTTGGTCAGATATTTTTAACCCCACCACCGGCACTTGGCTCACAAGAGCAGAGCTGGTAGGCAAATACGACTGCAGAACCCCTGAACTAGATCTAGTACAAAGCAGAACTTCCCAATGGGATACCCAGGAAATCTGGAGAATCAGTAGTCCCCCCAGCTTCAACTTCCTGGCCTTTCGCTGGATAAAAAATAAACCCATTCTACCCATTCCCTATCTTGAAAAGTCTCCCCCTATCCAGGTTACTCTGAACCGCAGATGGAACATAGTCTGGGACAGGAAAAGATGGTACAGATGCCTCAAAGAGCTGTGGAGTCAATTCATAGAACCTAAGAAATCTTGTCTCGTATGGCTGATGGCTTACAGAGCCATCTGGACCCAATGTAAGGCAGCCAAGTTCAGCATTGCCTCTGAACAATGTTCTAGATGTGGCCAGCCCGAGGACGATCTACACATATTCATTCACTGCAAGCACATCTCAGAATCCTACAAAGAGTTGCAGGCAGCTATTCTAAGCTGGGGGAAGGAAGTAAACTGGAAGAATACAATTCTTGGAGAAAATATAGGTTGTTCTACAGTTCTGTGGAATGTAATAAGGTGCGAATACATATGGCATGCATGGCTGCAGAGGTTAGCTGCCACTTTTGATAATCCTGAAATTAAGGGCCCTCCCCTAGCTGTATGCTTAATCACATCATGCAACAGATACTGGAACATCCAAACACAAGCCCTATTCAAGCTAGAGAAGATGCTGTTGATTAAATTCCAAAAGAGGCAATCAGATTTCACAATGAATCAACTCGAAAAAACCAGAGACAAGATCCTCCTACTCCTCTCAAAAGACAGAACATTAATAGAAACTATCAGAAGGATGCAGTAAACATTCCTAGCCCTCCCCTCACAGGAGAAGAGGGAAACAACAGACATGCAATCACTAATCAACCAAGAGAAGTCAAAAAGGCTACTAAGGAAAAGTGACCTATCGATTAGAAGGAGCCACCGCTGGCATGTCCACCAGGAACCCTGGAGAGGCTACCGCATCTCGGCAAAACCAGGTAAGCCCACAACCTCATGATCCCGATGTGCCAGATGCATCCGTTATGTACCTGCAAAGAAGGAAAGAGGCAGAGCCATCTTATCCTCCATCAAGAGAGAAGGCAGCCTGGTGCGTCAAGATTACTTCCAAGGACCCCGGTAGTCCCCCTTCTGCCGCCAGGAGAGCCTACCACCTGGATTCAAGATAAAAAAAGAGAAGCAACTCAGAAGAGCCAAGAGACTTCGCATGAAGGTCTCTTGGTGGTCCCTGATAAGCCAGAATCTTCGACAACAGATGCCCAAATCAACAAGAGGTCGGATCCATCCTCATCTACCTCTTCCTTCTACCTGCAAAGAAAGGAAATGAGTCAGAATAGATTACTCCCTATATTCCAAACCTGCCGTAAATTAAAAATCAAGGGACCCAAAAGAAACCAATCCGCCTTGAAGGGCGAGGATGCCTCAGGCCCCCAGAGATAGCCCCCTGCTCTGCTGACAGAAGATCCCGGAATCAAGGTCAAGAAAGAAAGAAGCTGATCAGAAGGGCTTTCGCCCGAAGGCTGTCGAGGGAGCCAGAACCGTTTGTGCTTAAGAGGCATTCGAGGAAGAGTAATCAAGCGAGACGAAGATCCCTCGCAAGCCCCATCCGGCGACCTGAGGGAAAGAAGGAGTCGGCGTCTAGCCAGAGCAATAGAGAGCTCGATCCTCAGGAGGACGAAGGAGGAGAGGCGAGAGGAAATCATCATCAGATTGGTTGGAGATCGAGCAGGAACCAGTCTGGAAGAAGTGACATGCTCAATCCGCTCCTCCCAGTCCACGTGGAGCACATGCTAACAAGCGTGTGACAATTGGCCGGAGCGACTTAGAACCAGACAAGTGGCTTGTGTTGCCTAGGATCCTTTTTTTTTTTTCTTTCTCATGCAAGATTTCGTGCTGTGGCCACGCGCCAGCCATTAGGTAGTAGCTCTGCATGATCGACACGTGGATGTCGTCCTTGTAATATCGCCCCTTCCTTAATCATAATTCATCAGCCTTTTTTTGAAAAAAAAAAAAAATTAATTAGAGTATCAGTCAGCTGCAGCTGCATCGCGCACCAGCGGGCGAGTGCAGGTGGGCTTGATGCATGCATTAATGAGCTGAGATTAAGAAATTGATTTCGCACAAATTACCCGGATAGTATCGGCAACCTTGTCCACGACGAGGGGTAGCAAGTTCATGATTTCTGCATGTGTAAATCCGGCCACGACCAAACCAGAAATGTCATTTCCACCGATTTCTATGAAGCAAGTAGCTTCCGCTACAGTTGATGGATCCGGGAAAGTGGTCACGCCTCCTTTCAAACCTAAAAGTAAAATAAATATTAACCAATATGTGGCTTTTGCTGGTTATACAGTAGGTTATAATATGATTTCTCTACAAGCATTATCAACCCATGTTCTTGCTTAGAAAATTATCCTCAGACTGGACTGTGAGAAGTGTGTACCTGCTTCCACAAATTGCAAGAAGGTCCGATGCCATTGTAATTGAACGTCTAGTGTGCAGGTGGTATAAGGGATAGTCCCAAGCTCTACAGAGTAGGAGTAATTGAGAGCTGTTGCGCTGCCCACTGCGTAGTTTACACCGTGAGAGAAGTCCGTCCCGACAAAGTCCAAGAAAGGTGGCAAGAAAGGGAGGCCCAGCGACTGCACTGCAACACCATAGCCCTCCCCCCCCCACACACACACAAATAAACAAAATATGTACTTGTTAGAGAATTAACACCGCCTTGATATACTTGTGCAGGTGTCGTGATGCAGTAATACCAAATGCAACGTCTACTTGCCTATACAATCAATGATTAAACGACCATCCGAGAAGCGTTGCGCCCCAGCTTTGAAGTAGGTTCTTCCATAGGGAAGGAAAGACGGTGATAGGAAGGCCGGGTTCCATGTTCTCACGAGGTTGCCTGTGTCCGAGAGAGAGTCCCCAAACGCAAACACAACCGAGGGGCACCCATCACTACTTCGTGCCGGAGTTGAGGCGGCATGGCAAATGAGCACCAACATGAATAATACTATTTGGAAAGCCGGCCAAAAGCTGGCCATAATTACATGTTGACTTGAATAACCCATGCCAAAATCCCTGCCCTCACTCTCTATATTATACCACTTACTTATAGCTGAGTGCATGTGAAGCGATCCAAAAGGCGTGATGCGGATGAAACCAAAGCGGCTGCCGGGGCTCCATCATTCACAGCCTCTAAGTGATTAGGGTAGGTGAGGAGTCTTTCGAAAGCAACTATACAGGAGGGCCGCAGGTCCTTATTAGTGGGAGCCTGCTTATCGGATCATGTACGAAAGGAAAGGCAAGGTAAAACACACGGTGTAACCAGGTGATCTGTAGAACTCTGTCGCATTGCCATTTGTAGTCTTCATGGATGCCTTCAGAAACTGTAGATCATCATATATTTAAGCAAAGCACAACACAAGAAAATGGCACATGTTGATGGGAGCTCACAAGGGTTGATTAGTCCCCCTCCGCCCCTTTTGTATTATGAAGATTTTATACACAAACCTTACTCACTAGGCAATATCTGGTTGATTACCCCTTGTATTGTGAAATTTTATACACAAACCTTACTCACTAGGCAATATCTGGTTGATTAGTCCCCCCCTTCTTATGAAGATTTTATACACAAACCTTACTTCTGGATTGGGTGGGTGGGTGGATGGGTGGTGGAGTATTGAACTCACTCCCTTACTTAGGGGAAGCGGTGAACATTGAACTCACCCCTGCTGGATATGAACGCTCTATCAGCTATTCGACTGGAGCTCGATAATTGCCTAGCTATCGTTTTACAAAAGAAAATCACTTAATCTACTGTAATGGAATCTGTATTTCACATCACATGACCAGAATTTAGGAAAATTGTAATTTAGGAAAATCACTTAATCTACTGTAATGGAATCTGTATTTCACATCACATGACCAGAATTTAGGAAAACTGGAATTTAGCAAAACTGGCTAAGATTTTAAGTATTTGAAGGAATGATTTTTTAATATAAAACTGGCATATAGTAAAACCCAATATAGTTAAGAGTTGTCTTTACAGGTAATTCTTGAAATTGGAAGGGTGAGGCTTATGATGCCTCTTCAAAAGAGAGGGCCCATAATCAATGTTAGAGAATAACACTGTACCCACCCACTAATAAAAAAAGACAAGCTGGAGTACAATGGTTTTCCTATTTAAAATCTTATTATTGACTGGTCTTTAGAACTAAAAACTTATAAATTTTATCGATTTACAAAAAAGGAGTTGCAAATTACTCGCTTTAAATTGTGATGACCGCATCTGCAAGCATGTCTCACCTGCAAAGTTCAAAAGCAGTCGCCAGGGCCGAGGGCAGAGGCGCACCTTACTCGCTTTGAATTGTGATCAATGTGATGACCGAGTCTGCAAGCATGTTTCACGTTCCAGCGAGATATATCTCCACAAGTGTTCGGAAAAAAAGTTGGGAAAACCTCCGTGTAAAAATTGTCAAATTATTTATAAAGGAAAATTTCCAAATCTGAAGGTTTTTGTTTTATAACTTCTCAAAATTTGGAGGTATTTGTACTTTAAAGTTTTAAATTTAAACGTGTTTTCCAGGTGCAAGCTACACTGCAAGCTACACTAAATTCGGCTTTTTTTCGAACACTTATCTGGAGCCTCCAACCATTTATGAACACCATCTGTTTAGTTGACTCTTGTCTAGAGTCTGTATAAGGGAATTTCAAAGCCCAAAATGGGCTTCAAATGACACACCTGCAAATTCACCTAAGGTGGCAACAATGAAACCTATTAACTTACCATAGTATCAACATGAAGCCTAGTTCTTAGGTCCAAAGTTATATGGGTACCAGGGATTTCACTGACGTAATTATAAACGCGTCAATAAGTTATTAACTTTTGACAACAGCACATAAAATTAACGTTGTATAAATATTATCAGTATTTGACTTGGAATACAGGTAAAGCCCGTCAAGGTTATTATATTGCCCATCGAGCTTTTTTTATTTCCCAATGGGCCCGCCGGGCCTTTTATATTTCCTAGCGGGCTCGCCAGAAATAGAAAAAGCCCGGTGGGCTATTATTTAAATCTATAAAGGAACTTCATGGTGTCACATCTCTTGTTTTCATAGTAGCGACACACTAGAGGGTGCTTCTCCCAGATAGACAGCCCATGTTTAGGTAACTTGGGTAGGTGCTATCCCTGAGCAAATCCTTGTGCTGCTTGTAGATTGGGCTATTAGTCCTATTATTGGACTGTTTGGGCCCTTAATACACAGACAACACAGTCTGCATTTCGCATATAGAGTACACTGTACGGATTGGACATCTTGTCCTTGATATTGGGCGATGGTTGTCCTTGATTTACATTAGTATGCTATTTGTGCATGCTTTAGTTCAGACTTAGGGATTACTTTACACTTTAGCTTAGACTAGTAGTCCTTTATTGGATGGTGCTAGTCCTTACTATAGAGAGATATTATTGTGTATGCTATTTGTGCATGCTTTAGTTCAAACTTAGGGATTACTCTACACTTTAGCTTAGACTAGTAGTCCTTTATTGGACGATCCTAGTCCTTACTATAAAGTATATATTATTGCATATGTGAGTGATTGGACCATTTGTCCTTCTTGTGCTGCATCACTCACAATAGAAAAAGCCAACATGATTGATTGGACCATTTGTTCTACTATTACCTGGGCACCGAGGAAAAGAGTTTCCAGGTCCCCTAGCCGACGTTTCATGCAAAAATTAAGGTAGGCATTCCACATACACACCTAAAATGAAATTGCCATTTATAACAGATTCAGTTGTCTTTAAAACAATCCTTCAATAGAAATCATAATATTACTGATTATCATCCTCTAAAATTTTGAATCCTTTGTGTTACAAAATATGTCATCTGGACTCTCCGTTGAAGACCAGCTGGCCAACCAACGAGATCCAATATCAAAATCTGATTCACATACATCTTTCTCTTTAGTCCATCCGAATCTTCCTCGACGCACGCATGGGTGTCCTAGCAACTGTGAGCCCATGCATCACCTAGTCAGAACCCTCTAAGATCCTCCTTAGGTTTCCTAGCACTTCACTCAGGGACTGCTTTGTCAGTCCTCGCCCATCGTACCGGAAGCGCACCATTTTAACCGTACACCGAGACTGGTCAAGACCTCGGCAGGCTTTGCCACGAGCGATGTCCCTCGACGACTCCTCCCGAGCTGTTGCAACAACGAACCTCCTCTTAGTAAAACACATGGCAAATGCTTCCTCTAGCATTCTGGCGTAAAACAGTCCTTTAAATGAAAAATAGAGGCAAGTAAAATTCCCAGTTTGAGATTGGTTCCACAAAACCCCTTTTTCCTTAATTTTCCAATTTCATAATGAGAATCCTTGATCTCTCATGAAGGTAATCTATCCATCATTTGACTAATTGTCCAGCTAGATTCTTGGTGATTTTGGTCAAAGGAAAACTAGTTTAATTCAACGGTGAACTATTCTTTGTATTTAGGAACTTGAATTGGTGCTTGATTCATACCGAAAGATAGAGAAGTAGGTTTACTGTCCGTCCCTCTCGTAGTCTAACCAAAATCATTCAGTTTAGTTCTAATAAGGATTTTCTTCAGATAAACATCTATTTTTGGATAAGTACCAATTTAATGATTTAACCAAATAGAATATCTAGAGATATTCTTTCTACCATTTAATTTCTCAACCTTAATTCCCTAGGTGAAATTATGGTGAAAATTCCTCTAAATTTGTTATTAAAAAAAAATTCAATCTTTCTCTACTTTAATATCATAAAAATTCTTTTTTTAATTAAGTACGATTATCCATAAGCTTAAAATTCCTCTTTTACTAATTTATAGGAATTCCTCTTTTATCATAAAATAAATCTATCTAAAATTTCTCTTTAAATTAAATAAAAATATTCAATATTCCAAATATACCAAGAATTCCTCTTTTTCCATTTAAATGATTGAATTCCAAATATGATGGGAATTCCTCTTTCATCATGTAAATTTATTCATGCATAAAATAGTTTTAATAGTTCCTTCTCTCACTTCATTTTCATTCCACTTTTTTAGAGAGCTTGAGCTCAAGATCTACGTAGACACCCACGTAAGGACACCAACACATCACCACATTAGCATAGTCATACATGGATATGGCACACACCATGAACACTGCACTTGTTACCATGCCTTCACGAAACACAGTGCAAGGAACCCAACGACCACATACTGGCGACACCACGGAAGAGAGTGACCCCTTCGATTCTAGAACATGCCCAATGGGATCACAAGAGTCCAACCCTCCTCCCACATCAATACCAATGCACACATTTGCAGGCCCTTCTAGTGGGAGCAAGCATGTGAAGAAGAACCCACAATGCAGCCACCCCAGAGATCAAGACAGAGAGGCCGATGATGAGCAGTACGATTGGGTTGGTGAAAACATTCTAGGTGAGGACCGAGGTTGGTGGACGTATCAAGGTCCACCTCATGCATATAATTCCCAAGCATTCATCCATTCCTCGTGTGTGGAAGATGGCCCCGTATCTTCTACTAGAGTGGGCTATTCAGCTGCAGATTATGCACCCTCTGGAAAGTGCTCTGATGCAAGCTGCTCTTCCACACTAGCACTCGTTTCCTACTGCCTTCACTTCCTTGTCATCCCTCAAATACCCTGCCAACTGCAATGCAGGCATCTCTACCTCCTCATCCTCATCCTGATGAGAGGAATGCAAAAGTGGCGAGCCATGAGAGGAACCTAGTTCCTAAATTTTCCTTCCCCAACCTCTTCACCTCCTGCTTATTAAGCTCCTGTGGGGATGTAGATGCCGATGAAGCATTCAAGGCACTGGGGATGTAGGGGCGGGCATATTGTTGAATGTACTTAAGCAGCTCAACAGGCACCCATCGATCATTGGGTTTAATTTGGAGCAATGGGAAAAGGAGATGGAGCGGGGAGCCAAGTATTGCTCCATGTATGCAATCTACGTCTCATAATGTTGGGATGCAAGGGCGAGAAACTTTTCAAAGTCGACTTCATGAGAGAACATGACAAAGAGCTCGCTCTTGCCTGCCCACAGGGTGGTGGGAGAGGAACTCACAGAAGTTGTTGTGAGGTGAAAAAAAGAAGAAAGAACCTGCCTCTATAGCTCTTCCACCTCCCAAACTTGGAAAAACTACCACGAACGGGGCACCACCAGCCACCGGCTGGAACACTCTCTCAACATTCGCCACCCACCCACACCATAAGACAGCTCAGAACCATGAAGGACAGATGATCATTCAGCAAAAAACACAACACCATACACACTGTATAAACACAGCAAATACACCAAAGACCAGGACTCTGGCCAGGATTTACTGCCAAGGGAATACACCCTTGCGTCTGACGACCAAGCCTCTGTCTCCCGGTCCCTATAATCTCCACAGGGCTCCCACACCAACAACCCTTCTTCACTTTCTCTGTAGCCCGGCTACTCTCTGTCTCTGCTGCTACCTGGCAATTATCGTAGGCGAGCCCCACTGTCTCCAGCCCACACATCAGCACCACTTCTGCATCCAACCCACACAAGAACCCAAGGCTCCCTCTCTGGTCAGCATCCACGCACTGCCTGCAATCATCGCCCACACAAGACCAGCTACTCTCACCAGAAGGCACCCACACCAGCTAACCTTCACTCAGCAGCTCCCACTCTCTGTATGTCATGACCAGCAGTTTCACCAACCACCAGAGCCTCTGCAAAACCTCTTCACCACGAACCACTGCTCACCGCAGCATCACAGATATCTAGCCCAAGCCACATCACTCAAGGCCCACACCAGCCCGTCTCTTACCCGTCATCACTTCAGAGCCACAACAGCTCTCCATTTCCCTGTACACTGTTCCCAGTAGCCCTCATGGCTTCCAAGCTTCTTTTCTCTACAGCAGCGCCACACTTCAAACACACGGGCCTCTCACCTCTGTTCTTCCTCACTTCAAAGCGATGCCACCGCCTCTGCAGCCCTCCAGCCTTTTTGCAGCAAGCGCTGACTCCACGTCTTTCACTTCAAAGCGGTGCCTCCAGTTCAACACAGCAGCCCCCTTTGCAGCACCCTCCAAACCTTCGCCAGCCACCACCTGCAGTTTGTCGTGAGCCCGACCGCTTATCTCTGCTCTGCACCCGGTTACCTCCTTTGCAGCAGCTGGCGACCCCTTTTCTCCTGATGCAAGCGATGCCCGCCAGCCTATGCCTCTTCACTGGCTGCAGCGCCTTTGCAAGGGCCAGCCACCTTACTGCACCCGGATCCCTTTCTCTCTGCAGGATGGTCGCCTCTAGCTCTCACCTCTGCTCGTCAAAGGCGGTCCTTCCCCTTCGCCTGGCTCCCCTTTCTCCAATCTCACCACCCCATCACCTTCTCGAAGATCTGCTGCTGGCCGCCATGTTTTCCTTCCATGTGGCCTTCTAAATTGGCCATATACAATATTTTTTATTATTTTTTTAAAAGCCCCCAAACACAAACTGATGGCCACCCTCAAATAATAAAAGAGCCCCTTCTTCTTGCACTTCGGATCATCATGCCGCGGCCATAATTTTCCAAAACAAGAGCGAGAGCTATCCGTCATCTTCATCAGCATCATTATCATCAAGCCCATCAATTTCTAATCTCGATGCTCTGCATTTAGCAACCACCGGCACACTACATTATTGCCATAAAACTCCCAGATCTCCAGCGTCTGCTCCGGAAAACAAAACACGTGCATAAACCAGCTTTCTGCCAAACCACTCGGCCTATACACTTGCCAGGGCATTCAGGGCAAAATTTATTTGCAAACCACATGCACCATATGTACACTGACCCAAAATACCTCTCAGATTTTAGCCTGACATACTTTGCCCAACCCCTAGCCTGCTGAATCATTTATGATTAGCAGAAAGCATATAACCATGTTTTCCTCCGATGACCACGTTTCCCTCCATCAATCCTCTGAGCATCATACAGTGTAACCAGCACATCTCTGTTCCAGGTGATCCAAGAAACTCTATCATCCTCTACAGGCATGATCTTCCATCCCGCATCCCACAACATAGCACTAGAACCTCTGGAGACAAAGCTCCTGACATACACACCATCCCGTCTCATCTCAACTCCAAAATCACTGATATGGTCAATACCAATATCGGAGAACCGGTGCAGCAACTCCTGCTGAGGGTAAAAACTGATGAAAGCTTCATCAAGAAAAACCTGCTGTGCCATAACACTTTCCTGTCCATCCACATAAGAAGCCTCACCATCAAAACCAGCCACCACAGGCAAAACCAACTCCTCTTCGAAAGACACCATTCCTAAAGCATCCACCTCAGTTCCTGTATGCTCATCTTCATCAAAACCAATGAGAAATTCATTTATTACGGCATCCATAGACTCATCTATAACAGCAGCCCTCTCATCTATAGTAGCAGCATCATTCAAAGCCTTTTGGTGTTTCTCTTTCTTCATAGCCTCAATTCTGGTCATGGCTTTTTTAACATTAATACACATCTCATCATCCAGCTCCAACTCAAGCTCTTCATCCTGTAGACTGTCTATTTCCCACTCATCCCACACAGGTTTATTATCCAAAGACTTAAAAGCAAGCTCTTTCACATCACATGCATACCTTTGCTCATGATTCATTTGTATCTCCTCGCATTCCTCATGTATGGCTTCTTCCTGTTCAGCAACCTCATCACCAAGCACTTCCTCATCAATAACCAGGGCATCCATCTCTGCATCCTCCTCACTGGATGAAGTATCCTGCCCACCCCCTAGTGGAAAATCAGTTACCTGAAACTTCCTACGAGGCTTCCTCTTCTGCTTGACCTTCACATCTTCTCCTTCCTTCACTTTTCCTTTCTTCTTGCTGGGCCCTGCAGCATCCTTACTTTCCCTTTCCTGTGGCATCCGTTTCCCCAAAGGCATCACATCAGCTTCTGCCTCCTTCATCTTCTCAAGGGTGACCACATCTATCACCTTAGTTTTTCCCTTCTCTTCAGCTGTGATTCCACTCGGACCTGCTTTATCCCTGATATCAATACCAAAATCCTTCGACCTATCCGGTAACTGTGAAGGTAGTGGGTACATATCACCACCCATACGCTGAGGCTTATCACAATCTGTACTTCGTTGACCAAGTTCACCACAATTCCAGCATGTAGGAATGAAATGATGGCCCCTACCGCGACCACGCCCATATCCTGCTTGTCCATCTCCCCCTTCAGGAAAATTACCTCGGCCTCTACCACGTCCACCACCTCTACTTCCCATTAGATTTAAGCTCAAATTCTTCATAAGATCAACCATCTGCTTCATATTCTGCCGCAATCCCTCATCAGAACCTGCAGAAACCATAGGTACTCCCTGACTAGCTTGTGGTACCATCTGCATAGCTTGACCTTCAGTGGGCTTCATCCTCTCGATCACTGCACTCATGGGGGTAGCTTCCACTCTACGAATCTCCAGCTGTGCTACAACTGGAAACATCCCCAGCTGATTCATTCGCTGCAATTTCCAATCTTTTGACTTAGCAATTTCTACCGCATCCTCAAAAGACCTGGGCTTCTTCAATTCCACTTTCCAGCGAATACTCCTCTTAAGCCCGGCTACAAACTTATTTTTCTTCATCATATCAGGCGGTACCTGATCTTCTCCCAAAGCCCTGCATAGAGTTTCCCATAGCAAAGAAAATTTCTTCATATAATCATCTATTGTTTCAAACTCACCTTGTGTCAGAGCTTGCACCTCATGCCAAACCTTGTCGGGGTCTTCTACCTTCTTGAACCTGTTGCTGAGTGCTGTCTTCAATCCATCCTCAGTCATCTCAATGCGTGGAACAGCATCCCTCAACGACTCCTCATAAGCCCTGTACCAGGTCCTTGCATCTCCCTTCAAACAGATGCTCAATAGCCGCAACACCTGTACTTGCTCACTGATATGGTTGCTTATACATGCAACCTCCATCCTTTCCAAGAAATCTGCCACATCCTCATTCGGACCACCATAAAACTCTGGGTAAGACATCATCTTAACCCCCAAAACCTCTCGTCAGATCCCAAGCAAAAACCCAAAAACACCTTCCTTCAATCTCTCACTCTGGGGCATACACCCTCGTAAGAGAAATCCCGAAACTATCCTCAGTCAATGAGCAACTCCTCAGTCAAACTATACCAGAAAGAGCCACTCCTCAGTGACACAATGTCTGAGCAAATCCTCAGTGGGGGCACCAGAAGGATGTGAGGTGAAAAAAAGAAGAAAGAACCTGCCTCTATAGCTCTTCCACCTCCCAAACTTGGAAAAACTACCACGAACGGGGCACCACTAGCCACCGGCTGGAACACTCTCTCAACATTCGCCACCCACCCACACCATAAGACAGCTCAGAACCATGAAGGACAGATGATCATTCAGCAAAAAACACAACACCATACACACTGTATAAACACAGCAAATACACCAAAGACCAGGACTCTGGCCAGGATTTACTGCCAAGGGAATACACCCTTGCGTCTGACCACCAAGCCTCTGTCTCCCGGTCCCTGTAATCTCCAGAGGGCGCCCACACCAGCAACCCTTCTTCACTTTCTCTGTAGCCCGGCTACTCTCTGTCTACTGCTACCTGCCAATTGTCGTAGGCGAGCCCCACTGTCTCCAGCCCACACATCAGCACCACTTCTGCATCCAACCCACACAAAAACCTAAGGCTCCCTCTCTGGTCAGCATCCATGCACTGCCTGTAATCATCGCCCACACAAGACCAGCTACTCTCACCAGAAGGCGCCCACACCAGCTAACCTTCAGTCAGCAGCTCCCACTCTCTGTATGTCGTGACCAGCAGTTTCACCAACCACCAGAGCCTCTGCAAAACCTCTTCACCACGAACCACTGCTCACCGCAGCATCACAGATATCTAGCCCAAGCCACATCACTCAAGGCCCACACCAGCCCGTCTCTTACCCGTCATCACTTCAGAGCCACAGTACCTCTCCATTTCCCTGTACACTGTTCCCAGTAGCCCTCATGGCTTCCAAGCTTCTTTTCTCTGCAGTAGCGCCACACTTCAAACACACGGGCCTCTCACCTCTGTTCTTCCTCACTTCAAAGCGATGCCACCGCCTCTGCAGCCCTCCAGCCTTTCTGTAGCAAGCGCTGACTCCACGTCTTTCACTTCAAAGCGGCTGCCTCGAGTTCAACACAGCAGCCCCCTTTGTAGAGTCCACCGGTTCTCCTCTCCTCAGCACCCTCCAAACCTTCGCCAGCCACCACCTGCAGTTTGTCGTGAGCCCGACCGCTTATCTCTGCTCTGCACCCGGTTACCTCCTCTGCAGCAGCTGGCGACCCCTTTTCTCCTGATGCAAGCGACGCCCGCCAGCCTATGCCTCTTCACTCGCTGCACCACCTTTGCAAGGGCCAGCCACCTTACCGCACCCAGATCCCTTTCTCTCTGCAGGATGGTTGCCTCCAGCTCTCACCTCTACTCGTCAAAGGCGGCCCTTCCCCTTCGCCTGGCTCCCCTTTTCTCCAATCTCACCACCCCATCACCTTCTCGAAGATCTACTGCTGGCCGCCATGTTTTCCTTCCATGTGGCCTTCTAAATTGGCCATATACAATATTTTTTATTATTTTTTTAAAAGCCCCCAAACACAAATTGCTGGCCACCCTCAAATAATAAAAGAGCCCCTTCTTCTTGCACTTCGGATCATCACGCCGCGGCCATAATTTTCCAAAACAAGAGCGAGAGCTATCCGCCGTCTTCATCAGCATCATTATCATCAAGCCCATCAATTTCGAATCTCGATGCTCTGCATTTAGCAACCACCGACACACTACATTATTGCCATAAAACTCCCAGATCTAAAGCGTTTGCTCCGAAAAACAAAACACGTGCATAAACTAGCTTTCTGCCAAACCACTCGGCCTATACACTTGCCAGGGCATTCAGGGCAAAATTTATTTACAAACCACATGCACCATATGTACACTGACCCAAAATACCTCTCAGATTTTAGCCTGACAGTTGTCAAAGTGGGTAGCCATGTGAATGCAAAGAGATAGTGTGAGCTCGTGCTTGGTCTCTATCGCATGAAAATGAGAAAGAAGGCACCTTTGGCTATTTATAGTTAAAATTTAAAGTTTGGCCTTTTCATAGTAGACCACTATTTATAGTTAAAATTTAAAGTTTGGCCTTTTCATAGTAGACCACTAGACAAAAAAAATTACAGTTTGCAAAAATGTTAAGAGTTCAATTACATAAAGATTGGTTAAAAAAGAGCCTGCTACAAAATTACAAGCATGTCATCTAATCTAAAATTGTTATAATGCTTCATTTTTTGCCCCTCTTGTGACATTTAGTTCATGTTGATCTCCATCTCCTTGTTGACTTGAAAGCTTGTCATTGCCTTCATCTCGATCCTGAAACTCTTGCCCCTCACGTGCATCAAAACAGAGATTATTTTTCCATATACTCAGTTCATCTTCAAGCTCTTCCACATGCCTACTATGTGTTTATAGAGCTATGCACCTTGCTGCTGTGCTGAAAATTCAAGGTCCCCCATTTGCCATGATTCTAAGACCATGGTTGTCCCCTCCTTACGTTTTCCAATCTGTAAAAATATAGAAAGTGGCACAATAACCAGAAAGTGTAAGGGTTAATTCTAGACATGTAGTGGAATCAGATATACCTTTCTTCTCATCAACTTGAAACTTGACTCTTCCACATTGTCAAAGCCCATGATGCTAAAGTGTTGACGCAGGTCTGCTAGGCTCCAATGCTTGCTTGCTGCCACTCGCTCAATCCATCCATTTTGCACACAGCTACCTCAATAGGCATACTTTCTTCTTCTGAGGCTTGAAGTGGGATCCATGTCCCGTGCTTTTGCATCCATCTTTCGTAGTACAGACGCATGTACAAAATAGAGCGTGACTTCAAAAACTTGAAAGACACTGTAGAATCTACTACATTTCACTTGTACACATCACCTTGATGTGACCCCTCATTAACCTCCCAACCCTCTCCTAGTAATCCTTGAATGAGGTGAGACCATACCTCCTTATAAATATACATTGTTTTTGTTTGGTGCTTTGGCATGGAATTGAACATGTGCACAAAAACATGTAAAGGACAAAACTAATTTAGCCCTACTGACCTAGATGCCTTTGAAAACTTAAGTGATGTCTTGATATCACTTACCATCTTAAACTTTAAGCATAAGATGGTCCAAGCATCAGGTTTGGGCCATTCGGGATTGTTAAGAGGGAGGTTGGGGATCTCTTCTAGCTTGCCAAATAAACCTAGTTTTTTTCTACAAAATATGAGTGAGAAAAGAAAAAGATATTGTTCTGTCAAGATCACTTGGTCTTTGAGATACAAACATTGTCTCTCCAATGGATGCATGCATAGCATAGAAAACTCGAGTGAGGCTTTGGAGTGGTTGTTCCTCAACATAATTAGAGGGAAAAATATCTGTACAGAGACATAAGAAAATGGAGAATGATAAGAATATTTGAAACAAAAAATCCAATATTAGCATGTTGTTGAACCTGTGTTTATGTTTATGTTACACAGACAATTTAAAGGAAACCTTGGTCGTTAGCCTTGAATGTACAGGTCTCCAAGGGTATACACATGTTGCACTATGGCAACCATTCCTTCCTTCTTAGTATTCTTGACGCCTTGTAGCCACCCTAGATTTTCTTGGGTTCCCTAGGGCCATTCTCTCAAGATTGCATGGGAGCATGGCCCTTGGGCCCATATCTACATGTGCATGGCAAGAGTTACCCTTGCAAGAGAATCTAGCTTGGCACTAGGGCCAAGCTACCATGAACAAATCTACATAATCTCTGCTGGTAGATTGGCCCTAGGGCCAAGCAACCATCAACAAAGCAACACCATCTTTGTTGGTAGATTTGTTCATGGTAGCTTGGCCCTATGGCCAAGCTAGATTCTTTTGTGTTTCCCTAGTGACATTCTCTCAAGATTGCATGGTAGAATGTCCCTTGGGCCCATTTATTAATGTGCATGGTAAGAGTTACTCTTACAAAAGATTCTAGCTTGGCCCTTCTATGAACAAATCTACATCCTCTTTGCTGGTAGTGCTACCTACAATAAAGAAACACCATGTTTGCTGATAGATTGGCCCTAGGGACATATTTCCGCCAAAATGATGTAGATTTTCTCATGGTAGCTTGTCCCTAGGGCCAATCTAGATTATCTTGTGTTCCATAGGGCCATTCTGTACTCCCTTGTATCTTGATGTACTTTAGAATGGTCCTAGGGAACTCAAGATAATATAGAGTGACCCTTGTAAGATAATCTAGCCTGGCTGTAGGACCAAGCTACCAAGAATAAACCAAATTCCTATTTGATGTGGTAGCTTGGCCCTAGGGCCAAGCTACCACACTAGAGCAACACCATCATTGCTGCTAGATTGGCCCTAGGAAAACGATACAAGAAAAGATGATGTAGATTTGTTCATGGTAGCTTGGCCCTAGGGCCAAGCTACATTCTTGTGTGTGTGGTAGCTTCTTGTGTTCCCTAATTCCATTCTCTCTAGAGATTGCACAGTAGAATGGCCCTTGGATCTATCTCTGCATGTGCATGGCAAGAATGACCCTTGCAAGAGAATCTAACTTGGCCCTAGGGCCACGCTACCATGAACAAATCTACATCCTCTTTGCTAGTAGATTGGCACTAGGGCCAAGCTACCATCAACAAAGCAATACCGTCTCTGATAGTAGATTGGCCCTAGGGCCAAGCTACAAGCAACAAAGATGGTGTAGATTTGTTCATGGTAGCTTGGCCCTAGGGCCAAGCTAGATTTTCTTGTGTGATAGCTAGATTTGCTTGTGTTTCCTAGAGCCATGCTCTCAATATTGCATGGTACAATGGCCCTTGGGCCTATCTATGCATGTGTATGGCAAGAGTGACCCGGATTAGTGCTCGATTAGTGTTGGCCTCTTCTTGCTGTTGTTGTGGAATCATGATGGCATTTCTAGTGCTCTATAATGACCTTAACTAAACCTCTTAATTTCTTTTACTAGACTGTCCTCCACTGTTTCTCTTGGGGATTAGTATTGGCCTTTTGTTGCTCTTGAGGAACCATGACTATAGGCATTGGGATATCCACTATATATCTTATTTTTAATAGTCATGTCTCTATGTAAATACCATGTGTTATAACCACTAGTTGATGCTTCTTACTATTATAGAGGCTATTCTTATGGTGTTCTAGGAGATACTTACCTTAATACTTCATGTACCTCCTTAGTGTGCATCCTTATCCTATATTTATATGCAATTACTACTTCTAGATCCATAGGAAAGAAAATTGGTCATGTAGGTACCTCCACTTGGCCATGTGATAGATGACCTTGGTACCTCCAATTGGTCATGTGTATAATTGGATTTATAATATTTATTTGATAATTTGAAGATTGTTGTAAAGCAGCCATGGGTTGGTCACTATGTAAATATCTCATGCACGTACATTCATATAGCATGTGTAAAAGCCCTACGTAGCACATGCATTCATATAGCAAATGTACAAACCCCATGTAGCACGTGCATTCAATATAGCACATGCACATACATTCAAGGGATTATTTAAATATCTCCTAGAATGAATTCATATAGTACATGCATGTATTTAAAGGGTCATTGAATGCATGCATGCATTCAATGAATGCATTCATATAGTACATGCATGCATGCATTTAAAGGGTCATCGAATGAACCCTTATCTATTGATTTTTATATTTACACCCTTTTATAAATTTGGAGATGATAAAAGTACCCCTTTCGGATAGAAATTTCAGTTTTGAACTTAGAAAATTCTTAAAGAAGCATAATTTATGTAACTCCATAATAAATTAAAACATGTACATGCTATCTTACATATTTTTTAGTGATCTTGTGGGGTAAGCTCCTTGTGAAAGTAGTGATTCTAGGTGTAGTATTTGTTTATCTTTAATTAGGCAAGCATATAAGATACCTATGTTAAACCTATTGTTAAGTAAAATCTAATTAAAGATAAACCTATTGTTAAATACAATCTAATTACATTATTATTTAATTATTGTTAAGTATAATCTAACTATAACGTATGAAAGCTAATCTAAGATTTTAATTACTTAATTATTACTAAGTATAATCTAATTATAACGTATGAAAGCTAACCTAAGATTTTAATTACAATAGGTTTAACATAGGTTACTTAACAATCTAGTTACATTATTATATTATTATGTAATTATTATTAAGTACAATCTAATTATAATGTATGAAAGATAACCTAAGCCTTTAGGTTAGCTGCCAGGTGGCTGTTTCTCTCTCTCTCTCTCTCTCTCTCAAACACCCGCACACCCCCTTCTCTTTTTCTCTCACGCACACAATTATCTCTCTCTAATTAGTTTTAAATCTAATTAATGTTAGATTCTAATTAGTGTTTACAATGTAGTTAGTGCTTAATTAGTTTATATTAATTATTACTTAATTAGTTTGGTTTAAAGTTATTTAGTTTAAAATTAGTTTATGCATACAAAATAATCATACTTTAGTACATTAAAAAATCAAACTAGAAGGAAGTGCACCTTTGGTTTTTTTGATTGGATATTGACGATGTCGATGCACGAGAGGCTTGGGAGGAAACATTTCAGAGCCAAATCTGGGGCGAATTTTGAAATCTTATGAATTTGAAATTGGGTGGGAAACCTTGGGAGAGATGGGCTGAAGAGTCTAAATTGAGAGTGTGAAATTGAAATTGGCTCTACACTTTGGGAGACACAAGCTAAATAGACTGGGAGTGCAGATTGGCCCTAGGGAAAATCTCAATCTACATTGGCCCTAGGGAACACAAGAGAATCTAGAGTGACCCTTGTACCAAGCTACCACACACAAGAGAATCTAGCTTGGCCCTAGGGCCAAGCTACCATCACCATGGCAACACTATCTTTACTGGTACATTGGCCCTTCGGCCAAGCTAGATTCTCTCAAGATTGCATGGTAGCTTGGCCCTAGGGCCAAGCTACAGTGACTCCTTTCATGATGCATCTACTAGCCATGATGATAATGGCAGAAATTAGGCTTTCTATTCACAAAGGGGATTTAGAGGTAGGGGGAGATTTGCATCACGTGGCCGTGGTAATGGTCGTGGATGGCAAGACAGGTCACCACAACAGAATTTTCAGCCTACATATGGTACTAGAGGTGGTCGTGGATATACACCTCAGAGAGATAGAGGTAATCCTCGTGGTAGAGGATGTTTGTAAGACCAACAAACATCTATGCAAAATGTGGAATGCCATTACTGTAGGAAATTTGGTCATATGGCACGTGATTGTTTCCGCAAACAAAATGATTTGAGAGGAGGTAGAGCACAACATGGTGGACATTATGCACAACATGGTGGAAATTATGCATCAAGCAGTAATGATGGCAGTGAAAATCACTTGTTTGCCATGAAACATGTTGTGGGATCTATGATGACAAATGCTGAAAGTGATGACACTTGGTATATGGACTCTGGAGCATCAAACCATATGACTTGTCATGGCGAATGGTTTGAGCATATGAAGCCTATGGATGTGAAAGGCTATGTGGAGATAGGAGATGATACCCAACATGCCATTGCACATGTTGGAAGTGTACCATTGGTTATGCACAATGGTGAAACAAAATCTATGGCAGATGTCTTGTATGTGCCTTCTATTACAAAAAGTTTGGCCTCAGTTTGTTGGTCAAATGGTGGAACAGGGTTTACAGGTTCGCTTCAGTTTGGCCTCAGTTTGTTGGTCAAATGGTGGAACAGGGTTTACAGGTTCGCTTCAGTTTGGCCTCAGTTTGTTGGTCAAATGGTGGAACAGGGTTTACAGGTTCGCTTCAACGAGCATTGTTGCTTCGTTGAGGATTTTAAAAAAGGATGTAGAGTCATTGCCAAAGGCAAGAAAGAAGGCAGGTTATTTAAGTTGGATGCTGGGATTCCTGAGTTGAAATCAACCATGTTCTCTAAAAGTCAAAATGTGGCACAAGACATTGACATGTGGCATAAGAGGATTTGACATGTGAACATACAAAGCTTAAAGAACATGCAGGCAAGAGGCATTGTTAGTGGGCTGCCTAGATTCAAGTATGATGGGAATATGCATGTTTGTGATGCCTGTCAGTTTGGAAAGCAGTCGAGGTTGCTGTTTCCTAGAGAAGGCAACATGAGTAGCAAGCTGTCAGGCATTTTTTTGAGAGGTCTTTTGGGCTCGTGTACATACGTGTGCATGCTGTGAATGAAAATTTGCCGTGGAATGCCTTGCCGGATGCTCTGGGTGGATGCTTTTGGTTTTGGGCTGGTGCAAGCCTGTCCGGTGAAAGGTTTGCTGGAGGTGCTATTAGCTGTTCGATGGCTCTTATATGTGCGCGGTCGCTTGATATGTGTGGGCACGTCGAAATACAATGGCACTCGTAAGGTCGCATTTGAATATGTGGAGCATGGGAGCATAAAAGATTATGGGGCCAAGGTAGTATTGAACATTAGTGTGAAAGCAATATGGGTGGCCATCCATTAAGTTTTAAGAGAATAAAAAAAATATATTAACGTGGCAACAATGAAATAATCCACTTGGTCGTTTATTGAGCTGCCAGCGTGCCGCCTTTAGGAAGGTTGCCGAAGACGCCAGACAGTGGGGAGCAGAAGGGTCGCGTAGTCGTGTGGGAGGCGTGCCCTTGGTAATGGAGCGGGGAAGAAGTTGCCGCCCTTGGGGCCTCGTCATTCTCTGTAGAGAAGACAGCGCAGGTAGCTGGTCGTGTGGGCTCTCGGGCGTGAACTGCAGCCAGGTGGACAGGTGAGAGGCTAGGGCTCTCCCGTGTGAGCTACAGAGAAGCGTTCGAAGTGTGGCTGCAGGCTTGAGTGCGGTGGCTGGCGCAGACAAATAAGTGGAGAAAGCCATTGTGTAAAGATTGGTTGACGACAGCGTGTGTGTTGGTGGCTGGTGGCAGCTTCGCGTGGGCAGACATGGTTGAGGTCGCCGGTGGAAGCTGGAAGCGGACCGAGAGAGAAGCCGCTGCAGCGACGCCAACTTTGGGAGTAGAGGAAAACGTGGTTGGCACAGCTAGAGGTGCTGATGAAGGGCACGCGTGGCCGTATGGGGAATGCAAGGACTGTGGTGCCAACATGTGAAGGTGGCCTTGGCTACGTTGCTTTTTGCTGCCAAAGAAGCGCTGGGTCCTCGGGCGTGTGTAGGAGACAGGCTGCAACGGAGGGGGGGGGTTCCAAAAGATGACGCTTGCTGGAGTTCTGCAGACAGAGGGTAGCGGCCTAGTTGTGTGAAGAGCTGGGGGCCTTGTAGGTGTTGGTGTTTGAGGCGCTGCAGGTTGGAGACCAGAGGCGAGCTGCTGGCGATGGCTACTGGCAACGGGTGCTGGCGACAAAGAGGTTAGTGAAACGCAGCTGGTAGACAGGCGCTGCAGAAAAGTGACGTCAGAGAGAAAAAGACCGGTGTGTGGCCGTCGTGTAGCAGAAGAGGGGCTGGATCACCTCAGTAGGCAAGCGCTGGAGTGATAGAGGGGCGACGAGTGCTGCAGCTAGGAGATGAGCCGTCATGTGGAGGCTCTCAGGCGCAACTTTGTGTGAACGTGGAGAGAAGAGAGCAAGCAGGCGCAGCTGTACCAGTGTGGCCGCCTCACTGTGAAAGAGTGGCCTCCCTTCTGAAGTGTGAACTGGTGTAGCCTGCAGACGTGAAAGAGAAGGCCGCCTAGGAGCCGTGGTGGCAAGGTGAACAGCTAAAGGGCTGGAGTACAGCCAGATGAACAAAAGAAGAGGCTGCAGGTCTCTTGGGAGATGGTCTAGTATGGGCTGGTGATTTAAGCAGCAAGGGAGGGCTGCTGTTAGGAAGAGATTGAATGATGTGGCTTGGGCTAGATGTCTGAGGATGCTGCGTTGAGCAGTGGTTCGTGGTGCTGAGAATTGTGCAGAGGCTCTGGTGGTTGGTGAAACTGCTGGTCACGACATACAGAGAGTGGGAGCTGCTGAGTGAAGGTTAGCTGGTGTGGGGGCCTTCTGTGGAGAGAGTAGCTGGTCTTGTGTGGGCGGTGATTGCAGGCAGTGCGTGGATGCTGACCAGAGAGGGAGCCTTGGGTTTTTGTGTGGGTTGGATGCAGAAGTGGTGCTGATGTGTGGGCTGGCGACAGTGGACTCGCCTACGACAATCAGGTAGCAGCTGGAGACAGAGAGTAGCCGGGCTACTGAGAAAGTGAAGAAGGGTTGTTGGTGTGGGCGCCCTCTGGAGATTACAGGGACCGGGAGACAGAGGCTTGGTCGTCAGACGCAAGGGTGTATTCCCTTGGCAGTAAATCCTGGCCAGAGTCCTGGTCTTTGGTGTATTTGCTGTGTTTATACAGTGTGTATGGTGTTGTGTATCTTTTTATTGAATGATCATCTGTCCTTCATGGTTTTGAGATGTCTTATGGTGCGGGTGGGTGGTGCATTGTGAGAGAGTGTTCCAACCGGTGGCTGGTGGTGCCCCGTTCGTGGTAGTGTTTCCAAGTTTGGGAGGTGGAAGAGCTATAGAGACAGGGCTTTTCTTTATTTTTTTCACCACATCCTTCTGGTGCCCCCACTGAGGATTACTCTTGCATTGTTCTGTGCCTAGAAGGGCGTGTGTTCCACACTGAGGAGAGCTCAGGGATTGGTACAGGTTTGTCATGATGTGGTCTTATCCGGAGTTTCATGGCCGGAAAGGTGAAGATGTGGTTGACTTCTTGGAGCAGATGGAGTTGGCATGCATTAGCAATCATGTCACAGATGCAGAGCAGGTTCTGAAGCTGATGAAGATCTTTTTGAAGGGAGATGCCCGAAGCTGGCTGAAGGGTTTTGAAGCACAGGATGCTGGTGTTTTGACCTTGGACAGGTTGAAAGAAGGCCTTTTGGAGCGTTTTCAGCAAGTGGAGGATCCTAGTGTGCTTTGGCAGGAGCTGAGCATCTTGAAGCAGGTACATGGGCAATCATTGGATGATTTTATCCAGGTATTTACATGTTTGTGGAGTAAGTGGTGTATGACATTAAAGCAGGAAGTTCCTCCTATGTTTTTGAAGAAGAGCTTGTTTATTGATGGTTTGCTACCCCATTTGAGGGTCAGGGTTGAGCAGGAACCTCAAAGGCCGATACAGGTGCAAAGGGGGATCTTTTATGTGCCTTCCGATTTTTTTCCAAAGTCTTTTAAGCATGTGCAAGTGGATGAGAAGCAGGTGAAGCTGGATGAAAAGCAGGTGAAGGAGACTTGTGCAGATGAGGAGTTACCTATGGATTCTTCTTTGGATGGGAACGTTGTGGCTGTACATGACAGTGATCTGGAAGATATGCATGTTGGGAAGCCGAATGAAGATTTAGGATCACATGCTGAGTCTTTTGCAGGTGAAGAGCTGTTAAGGGACTCTCCTTTGGTAATGGATGTCATGACTATGAAAGGTAGCGATGTGGAAAGCTTGGTTGACGATCCTTCAAGTGTTGAGAGTGATAGTATGCAGGTACATGAAAGTGAAGACTTGGATGATACTTTGGAATTTGCAGATGATGAGCGGGAAGATGAGCCGGACACAAAAAGTCTTGAAGATAACTCTAGCAGGGAGGAGGATGGGGTAGAGATTGCTAGTGAGATTGTTATTGAGAATATGGGTGATGTGGATGTTCAAAACAGGGAGGACGACCTTGTTATCATTGATTTTCTTGGGCAATTGGATGATGATCCAATACCTCTGATGGAAAAGGTGGATGTTCAGTCATGGGATGCTTCATGTGAAGAGGAGTCTTTGGACAGCAGTGACACTTGGGGGGTTGGCAATGCCGTAGAAGGCTATCAGCTAGAAGAGCATGAAGATGAGAGTTCAATCGATGATGATGCGAAGCTCGATGCTGTCCTAGATGGTGTACTCCAAGACCTGGTATGCTTGGGGGAATTGGAAGCTAAGCAAGTGAGTGGGTGTTCTGGGAGTTTGAAGGTTGATGAAACTATGGAGCAATTAGCTTGCGAGCTTGGAATTCCCTGTATGGATGCAGACATGGTTGTGAGTGTATCAAAGGCTTCTATGCATGTGGCTGAGATGTTGAAGACAAAGGCCATGGTTGAAAAAGATGTTGAAAAGATTGAATTGGAGGATGATGTTGTGATGCCTGTCTTGGAGAGCACTGAGGCATCTTTGGATGCTCCGGTGGTGGAGAATGATGATATGCTTGTGTGTGAAAATGTAAAGGTTGAGACTTGGGCCGCTCAAATGTTGTTGAATTGGATGTTAGCTGTTGTGATGCCGCAAGTGTTGAGAACAAAAATGTATATTGTAGGAGAAATGCTATATCAAGGTCTGTCTCAAGAGCAGGCGCCTATGGATGAGGATGTATGGAGAGAGACTATAGACGCTTATGAAGAGATGGATGAAAGTGATTTTGGAGCACATGTGGTTGACGTGTGGTGTGCTTTGATGCCACTTTTTTGGAAGAATGTTATGAAGGTGGATGATGGATTGAAGCAGTTTCCTTTTGATCTAGGTGGCTGAGTTTTTTGATAGCGATTTGGAGTTTTGTACATAAGGTTGTATATATTGTGCGATGAGTGTAGATGCTTTTTGCTCTGCTGAGCATGAATGCTCTAGCAGGCTGGGGGGTTGGCAAAGTATGTCAGGCATTTTTTTGAGAGGTCTTTTGGGCTCGTGTACATACGTGTGCATGCTGTGAATGAAAATTTACCGTGGAATGCCTTGCCGGATGCTCTGGGTGGATGCTTTTGGTTTTGGGCTGGTGCAGGCCTGTCCGATGAAAGGTTTGCTGGAGGTGCTATTAGCTGTTTGATGGCTCTTATATGTGCGCGGCCGCTTGATATGTGTGGGCACGTCGAAATACAATGGCACTCGTAAGGTCGCATTTGAATATGTGGAGCATGGGAGCATAAAAGATTATGGGGCCAAGGTAGTATTGAACATTAGTGTGAAAGCAATATGGGTGGCCATCCATTAAGTTTTAAGAGAATAAAAAAATATATATTAACGTGGCAGCAATGAAATAATCCACTTGGCCGTTTATTGAGCTGCCAGCGTGCCGCCTTTAGGAAGGTTGCCGAAGACGCCAAACAGTGGGGAGCAGAAGGGTCGCGTAGTCATGTGGGAGGCGTGCCCTTGATAATGGAGCGGGGAAGAAGTTGCCGCCCTTGGGGCCTCGTCATTCTCTGTAGAGAAGATAGCGCAGGTAGCTGGTCGTGTGGGCTCTCGGGCATGAACTGCAGCCAGGTGGACAGGTGAGAGGCTGGGGCTCTCCCGTGTGAGCTACAGAGAAGCGTTCAAAGTGTGGCTGCAGGCTTGAGTGCGGTGGCTGGCGCGCAGACAAATAAGTGGAGAAAGCCGTTGCGTAAAGATTGGTTGACGACAGCGTGTGTGTTGGTGGCTGGTGGTAGCTTCCCGTGGGCAGACATGGTTGAGGTCGCCGGTGGAAGCTGTGGAAGCGGACCGAGAGAGAAGCCGCTACAGCGACGCCAGCTTTGGGAGTAGAGGGAAACGTGGTTTGGCGCAGCTAGAGGTGCTGATGAAGGGCACGCGTGGCCGTATGGGGAATGCAAGGACTGTGGTGCCAACATGTGAAGGTGGCCTTGGCTACGTTGCTTTTTGCTGCCAAAGAAGCGCTGGGTCCTCGGGCGTGTGTAGGAGACGGGCTGCAACGGAGGGGGGGGTCCAAAAGATGACGCTGAAGAGATTGAATGATGTGGCTTGGGCTAGATGTGATGCTGCGTTGAGCAGTGGTTAGTGGTGCTGAGAATTGTGCAGAGGCTCTGGTGGTTGGTGAAACTGCTGGTCACGAAATACAGAGAGTGGGAGTTGCTGAGTGAAGGTTAGCTGGTGTGGGCGCCTTCTGGAGAGAGTAGCTGGTCTTGTGTGGGCGGTGATTGCAGGCAGTGCGTGGATGCTGACCAGAGAGGGAGCCTTGGGTTTTTGTGTGGGTTGGATGCAGAAGTGGTGCTGATGTGTGGGCTGGAGACAGTGGACTCGCCTACGGCTGGATGCAGAAGTGGTGCTGATGTGTGGGTTGGAGACAGTGGACTCGCCTACGACAATCAGGTAGCAGCTGGAGACAGAAAGTAAGTGGGCTACAGAGAAAGTGAAGAAGGGCTGCTGGTGTGGTCGCCCTCTGGAGATTACAGGGACCGGGAGACAGAGGCTTGGTCGTCAGACGCAAGGGTGTATTCCCTTGGCAGTAAATCCTGGCCAGAGTCCTGGTCTTTGGTATATTTGCTGTGTTTATACAGTGTGTATGGTGTTGTGTATCTTTTTATTGAATGATCATCTGTCCTTCATGGTTTTGAGCTGTCTTATGGTGCGGGTGGGTGGTGCATTGTGAGAGAGTGTTCCAGCCGGTGGCTAGTGGTGCCCCGTTCGTGGTAGTGTTTCCAAGTTTGGGAGGTGAAAGAGCTATAGAGGCAGGGCTTTTCTTTCTTTTTTTCACCTCACACAAGCCACTTGAAATAATTCATAGCGATGTATAGGGTCCTGCACAAAACCCATCCATTAAAGGCAATTTATATTATGTGACATTCATTGATGATTTCAGCAAAATGACTTGGATTTACTTTCTCAGAAAGAAAAGTGAAGTGTTGGGAAAGTTTATGGACTTCAAAGCTTTTGCAGAGAAGGAATATGGCTCTTGGATAAAATGTTTGAGGACAGATGGAGGTGGTGAATACACCTCACATGCTTTTGAGCATTTCTTAAGAAAGCATGGCATAAGAAGGTAGTTAACTTGCAAGTATACACCTCAGCAAAATGGTGTTGCTGCTGAGAGAAAGAATAGAGTCATTTGTGATGTGGCCAGGGCGATGCTCAATGAAAGAGCATGCCGCCAGACTATTATTGGTGGGAGAAGCATATGCTACCGCGGTGTATATACTTAATAAGACACCCATAGCAGCCATACATGGAAGTACGCCAGAGATGCGGCTTACAGGTTTTAGGCCAAACATTGGACACCTCAAAGTGTTTGGTTGCATAGCTTATGTACATGTGCCTGACGAGAGAAGGAGGAAGTTGGATCCTAAGGCAGAAAAGTGTGTGTTTGTTGGATATGCACAGGATCGCAAGGCATATAAATGTTACAATCCACAAACTAGACAAGTGGTTATCTCACGAGATGTGGTGTTTGATGAACTTGCTAGTTGGTACAAAGCAAAGGATGAGGGTGTCAATGATTCACTTGATGCTGATGTGCATGTGAACTTGCCACAAGCAAGTTCTATTTTTATGTCTGGGCCAGTAGAGTCTGAGAGTAGCACTATACGTCCATGGTCAGGATGCTTGAGACATGAGAGTGTGAGTAGTGGGAGTAGTGCTGTGGATAAAGGGAAAAAGAAAGTTGAAGGAATTGGAATTATGGGCTATGAGTCGTCAAGTTCAGAGAGTTTAGATGAGGAACTTGGAATACCAGTTTTACGCACACCTGGTGCAAGGCAGGATAGATTTGTTCCTCCACATGCTAGAGTGACAGGTGTTCAGAGTGATCCGCATGCATTGTGGAGATTCCAAAGGGTCAGGTATCCAGTTGACAGGTTGATATATCATGATTTTTCTATGCATTACGCATATATGACCTCTTTGGTGAAGCATGTGGAACCTACATGCTATACAAAAGCTATACAGAAGCTATTGGAAAGCATGTATGGGAGAAGGCAATGGATGTTGAGATGGACGCTTTGGTTCATAATGAAACATGGGATTTGGTTGCATTACCACAAGACAAAAATGTTATTGGTTGCAAATGGGTTTACAAAATGAAATGCAAGTCAGTGGTTCCATTGAACGCCATAAAGCAAGATTGGTAGCTAGGGGTTATGCACAAACCCAAGGCTTGGACTATGATGAAACATTTAGTCCAATTGCAAAGATGGGAACAGTGAGAGCAGTCATTGCTATGGCTGTAGCAAATGATTGGGAAATGCATCAAATGGATGTGAAAAATGCATTTCTAAATGGTGATCTACAAGAAGAAGTTTATATGGCACAGCCAGAAGGATATGTACACCCAAGGTATCCCACTCATGTATGCAGATTAAAGAAAGCATTATATAGTTTAAAGGAAGCAACTCGTGCTTGGAGTGAGAAGATAAGCCGATATCTTATCTGCCTTGGATTTCAGGTTTCTACAATAGATTCTTCACTCTATGTGAAGAAAATAGATCATGCGATTGTCCTTGTTGTCATCTATGTGGATGACTTGATTGTCCATAGGAGATCATGCTATAGATGTTATGCATGTCAAGAAGGCATTGAGTGGGCAGTTCAACATGAAAGATGGGTGAATTGAGATATTTTCTTGGAATTGAAGTGATCAAAGACCATGCAGGTACATGGTTAGTGCAACGCCAATATGCATTGGATATGTTGGTAAAATATGGAATGACACGGTGTAAGCCAATGAGTACACCTTTGGATCAGAATGTGAAGTTGCGGGCTGATTTTGGTGAAGAGTTGGATGATCCATCTATGTATAGAAAGATGGTTGGAAGTCTTATTTACATGACTATCACACGCCCAGATCTTAGTTATGCTGTGGGGCTCGTAAGCCAATTTACAGAGAGCCCTAGAAAACCTCATTTGGATGCAGTGAGACGCATTATGCGATATGTAAAGACCACTGCACATTATGGTCTCCTTTATGAGCATGGTAAAGGCTTGGATGTACATGGCTACACAGATGCAAATTGGGCAGGTAACTCATATGACAGGAGGTCTACTAGTGGTGCCTTTACACTTGGAAGTGCCGTGGTGAGTTGGAGTAGCAAGAAGCAACTACTATTGCTTTATCTAGTACAGAGGCTGAATACAGGGATGCAGCCATTGCTACATGTGAAGGAGTATGGTTAAAGAATCTCTTGGCTGATTTGGGTGAGCCTATTGATGGCAAGGTTGTCATTCATTGTGACAACATGAGCAAAGGGAATATGCTTCATCATTGGAAGCATCACATCTTTTGAAGTCGGGGACTTTTGTAAGAAAGAAATGCACTGGAGAGGAAGTTGAGCTAGTCCTTAACGTATCCATCAAATATGGTAAAGTGAAGGTCTAGCAAACTCTAAATTTCTTAGAAAACCTACTAAACATTGCATCTACGTCCTCATATGTATGCCCAAGCATTAAAAATCCCAATTGGACAACATTGAAAACACCCCAGGTTGCAATAAAAAGAGACAAATATACAAACAAGTACTGATTTTTGTTTTCACCTGCACAATTATCTAGGTGTAGAAGCAAGTTCTCTAGAAACTTATGGAATGAGAAAGCCCCACTAGCACCCTCATTTGCAGATGTTTGGTCTGCTAGAATGGACATTGGTGTGGTTGGTGCTCTTGATACTATGGGCCATGCATTGGAAGTAGAACATTGCTTCTTGGAAGCCCATTTGTTGCTAGATCACCAAGAGGGTGCTTATCCATCCTCTCTAAGTTATATAAACAGAATGCAATGGAGCCAACTGTGAGATTGGGGTTGGACGGCCATAAACCATTTAGTGCAAAGTGCCCATAATGACCCTCCCCATGCCCATGGGTGATTATACCAATCAATGCCACATGTAGTTGACATCCTGAATCTGTATCCTTTGGTACCGTCCATAGTCTAGGAATGGCTATCTTCTTTTGATCCATCTTGTCATGGATGATGCACAAATATTTGTTTGGTTGTGTTTTTAAAAATGTACGGCATCCATAGTACAAGCTTCTACATTTTTGTTGCTGATTCATGTGAATGTTTCTTTCCTCCCTGATCCTTGCTCTTTCTTGTAGACTTGGCTTGGCTCCCATTCTAGCCTTGACTGAACTACACAAGCTACACTTGGAGAACTCACTTGTCTTTGTCGAGGCCATGTGTCGGAACTCTTTATTCCAAATTGATTTCTCCCAAAAGAAGGCTTGCATAGCTTTTGTCATATCCCAATTGATCAGGTGTTGTATTGATCTCATCTAATATGTCCACTTGCTTATATGTTTCTTGTATCTTTAACTAAGTCTCCCTTGAACCATCCAACATAGTTCTACTCTCTTGTTAGGCATATGCTCTAAGTTCATGTCCACAAAGTCTTAAACTAGTGCTCTAGCCACACCAATATGCTGTAGGCTTCTTCTCATTATTCATGTGTTTCCATGCACATGTTGACGCACACAAGCCTCAAAATTTTCTCTGTAGTGGTAGAAGGATATCTTTGGGATTCCATACACTTCATACCATGATTGACAAGAAACAATCATCCCATTGAGCTTAAAATCATATTTAATCTTCTGAGTTTTTAAGTCTTGAAGCCAAGATACCGAGAGCACGTCATATACATATGCATGAGTTTCTTGAGACTGCCCCCAAAACTCTTGGCATATTCTCAGTACCATGTCACAGTTCGCAAGCTGACAACGTTTACACTGATAGCAATCAATAGTGGAAACCCTTTGTAGTACTGATTCAACTAACACATAAAAACTACAACTTGGTGGTGCTCTCTCTTTTATAATTCTATTTATGAAAGTGTTGGTTCTTTTTCTAATGTTGGGGCAACATTAACCACCATTGGAAACTCATTAGTGGTTTTTTCTCCATCAATTTGCATGGTCTCAATGGCTACATAGCATTGTAATGGATCGTTGTCTAGCATTGTAGTCTATTTAATGGGCCACTTAACTAAGCTGATGCTATCCATCGGTGCTCTCATGTGCCCTTTTAATAGCCACACCCACACAATCCTCACCAAGTTTCTCAAAGTTGACACAATTGTTCGGAAACACATACAATATCAACCCCTTGTACATCCTTTGAGTCTTTCTCTTATCCCATAAAAGGACCCTTTTGTTCTTCTAAGATTCCTAAATTTTTAGATCATTCTCTAAAGATGTTACTAGCATTGCATCAACAATTGTAGGTTACATAAGATCTGTTTATCCATTTTCACTTTCAATAGGCCCTCCAAAACCCATAAAGTCACCAAAAGACCTTAGCAACATCGTAGGCCACAAGATGGTACTCCAGATTGCACCTCTTAGCTCACTTGTATCCATTGTAGGAAAGGGAAGATGTGCATCCTTCACACACTCCTCCACAAACACAAAAACATTCCCCTACCCAATCTCTTTACCAGTGCAAAAACAAGTTGGATTTACTCTAGACACATAGCTAATACAAAAACATTCGTTTACTAGCATCATATAGACCTTGACTCCATGTTGAACATCCATCCCTCTCATTTTAACAAAAGATAGTCATAAAATATAATCAAAAACATTCTCTACATATCCATGCGTAATATAATAAGAATATACATAGTAGAATGGCCCTATGGCCAACTTTGCAAGCACAATGTGTTTTAGAATGGCCACACGATCATTATATCATACACAATGTGATTGAAACAATGGCCTTAGGGCCAATCTAAAGCACATTATGGATAGTAGAATGGCATACGAGCCATTCTATCATGCAATCTTGAGAGAATGGCCCTAGGGAACACAAGTTAATCTAGAGTGACCCTTGCAAGAGAATCTAGCTTGGCCCTAGGGCTACCAACAACAAATCTACATCCTCTTTGCCAGTATCCTAGTCCTAGGGCCAAGCTACAATCAACAAAGCAACACCATCTTTGTTGGCAGATTTGCCCTAGGTCCAAGATGCCAACAAAGATGATGTAGATTTGCTCATGCCCTAGGGCCAAGCTAGATTCTTTTGGGGTGGTAGCTAGACTCTCTTATGTTCCAAGCTACTATGAGCAAATCTACATCCTCTTTGCGAGTAGCTTGGCCTTGTTGAAATATACAAGTGAATAGGGTGCGTGCGGGAACAAGACCTTAGCAAGAGGCTATAAAAGAGAATCTATAAATGTGAGTGTGAGAAGCATCTACTAGGAGAGAATAAAGGGTAGCATGAGGAGATTTAGGAGGTGTGGAGATATTCTGGGAGAGGTGGAGAGAATCAAGCAAAAGAGGTGGAGTGAATCAAGGAGAAATCAGTGGGATTAGATACTTGGATGTAAACTCTATAAATTGAGGCATTGGCCTAATGAGAACTTGCCGGTTTTTGATTATCCATGCCTACATTAAGCTATCCGACAACTTGGATGAGATTGAGCATGTGAAAAGTCTTCTCAAAAGGAAGTTTGAGGTGAAGGATTTGGGAGATCTGTGCTACTTTTTGAGAATTGAGGTAATTCGCACACTTGAGGGTATTTGGCTATCACAGAGATAGTATGTATTGGATATGTTGTCCAAGTATGGGATGGCTGATTATAAGCCAATCTCGATGCCATTAGATCAAAATGGCAAGTTTAGTGTGCGGATGCAGGTTATGTATTGGAGGATCCCACTATGTACAGGAAGATTGTGGGGAGTTTGATCTATGTCACGATTAGCAGGCCTGATTTGAGCTACACTGTTGGCTTAGAGAGCTAGTTTATGCAGGCTCCGCGCAAACCACATCTTGACAGTGTGGGACACACACTTTGGTACTTGAGGACCACTGTTGATTATGCATTGTTTTATGCAGCAGGTGTACCATTGCAGCTATATGGGTACACAGATTATGCAGATTGGGTAGGTAGTATCTCAGACAGGAGATCTACTAGTGGATTTATGTTTTTATTAGGGAGTGCTGCTGTGACATGGAGTAGCAAGAAGAAGCCCACAAATGCCTTGTCGAGTACAGAGGAGCTACGGTGGCAGCATGTGAGGTAGCTTGGTTATGCAAGCTACTTGCTGATTCTTCGGGGTTGCATGTGGCTAGAAAGGTTATCATATATTGTGAAAATCTTAGTAGTATACAATTGGCCAGGAACCCAGTTTTTCATGTGCGGATGAAACACATTGAGGTACATTACCACTTCATCAAGGAGAGAGTCTTGGCAGATGACAACGACTTGGCCTACGTCAGTACTACATAGGATCAAGTCGTTGACATCTTCATGAAGGCCTTGGGAGAGCTGAGAAGTTTCATAGATTTCGAGATATGCTTAGAGTTCATGAGATAGAGTTGAGCTCGAGAGGGAGTGTTGAGATATCAAGCTCAACATGAGATGACACTCACGAGGCACTTGCATAACCGCTCGACATTTACATCACTGGCGGGTTTGGTAGCTGGCATCGACATATCTTTGCCACAGATTCTACAATTGGACTACACCGACTAGTCCAAATCTACCCACTCCTCTTATTAGTGTGTTCACATTATGGACCGCTTGTATATAATTTATTATGTGTGTTAGTCACTTTATCTTCTTTGTAGACCTCTTTTGTTTTGTGTGAAGAAGAAGAATAATTTTCAGCCTCTCACCTTGTGTGTTCTCTTCTAGGGTTTGTGTGAGTGTGTTTACAAAAGAGCTCAAGTTCTCTCCTCCCCTACATCTTTTCATGTGCGAGATGTCGGAGGGCACTGGCAATGACATCGGTCAGAAAAAGCGGTTGGAGGGCACCGACGATGACAGCAGTTGGATGTGTCAGAGAGGGAATCGACAGGGGACGGTGGTTGAAGGACACCCGCGGTGATGGTGGTCAGATCCGTCGGAGGGCATCGGTGGTCGGAGCGATCGGAGGAGATGTTGGAAAGATCTTGGTCAAATGTGGAGGGCTAGGCTTCCCGTCCACAGGTCTCCCATCGTGATTGCTAAATTTTATCTTAGCTGTGTATAGATGATTCCGCCGATTCTCGTTAGGGAACTCGAGGACTATTGACACAAACACTAGGGTTGGGGAAAGGGATTGTGGGTCCTCTTTAGCGAAGAATACCGGCCAAGGATGAGTCGACCTCACTGGCTATACACGCAAGACCTATGCTCTACATGTCTAGCATGCTCTCCGAGACCACCACATAGCACCGCAGTATCCCTACATACACGACACCCACCACTCACTCACTCACCTTGCTCACACAAAGAGATATACAAAACACCACAAGAGTGTAACACTATATATCCAAATGCCAAAAGAATGATACAAAAGAGACTCTGCTCCAGCAGAGAATGTGGTACAATATATGTCCTACAAGAGAGTGTTTGTTCCCTGCTACCAAGAGAATTCTCCCCTTATTTCCTCCTCGGGTGTCCTCCTCCTCGAAGTCCCAAACCTCATCATGTAGATCTAGAGGGAAGATATTCCATTGAGAAAAGGAAGATGGTGCTTAAGAGGATCTCGCCATCTGTTGGGAAAGGGAGAGGGGTGTTGCCTCCATGAGTGCCATCGGAGTTGGCCATGCCTATAGGAGATGACAGAGGGTGCCTGACAGTAGTTGAAGGTGGTCAGATGGCATCAATGGTGATGGCTATCAGAGGACACCGGTGTGGGTGATGGCGTTTGGAGGCGTCGAAGAGCATCGACAGTGATGGCAATCAGAGGACACAGGTGGTGACGACGACCGGAGCTGTCGGAGGGCACTAGCGGTTGGGAGTGGTCGGAGGCGATGGTGGCAAGCTCTTGGTGGAGTGTGGAGGACCTGGCTTCCCACCATAGGTTGCCCCCACTACTACTCAATTTACCATTTTGGTGAATGCCATAGAGAAAAAAAAAACAGGTGGTTTCTCTAGCAAGCTAGCCTCCGGGCAAAACATTCGGCAAGCCGGCTCCCATGCATACCTCATATAATGATTCTTCCAGGAAAACCTTCTAGAAAGATACATAATAAAAAAAAATGATTAAAGTTAGGCTCCTGGGGGGGAACTTCATCCATGTAGAGCGGTTCTCTCTACCGTGCAATATAGTGCTCATACCGATCAACAAAGGTGTTAAAAAACAAAATGTCAATCCGAGGACTCGACCCGATTAGTGCATGAAGGCTTATCCCATGAGGGAGAGCTCACATACATGAACCACCACTTGACGATTCAACCATTCAATACCTCAATCAATCCCTTAAATCCACTTTACTAATCAAGAGAACAAGCAATGCATGGCAATCTCTTAATCCCATTCAATCATTGATTAAATCTTAGCTTTCCCTAATGCCAGCAAACCCATAAGCGTGCATCTACTAACCCACAAGCTTAAGCAAGCACAGAATGTAACATTCACAAACCCACAAGCTCATAGAGAGAGTCTATCCCCATGAATAACTCATTGCCAATGAAGTGGGAAAGAGCTTGCATCAATGGAGACTACACACACACACACTACAAGCATGCATACACAAGAGAAAGAAAGAAGCATTCAACTAATCATAGATTAATCTACTTCAATGATGCTAAAACAGATTAAGAGAAAGAAGTGGAGCTATACTCATTGGAGCTTGATGCTCATTAGAGTACAATAGAGAGAGAGTTAGAGAGTTGCCATAGCTTGAGAGCTCAAGAGCTTCACTCAATAGCTTATGAGAATGGCCAAAAATGTACTCTTTCTTTAGCTACTAGCATCTCTTTTATAGAGATGTCACTAACCCTAACCCTAGGCCTCTTTCACACATGGGCGGACAACCCCATAAGTGAGCCTTGCTTAATACACTTAGAACTCTCATTTAGAACCCACATTGGCCTAAAACGATTTACATTGCACTTCGGCACAATAATATGGAAAAATTATGTACGTCTTTATGTTCCCATGGCTACAATCCCGCTGTCTCGCATTAATTGGTTCCGGCCTCCTTCCATAATCCGTGTTCCCGTGAGTGTTCGCGTGGAATATTCCCCCTTCCTAAATCGCGCACGTCCTCGGGCGCGGTAAAAACAAAAGCTGCAAAAAACATTGGAAGACAAGTAAAGCCTTTTATTGAAAAAAAAACAAGAAATGACAATCTCACACGTGAGCATGCAAGTGAAAGGCCGATTAGAGTTTTAAAGAGTGCTAAAAGAAGCGAGTAAAGACTAGTCAAAGTGAGACTAAGTGGTAGATAGTGCTATGCAAAGGCAAGTGTGTTTGTACACCGCAGGTTATGACCGCAGTCTCAATGTCCTACAAGTGTTTAAGTTATTCCTAAGTGGCAACCCTACTCCTAAAGATAAGCCATGGTGATTGGACCTTTCTTTCTTTCTTTTTTTCTCTCTTTTTTGTTTTTGTTTTTCTGTTTTTTTGTGTAAAGAGCAGAAGATTAAAGAGAATTATTATTTTTAGCTTGACAAAGAGGAAGGTTCCATCCTAATGAGACCCAAGCAATGGCCAAGAGACCTCCGCCAAGAGAATCTAAAGGCTGCTAAGTATCTTAAGGGCGACAGAACCTTTTTTTCTTTTTGACATAAGGAATACCCCATGAAGATGAGGGCATCGGTCTCGAGGGCCCATAATGTACCCAAGAGTCCTACCAGCATCTATCAAGGTGATAGAGTCCTTGTAGGTCTTCTTCTTAATCTTTTAGACGTCAGTGTACACCCCATGAAAACCAAGGCATCGGCCCCAGGTACTAAAACAACCCAAGGTCCTACCAAGCATTCCACATGGCCGTAGACACGTCATGTCTTAAGTCACTTCTATATATTTTTTAGGGCATGTGTTTCGTAAATTTTTGTTTATCGTAGCACCTAGCCCATACCTAAGAGGTAGCTACCACTAGGGATAACTAATATACTTCTAGAGCTTAAGAACTTAGCATACTCCGTTGGTATATCTTCTTGAGCCTGACGTTTAAGTAGGTCATGTGCTTCTTTCCGTGTGTGGACAGCGTGCATTTGTTGAAGCATGGCTTCAGTTAATGGTTCATTGTATTTCTTGACACAACTTCCATTAATGAAGTTAGGCATTTGCTTACCTTCTAGTGTCTCTAAACGCACTGCACCACTTGGAGTAAGCTTATTCATCAAAAACAGTCCTAGGCCACGTTTCTTAAGCTTTCTCTTATGCTTCTTAAGTGTGTACAAGAGAACAAGGTCCCCTTTTTTGAATCGGCCAGTTGTTACATTTCGATCATACCATTGCTTTTGTCTCCTCTTCTCGCCATACATCCCCATTACCGCCAAAATAAGCAGGTCTCATCAAGCTTTTCCAATTCATCAATGCATTGAGAAAGCTCATGACCAGTCCAGTCCAATTGTTTAGCAACTCGTAGAGTAGGTACAAGAAATTCAATGGGAAGAATTGCATCTAGCCCAAAAGCAAGCTCAAATGGGGTTGTGCCCACAGATGTTTTATAGGCTATTCTATATGCCCAAAGAACTGAGTGTAACTTTTTCTCCCAATCAGTCCTATGTCCCTCAACAATCTTTGTGAGTGCTGTGCAGAGAATCTTGTTAGTACTGTCAGCTTGACCATTGGTCTGCTGGGGATGATAGGGTGCAGAACGCTTGTGAATTACCATAAATTCTTGAAGTAAAAACTCTTTGACCTCATTCACAAAGTGCACACCTTGATCACTAACGATTTCAATAGGTAAGCCATAGCGTGTAAACACGTACTCATACAAAAACTTGGCTGTGGTTCTGGCATCATTTTTGACTGTAGCCTTTGCTTCTACCCATTTGGTGAAATAGTGAGTTGCGACTATAATATATTGGGCATGTGTGTGACGAGCTGGAGGGTTAATGCTCCGACAAAATCAATACCCCATTTGGCAAACGCACGTGTGCTTAACATAGGCCATAATGGCATATCGTCCTTTGTGATGGGAGGTTTGGTCCTTTGACAATCGTCACAACGTTTCACATATTCTTCGGCATCCATTTGTAAGGTTGGCCACCAAAGCCCAGACCACCTAATCAACTTAGCTGTGTTATTGCCCAAAAAGTGTCCACCCCTAACACCTGCATGTGCATGAGTCAAGATTTTCAAGTAGTCAGCTTCACATACACACATGCGCAAGTTGCCATCCTTGCCCCTCTTGTAGAGTTGGCCCTCTATCAGCAGATAGTTGGCCGCTTCAACTTCAATAGCATGATTTCGATATTTAGGAATTGTTCGATCAGTATGACCATGCTGAAGATAGTCCACAATATACTTGCTCCAACTTCGTGTAGTTGAAATTTGGAATAATGTGACATTATGAATTGGTTGTTGAATTTGACATGAAGCACTGTTACGAACAAATTTTTCAGCATCTGCATGCATGGTAGGCCACCATTGCCCATCCTGAGTTATACGTCGCACACAAGTAGTAGCTGATGCATGGATTCCACTAACACCCTCATGTGCCCATTCCAAGATCTCCTCATATTGGTCAGGGTTAGGTATAAGCCGCAATTTGCAATTTTTGCTAACAATTTTTAGCTTTTCTCCTGGTTGGAATCCATCTGATTGTTTTACTTGGTCTTTGATACTATCTTGTGCTTGGACATAGTATAGATATCCATTCTTTCCTGAGAAGTGAGGTGGTGGTCGAGAGTGTTCATTCTTAAACTCCTCGTTTTCTTTTTGTATTCTCTCACGTCATTTCCTCTCATCTTGTTTACGGATTCTCCTATGGCTCTTACAACATTTACATTTGGATCAACTTCGAGGGATCTCTATTTGAACCTCCCTTCCTCTCAAGAGTAAGCGTGCCTTTCCTAACTCTTTCTCGGGGATTATCACATCATCATCAAAATCAGAGTCCCATCCGTCTTCCTTATCAGCATCATTAGCCGATTCGAGTGTTAATTAAATCCTCCACACTGAGACTTCCTCTACATGCAGTGCTGTGGATGCAACCCCATAGTACAAATCATCTGGATGGTCCCAATCCTGAATCATTTGAAATTGTCGCATGAATGGTCTACCCAATATCACTTCATAGTTTGGATGCTTTCCAAAATCCACTACTGCAAATGTGTGCTCATATTCAATCCCACATGTGGTGACCAATATGTTCTCTAGCAGCCCAATGGGATGTTCTAAGCTTTCATCTGCTAGCTGCAAGCGCATCCTTGTACTCCTAATAGCTGGTTTGCCCCACTTTTCCCAAAATGGAACTTGTCACAATGCCCACTCCTGCACCACTATCAAGTATTGCAGTTGAAGCTACTTTTCGCACTTCTAATGGGAGGGTAGCATTTCCCTGATTGTCCTCACAAAATTTTCCTACTTTGTTGATAGGAACTGGCATAACATGCTTTGTCTCAGGGTGTATAGTACATTTATGGTGACCCTTTTGTAGCAATACCTGCTCTGACAAACATGTGGCAATATCATTCCACAACTCTAGTCGAAGCTTTATCAAATCAAGCAAAGGTAAGGTACAAGCCACTAGTGCTGACAAAATAGCTTGCACGATATCCATATCCATCTCCTTTTGTCAACCTTCTATGCATGGAGGGTATCCTCAAGGTTTGAGAACAGTTCTCATATTCTCCCAATTAGATGGTAAGGTATTCATTGCATGCTTACTTCTAGGAGAAACAATTGTTTCAACTTCCTCCTGGATGCTTGGGCGTCTAAAGTTGTTTTCTGTGCCCCTGGCAAAATCCACTTCAGAGAATGGAGATGAAATAATAGAGGACATATTCTCATTAACTTTCTCATGAACTGCTGCCCAGATCTCATTTGCCATGTCCTCTCGTTAGCATTAGTAACTTCATCATTGCATGGGAAGACAAGACTAGGTGGTGGCAGAATGCCTTCTTTCAATGGGGTGTCAATTGCTGCAGACTTCTGGCTATGAGCTTGTGAGATCAGCTCACTTTTCATTTCCCAACTTGATGACACTTTTGGTATGGTCTCTAATGTTGGCTTAAGAGAGGTTGGGCCACGAGGGATAGATGGAGGTGGGCCCTCAAGTATTGATTGAGCTTCCCTAATGAGTTGCTGATGTACAGCTAGATTGATCTTCTCCTCCACGAGGGTTTGGGTATTCTTGAAGCTTCTTGGGTAGCTCAGATAAAGCTGCAATGCGACTTCTATGAGCATCAATGATGGCATCTAGAGTCTCGTTCACCTTATCCACAAAAACAGAACCCCCAGAACTATCCTCAGTTGTACTAGCCTCATCTTGTTTAGCACTAGGCCCAGGTTGAGGTTGATGCTCCTCATGCACTTCTTGGGATGTAAAAGCTTGATCCTTCATGTTTTGTTTAGAGACTTCTTGAGAACTAGTGGATGCACTCTTAGTTTGCTTGTTGCGGTTCTTTTTCCTCCTAGTGGTCCTTTTTCTATTGGAATGTAGGGTCTTGTCCACTAGATTTGCCTTTGCATCCCTAGTTCGAGGTGTCTCATCAGTCTGCATTTCGGCATTTCATGTCTGTGATCTAGTCATGACTCTAAGTGGCACGACATCCTCATTCTCTGATGAAGGTGGCGATGGAACTGCCTCTACAAAGTTGAGTGAGACCTTTGGTTGAGAGGTGCCTTCCTCATGTGGTTTTAGCAAACAATCCTTTGGAAAGTGTTCTACACAACACCCTAGACAATATCTTTCAATTGGTGGAAACTGTGGTACAGTTGTATTGGATCGAGTTGCTTACCTTGGGCGATGTGGACAATCACGAGCCCAATGGGGTTCTCCGCACTCATAACAGGGGCCCATTAGTTTGGCTTCTACTTTCCTTTGCTGCCATTGACCTGAGGGGCCTGGAGTCCTAGGTTGGTAGCCGCCTAGCAACATCAAAGAATTTTGTTCCCCCGGTTGAGGCTCCAGTGCTTGGCTCGGATATGCGGGACTTTCAAAGAGATTTTCCTTGGATGAATATGATGCATATTCCTCCTCCACATAGCTTGGGTTTACCAAGTCTCTACACATATTTGAATTGTCGTAGTCAACAAACCTCACAGGAGCAGTCCCAGGAGCATGAAGTTGAGCTCCAAGTACAGGTCGTGCTTGCTCTTGTGCCATCGGTGGCTTACGTTCAAAATTAGTGTACTGTTGATGCATTTGTGGAGCCACTACACCCCTTTGCTGCTCACGTTCTTGTCTCATTCTTGCAATGCGAGTACATTCCTGTGTGGTGTGGGTATAATTCCAAGCACAGTCCTGGCACCACTTCTTTGTGGGTTGGTTTGTGACTAGAGGAGAAAAGGTATTACATTCTTCGGTTTTATAGCTACCGCCACATGCTCCACAAAGATGAGGACTTGTAGGTAGTATACTCCTCATTTGCTGCTGCTGTTATTATGGCTGCATGGGTGGGCGATAGGTTTGTCCCAATCTCCTTAGTACTAGATTAGCTATGTGGTCTGGATTTACTAGTGCACTAGACCCTGAACTTTGGTCATCACCCCACTGATCTCTAGGTTGCACCTTAGGACCAGTACCATCTTGGAATTTGAAGTTATCTGTGAAATCCATAGCATCATGGCAACACTCATTGAAATTTGTATGCTTCTTTGCATAGAGATGTGTGTGCAGTGTTGAATTTTTGAGTCCTTTTAAGAAGAGAGAAATTAATCGACTCTGGGTGGGCTTCTCATCTTCTGGAAAACGATTAATGTACTGCTTCATCCTATTTACACAGTCTCTAACACTCTCAGTCTCGCCTTGCTTGAAAGAGTAGATGTTTGCTACTGTGTCATGCTGAATCCCCATCAAGGAAAAAGCAGTGATGAATCTCTCTTCCAAAACTCGTAAAGAAGATTTGTCTGAAGCCTCTAGTTCCTGAAACCAAGCAAGGGCCTTCCCTCAAGAGTGAGCCCAAACCCTTCAATTTGCTTATGCTTGTTGTCAGTCACTTGCTCAGCTCGAACTGCTTGCCTAAATGCTGCTACATGGTCATATGGATCTCCCGACCCTTTGTACTTCTTTACCAGTTTCTGAAGAGTTGATGGCCTTACTCGTCTTGAATACTCATCATCAGGCCTACGGCCTCTCACTCTCAGTGGTTCCTCTCTTTGTTGGTAAGGTGGTCCATATGCATCCCAAATTGGTGTGGGTCCCCTATTACCTGCCTCACCAACCCTCTCCAAAGATCCTGTTACCCGCATTTCAGGAGGTGCATTTATGGGAGGCCGAATTGGCTCCCCTACCCTCCGATTGTCATAGTGAGAGAAACGTTGTTGTGGTGTGATCTGTGGTCGCACTTTTGGTGTAGCATAATATCTTGGTGCTAGAGTTGGGCTACTTACAGTGGTCCATTTTGATGTTGATGGTCCCTCTCTAGTGAACTCTCGTAGGGGAGAAGCAACAGTTTCTCCAAGAAAGGCTGTCTCTCCTGGTTTAGCTGTATTAGTAGAGAACACTTCCATGAATAATGGTTGTCCTCTCCACGTTGTCGTGCTGTGGCACGTCTATGTAGTGAAAGCATGTTCATGGAACAACTTATGTGGAATCTAGGCCCTGAGCAGCAAGGACAGATATGGAAGGTATCCACTCGGATACACTGGCATGTGTTGGAGCAGTTAATATGTGTAGTCTCCAAGGTCTACCAGCAAAAGACCAAGCACTCCCTATGAATATGAGCTTAATTGTGGGCGTGGTGTGATGACCCGAAGCACAAGGAGAAGGAGAGGCTATTGTAAGTGGTGGCCATTATTTTGAAGTAATAAATAAATAAATAAATATGATGCACATGGCCAATTGGTAGGAGGCCACATGGAAGGCCTTATGGGGGCTGCCAACTCACCATCTAGAAGTGGAGGTGCAGCGGGAAGGCGCCGGAGAGTGAGAGAGGAGGGGACTCTCTGGTGCAGCTACAAGACGAAGCAAAGGGGGGGTTCTTGGGCATGTGTAGCCACAAGCGGCGGGGGTGCAACTACAAAGGGAAGCCAAGGGGGGATTCTGCAGATGGGGGGGAGCGCAAGACAGTAGGGGACCCCGTGTGTTTTTGGTGTGGCTAGCTGTGCAGCCACAGGCGCTGGAGAGAAGCGTGGGCCAAGAAGGTTCGCCGTGTGGAGAGCTGGGGGGGGTTTCGGAGGCGTGTGCAGCCATAGGCGCAGGAGAGAGAAGCCAGTGGGATTGCGTCAAAGGCAATATGTACAGAGGGCCGCCTTGAAGTGATGATAAAGGACCAGTGGGTGTAGCTGGAGACAAGAGAGTGTGGACTGCGCAGGGGAGCCTGAGGGCTGGAAAGCAAAGAACCCAGGTGGAGCACATCGCAGGTTGGGGGGCAGCTCTGCAGGGAGGAGAGTCGTCAGCAAAACAGGAAGAGAAGTGGCCTTGTTTGGGTCACGGTGGCTGCAGTGGCTGGGTACGTCAACTGATAAGGGCTGCGGGTTGGCGTTGGCGAGCAAGGTGGGTCATAGTGGAAGAGAAAGAGCATGCTAACCATTACAGAGAAGTGGACAGTGAAGGAGAGTGAGAAGGGACGCGTTGGGTTTGCTACAGTGTTGGGCTGGGAGTTTGTTACAGTGCAGAGACGGCTTAAAAGTTTGTGTTTCTAGGAATCCATTCTGATGCGGCTAGAGAATACATAGGGTTTTTTGGGTCAACATTATGGACAACAAGTCTGCAGATGCAGTAAATGCGAAGCTGCCGCACACATAGGAGTTTTCAGTTCTTCATTATGGGCAACAAGTTCACAAGACGCAGAGCAGTAGTAGCTGAAGGCTCTGGGAGCAGCCTATTCGAGTGTGGAGTCGGGGTGTAGATGAACGAAGGAGATCGCTTGCAGAGGTCTTAATGTCATAATGTTATATATTTTCTTTGATTTTGGAAATCATGTGATGATGTATATATACCATATGCCATCTTTTGCTTTGTGAGTTGTTGGAGTCTGAAAGCAGGTCTTTTTGAGATCAAGAGTCATCTTGAAATGATGATGTTGACATTATGTGAAACATGTGATGTGTATGGTCACATGTATGTTGAAATCTTTTGAAGATTGTGTTGTTCCTACATGTGTTATGTATGAGGCACTTGGATAAAGAGTCAGGAGATCTATGCTTGGAGTTGGTCATGCTCTTGACACACAATTTATGTGCAATCATCAAGCTGAATTTGGGGATGTATTGAAGTGAATTGGCACATGTACATGTTAACAAAAATGGTGATGTCTTATGCTCCTTGAAGAGTTATATGTTTTTGTTTCCTTGCTGGGATTTTAGAAGCTACTCTCACAGCTAGAAGTCTCGCACTTTCCCAGCGACACCGCACACGTCACGACAGCTTTGGTGAACCCGACGTGAAACCGCTGGGGTGAGAGTACGTAGAGATGGCTATCATAATGGAGCATTTATATGCAGAGATGAAAGAGCTTGAAGAGCGGTTCAGGAAGATTGAAGAAGAAAAGCGAATTCAGGAAGCGGTGGAAATTGCGGTGCAATTGGTATATGACAGGGTCAATATATTTGATGGTTTCGATCCAGAAAGCTATCTAAGGTGTTACGAGATAGAGATGAAGAATCAAGGGGTTCCAGAAAACATGATGATTGCATCTTTTGCATACCTTATAAGTCCTGATTTAAAAGATGAAGTGCTGGAACTAGCAGAGTATCACTCCAAACGATGGAGTGAATTTGCAGATGCACTTATTTATGCGAGTTCCATGAACCTAAAGCAGGAGCAACTTACTTGGGAAAAGAAAAAGCAAAAGGGTGATGAAATGAGGTATAATGTGAGCTGTGATAGTGTTTCAGCAACAATCCGGGCCAATTTAGAAGCAGTCGTGGAATTATGTCATATGGAGGATAATCAATTGCTATTCAAGACTGATTCAAGGATCATTGAGGCTGTCTATGCTAAATTGGAACTGTTAGTAGCCGTTAGTGAACAGTAAGACATTCACAGTGCTAAAAGGGATGCTTTGCTGCAACCTAGAAAGGATACAGTGGGTGAACTCTCATGTAAGATTTCTAAACTCGAGGATTCTCATGACAAAAGCACCCATTCAAAAGGTATTCCTCAGGTGACATATCGTATGTGCGAAGAGCTACAAGAACCAATGTTTTCTGCTGAAAGCATGATTGCAGAGTTTGAAGATCCAGGACAAGAAGAAGATGCTATCATTACTGCTGGTTATGATGCTTATAAGCAGGATGATGTGAGTGGCTTTTGTGATGAAGGTCTGGATCAAGATTTTGAACTTGAAGCCGAGGGGCCAACTACTTTGCTAATTGAAGAGCAGGGTTTAATAGAGGGTATACATGAATATGCATGTGAGGAAAATAAAATATTACAAGATGGGCCACAAGTATGTGTGATTGATTTAGAGGGGGTGAGTGATATGGGTGATTCCAACAGTGATGTTGCTTCTGAAGCTGGTTGCCAAGGTTCTATAGATTTGGGTTATCCTGGAATGCTAACTGGGTGTTCCAACAATAAACAGGGTGATGCTATGTCATCAGTGTCAGGGTTACCTTGCAACCACATTTGTGAGCAACAATCTCGAGCTTGGAAGCCTGTTTATGACGATGATTTTTGGAGAGGAAAATTGAATCTGTCTTTTTGGATCATACAGAATTCAATGACATACAGATTCAAGGGTACTCGGGTGAGGGACCCATAATTCTAAGCCCATCTGCAGACAGGTATCAAGAAATACTGGGAGATAACATGCAGGATATGCAAAGTGTGGTCACAGAGCCTCATGAGGCTGCATATGAGCAACCAAATGGATATAGCTATGGGGGTATGAATGTTCATGATAATCAACATGTGGGATTGCAAGATGATAATGGCTTCAATGCGATTGATCCTGAATTGAATGCTATCCTAGATGATGCATTGGATGATTTCATGATATATAATAGATCCCCATCAGCTTTGGGCTCTTCTATGCTTGATGTTAGTCAACTGTCGGTTGCAAGTCAGGATGTGCAGGTGTTATGTAAGCCAAATGATTGTGATGAGATTGATCCCAGAGCTGGAGGCTAGTCTCGATGATGCCTTGTTGGACTTTGTATGTGTTGATGGTGTGGATGCTTTGCATACTTTGCAACGGCCTAAAGAAGAGGTATATAATAGCATAGAGGAAGCCAATGAAGACCATGCTTTTCCGTCTTTGGATGAGAAGAATGAATGTTTGTTAGTGGGTGAGCTGGATCTGGGCAAGGTAGATTTGGATGGAATGTTACCAAGTGTGTGTTCCATGCTGTTAATGCAGTTGTTACTTGGTGTGGCTATACAATATGTGGTGCAAAGGCTTCAAACATGGCCTGAGGAAAATTTTGAAGGAAATTATTTGGAAGAGCATCCCACTTTGAATGATGAGGGTAATTATGCATATGCAGGGAATCTAAGTGAGGATAGGGCTTCATATGAGCAAAGGATATGGCACATATGCCAAAAGCGATTGGTATTTGATCCTGGTGGGAAAGCACAACCATTCAGATGTGATTGCTAAGATATAAATATCTTGCAGGAGGCTAGGGGGGGAGGTTAAGATGTCATGCTATGTTTCAACAAAGGATAACCCCTTGTGAGTGGCACTATGTATATTCTTCTACTATTTCATGTTTACTAGGGTGATACCAACTGGGTCAGGTTTGACAGGGTTAAAGATGCCTAGTTGGATGCTTGTACATATACCAATGTTGGTGTGCAAATAATGCATGGACACTGAATTCCAGGACCTATGTGGCATATACCGGAGGATGTGCAGACTTAGAGGGGGTGGATGTCGTGCTGTGGCACATCTATGTAGTGAAAGCATGTTCATGGAACAACTTATGTGGAATCTGGGCCCTGAGCAGCAAGGACAGATATGGAAGGTATCCACTCAGATACAGTGGCATGTGTTGGAGCAGTTAATATGTGTAGTCTCCAAGGTCTACCAGCAAAAGACCAAGCACTCCCTATGAATATGAGCTCAATTGTGGGCGTGGTGTGATGACCCGAAGCACAAGGAGAAGGAGAGGCTATTGTAAGTGGTGGCCATTATTTTGAAGTAATAAATAAATAAAAAAATATGATGCACATGGCCAATTGGTAGGAGGCCACATGGAAGGCCTTATGGGCTGCCAACTCGCCATCTAGAAGCGGAGGTGCAGCGGGAAGGCGCCGGAGAGTGAGAGAGGAGGGGACTCTCTGGTGCAGCTGCAAGACGAAGCAAAGGGGGGGTTCTTGGGCATGTGCAGCCACAGGCGGGGGGGACTCTCGGCGGGTGCAACTACAAAGGGAAGCCAAGGGGGGATTCTGCAGACGGGGGGAGCGCAAGACAGTAGGGGACCCCGTGTGTTTTTGGTGTGGCTAGCTGCAGCCCCATAGGCGCTGGAGAGAAGCGTGGGCCAAGAAGGTTCGCCGTGTGTGGAGAGCTGGGGGGGTTTCGGAGGCATGTGCAGCCATAGGCGCAGGACAGAGAAGCCAATGGGATTGCGTCGAAGGCAATATGTAGAGAGGGCCACCTTGAAGTGATGATAAAGGACCAGTGGGTGTAGCTGGAGACAAGAGAGCGTGGACTGCACAGGGGAGCCTGAGGGCTGGAAAGCAAAGAACCGAGGTGGAGCTAGCGTAGGCAGAGTGCAGGTTGGGGGGGCGGCTCTGCAGGGAGGAGAGTCGTCAGGAAAACAGGAAGAGAAGTGGCCTTGTTTGGGTCACGGTGGCTGCACTGGCTGGGTACGTCAACTGATAAGGGCTGCGGGTTGGCGTTGGCGAGTAAGGCGGGTCATAGTGGAAGAGAAAGAGCACGCTGACCATTGCAGAGAAGTGGACAGTGAAGGAGAGTGAGAAGGGACGCATTGGGTTTGCTACAGTGTTGGGCTGGGAGTTTGTTACAGTGCAGAGACGGCTTAAAAGGTTATGTTTCTGGGAATCCATTCTGATGCGGCTACAGACTACATAGGGTTTTTTGGGTCAACATTATGGACAACAAGTCTGCAGATGCAGTAAATGCGAAGCTGCCGCACACATAGGAGTTTTCAGTTCTTCATTATGGGCAACAAGTTCAAAAGGCGCAGAGCAGCAGTAGCTGAAGGCTCTGGGAGCAGCCTATTCGAGTGTGGAGTCGGGGTGTAGATGAACGAAGGAGATCGCTTGCAGAGGTCTTAATGTCATAATGTTATATATTTTCTTTGATTTTGGAAATCATGTGATGATGTATATATACCATATGCCCCCAAAGCCTGCTCTCCTATCCAACAGTTTTGCAACCGATTGGAGCTTAACAAGGAGTGGTAGTCTGTGTATGGTGCTCAACTAATGTAGGCACTCGCTCCCCGGCGCAGCGGCGCCGTTGTAGAGCGATTCTCTCTACCGTGCAATATAGTGCTCATAGAGTACTACCGATCAACAAATGTGTTAAGAAACACAATGTCAATCCGAGGACTCGACCTGATTAGTGCATGAAGGCTTATCCCATGAGGGAGAGCTCACATACACGAACCACCACTTGATGATTCAACCATTCAACACCTCAATTAATCTCTCAATCCCTTAAATCCACTACACTAATCAAGAGAACAAGCAATGCATGGAATCTCTTAATCCCATTCAATCATTGCTTAGCTTTCCCTAATGCCAGCAAACCCATAAGCATGCATCTACTAACCCACAAGCTTAAGCAAGCATAGAAGGTAACATTCACAAACCCACAAGCTCATAGAGAGAGTCTATCCATGAATAACTCATTGCCAATGAAGTGGGAAAGAGCTTGCATCAATGGATACTACACACACACACACTACAAGCATGCATACACAAGAGAAAGAAAGAAGCATTCAACTAATCATATATTAATCTACTTCAATGATGCTAAAACAGATTAAGAGAAAGAAGTGGAGCTATACTCATTGGAGCTTGATGCTCATTAGAGTACAATAGAGAGAGAGTTAGAGAGTTGCCATAGCTTGAGAGCTCAAGAGCTTCACTCAATAGCTTATGAGAATGGCCAAAAACATACTCTTTCTTTAGCTAACATCTCTTTTATAGAGATGTCACTAATCCTAACCCTAGGCCTCTTTCACACATGGGAGGACAACCCCATAAGTGAGCCTTGCTTAATACACTTAGAACTCTCATTTAGAACCCACATTGGCCTAAAACGATTTACATTGCACTTCGGCACAAAAATATGGAAAAATTATGTGCGTCTTTATGTTCCCATGGCTACAATTCCGCTCTCGTGCATTAATTGCTTCTGGCCTCCTTCCATAATCCGTGTTTCCGTGAGTGTTCCCGTGGAACAATCCAACAAGCAAGCTGTGGAAAAATGATCGAATTGAGAGCTGCTGGGCACTTCATCCAGCAAGCTATTTGTGAGAGCTCCTAGGCACTTCATCCAGCAAGCTATTTCTGAGAGCTCCTGGAACTTCATCCACCAAGCCATCGCTACCTCTATTATCACTGTCGCCCCACAAGAAAAGCATCCGATAGGAAGATGAACACCAACAAAAGCAAAAACCAACTAAACAATAATCATCACTGGCCACTTTGCGTGGTTAAAACGTCCGGCATGAAGTCCAGAATACAAGATACAAAATGAACCCTGGCCATAGCTAGTACATGTCTATAGCCAAACAGAAAAATTAAAAAACACAGAAGACCAAATCAACCATCATGAGTGGTATGGGACGAGGCATTGGTTCTAAGACCTGCTAGACGATGTGGGATGTGGGCGGCCAACCGAACGATGCCGTGCGATGAGACGCAAGAATTCGGCAAGGTTGTCCTCTACGGATGAAGCCTGCTGACAAAGATTAAGTAACTCAAGCTCCTGTTGGCTGACGGAGCTCTCTAAAAGTGCGTGCATGTGCATCCTACAAGGTGGCGAGCTCTGTCTCATGCTCTAGACGGAGCGCCTACATCTCGGACTCATGTTGCTACAGTGGGTCTCTACCAAAAGGGTGCACTCCTGCTCTCGAATGGCTACCACGACATCCTCATCAAGGATGGGAGATAAATACAACTCAAAAATCTCCTCGCAAAGCTCTTGAAGATCATTGTCCTACTGCACCATGGTCTCCTCTAACTACTGAAGGGCCTCCTCTACATCCTCTATAGCTGGCTTGTAGCCTCTTGAGTGGCCCTCTTTGATAGATAAATCAACCGACATAAGTGTCGGTTAGCACCGGTGAAGGCATCCAGGACTCGTTGGTGGATGAAACCCATGGTCGTGATCCATTGAGAGGCTTCCATCAATGTGTCGGCCATGAGGTAGCACTCCGAAGGGAGCCTTGCCAGGTCAGAGGGAGTGATCGAGACTTTCACTAAGATGGGGCGTGACTCCTCTCTCAGGGAAGTATACCTACCAAGGATGAGTCAACCTCGCTCGCTAAACATGCAAGACCTATGCTCTACATTGTCTACCATACACTCCGACCACCACCTAGCACCGTAGTATCCCTATAGGCCTTTCACACACACTACACCCACCACTGTGACCACTCACTCACCTTGCTCGCTAGACATGCAAGACCTATGCTCTACATTGTCTACCGTACACTCCGACCACCACCTAGCACCGCAGTATCCCTATAGGCCTTTCACACACACCACACCCACCACTGTGACCACTCACTCACCTCGCTCCCACAGAGAGATAGACCAAACACCACAATAGCATAACACTGTATACCAAACTATAGACAAGAATGCTACAAGAGAGACTGTGCTCCAAACAGAGAACGTCATACACTAGAGAATGTGCTCCCTGCTGACTGTGCTAGAATAAGGTGATACAAGAGAGAGTCCCTCTACGAGAATGTGCTATGATAAATGTCCTACAAGAGAGTCTCCTTGTCCCGTGCTAAGAGAGTTATCCTCTTATCTCCTCCTTGGGTGTCCTCCTCCTCGGGTGTTGTCCTCCCTCGAAGTCCCAATCCTCATCATGTGTATAGAAGGAAGATCTTCTGTCTGGAAAAGGAAGGTTGTGCTTGCTCAAGGGTATCTCGAAGAGGATCTTTCCATCCCTCGGGAAAGGGAGAGGGGTGTTACCTCCATGAGTGCCATCAGAGTTGGCCATGCACGTCGGAGACGTCAGAGGGCACCAGCTGTTGATGGCAATCGGAGATGTCGGAGGGCACTGACAGTGACGGCAGTCGGAGGCGGTCTCAAAGGGCACCGGCGGTGATGGTAGTCAAAGGGGTCAGAGGGGCATTGGTAGCCGTAGGGGTTAGAGAGCACCGACGATCAGAGGCGCATGCACGTCCAAGATGTCAGAGGGCACTGGTAGTGATGGCAGTCGGAGATGTTGAAGGGAGCCAGCGGTGTTGACGGTCGGAAGGCACTATTGGTGGTGACGGCGGTCTGAGGGCACCGGCGGTGACGATACTCCAAGCTGTCAGAGGGAACTGCCAAAGAAAATTTATCTTAAGCTGCCACTAAGATGGGGTGTGGCTTCATTGAGGGAATTATACCCGCCAAGGATAAGTCGACCTCACTAGCTAGACATGCAAGACCTATGCTCTACACTGTCTACCGTGCTCTCCGACCACCACCTAGCACCACAGTATCTCTGTAGGCCTCTCACACCCACCACACCCACCACTGACCACTCACTTACCTCGCTCAAATAGAGAGATAGACCAAACATCACAAGAGCACAACACTGTTGTATACCAAGCTGTAGACAAGAATGATAGAAGAGAGACTGTGCTCCAACATAGAGAATGTCATACACCAGAGAATGTGCTCCCTGCCGAATGGGCTAGAGTGAAGGTGATACAAGAGAGAGCCCCTCTGTGAGAATGTGCTATAAGAATGTCCTACAAGAGAGTCTCCCCATCCCCTGCCGAGAGAGTGCTCCCCTTATCTCCTCCTTGGGTGTCCTCCTCCTCGAAGTCCCAACCCTCATCATGTAGTGTAGAGGGAAGATCTTCTGTTGGGAAAAGGAAGATGGTGCTCAAGAGGATCTCACCATACCTCGGGAAAGAGAGAGGAGTGTTGCCTCCATGAGTTCCATTGAAGTAGGCTATGCACATCGGAGATGTCAAAGGGCATTAGGGCTATGACAACGATCGAAGATTTCAGAGGGGACACCGACGACGATGGTAGTCAGAGGGCACCGATATGGTGATGGCGGCCGGAGCGATCGGCAGTCAGAGGTCGGCAGTTACAGGATACCGGTGGTGACGACGGTCAAAAATGTCTAAGGGCACCGGTGGTACCGACGATCGGAGCGGATGGAGGGCATTGGCGGTGACGGTGGTGGTCGGAGCGGTCGGAGATGTCGGAGGTGATGGTGGGAATCTCCTGGTGGAGTGTGGAGGATCTGGCTTCCCGTCCACATATATTATCCGTAAATCAATTTCTATATTATTGGATAATATATATTTCTTTATCAACATCAACTCTAAAAAATGTAAAAGTCCAATGTATATGTAGATTATATGTCTCAAATCTAACTTTTATGATACTTACATGCACTAAACTTCAAACTCTCATTTTCAAATACACTTTTTCAAATATATATGTAGATTTTAAATCTAACTTTTATGATACTCCATCTTACATGCACAAAAAACTCAAACTCTCATTTTGGAATGCATTTTTTCAAATGCTCAAGTGTCCAAAAAGAGTTTCAATTGAGAGAATACTTTTAAGAAAACTCAAGATGTACCATATAGAAGATTGGTATAGACTATTCTCATCGATATGATCTCACAAAGACATATAAATTCATAAAAAGATTTTGCATGAGATTTTTAGATTTGTTGTTTTTGGAAAGGAAACATGCATTAATAACTATGGTTGCATTTTCATTTTTATGATTTAAAAAATGATAATTGGGAGAGGTGACCCAACTTTGATACTATTGTCTTGTATTCTCACTTGAAGAAGATTACCTGAACCAAGTATGCTTGAGACACAAGCACTAAAAGTTCTAAAAAAACATATGGGATTTATGCCATGCATAAAATATTTTTAGAATCGTACTCTTTCAAATGTATGAAAATGATAGCATGCATGGATAATCATTCCATTTCTTTTTAAAGACCTAGAAACATGGTAAAATATTAGATCCTACTACCATGGTAAAACTTAAGTCCGTATTATCATGATGAAAATATAGACCACTTTGGAAAATATAAATTTTCAATGTATATATTAAAAGTATAGAAACATTGGGCAAATCTTTTGAAATTTATATCTTATATGCTAGCATGTAGTGCATTTTCGGTGAACTTTTATTTACAAACCACTCAAAAGAAATAACTTCTATCTTATATGCTAACATGTAGTGCATTTTTTAAGATTTATTATTTACAAACCACTCAAAATAATGGTTTTACAATCTTTTACCATAAATTGTCCTTCTAAAATAGTCCAAGGTTTTTCATGGACCTTGTAGAGTATCCGTTGGGCTAAAAATAGGCGTTGTTTTTTCTTTGCATAGAAAGTTAACTTAAAAATATGAGAAGTAAACATGTTGTGTATATTACTTTATTAAGGGAGAGAAAAAAATTTCTAATCATACACTAGTATAGTTTATCTATTTATCATCTCTAATAATAAGTCTAGAAGAGTGATTTTTCTTTAATGCATAAAAAAAAGTTTTGCCAACCCTTTGTGATCAACATTACTTTGTGGTAATGGCCATAAGAACTTAAGGCGGTGCCTAAGGATATTATTAAAGATAAAACTCTATGATTGATGCCTTTTATATTCAAACTTGTTCCAAATAAGCCAATGGTGGAAACATCTCTAAATTCATTCTAGAAGCAATCTAGAGCTTAAGAAGTCATAAAAGAACTAAATCTAATTTCTAACTACTTTGGAAGAATTTATGAATCATAAAAGATATAAATCTCATTACTATGGCACAAGTGTATTAATGGTATGCACGAGATACATCAACACGATGTCTCAAAGATGTCTCAAGTGTATTAATGGTATGCACGAGATACATCAACACGATGTCTCAAAGATGACACTACAAATTAGTCAAAATGTGATATTATGGAATGAAAACATTATTAGGCATTAGGATAGAATTGGTTAATGTAACATGGACTGGTTTGTAAGGTTAAATATAAGACATTATTACCTAGCGTCTAGTTTATGTTTTATGTTCTAAATATTTTGTTTAGAGTACAATGCTTAATAGGGTAAAGAAAGAAAGAGAAACATGTGAACATTTTCCTCCCTACACACAACACGCACATAACATTAGGCAAAATTTGGACTCAAAAAGAGTCCTTTAAGAAATGCCATGTTAGGTTTTTCTTAAAACATGGGCTGATTAGTTAAATTTTTGTAAATAAAATCAAAATTTATCAAAGATTGTAGATTGGGAATCTACTCTTTGAGCTCTTTCCAATGATATATAGCATGATTGACAATTTTGCATATTCAGGAAGTTTTTAAATTGGTGATGATATTCAAGAAAATCCCAAATTAGTGATGATGTGGCATGTTGAGATGTGACACGTCAACATGCCACATTATCACCAATAAAAAATTGTATTACATTAGGAACTCAATGGAGTCTTCTTGGGCCCTTTTATTTGGCAGTTTAAGGGAGTCAAACCTTTTCTCTTAAGAAGAAACGTTTTCTAATTTGAAGCTTCAAAACGGCTACTTTATTCGAATTTGAATTTGGAGGGAAAAATGGAATTTAAAATCTAGCGGATAAAACCATATCATGTAACATATCTATGGAAAGCTCTTGATGTGTAGATCACGGATCTGTTATCTCCGCTGAGATCGGAGCTTGTATGTAGAAGTTATGGAGGTTCGAAAATTGTAAAATTGCCCCCTCCCTTTTTGGGAGAAAAAGTGCACCCTTTGACCACTCTTACACCTCTCTTACAAACCCATGGTTTTTGCTTACATGGCAGGCTCCTATTTGTCAAAAAGTTAAACGTTTCCATAACCTCATGGCAAATTAAAGGGCCCAAGAAGACTCCATTGAGTTCCTAATGAAATCCTAAATGCCATAAAAGGTGAGTACATCCAAAATGCCATAACAAGCGAGCTACATTGAGTATGGAGTTATGCAACATGAAACACAATAGACCTTCTCCTCCTCCTCCTCCTCCTCCTCCTCCTTGCCTATCGCCTCTTCGTCATCTTGCTATATCACACAAGACTAAGTAATGTTAAAACAAAAACTAGATAAATTTCTAAAAGCTTATAAAACCAAAATAATGTGAACTTACATTGGGCATAGCTTCATCATAGTTCAAAGTGACACCTTGTTGTCGTAACCATTCAAATGTGGCTGCGAGATCCAATTGCGATAAGCAAAGTTGTACTCCTCACAAGAAGGAGAACGGCCCACCATACACACATTAAAATAGAAAAATTTATGTAAGATTTATTTCTTTGGAAACCAAAGTTTTGAATACAAAATGTTAAGAGTTCAAATACTTACAAACTGAGCAAGGAAAGATGGCCTTCCAGCCGATCCAAGATGAGAAGTCCCTCTTTTATGCATGCGTACTCGGACTGCTTCTCTTTGTTGGTTGAATAGATCAAGATTTTCTTGGTATGCCTTTTTGGCCTTCTTCTGATCCTTTTTTGATTCTCTTCGCAGCTTGATGCCATGAGAAAACCTTTGGACATTTAGCAATGGACCAATAGGAAGAAGAGAGTCCAATGTGCACATTTGGTCTCCTCCAAAAGTAGGGGGCAACTAGGCTTGTCTCCCTCATTACTACATTTGTGGGGTTCAAAAAGTAGGGAGTGGCCTTCATAAATTAGGGAGGTGGAGTGCAAAAAGTAGGAGGGTGCCATAAAGCAAGGGGGCGTAGCTTCTAAAAAGTAGAGGGCTCCACCAATTTCAGCCCCATCATTCTCGTGAGTCAAAAACCCTAAAAAATAGGATTTTTCAAAAAAAAATCAAAAGTGCATTTTCCCTCTCAAAACCCAACCCAAATCATATTATATCAAAAAACTTATTTTTTCACCTCAAATTTCTCTCCCTACACATTATTCTTCTCTCCAACATCATCCTCTTCACCCCAAACCTCAAATCTCCATAACTCATTCTCTCTCTATTGTGCAACCTTCTCTCTCTCTCTCTCTCTCTCTCTCTCTCTCTCCCTCCCCCACTCACTCACTCTCTCTATATTGTAAGTAGATCTTCAACCTATCTCTCTACTATGCATCCTCTCTCTCTCTCTCTCTCTCTCTCTCTCTCTCTCTCTATTGTGCTTAGATTTACAACGTTCTCTATCTTTATCATGCACGAGTGCACATATTCGAATCTCCTCACACCCACATCTACCTCCCTCTCCCCAACATCCTCTCATTTATATTGTGCAATCTTCTTTCTTTCTCTCCACCCCTAAAACCCTTCTAGCAGAACACACTATGGAGGGTAGTGCATCTTTGTCGAGGAGAAGGCCAAGGGATGAGATTGGGGCTTTGCTCATGCATAATACCAGGGAGGAACACGGTGCTTGGGTTGAAAAACAATTTCAAAAGGGAGATTGGGTGTATTTGTAGCCCAGTGCCACTGGACCACATCGAGTTCGGCGTCGAGATGTGGTTGAGCACCATTGGAAGGGGCATCTATTAGAGTTCAAGGAAACAAGGCATGATCGATTGGTGGCCCTAGTGCAACATGTGCAAGTTTGGCATCGAGAATTTCTTTAAGCCCACATTGTCATTGTCCTCGTTTCCCTTGCAACTGTATGCTTTCACTTTGGTATGTTAGTATAAATGGTATTTGAATTGTTCTTTTTAACTTTATTTGACACTTTCCTCATTTCTAGATATTTTTCCTTCCAATATCATTGAGGAGCAGCCCATAAGGTGCCTAACATGAACATTCTATGCCATACACGTGCACATTAGGGATGGTGTATTCTCTGACAGTGCCCCGTTGAAAGATTTTCTTCTACACCCATAAATATATAGTCTCGACACAGGTCAACGGGTTTGGTAAGCTTGAAAAGGTCCCCTCTTCTTCCCTCTCTAGGTGCTGAATGGCCAATGCTTGATGTTTGGACTATTTTTGCTCTTAAAGCAAAGATGGACAATGATATATATTCTTCTTTTTTGAAGTACACAAAGGCCTCAAGATTGGTTGGTCTTAGTTGGGCATGCCCTGTGCATGTGTTTGCCCACATGTTTCGGGCCATTACTTGCACACGAATGCCAACAATGTACATGTGCAAGGTGATAGGATATGAAGAGATTGTCAATTTGCTTGGCCAAGGGTGGGTCATTGTGGAGGGGGAGCACAAAGGAGAGAATTTCAGGTGCAATGTAGTGCATTCCAATGTCTCCTTTCAATTCTTGCGAGCTCATACCACTTTGTGTACTCGTTTTTGTTATTACGAGTAGTGGATGAGGAAGAAGGGTGCATGGATACCCTTACAAGCTCAAGAGGAGGTTGTAGAGGCTATATATCTCTTATAGGCCTATCTAATGTGGGCATAGAGATTGTCCAAGCAAGTAAGGATTGGAGCCTTTTGAATGTCCATGATCACCTACGCATTTTGGGATTTGAGGGAATCAATAATGCTTGCTTCAATGTGCAGGGTAGGAAGGTAAGGATTGTTTAACATTTAAACCTCCGAACTTTCTTTGGAGTAACTTATTGTGTTGGGTGTTTGGATAGGTTGGAAGGAGGATGAAAGAAAACACCAAGGTGTTCTCGGATTGGGGGCCAGATGATGTCACCTTTGTTCAAAGAATCTAAGCTATGAGTATCCACTAGAACAATTTTGTAATATCCCTCCACCGGAGTTTTGTATTAAAAAATATTCTCTGAGATACTTTGGTGTTTAAAATATGTTGTCTGGTTTCTTGAAGAGGTGGTTTTGTCTTTTAAAAAATTAACTTTTTTTTTGGTCCAATGTGAAATGGCCACTATCTTGTACAAATAGTATTTTGAAGGCCTTATTTGTCATTTTTCACTCATTCTCAACTGCACAAGCCACCTCCACTCTCGAGCGTCAGAGCACATAACTACCTAAGAACATTTCATGGACTTTCTCCATGAGAGCAAGTTTCCAGAGGCCACACACTTGTATGCACTATTCACTCGTGAGATCGATTGGATCTCCACACTCTGCCTCCATGAAGATTTATTTGTGGACACGTTATCTTACATGGGCACCCACATCAAGCTGCACTCTATCTCTTTGGCCAATTGATGACATATTGTGGGTGCTCTCGAACCTCCTTAACCACAACGAAAGGCCCTTCCAAAAGCGGCTCAGAAGATTTGAAGCAATGGCTATGAAATCTAGACACTTCCTAGAGCTTGACAAGAAGCAAGTATGCAAGATCAACAGAGGTGCCATTGACCATCACTTCCTATCATGGTTGGCCTGCTTTGTTTTCTTCCTTTTAGAAGGAGAGGAGGAAGAGGAGGTCGAAATGCCACAACTGTGCCTTGGTGGATTCATCCATGACAAGGAAGAAAACAAGAAAACCTGGTTTTTTCCATTTGAGGAGGAAGATGAATGTCTGAAGCCATGTAGACATGTTGAACAACTGCCACCATGCCTTCATTTTGAGTTTTCTTGAAAGCTAGAAATCTTCCCTTCCAATGATGTTCCAAAACACCATAAACTTTGACTCTGTGTGGCCCTCTTGAGCTTGGCTATAAGTTAACCCAATAATTCACCATGAATCTCTCTCCAACCCACATACCTTGCTCATTCCTAGAGTTGTTAAGAACATACTCAGAGATGGAATCACTAGGTGTCCTATTGTTTCCATGGCTGAGAACTTGCTTACAAGATTATAAAGTGACTTAAGTGGGATTAGAGGAGGAATAGGGAGGTTAGAAGGCTGCTAGAGGATTAGCTAAGAGCTTAGAGAGCCATTAAACCTTGCAACAAGATTTACAAGTGATTACAGAGGGATTAAAGAGGTTATAGTAAGATTAGTAGAGGTATGGAAGCTTGCAAGAGGGTTAGAAACTTGCTACAAGATTAAGGAGAGATTAAAGACACACAAAAGGATTGGAGAGAGACTACAAGCTTACAACAAAGATTAGAAAGAGATTAGAAGGCTGCATGCAAGATTAGAGAGGGATTAGAGAGGTTATAGCAAGATTAGTACAGATATGGAAGCTTGCAAGCGAGTTAGAAACTTGTTGCAAGCTTAAGAAGAGATTAATGACACACAAGAGGATTGGAGAGAGATTACAAGCTTACAACAACAAAGATTAGAAAGAGATTAGAAGGTTGCAAGAAAGATTAGAGAGGGATTAAGGAGGTCTAGGACCAATGGTTTATAGGTGTAATTAGTTTAAGAGCACAGAAAGAGGCTAGGAAGGTGGTCATTATGGTGAAAATTATGCACAACATGGTGGTGGAAATTATGCATCAAGCAGTAATGATGGCATTGCAAATCATTTGTTTGCCATGAAACATGTTGTGGGTTCAATGATGACAAATGCTGAGAATGATGACACATGGTATATGGACTCTGGAGCATCAAACCATATGACATGTCATGGTGAATGGTTTGAGCATATGAAGCCTATGGATGTAAAAGGCTATGTGGAAACAGGTGATGATACCCAGCATGTCATTACACATGTTGGAAGTGTACCATTGGTTATGCACAATGGTCAAACAAAGTCTATGTCAGATGTGTTGTATGTGCCTTCTATCACAAAGAGCTTGGCCTTAGTTGGTCAAATGGTGGAACAGGGATAATAGGTTCGTTTCAACGAGCATGGTTGCTTCGTTGAGGACTTCAAACATGGATGTAGAGTCATTGCTAAAGGAAAGAAAGAAGGCAGATTGTTTAAGTTGGATGCTGGAATTCCTGAGTTAAAATCAGCCATGTTCTCTAAAAGCAAAAATGTGGTACGGGACATTGATATGTGGCATAAGAGGATTGGACATGTCAATATACAGAGATTAAAGAACATGCAAATAAGAGGCATTGTCAGTGGATTGCCTAGATTCAAGTATGATGGGAATATGCATGTTTGTGAAGCCTGTCAGTTTGGAAAGCAGGCAAGGTTGAGGTTTCCTAGAGAAGGAAATATGAGTAGCAGGCCACTTGAGATCGTACATAGTGATGTATGGGGTCCTGCACAAAACCCATCTATCAAAGGCAGTTTATACTATGTGACATTCATAGATGATTTCAGCAGGATGACATGGATATACTTTCTTAGAGAGAAGAGTGAAGTGTTGGAAAAGTTCATGGATTTCAAAGCTTTTACAGAAAAGCAATATGGCTGTTGGATTAAATGTTTGAGGACGGATGGAGGTGGTGAATACACCTCAAAGGCTTTTGAGCATTTCTTGAGGAAGCATGGAATAAGAAGACAATTGACTTGCAGGTATACACCTTAGCAGAATGGTGTGGCTGAGAGAAAGAATAGAGTCATATGTGAAGTGGCTAGGGCGATGCTCAATGAAAAGAGCATGCCAGATTACTATTGGGCAGAAGCATGTGCTACTGCAGTGTATATACTGAACAAAACACCTACAGCAGCCATTCATGGAAGCATGCCAGAGATGCGGCTTACAGGTTACAGGCCAGACATTGGACACCTCAAAGTTTTTGGATGCATAGCTTATGTACATGTGCCTGATGAAAGAAGAAGGAAGTTGGATCCTAAGGCAGAGAAATGTGTATTTGTTGGATATGCACAAGATCGAAAGGCATACAAATGTTATAATCCACAAACTAGACAAGTGGTCATCTCACGAGATCTGGTGTTTGATGAGCTTGCTAGTTGGTACAAAGCAAAAGATGAGGGTGTCATTGAGTCACTTGAGGCAGATGTGCCTCTGAACTTGCCACAAGCAAGTTCTAGTTCTACTACTATGTCTGGGCCAGCAGAGCAGAAGCTGAGAGTAGCAGTGTACGTTGTCGTGCCATGGCACGTCTATGATGTGAAACCGTGCATGTGAGGCCATCAAATACACATCCAGATGCATGGGGTTAAGTGCCATGACGAGTCATTATATGATGCCATGTCTCTTTTCCCTGATTATCTCCCAGAATATCTCCACACTCCTAAATTCCCTCATGCTACCCATTATTCTCTCCCAGTAGATTCTTCTAACCTTTTCACAGGTTCTTTCACTTTTACAGCCTCTATCCAAGAGCTTGTTCCCACACACACCCTTTTCACTTGTATATTTCAACACTTTTTAGATTTGATTTGGTTCCATTTTGATTTGGTTTGATTCAAGAGAGAGGAGAGATAAAAATATCACATTAATTTTGAGTTTAAAACTCATTCAAGCATGTGAAATATGCACCTCCTTTAATGGACACCCCTTCCTTACATATGTGTCAAAATGGAATTATTATACCCAAAATATCTCATATTTTTAATATTGCTCATAGTTTTTTACTAATAAACCTTGTACATTTGCAACTCTTCATCTTATGTGAGCATTTACTCATTTTTGGATACCCAAAATATCTCATATTTTTGATATTACTCATAGTTTCTTACTAATAAACCTTGTACATAGTCAACTCTTCATCTTATGTGAGCATTTACTCATTTTTGGGTATCTTCTTTTACAAATTGGATTTATCTCCTCCCTACACATGGATTGATGCTATTGGCCCAAAGGAACCTTAATTGGACCATAATCTAAAATTTTTGAAAATCTAGACCCTTAGGCTAAGGTCCTTTATACCCATTTCCAATTAATTCCAATTGCACATTGCAAAATGCTTTCTGAATTTTTGTTTCAGGGGAATTCATTTTAATAAGATGAGATATTTTTCTATCCAAAAATATTCAAAATCTGAATATTCTCTCTCTAGAATATTTTCTCTCTCTACTCCAAAACAGGCAGAGACAAGATCTCTTATATTTCTGAAGAGGGAATTGATTACAGGGGAATATGCTGGACATTTTGAGAGGCTGGGGAGGAATCTTACATTCTCTCCCACTTGAAAAACGCGAGATGTCCTCATCTCGCAAACTTGGGATAATTTCGCAAGATGCACGAATATGAGACTTAGAGAAAAATTTAATTAAGATTAACCACTGATTAAAAAAGTCTCAAAGAGAGTAAGGGTCAAGACAAGAATAATATTTAAACTTTATTCATTCATGGAACATATACAATAAAGATAGAAGAACTCTTTACACTTCCATAAGCCCGTCCATCATATGATCACAAAAGCACCACTCACAAGCTGCACACGTATAAGGTAACTCATCTATAGGAATAATTCTGTTGGTTATTGCCGTACCTATCTCAGTGGTATGAGGTGATCTAACAAAAGGACCTCTGGTTTCGCTCAGTTTATTACATTTCAACCCATTTTCAGGGGGTCATCGTTTTTCAATCAGAATCCCAATCAATTTATCAGTTCGCAAACAGAATTAAAAATCATATCAACCACATTCAAATTCATCAACTGGATAGCATTAATGCTTATAATTTCAAGCCTTAGATTTACTCGTATATACTGTCGGTGAAGAGCTGCAGTTATACCCTCGGTATATACGGTTAGTCATGATACTTGGAATTATAAGCTAAATACTATCATGTCTAAGCCTCAAGCAAGTCACGGTCACATATAATTGCGGCACTTCCATTTGAAGACCCAATTACTAATTTACGAACTTAGTTTGAATATCAATTTGTATGAATTAAATCACAGAATTATAACCTTTTTGTGCTACTTGATAAATTTTTGACATATTTGATTTTTCAGTTGATCTTTATTAGCCAGTTCGCTCTGATACCAACTGTGAGATCGCTGTCCCCACCAAGATACGGATTCGGGGTACTAGCAGCGGAAGTAGCACTTCTCACGCGGGACAGGGGTCTCACACTCGGGGCCTCATCCACGGATATCCGGACAAGAGACTAATCCGTCGGTTTTTCCAAAACCGAACCCGGAAAAACTTCCCTTACCCGAAAAGCACGGGCGATTCCACCAGGATAACTTTTTACTCTAACGTAGTCAAGATCATTACTGATCACACTGATCCGACTGCACCTATAAAGATACTCGGTCAGATCAAGGAAGAAACTTGCACTTGGATCATTGGGATCAACGCTTTTTTCCCCATCAAGAGGCACAGCCGTTGATTCTATCCATAGAACAATTACTATCCGGGATTTACTTTATCTATCATAATAACAGAAATTGAGTCTCGATTTACGGATCCATCAGTCCAGCCTAAGTCCCATGGGTTAGCCAACCGCCCAACCACTGTAGTGATGGGATCCAATTAAGAATTTGGTTAGGTTTTGTCCCGGGTACCAAGGAAAAGAGTTCCAAGGCCCCCTAGCCGGAAGTTCATGCAAACATAAAATTAGTCACACCACTTACACACCCAATATGAAATTGCCTTTTTCTTAACATCAGCTAACTTTAAAACAATCCTTTAATGAAACCATTATGTCACTGATGACAATCCTCAAAGTCTATGGTTGAATCCTTATTTTCAGTCATTCATTCATCGGTATACTTATGGCATCATTGGCAACCAGAACGCTCACCACCTGTTCACTTAGGGGCCTTTTCCATAGTTCCTAGCTCATAGTAACCGGCAATATATTCATATAATAGAATGGAATCTCCGTGGAAGATCAGCAAGATCAACCCACAGATCCATATAAAAGAGCCATGGACTCATCCGTTGAGGACCAGCAAGGTCAATCAACCAGATCCATGCTCGGTTTCAGAAAACAACTCTTACTCCTTGTTCCAATATCTTCCACGATGCACGTGTGGGTATCTTCAGCGACCCAGAGCCCGAGCACCGTATGGTGAGCACCCTCTAGGATCCTTCGCAGGTGACCTAGCACTTCACTCATAGGCCGCTTCCTTGGTCCCTCATCCACCATACCGGAAGCTCACCATTTAAATCGAACCGCGGCTGGTCAAGACCTCGATCGACCTTGCTACGCGAGACGTTCTCCACTCTCTGTTAGCAGTTGCAACTTTATCAGCTCGGTCTTCATGACCTTAATCCTCAAGACGGTCAAAATGCTTCCCCAGCATTCTTGACATAAAACAGTCATTTACAAACAGTCACAAAATACAGTTTTTATAACGATTTCTCGTCTTTCCACATTATCCACTCTCGGACCACATTACTTATTCCCTATTCCATTCAATGTGTACTCATTCTCATCCATTCACTCATATAGACTACACATTATTTCACATACACATTCACATTCATTATTCTACATACATATCCATGTTCGTACGTCCACATCATACATCCAATTTCACATTCATACATACGCATCTACATGCATACATCTATTTTCACATCCTCATTCATACATCCACATTTTACATACATCCAATTTCACATTCATACATACGCATCTACATGCATACATCTATTTTCACATCCCCATTCATACATCCACATTCACATACATACATCTACATCCGAATCTACATCCATACATCCACATCCACATCTTCATTCACATTCCCATCCATACATCCACATCTACATACATACATCCATTTTCACATCCTCATTCATACATCCACATCCACATACATACATACATCCGTATCTACATCCATACATCCATACTACATCCATTCTCGCCCTAACACATCCCATATACATCTTATCCCATTAGATACACTCTCTACCTCGTCCCATACACATCTTAACACTAACTCATCTTAACACATTCTATCACATCTCATACACCTCTTATCATATCCTATCACATCTCATACACATCTTATCACATCTTATCACATCTCATACACCTCATATCACATCCTATCACTTCCCATACGCATCTTATCACATCTTATCACATCTCATACACCTCTTCTCACATCCTATCACTTCCCATACGCATCTTATCACATATTATCACATCTCATTTAAAAATCAATCTTTTATGCATCTTCTTATGCATAAATTCATTTTAAATAAAAATGACACTTTTGAATTAAAATTCCATCTCTTATGCTGTTCCTATGCATAAACTCAATTTAGATGAGAATTGACACTTTTATGCATCTTCGTATGCATAAATTCAATTTGGATGAGAATAACACTTTTGAATTGATATTCCATTCTTTTATGCATCTTCCTATGCATAAATTCAATTTAGATGAGAATGATGCTTTGAATTTAAAAATCAATCTTTTATACATCTTCTCATGCATAAATTCAATTTGGTAGGAATTACACTTTTAGAATAAAAGAATTTCTCTTATGCATCTAAGTTATGCATAAAATCTATTTATGATGAAAATCACACTTTTAGTATAAAAAGAATATCTTTTATGCATACCTCTATACATGAAATCCAATATGATACAAGTAACACTTTTACAATAAAATAATCAACTTTTATGCATACCTCTATGCATGAAATTCAAATATGATAAAAGTCACACTTTTATAATAAAAGAATCAACTTTTATGCATACCTCGATGCATGAAATCCAAATATGATAAAAGTCACACTTTTATAATAAAATAATCAACTTTTATGCATACCTTTATGCATGAAATCCAAATATGATAAAAGTCACCCTTTTATAATAACATAATCAACTTTTATGCATACCTCTATGCATGAAATCCAAATATGATAAAAGTTACACTTTTATAATAAAATAATCAACTTTTATGCATACCTCTATGCATGAAATCCAAATATGATAAAAGTCACACTTTTATAATAAAATAATCAACTTTTATGCATACCTCTATGCATGCAATCCAAATATGATAAAAGTCACACTTTTATAATAAAATAATCAACTTTTATGCATAGCTCTATGCATGCAATTCAAATATGATAAAAGTCACACTTTTATAATAAAATAATCAACTTTTATGCATACCTCTATGCATGAAATTCAAATATGATAAAAGTCACACTTTTATAATAAAATAATCAACTTTTATGCATACCTCTATGCATGAAATTAAAATATGATAAAAGTCACACTTTTACAATAAAATAATCAACTTTTATGCATACCTCGATGCATGAAATCCAAATATGATAAAAGTCACACTTTTATAATAAAATAATCAACTTTTATGCATACCTTTATGCATGAAATCCAAATATGATAAAAGTCACACTTTTATAATAAAATAATCAACTTTTATGCATACCTCTATGCATGAAATCCAAAAATGATAAAAGTCACACTTTTATAATAAAATAATCAACTTTTATGCATACCTCTATGCATGAAATTCAAATATGATAAAAGTCACACTTTTATAATAAAATAATCAACTTTTATGCATAGCTCTATGCATGAAATCCAAATATGATAAAAGTCACACTTTTATAATAAAATAATGAACTTTTATGCATACCTCTATGCATGAAATCCAAATATGATAAAAGTCACACTTTTATAATAAAATAATGAACTTTTATGCATACCTCTATGCATGAAATCCAAATATAATAAAAGTCACACTTTTATAATAAAATAATCAATTTTTTTGCATACCTCTATGCATGAAATCCAAATATGATAAAAGTCACACTTTTATAATAAAATAATCAACTTTTATGCATACCTCTATGCATGAAATCCAAATATGATAAAAGTAACACTTTTATAATAAAATAATCAACTTTTATGCATACCTCTATGCATGAAATCCAAATATGATAAAAGTAACACTTTTATAATAAAATAATCAACTTTTATGCATACCTCTATGCATGAAATCCAAATATGATAAAAGAAACACTTTTATATTAAAATAATAATTCTTTTATGCATACCTCTATGCATGAAATCCAAATATGATAAAAGAAACACTTTTATATTAAAATAATATTTCTTTTATGCATACCTCTATGCATGAAATCCAAATATGATAAAAGAAACACTTTTATATTAAAATAATAATTCTTTTATGCATACCTCTATGCATGAAATCCAATTATGATAAAAGTAACACTTTTACAATAAAATAATCATCAATTATGCATAACATAAAAATCAATTTCTCCATGATTACAAAATAAAATTCTTTCAATTAATCTAGGATGATAATTCCTAGAATATGGTAGGAAGTTCTCTTTTCATGCTTTGAATAAAATTATTTTATGTGTAATTTTTATTAAAATTTTGCCATAGCTCCGCTACTATGACTGATAAATCTTAATTTATTTTGAAGGATAAAGCTTATCATTAAGAAAATGATTAGAATGATTCCTAATTGGATCATTAACCCAATAATGGGTTGAATCATCAATATTCATGAAATACATAAACTAAAAGCATAGAAAAAAGCCATTGATTTGATCTCAAGCATAGATTAATCTTGGATTAAGGAAAAGCTTTATGAAAAGCTTCATTTGGATTGAGAATGGATCATGAGTATGACCATTTCTTGAGTGAGAGAGAGAAATTACATAAAAACCATTAGAATTAAGCATAAATAAAAATTTATGTAATTCTTAACTATCATTAATCAATTAACTTCAATAGCATTCATCAAATTATGTAACTCTTCACTACCATTCATCAATTAACTTCAATAGCATTCAAAAACTATTCCAATTAAGCTTCTCAAGCTTGAGAGGGGTTGAGAAGAGAGAAACATTGAGAAATTATAGAAAATGATCAAAATTCACTAATTACCTTACAAATTGCTTGATTCTTTGTTCACGCTAGAGGACCCCAACCAATCAATTGGTTAAGTATGTTGATGGAGCCACCAATAGGGATTGAAGAAAGAGGGAAGCTCCAATTCCTTCAATTTAGAGAGAATTTTAGAGAATAGTAGAAATTAGCATTATTTCAGCATAACTCTAGTATAGTAAAATTCTTCTATTTTTTTCAAAGAACTCATGTTCTATTTATAGGAGAGGGAAGCTCTAACCAAAGCTAACTGAATTCTAGAATTTTTCAAATTCAGTTTGGTTGAATTTGGACTAGATTTGGATCTAGTTTGGTTCTTTTTAGATTTGATTTGGTTCCATTTTGATTTGGTTTGATTCAAGAGAGAGGAGAGATAAAAATATCACATTAATTTTGAGTTTAAAACTCATTCAAGCATGTGAAATATGCACCTCCTTTCTAGAGAGAGAATATTCAGATTTTGAATATTTTTGGATAGAAAAATATCTCATCTTATTAAAATGAATTCCCCTGAAACAAAAATTCAGAAAGCATTTTGCAATGTGCAATTGGAATTAATTGGAAATGGGTGTAAAGGACCTTAGCCTAAGGGTCTAGATTTTCAAAAATTTTAGATTATGGTCCAATTAAGGTTCCTTTGGGCCAATAGCATCAATCCATGTGTAGGGAGGAGATAAATCCAATTTGTAAAAGAAGATACCCAAAAATGAGTAAATGCTCACATAAGATGAAGAGTTGACTATGTACAAGGTTTATTAGTAAGAAACTATGAGTAATATCAAAAATATGAGATATTTTGGGTATCCAAAAATGAGTAAATGCTCACATAAGATGCAGAGTTGCAAATGTACAAGGTTTATTAATAAAAAACTATGAGCAATATTAAAAATATGAGATATTTTGGGTATAATAATTCCATTTTGACACATATGTAAGGAAGGGCTCCAAAACAGGCAGAGACAAGATCTCTTATATTTCTGAAGAGGGAATTGATTACAGGGGAATATGCTGCACATTTTGAGAGGCTCGGGAGGAATCTTACATTCTCTCCCACTTGAAAAACGCGAGATGTCCTCATCTCGTAAACTTGGGATAATTTCGCAAGATGCACGAATATGAGACTTAGAGAAAAATTTAATTAAGATTAACCACTAATTAAAAAAGTCTCAAAGAGAGTAAGGGTCAAGACAAGAACAATATTTAAACTTTATTCATTCATGGAACATATACAATAAAGATAGAAGAACTCTTTACACTTCCATAAGCCCGTCCATCATATGATCACAAAAGCAGCCCTCACAAGCTGCGCACGTATAAGGTAACTCATCTATAGGAATAATTCTGTTGGTTATTGCCGCACCTATCTCAGTGGTATGAGGTGATCTAACAAAAGGACCTCTGAGAGGCAAACCAAAAACGGGGTAAAGGCATATCTTCTGATGAGGAAGAAAACACGACAGTAAGAAGATCCGCTCAGAAAACCCAAGATGTCTTGATCTCATGACGCAGTAGTATCGGGGACCCAAACCCAAAGCTTCAATAACCATGGCCAAGCGGACATTGTTACAAAAGTGCTGCTGACCCCAGGGTGTTACCCTAGTTATATCTTGATAGGTTCGCCATTTAGTCTGAGCTACAGAAGTTCCTAAGTGAGGAAAAAGTGAGGGCTCATACTGTTCTGTAAAATCCTTCTTCACAGACTCGCTTGCATCTTGAAGGTGAGAAATCATCATGGATAAAACTAATTCCTGTTGCCAAGCCATGAAGGAGATTAAGAAAGAAAGGAGATCGATGGAAGTAAGATTACTGTGAGCGACAAGTAAAAGTTACGACTTATATAAAGGAAGGAGCTAGCGTAACTTAGAAGCCAACGGTATCTTGCCACTGAAGTTTTACCATCTTTCCATGATTTGGGTTTGGCACATATTTCTATAGAAGGCATTAAGAACTTTGAGATGAGGAGATAAAAGAAGTTCGTAGGCTAAGTCACTTACTTTCTTTGGTCCACAATATCTGGGAGATAACTACTTATACTCCCCAAGAGATAAAGAACTTCTTTTGGTCCGTACTCAATGAAGACCATATCTGCTTCTTTGAATTTCCTTACTGTCCTCTTCTTATCTGTATATTGTTTCTTTCGATCCTGCACAGCATTTATATCTTTATGAATTGCCTGCATTTATTGCTCTATGTCGCCAAGCATTTGACTGGTCATCTCGACCCTAATCAATGGTTCGGACCTGGTTAATGGAGTTAAGCAATCTTGTCCGAGACGGACCCTGATTAGATTGGTATGAAGGAATTGGTCTCTGAATTTGGGTTCTAGATTTCCATGTGCCCTTATCATGGTAGGAGTCGGCAGTCTTTTAACTGATGACCAAACCTTGGCATCCAAAACATCGGTTCTCACTTCTGAACTCATCGTTCTGAATCCTAAAAACAGGTGGGCTCTTGAGAAGTATTCTGGGGAAAGTGTCTTCCCTTTTTAAACAGAATCTTTCTTTTATTTTAGAGAGGGAAGGGAGATTCTTACTCTTGCATACCTCGAAGGCTGGGGAGAAATCTTACATTCTACCCCACTTAAAAAGTGCGAGATGTCCTCATCTCGCAAAGTAGAGGACAACTCTTTTTCTTAAGATCCAATTTATTCTAGGGTTCCTTATATTCTGGTCAACCCAACAGAATACGGGGATAATTATCCCTTAAATAGAACTCATCATTAAATAACAATTCATTCAAATCATATCATTCATCTCTTTAACACGATAATGGTCCATTAGACCGAAAAATTTCTTCATGAACATTCCTCCACGAAAATTTCAGACAAGTAAGTTCTCAATTTGTCATCCCTTAACTTGATCTACCATGTCAAGTGTTAACAGTAGCAATTTGACAACACAATCCACTAATCTCATAGTGATTTGCTGAAATCATTATCATCATACTAGTTATGAATATCATCACAGGAACTCGTCCCAATCATCCACATTGTGGTTTCGCTCAGTTTATTACATTTCAACCCATTTTCAGGGGTCATCGTTTTTCAATCAGAATCCTAATCAATTTATCAGTTCGCAAACAGAATTAAAAATCATATCAACCACATTCAAATTCATCAACTGGATAGCATTAATGCTTATAATTTCAAGCCTTAGATTTACTCGTATATACTGTCGATGAGTAGTGTTGCAGTTATACCCTCGGTATATACGGTTAGTCATGATACTTGGAATTATAAGGTAAATACTATCATGTCTAAGCCTCAAGCAAGTCACGGTTATATATAATTGCGGTACTTCCATTTGAAGATCCAATTACTAATTTACGAACTTAGTTTGAATATCAATTTGTATGAATTAAATCATACAATTATAACCTTTTTGTGCTACTTGATAAATTTTTGACATATTTGGTTTTTCAGTTGATCTTTATTAGCCAATTCGCTCTGATACCAACTGTGAGATCCCTGTCCCCACCAAGCAACGGATTCGGGGTACTAGCAGCGAAAGTGGCACTTCTCGCGCGGGACAGGGGTCTCACACTCGCTCGGGGCCTCATCCACGGATATTCGGACAAGAGACTAATCCGTCGGTTTTTCCAAAACGGAACCCGGGGAAACTTCCCTTACCTGGAAAGCACGGGTGATTCCACCAAGATAACTTTTTACTCTAACGTAGTCAAGATCATTACTGATCACGCTGATCCGACTGCACCTATAAAGATACTCGGTCAGATCAAGGAAGAAACTTGCACTTGGATCATTGGGATCAACGCTTTTTTCCCCATCAAGAGGCACAGCCGTTGATTCCTATCCATAGAACAATTACTATCCGGGATTTACTTTATCTATCATAATAACAGAAATTGAGTCTCGATTTACGGATCCATCAGTCCAGCCTAAGTCCCATGGGTTAGCCAACCGCCCAACCACTGTAGTGATGGGATCCAATGAAGAATTTGGTTAGGTTTTGTCCCGGGTACCAAGGAAAAGAGTTCCAAGGCCCTCTAGCCGGAAGTTCATGCAAACATAAAATTAGTCACACCACTTACACACCCAATATGAAATTGCCTTTTTCTTTACATCAGCTAACTTTAAAACAATCCTTTAATGAAACCATTATGTCACTGATGACAATCCTCAAAGTCTATGGTTGAATCCTTATTTTCAGTCATTCATTCATCGGTATACTTATGGCATCATTGGCAACCAGAACGCTCACCACCTGTTCACTCAGGGGCCTTTTCCATAGTTCCTAGCTCATAGTAACCGACAATATATTCATATAATAGAATGGAATCTCCGTGGAAGATCAGCAAGATCAACCCACAGATCCATATAAAAGAGCCATGGACTCATCCGGGACCAGCAAGGTCAATCAACCAGATCCATGCCCGGTTTCAGAAAACAACTCTTACTCCTTGTTCCAATATCTTCCACGACGCACGTGTGGGTATCTTCGGCAACCCAGAGCCCGAGCACCGTATGGTGAGCATCCTCTAGGATCCTTCGCAGGTGACCTAGCGCTTCACTCATAGGCTGCTTCCTTGGTCCCTCATCCACCAAACCGGAAGCTCACCATTAAAATCGAACCGCGGCTGGTCAAGACCTCGATCGACCTTGCATTAGGAACTCAATGGAGTCTTCTTGGGCCCTTTAATTTGCCATGAGGTTATGGAAACGTTTAACTTTTTGACAAATAGGAGCTTGCCATGTAAGCAAAAACCATTGGTTTGTAAGAGAGGTGTAAGAGTGGTCAAAGGGTGCACTTTTTCCCCCAAAAGGGGGGGGGGGGGGGGCAATTTTACAATTTTCGGACCTCCATAACTTCTACATACAAGCTCCGATCTGAGCGGAGATTACAGATCCGTGATCTACGCATCAAGAGCTTTCCATAGATATGTTACATGATATGGTTTTATCCGCTAGATTTTAAATTCCATTTTCCCCCCCAAATTCAAATTCGAATAAAGTAGCCGTTTTGAAGCTTCAAATTAGAAAACGTTTCTTCTTAAGAGAAAAGGTTTGACTTCCTTAAACTGCCAAATAAAAGGGCCCAAGAAGACTCCATTGAGTTCCTAATGCTACGCGAGACGTCCTCCATTGACTCTCCGTCCAGCAGTTGCAACTTTATCAATTCGGTCTTCATGACCTTATTCCTCAAGACAGTCAAAATGCTTCCCCAGCATTCTTGACATAAAACAGTCATTTACAAACAGTCACAAAATAGAGTTTTTATAACGAACTCTCGTCTTTCCACATTATCCACTCTCGGACCACATTACTTATTCCCTATTCCATTCAATGTGTACTCATTCTCATCCATTCACTCATATAGACTACACATTATTTCACATACACATTCACATTCATTATTCTACATACATATCCATGTTCGTACGTCCACATCATACATCCAATTTCACATTCATACATACGCATCTACATGCATACATCTATTTTCACATCCTCATTCATACATCCACATTATACATACATCCAATTTCACATTCATACATACGCATCTACATGCAACATCTATTTTCACATCCCCATTCATACATCCACATTCGCATACATACATCTACATCCATACATCCACATCCACATCTTCATTCACATTCACATCCATACATCCACATCTACATACATACATCCATTTTCACATCCTCATTCATACATCCACATCCACATACATACATACATCCGTATCTACATCCATACATCCATACTACATCCATTCTCGCCCTAACAGATCCCATATACATCTTATCCCATCAGATACACTCTCTACCTCGTCCCATACACATCTTAACACATCCTAACTCATCTTAACACATTCTATCACATCTCATACACCTCTTATCATATCCTATCACATCTCATACACATCTTATCACATCTTATCACATCTCATACACCTCATATCACATCCTATCACTTCCCATACGCATCTTATCACATCTTATCACATCTCATACACCTCTTCTCACATCCTATCACTTCCCATACGCATCTTATCACATATTATCACATCTCATTTAAACATTTTATGCATCTTCCTATGTATAGATTGATTTTAAATGAAAATGACACTTTTGAATTAAAATTCCATCTCTTATGCATCTTCCTATGCATAAACTCAATTTAGATGAGAATTGACACTTTTGAATTAAAAATCCATCTTTTATGCATCTTCCATGCATAAATTCAATTTGGATGAGAATAACACTTTTGAATTGAAATTCCATTCTTTTATGCATCTTCCTATGCATAAATTCAATTTAGGTGAGAATGACGCTTTGAATTTAAAAATCAATCTTTTATACATCTTCTTATACATAAATTCAATATGGTAGAAATTACACTTTTAGAATAAAAGAATTTCTCTTATGCATCTAAGTTATGCATAAAAACACTTTTATAATAAAATAATCAACTTTTATGCATACCTCTATGCATGAAATCCAAATATGATAAAAGTCACACTTTTATAATAAAATAATCAACTTTTATGCATACCTCTATGCATGACATCCAAATATGATAAAAGTCACACTTTTATAATAAAATAATCAACTTTTATGCATACCTCTATGCATGAAATCCAAATATGATAAAAGTCACACTTTTATAATAAAATAATCAACTTTTATGCATACCTCTATGCATTAAATCCAAATATGATAAAAGAAACACTTTTATAATAAAATAATCAACTTTCATGCATACCTCTATGCATGAAATCCAAATATGATAGAAGTCACACTTTTATAATAAAGTAATCAACTTTTATGCATACCTCTATGTATGAAATCCAAATATGATAAAAGTAACACTTTTATAATAAAATAATCAACTTTTATGCATACCTCTATGCATGAAATCCAAATATGATAAAAGTAACACTTTTATAATAAAATAATCAACTTTTATGCATACCTCTATGCATGAAATCCAAATATGATAAAAGTAACACTTTTATAATAAAATAATCAACTTTTATGCATACCTCTATGCATGAAATCCAAATATGATAAAAGAAACACTTTTATATTAAAATAATAATTCTTTTATGCATACCTCTATGCATGAAATCCAAATATGATAAAAGAAACACTTTTATATTAAAATAATAATTCTTTTATGCATACCTCTATGCATGAAATCCAAATATGATAAAAGAAACACTTTTATATTAAAATAATAATTCTTTTATGCATACCTCTATGCATGAAATCCAATTATGATAAAAGTAACACTTTTACAATAAAATAATCATCAATTATGCATAACATAAAAATCAATTTCTCCATGATTACAAAATAAAATTCTTTCAATTAATCTAGGATGATAATTCCTAGAATATGGTAGGAAGTTCTCTTTTCATGCTTTGAATAAAATTATTTTATGTGTAATTTTTATAAAAATTTTGCCATAGCTCCGCTACTATGACTGATAAATCTCAATTTATTTTGAAGGATAACGCTTATCATTAAGAAAATGATTAGAATGATTCCTAATTGGATCACTAACCCAATAATGGATTGAATCATCAATATTCATGAAATACATAAACTAAAAGCATAGAAAAAAGCCATTAATTTGATCTCAAGCATAGATTAATCTTGGATTAAGGAAAAGCTTTATGAATAGCTTCATTTGGATTGAGAATGGATCATGAGTATGACCATTTCTTGAGTGAGAGAGAGAAATTACATAAAAACCATTAGAATTAAGCATAAATGAAAATTTATGTAATTCTTAACTATCATTAATCAATTAACTTCAATAGCATTCATTAAATTATGTAACTCTTCACTACCATTCATCAATTAACTTCAATAGCATTCAAAAACTATTCCAATTAAGCTTCTCAAGCTTGAGAGGGGTTGAGAAGAGAGAAACATTGAGAAATTATAGAAAATGATCAAAATTCACTAATTACCTTACAAATTGCTTGATTCTTTGTTCACGCTAGAGGACCCCAACCAATCAATTGGTTAAGTATGTTGATGGAGCCACCAATGGGGATTGAAGAAAGAGGGAAGCTCCAATTTCTTCAATTTGGAGAGAATTTTAGAGAATAGTAGAAATTAGCATTATTTCAGCATAACTCTAGTATAGTAAAATTCTTCTATTTTTTTCAAAGAACTCATGTTCTATTTATAGGAGAGGGAAGCTCTAACCAAAGCTAACTGAATTCTAGAATTTTCCAAATTCAGTTTGGTTGAATTTGGACTAGATTTGGATCTAGTTTGGTTCCTTTTAGATTTGATTTGGTTCCATTTTGATTTGGTTTGATTCAAGAGAGAGGAGAGATAAAAATATCACATTAATTTTGAGTTTAAAACTCATTCAAGAATGTGAAATATGCACCTCCTTTAATGGACTCCCCTTCCTTACATATGTGTCAAAATGGAATTATTATACCCAAAATATCTCATATTTTTAATATTGCTCATAGTTTTTTACTAATAAACCTTGTACATTTTGCAACTCTTCATCTTATGTGAGCATGTACTCATTTTTGGATACCCAAAATATCTCATATTTTTCATATTACTCATAGTTTCTTACTAATAAACCTTATACATAGTCAACTCTTCATCTTATGTGAGCATTTACTCATTTTTGGGTATCTTCTTTTAAAAATTGGATTTATCTCCTCCCTACACATGGATTGATGCTATTGGCCCAAAGGAACCTTAATTGGACCATAATCTAAATTTTTTGAAAATCTAGACCCTTAGGCTAAGGTCCTTTATACCCATTTCCAATTAATTCCAATTGCACATTGGAAAATTCTTTCTGAATTTCTGTTTCAGGGGAATTTATTTTAATAAGATGAGATATTTTTCTATCCAAAAATATTCAAAATCTGAATATTCTCTCTCTAGAATATTTTCTCTCTCTATTCCAAAACAGGCAAAGACAAGATCTCTTATATTTTTGAAGAGGGAATTGATTACAGGGGAATATGCTGGACATTTTGAGAGGCTGGGGAGGAATCTTACATTCTCTCCCACTTGAAAGACGTGAGATGTCCTCATCTCGCAAACTTGGGATAATTTCGCAAGATGCACGAATATGAGACTTAGAGAAAAATTTAATTAAAATTAACCACTAATTAAAAAAGTCTCAAAGAGAGTAAGGGTCAAGACAAGAACAATATTGAAACTTTATTCATTCATGGAACATATACAATAAAGATAGAAGAACTCTTTACACTTCCATAAGCCCGTCCATCATATGATCACAAAAGCAGCACTCACAAGCTGCGCACGTATAAGGTAACTCATCTATAGGAATAATTCTGTTGGTTATTGCCGCACCTATCTCAGTGGTATGAGGTAATCTAACAAAAGGACCTCTGAGAGGCAAACCAAAAACGGGGTAAAGGCATATCTTCTGATGAGGAAGAAAACACGCCAGTAAGAAGACCCGCTCAGAAAACCCAAGATGTCTTGATCTCATGACGCAGTAGTATCGGGGACCCAAACCCAAAGCTTCAATAACCATGGCCAAGCGGACATTGTTACAAAAGTGCTGCTGACCCTAGGGTGTTACCCTAGTTATATCTTGATAGGTTTGCCATTTAGTCTGAGCTACAGAAGTTCCTAAGTGAGGAAAAAGTGAGCGCTCATACTATTCTGTAAAATCCTTCTTCACAGACTCGCTTGCATCTTGAAGGTGAGAAATCATCATGGATAAAACTAATTCCTGTTGCCAAGCCATGAAGGAGATTAAGAAAGAAAGGAGATCGATGGAAGTAAGATTACTGTGAGCGACAAGTAAAAGTTACGACTTATATAAAGGAAGAAGCTAGCGTAACTTAGAAGCCAACGGTATCTTGCCACTGAAGTTTTACCATCTTTCCATGATTTGGGTTTGGCACATACTTCTATAGAAGGCATTAAGAACTTTGAGATGAGGAGATAAAAGAAGTTCGTAGGCTAAGTCACTTACTTTCTTTGGTCCACAATATCTGGGAGATAACTACTTATACTCCCCAAGAGATAAAGAACTTCTTTTGGTCCGTACTCAATGAAGACCATATCTGCTTCTTTGAATTTCCTTACTCTCCTCTTCTTATCTGTATATTGTTTCTTTTGATCCTGCACAGCGTTTATATCTTTATGAATTGCCTGCATTTATTGCTCTATGTCGCCAAGCATTTGACTGGTCATCTCGACCCTAATCAATGGTTCGGACGACCTGGTTAATGGAGTTAAGCAATCTTGTCCGAGAGACGGACCCTGATTAGATTGGTATGAAGGAATTGGTCTCTGAATTTGGGTTCTAGACTTCCCTGTGCCCTTATCATGGTAGGAGTCGGGCAGTCTTTTAACTTATGACCAAAACCTTGGCATCCAAAACATCGGTTCTCACTTCTGAACTCATCGTTCTGAATCCTTAAAACAGGTGGGCTGCTGAGAAGTATTCTGGGAAAAGTGTCTTCCCTTTTTAAACAGAATCTTTCTTTTATTTTAGAGAGGGAAGGGAGATTCTTACTCCTGCATACCTCGAAGGCTGGGGAGAAATCTTACATTCTACCCCACTTAAAAAGTGCGAGATGTCCTCATCTCGCAAAGTAGAGGACAACTCTTTTTCTTAAGATCCAATTTATTCTAGGGTTCCTTATATTCTGGTCAACCCAACAGAATACGGGGATAATTATCCCTTAGATAGAACTCATCATTAAATAACAATTCATTCAAATCATATCATTCATCTCTTTAACACGATAATGGTCCATTAGACCGAAAAATTTCTTCATGAACATTCCTCCACGAAAATTTCAGACAAGTAAGTTCTCAATTTGTCATCCCTTAACTTGATCTACCATGTCAAGTGTTAACAGTAGCAATTTGACAACACAATCCACTAATCTTATAGTGATTTGCTGAAATCATTATCATCATACTAGTTATGAATATCATCAAAGGAACTCGTCCCAATCATCCACATTGTGGTTTCGCTCAGTTTATTACATTTCAATCCATTTTCAGGGGGTCATCGTTTTTCAATCAGAATCCCAATCAATTTATCAGTTCGCAAACAGAATTAAAAATCATATCAACCACATTCAAATTCATCAACTGGATAGCATTAATGCTTATAATTTCAAGCCTTAGATTTACTCGTATATACTGTCGGTGAAGAGCTGTAGTTATACCCTCGGTATATACGGTTAGTCATGATACTTGGAATTATAAGGTAAATACTATCATGTCTAAGCCTCAAGCAAGTCACGGTTACATATAATTGCGGTACTTCCATTTGAAGACCCAATTACTAATTTACGAACTTAGTTTGAATATCAATTTGTATGAATTAAATCACAGAATTATAATCTTTTTGTGCTACTTGATAAATTTTTGACATATTTGGTTTTTCAGTTGATCTTTATTAGCCAATTCCCTCTAATACCAACTGTGAGATCCCTGTCCCCACCAAGCAACGGATTCGGGGTACTAGTAGCGGAAGTAGCACTTCTCGCGCGGGACAGGGGTCTCACACTCGGGGCCTCATCCACGGATATCCGGACAAGAGACTAATCCATCGGTCTTTCCAAAACCGAACCCGGAAAAACTTCCCTTACCCGGAAAGCACGGGCAATTCCACCAGGATAACTTTTTACTCTAACGTAGTCAAGATCATTACTGATCACACTGATCCGACTGCACCTATAAAGATACTCGGTCAGATCAAGGAAGAAACTTGCACTTGGATCATTGGGATCAACGCTTTTTTCCCCATCAAGAGGCACAGCCGTTGATTCCTATCCATAGAACAATTACTATCCGGGATTTACTTTATCTATCATAATAACAGAAATTAAGTCTCGATTTACGGATCCATCAGTCCAGCCTAAGTCCCATGGGTTAGCCAACCGCCCAACCACTGTAGTGATGGGATCCAATTAAGAATTTGGTTAGGTTTTGTCCCGGGTTCCAAGGAAAAGAGTTCCAAGGCCCCCTAGCCGGAAGTTCATGCAAACATAAAATTAGTCACACCACTTACACACCCAATATGAAATTGCCTTTTTCTTAACATCAGCTAACTTTAAAACAATCCTTTAATGAAACCATTATGTCACTGATGACAATCCTCAAAGTCTATGGTTGAATCCCTATTTTCAGTCATTCATTCATCGGTATACTTATGGCATCATTGGCAACCAGAACGCTCACCACCTGTTCACTCAGGGGCCTTTTCCATAGTTCCTAGCTCATAGTAACCGGCAATATATTCATATAATGGAATGGAATCTCCGTGGAAGATCAGCAAGATCAACCCACAGATCCATATAAAAGAGCCATGGACTCATCCGTTGAGGACCAGCAAGGTCAATCAACCAGATCCATGCCCGGTTTCAGAAAACAACTCTTACTCCTTGTTCCAATATCTTCCACGACGCACGTGTGGGTATCTTTGGCGACCCAGAGCCCGAGCACCGTATGGTGAGCACCCTCTAGGATCCTTCGCAGGTGACCTAGCGCTTCACTCATAGGCCGCTTCCTTGGTCCCTCATCCACCATACCGGAAGCTCACCATTTAAATCGAACCGCGGGGCTGGTCAAGACCTCGATCGACCTTGCTACGCGAGACGTCCTCCATTGACTCTCCGTCAGCAGTTGCAACTTTATCAGTTCGGTCTTCATGACCTTAATCCTCAAGACGGTCAAAATGCTTCCCCAGCATTCTTGACATAAAACAGTCATTTACAAACAGTCACAAAATACAGTTTTTATAACGAACTCTCGTCTTTCCACATTATCCACTCTCGGACCACATTACTTATTCCCTATTCCATTCAATGTTGTGTACTCATTCTCATCCATTCACTCATATAGACTACACATTATTTCACATACACATTCACATTCATTATTCTACATACATATCCATGTTCGTACGTCCACATCATACATCCGATTTCACATTCATACATACGCATCTACATGCATACATCTATTTTCACATCCTCATTCATACATCCACATTATACATACATCCAATTTCACATTCATACATACGCATCTACATGCATACATCTATTTTCACATCCCCATTCATACATCCACATTCACATACATACATCTACATCCGAATCTACATCCATACATCCACATCCACATCTTCATTCACATTCACATCCATACATCCACATCTACATACATAAATCCATTTTCACATCCTCATTCATACATCCACATCCACATACATACATACATCCGTATCTACATCCATACATCCATACTACATCCATTCTCGCCCTAACACATCCCATATACATCTTATCCCATCAGATACACTCTCTACCTCGTCCCATACACATCTTAACACATCCTAACTCATCTTAACACATTCTATCACATCTCATACACCTCTTATCATATCCTATCACATCTCATACACATCTTATCACATCTTTTCACATCTCATACACCTCTTATCACATCCTATCACTTTCCATACGCATCTTATCACATCTTATCACATCTTATCACATCTCATACACCTCTTCTCACATCCTATCACTTCCCATACGCATCTTATCACATATTATCACATCTCATTTAAAAATCAATCTTTTATACATCTTCCTATGCATAAATTCATTTTAAATGAAAATGACACTTTTGAATTAAAATTCCATCTCTTATGCATCTTCCTATGCATAAACTCAATTTAGATGAGAATTGACACTTTTGAATTAAAAATCCATCTTTTATGCATCTTCCTATGCATAAATTCAATTTGGATGAGAATAACACTCTTGAATTGAAATTCCATTCTTTTATGCATCTTCCTATGCATAAATTCAATTTAGATGAGAATGACGCTTTGAATTTAAAAATCAATCTTTTATACATCTTCTTATGCATAAATTCAATTTGGTAGGAATTACACTTTTAGAATAAAAGAATTTCTCTTATGCATCTAAGTTATGCATAAAATCCATTTATGATGAAAATCACACTTTGAGTATAAAAAGAATATCTTTTATGCATACCTCTATACATGAAATCCAATATGATAAAAGTAACACTTTTACAATAAAATAATCAACTTTTATGCATACCTCTATGCATGAAATCCAAATATGATAAAAGTCACACTTTTATAATAAAATAATCAACTTTTATGCATACCTCGATGCATGAAATCCAAATATGATAAAAGTCACACTTTTATAATAAAATAATCAACTTTTATGCATACCTCTATGCATGAAATCCAAATATGATAAAAGTCACACTTTTATAATAAAATAATCAACTTTTATGCATACCTCTATGCATGAAATCCAAATATGATAAAAGTCACACTTTTATAATAAAATAATCAACTTTTATGCATACCTCTATGCATGAAATCCAAATATGATAAAAGTCACACTTTTATAATAAATTAATCAACTTTTATGCATACCTCTATGCATGAAATCCAAATATGATAAAAGTCACACTTTTATAATAAAATAGTCAATTTTTATACATACCTCTATGCATGAAATCCAAATATGATAAAAGTAACACTTTTATAATAAAATAATCAACTTTTATGCATACCTCTATGCATGAAATCCAAATATGATAAAAGTAACACTTTTATAAAAAAATAATCAACTTTTATGCATACCTCTATGCATGAAATCCAAATATGATAAAAGTAACACTTTTATATTAAAATAATAATTCTTTTATGCATACCTCTATGCATGAAATCCAAATATGATAAAAGAAACACTTTTATATTAAAATAATAATTCTTTTATGCATACCTCTATGCATGAAATCCAAATATGATAAAAGAAACACTTTTATATTAATATAATAATTCTTTTATGCATACCTCTATGCACGAAATCCAAATATGATAAAAGAAACACTTTTATATTAAAATAATAATTCTTTTATGCATACCTCTATGCATGAAATCCAATTATGATAAAAGTAACACTTTTACAATAAAATAATCATTAATTATGCATAACATAAAAATCAAGTTCTCCATGATTACAAAATAAAATTCTTTCAATTAATCTAGGATGATAATTCTTAGAATATAGTAGAAAGTTCTCTTTTCATGCTTTGAATAAAATTATTTTATGTGTAATTTTTATTAAAATTTGCCATAGCTCCGCTACTATGATTGATAAATCTCAATTTATTTTGAAGGATAAAGCTTATCATTAAGAAATGATTAGAATGATTCCTAATTGGATCATTAACCCAGTAATGGGTTGAATCATCAATATTCATGAAATACATAAACTAAAAGCATAGAAAAAAGCCATTAATTTGACCTCAAGCATAGATTTATCTTGGATTAAGGAAAAGCTTTATGAAAAGCTTCATTTGGATTGAGAATGGGTCATGAGTATGACCATTTCTTGAGTGAGAGAGAGAAATTACATAAAAACCATTAGAATTAAGCATAAATGAAAATTTATGTAATTCTTAACTATCATTAATCAATTAACTTCAATAGCATTCATCAAATTATGTAACTCTTCACTACCATTCATCAATTAACTTTAATAGCATTCAAAAACTATTCCAACTAAGCATCTCAAGCTTGAGAGGGGTTGAGAAGAGAGAAACATTGAGAAATTATAGAAAATGATCAAAATTCACTAATTACCTTACAAATTCCTTGATTCTTTGTTCACGCTAGAGGACCCGAACCAATCAATTGGTTAAGTATGTTGATGGAGCCACCAATGGGGATTGAAGAAAGAGGAAAGCTCCAATTTCTTCAATTTGGAGAGAATTTTAGAGAATAGTAGAAATAAGCATGATTTCAGCACAACTCTAGTATAGTAAAATTCTTCTATTTTTTCAAAGAATTCATGTTCTATCTATAGGAGAGGGAAGCTCTAACCAAAGCTAACTGAATTCTAGAATTTTCCAAATTCAATTTGGTTGAATTTGGACTAGATTTGGATCTAGTTTGGTTCCTTTTAGATTTGATTTGGTTCCATTTTGATTTGGTTTGATTCAAGAGAGAGGAGAGATAAAAATATCACATTAATTTTGAGTTTAAAACTCATTCAAGCATGTGAAATATGCACCTCCTTTAATGGACTCCCCTTCCTTATATATGTGTCAAAATGGAATTATTATACCCAAAATATCTCATATTTTTAATATTGCTCATAGTTTTTTACTAATAAACCTTGTACATTTTCAACTCTTCATCTTATGTGAGCATTTACTCATTTTTGGATACCCAAAATATCTCATATTTTTGATATTACTCATAGTTTCTTACTAATAAACCTTGTACATAGTCAACTCTTCATCTTATGTGAGCATTTACTCATTTTTGGGTATCTTCTTTTACAAATTGGATTTATCTCCTCCCTACACATGGATTGATGCTATTGGCCCAAAGGAACCTTAATTGGACCATAATCTAAATTTTTTGAAAATATAGACCCTTAGGCTAAGGTCCTTTATACCCATTTCCAATTAATTCTAATTGCACATTGAAAAATTCTTTCTGAATTTCTGTTTCAGGGGAATTCATTTTAATAAGATGAGATATTGTTCTATCCAAAAATATTCAAAATCTGAATATTCTCTCTCTAGAATATTTTCTCTCTCTATTCCAAAACAGGCAGAGACAAGATCTCTTATATTTCTGAAGAGGGAATTGATTACAGGGGAATATGCTGGACATTTTGAGAGGCTAGGGAGAAATCTTACATTCTCTCCCACTTGAAAGACACGAGATGTCCTCATCTCGCAAACTTGGGATAGTTCGCAAGATGCACGAATATGAGACTTAGAGAAAAATTTAATTAAGATTAACCACTAATTAAGAAAGTCTCAAAGAGAGTAAGGGTCAAGACAAGAACAATATTTAAACTTTATTCATTCATGGAACATATACAATAAATATAGAACTCTTTACACTTCCATAAGCCCGTCCATCATATGATCTCAAAAGCAGCACTCACAAGCTGCGCACGTATAAGGTAACTCATCTATAGGAATAATTCTGTTGGTTATTGCCGCACCTATCTTAGTGGTATGAGGTGATCTAACAAAAGGACCTCTGAGAGGCAAACCAAAAACGGGGTAAAGGCATATCTTCTGATGAGGAAGAAAACACGCCAGTAAGAAGACCTGCTCAGAAAACCCAAGATGTCTTGATCTCATGACGCAGTAGTATCGGGGACCCAAACCCAAAGCTTCAATAACCATGGCCAAGCGGACATTGTTACAAAAGTGCTGCTGACCCCAGGGTGTTACCCTAGTTATATCTTGATAGGTTCGCCATTTAGTCTAAGCTACAGAAGTTCCTAAGTGAGGAAAAAGTGAGCGCTCATACTGTTCTGTAAAATCCTTCTTCACAGACTCGCTTGCATCTTGAAGGTGAGAAATCATCATGGATAAAACTAATTCCTATTGCCAAGCCATGAAGGAGATTAAGAAAGAAAGGAGATCGATGGAAGTAAGATTACTGTGAGCGACAAGTAAAAGTTACGACTTCTATAAAGGAAGGAGCTAGCGTAACTTAGAAGCCAACGGTATCTTGCCACTGAAGTTTTACCATCTTTCCATGATTTAGGTTTGGCACATATTTCTATAGAAGGCATTAAGAACTTTGAGATGAGGAGATAAAAGAAGTTCGTAGGCTAAGTCACTTACTTTCTTTGGTCCACGATATCTGGGGGATAACTACTTATACTCCCCAAGAGATAAAGAACTTCTTTTGGTCCGTACTCAATGAAGACCATATCTGCTTCTTTGAATTTCCTTACTGTTCTCTTCTTATCTATATATTGTTTCTTTCGATCCTGCGCAGCGTTTATATCTTTATGAATTGCCTGCATTTATTGCTCTATGTCGCTAAGCATTTGACTGGTCATCTTGACCCTAATCAATAGTTCGGACCTGGTTAATGGAGTTAAGCAATCTTGTCCGAGAGACGAACCCTGATTAGATTGGTATGAAGGAATTGGTCTCTGAATTTGGGTTCTAGACTTCCCTGTGCCCTTATCATGGTAGGAGTCGGGCAGTCTGTTAACTGATGACCAAAACCTTGGCATCCAAAACATCGATTCTCACTTCTGAACTCATCGTTCTGAATCGTTAAAACAGGTGGGCTCCTGAGAAGTATTCTGGGGAAAGTGTCTTCCCTTTTTAAATAGAATCTTTCTTTTATTTTAGAGAGGGAAGGGAGATTCTTACTCCTGCATACCTCGAAGGCTGGGGAGGAATCTTACATTCTACCCCACTTAAAAAGTGCGAGATGTCCTCATCTCGCAAAGTAGAGGATAACTCTTTTTCTTAAGATCCAATTTATTCTAGGGTTCCTTATATTCTGGTCAACCCAACAGAATACGGAGATAATTATCCCTTAAATAGAACTCATCATTAAATAACAATTCATTCAAATCATATCATTCATCTCTTTAACACGATAATGGTCCATTAGACCGAAAAATTTCTTCATGAACATTCCTCCACGAAAATTTCAGACAAGTAAGTTCTCAATTTGTCATCCCTTAACTTGATCTACCATGTCAAGTGTTAACAGTAGCAATTTGACAACACAATCCACTAATCTCATAGTGATTTGCTGAAATCATTATCATCATACTAGTTATGAATATCATCACAGGAACTCGTCCCAATCATCCACATTGTGGTTTCGCTCAGTTTATTACATTTCAACCCATTTTCAGGGGTCATCGTTTTTCAATCAGAATCCCAATCAATTTATCAGTTTGGAAACAGAATTAAAAATCATATCAACCACATTCAAATTCATCAACTGGATAGCATTGATGCTTATAATTTCAAGCCTTAGATTTACTCGTATATACACGTGAAGAGCTGCAGTTATACCCTCGGAATATACGGTTAGTCATGATACTTGGAATTATAAGGTAAATACTATCATGTCTAAGCCTCAAGCAAGTCACGATTACATATAGTTACGGTACTTCCATTTGAAGACCCAATTACTAATTTACGAACAATTTTTGACATATTTGGTTTTTCAGTTGATCTTTATTAGCCAATTCGCTCTGATACCAACTGTGAGATCCATGTCCCCACCAAGCAACGGATTCGGGGTACTAGCAGCGGAAGTAACACTTCTCGCGCGGGACAGGGGTCTCACACTCGGGGCCTCATCCATGATATCCAGACAAGAGACTAATCCATCGGTTTTTCCAAAACCAAACCGGGAAAAACTTCCCTTACCCGGAAAGCATGGGCGATTCCACCAGGATAACTTTTTACTCTAACGTAGTCAAGATCATTACTGATCACGCTGATCCGACTGCACCTATAAATATACTCGGTCAGATCAAGGAAGAAACTTGCACTTGGATCATTGGGATCAACGCTTTTTTCCCCATAATGATTCCTATCCATAAAACAATTACTATCCGGGATTGACTTTATCTATCATAATAACAGAAATTGAGTCTCGATTTACGGATCCATCAGTCCAGCCTAAGTCCCATGGGTTAGCCAATCACCCAACCACTGTAGTGATGGGATCCAATTAAGAATTTGGTTAGGTTTTGTCCCGCATAACAAGGAAAAGAGTTCCAAGGTCCCCTAGCCGGAAGTTCATGCAAACATAAAATTAGTCACACCACCTACACACCCAATATGAAATTGCCTTTTTCTTAACATTAGCTAACTTTAAAACAATCCTTTAATGAAACCATTATGTCACTGATGACAATCCTCAAAGTCTATGGTTGAATCCTTATTTTCAGTCATTCATTCATCGGTATACTTATGGCATCATTGGCAACCAGAACGCTCACCACCTGTTCACTCAGGGGCCTTTTACATAGTTCCTCGCTCATAGTAACCGGCAATATATTCATATAATAGAATGGAATCTCCGTGGAAGATCAGCAAGATCAACCCACAGAATTATTGGATATTTTATTTAAATTCAAAGATAAATTTTAGATAAATTTATTTTATCTATGAGAAATAATGAAATGGTAAAAGAGGAATTCCTATGACATTTGAAATTCCATCATTTAGATGGGAAAAGAGAAATTCCTAGCATATTGGAATTATTAGATATTTTATTTAAATTCAAAGATAAATTTTAGATAAATTTATTTTATCTATGAGAAATGATTAAATGGTAAAAGAGGAATTCCTATGACATTTGGAATTCCATCATTTAGATGGAGAAAGAGAAATTCCTAGCATATTGAAATTATTGGATATTTTATTTAAATTCAAAGATAAATTTTAAATAAATTTATTTTATCTATGAGAAATATTTAAATGGTAAAAGAGGAATTCCTATGATATTTGGTATGATATTTGGAACTCCATCATTTAGATGGGAAAAGAGAAATTCCTATCATATTGAATTAATGGGTATTTTAGTTTAGATGAAATTATTTTATGAGAAATATTTGATGATAAAAGAGGAATTTCCATGACATTGCAATGCAAATAATTAAATGCAAAAAGAGGAATTCCCATGACATTGCAATGCAAATAATTAAATGCAAAAAGAGAAATTTCCATGGTGTTTGAGATCCAAGAAATTAAATGGGAAGAAGAGAAATTTTAAGTATAATTTAATTTATGATTATTTATCAAAAGTGAAAATATGGGTAGAATTGATTTCTGTAAATCCCATGAATTCTTTTATTCAAAAGAGGAATATTGAATATAATTCAATTGAGGAATTGAGAAGGAATATGAAAATAGTCATCAAGAAAAAGAATCTTTATCTAAGCCAAGCAATTGGTAGCAATTTAGAAAAAGTCCCATTATCGGTATCAAAGTAGAAAAGCTACTAAATGGGGATAGGATGTGATAAGATGTAAATGGGATGCGATAGGATGTGAATGGATGTGATAAGATGTAAATGGGATATGATAGGATGTGAATGGATGTGATAAGATGTAAATGGGATGCGATAGGATGTGAATGGATGTGATAAGATGTAAATGGGATGCGATAGGATGTGAATGGATGTGATAAGATGCAAATGGGATGTGATAAGATGTGATGTAAATGGATGTGGATGTGAATGATGAGATGAGAATGAGAATGAGAAGAGAGGATATGTGAAAGGGTGAGATGGAAAGTAAATGGATGTGGATGTGAATGTGTATGTAAAGAATGGATGTGGATGTGTATGATGTGAATGTGTATGTGAAGAATGGATGTGGATGTGGATGTGAAAGAATGGATGTGGATGTATGTGAAAGAATAGATGTGTATGTGTATGTGAAGAATGGATGTGGATGTGTATGTGAAAGAATGGATGAGATGTGATGGGATGTGAATCAGGATAGATGTGAATGAATGTGATGTGAGGTGAAATGGATGTGATGTGATGTGATGGGGATTGGAGTAGATATGAATGGATCAGATGTGAATGAATGTGATGTGATGAGATGTGGATATGGGTAGATGCGAGTGGATGAGATTTGATGAGGATAAATGAGGAAAGATGTGATGAGATGGAAAATGATGTGATTGGATGAGAATGGAAATATGGGTAGATGCAAGTGGATGATGAGATCTGATGATGAGGATAAATGAGGAAAGATGGAAAATGATGTGATTAGATGAGAATGGGAATACATATGAAATGGATGTAGATTAAATAATGTGGATTGATGTGGAACAATGTGGAAAGACGAGAGTTCATTATAGAAACTGTATTTACGACCTATTTTTAAATGACCGTTTTATGTCAAGAATGCTGGGGAAGCATTTTGACCATCTTGTGAATGAGGTCGTAGAGACCTAACTGATAAAGTTGCAACAGCTGACAGAGAGTCAACGAAGGACGTTTTGCGTAGCAAGGTCGAGCCAAGGTCTTGACCGATTTAAATGGTGAGCTTCCGGTACGGTAGATGAGGGACCAAGGAAGTGGCCTATGAGTGAAGTGCTAGGTGACTTGCGAAGGATCCTAGAGGGTGCTGACCATACGGTGCTTAGGCTCTGGGTTGCCAAAGATACCCACACGTGCGTTGGGAAAGATATTAGAACAAGGAGTAAGAGTTGTTTTCTGAATTTGGGCATGGATCTAGTTGATTGACCTTGCTCCTCAACGGATGAGTCCATGGCTCTTTTATATGGATCTATTGGTTGATCTTGATTATCTTCCATTTTGATTCTTATAAGTGAATAAATTACCAGGTACTATGAGCTAGCAACTATTGAAAAGGCCCCTGAGTGGACAGGTGGTGAGCGTTCTGGTTTTCAATGATGCCATAGGTACACCGATGAAGGAATGATTGGAAATTAGGATTCAACCAGATATTTTGGAGGATTATGATCAGTGACACTATGGTTTCATTAAATGATTGTTTTAAAGACTGTCACAGTTGAATCTGTTTTAAAGACAGCTGAATCTGTGAAAAAGGCAATTTCATATTGGGTGTGTAAGTGGTGTGACTAGCTTTAAGTTTGCATGAGTATCCAGCTAGGGGGCCTGGGAACTCTTTTCCCTAGTACCCAGGACAAAACCTAACCAAATTCCTAATTGGATCCCATCACTACAGTGGTTGAGCGGTTGGCTAATCAATGGGACTAAGGCTGGACTGATGGATCCCTAAAGTGAGACTCAATTCTGTTATGGTACGATAGATGAAGTAAATCCCCGATAAAAATTGTTCTATGGAAAAGAATCAACGGCTGTGCCTCTCAATGAGGAAAAAGCGTTGGTCTCATGATCCCATCCAAGTACAAGTTTCTTCCTTTATCTGACCAAGTGTCTTTATAGGTTTGGTCGGATCAGTTTGGTTATAGTGATGACCTTGACTACGTTAGAGTAAAAATATCTTTGAGGAATCGCCCGTGCTTAGGAGAAGTTTTTTTCGGTTCGGTTTTGGAAGAACCGAGGGATTAGTCTCTTGTCCCGATATCCGTGGTGGGCGAGGCCCTGAGGAGTAAGGGACCCTGCCCCATGTAAGAAGTGCTACTTCCACGGCTAGCACCCCAGAATTCGTTGCTGCGTGGAAGGGATAGGGATCTCTCACCAGACTATCGCATTAGGACATTTTGGAGGTCATTCGTAGGGCCTTGTAAGAAAATAGTCGATTCTTATTTTCTCTCTAGAAAAAATCTTGAAATATTAAAATAAAGAGAATGTAAAAGTCATAAAAGTGTAGTCTCTGAGCTAGAGAGGTAAATTTTCTCCCACGCGGCCGTCTTAAAGTTCATTGGAACCTTCTTTGAAATGATACATTCGAAACTGCAAGAATAAGGTTAGTTCAAGAGGATATTATTGCACGGAAGACAGTTTGGAGGGAATTATAACCTTCATCTCCAATTTCAAAAGACAAATACAAGCCTTCTCTCACCATAACCAGTCCTATTCTTTCACTTTGCATCATATAGTATACTTACTCATTCCGAGAATACTCCAATGGAGAACAACCATGTACACACTCATTCTTTTGAAGAGTCCAATCATGAAAGCATTAAGAGAAAGTACCATCTGCACATTGATCTAGATAGTGCGTATGCGTCCATTCAAAAACGTAGAAGTGGACAACTAATGCTCTCATCAGATGTTAAAGATCATATGAGGTTGTCGGAGAAGCAACACATAGAACTTTGGTGTGATGGCTCCATCTATCCTATTGACCCTTGTACTACTTCACATCCTCCCTTTTCAAATCCCACAACTCTCTTACGTTTTGCAGTAGGTGATGGCGCCACAGGCTTACTAGGATATTGCAAGTCAATTTCTTACATACAAGAAAGAGAAAGACATTATTCATCACAAAACTCAGCAAATGAGCTTCTTGGCTTGTCTGGTGAATGCAAGACACAGAAAAATAGATTGGAAGAACAAGAATGTCAAATCAATAAACTAAGAAGTGACCTCCGCAAATATAGAGAAAAAGACACAATCATTGGACGGTGCATACGGAAAAGAAAGCTTAAAAACGTCAAGAACTTGAGGCTCGGTATTTGGGGCAAACTGAAGAAGAGAATCCAAGCCATAAGGTAAGATTGCACTGAATGCATTCCCATTCACATGTCTTTTGTGCTAGCAATTAATATTATTTTATTTGCTGGGCTTCTTTGGGGTTTACATGTTCTCTATGTTAGTAATGAGTAGTGCTGTATTTGTAGGGTTGTCATACATATCCTAAGACAAAGAGAATATTAATCCCAATCTCAATCCAGCAAAGCAACTAAAACCATTCGTGGACATCAAGAATGGTAAGAGAAATGATAAAATAGAAGAAGTTCAAGGTGGTTCAACGAGATATAGTGGATGAATTTGTAACCAACAATACAGTTTCAGCCCTGTGCGATATTCAATATGCCATGGATTCAAGTGGAGTGAGTCATAAGGGTTATAGTGCCATCTAGAATTCAGTGTCATCCCTCCTTGAGGCCAAAGGCATTAAAGAAAAGCTACTTCCAACACCTACAAAAGTTTGGAGACATAGGGAGGAATTAAACACAGAATAACTTCACTATGTTAGTCACTCATACCACATTGTAGGAGAGTTTAAGGGAGAAGGTGGCAGCATATTCTACAATGAACACAACAATATATTCATGGAATTGGAGCTCTTGAAAAAGAGAATGGTGGAGTTCTATGATATTACATTTGAGGAGGTAAGAGGTGTACTTCAGTTTGTCATCAAACTTGATGAGTGCGAGATTATCAAGGAGAAAAAGACGAAAAGGGTCACAATAACACTTATGAATAGGGCTCTTTGTAATTGTAGTAGGGATGATCCAAAGTATTTTAGTGTGCAGTCCGAGACGAACATCTAGTGGCTAGCTTCATTTGAGGTCAAGAAAGAGGACCATGAATCCTTGTTTTGGGTATTTCATCAGACACATATCCCCAATCTCATCAAAGAACAGATGAATGCAAACACGATGCTCCATGTAGAGAAAAGGGAAGAATTTCAACTCTAATGGCATCTTGCGGGTGATTTGAAGACTCTCAAGTGCTTATTTAATTGTAGCAAAGGGGCCAATGCAAAGTCTCCATGCATTTACTGCATGGACTCCGCAAGGGTGATGGACTCTAAGTGATTGGAGACGACCACCTAACAGACAAAATTTGGATGAGAACTTTAAACCAGTGTTTGAGATTCCTCTTTCCAATGTTGTATCATAGAGAAATTGGTATATCTCTACATTGGTTTTGCTTGGAAGATCAAGAATGTAGCAGAGAGGAAAGAAGCCATCAGTGCATTGGAGAAGGTGCTATAAGAAATTAGACTACATGGAGGTAATGTCCAGATTCTGAAGGACACTAAAAGTCATCAAATGAAAAGGAAGTTCCAATGAAGCCCTCCACCATTGGAGGTGTTAAGGAAAGAAGATTTTTTTCCAAGCGAATGAATAATCAACAACACAAACTTACAAAGTTAGGAAAGCAATATAAAACAACCTACACAAGTCGAATCGAATACCAATAGTGGAAAAAGCTTCATAATGCAGTGAAAGACCATGAAGGTGCTTGAAGGAATGTCAAAGCAGATGTTTGGCATTCAATTGATACTCTGTTCCAAATGTGTGAGAAAGTCAACTACTCCCAGCAAGACAAAAAGAGCTTTCAAGACAACTTGTAACAAGCACTCAAAAAAGCATTCAGAGCTGCTTGGATTGACACAACATTACACACTATATGGTATGTTTCTAGCTTACTCTTGTATCCTAGCCATCGATACTGTATGGCATCATATTATCTACAACCACATGCCTTACTTTATCAACAATCCTAGCATTTGCAACACACAAGGACTTGATAAATCACACTATATGGCCCAAAATGCATATTTCAGGCACACACAACATGGTGGTGGAAAAAGTAAGGCAAACAGCCTACAAGAAGTATTCCAATGGTTTTATAGAAGGATACTACAACAACTACATAAAAAAGAAACCTTGAGGTCAGGCATGTATGATGCTGGATTTGTATTAACAACCACTTGTGGTTGTGAGGGACCGGCAATTGTTGAGACCTCCTGGGGTTTGATAGAGCTAACCATAGGTGATGTCCCCATAGGGCCATAAAGTAATTCCCTCCGTCGTTGCTGTCCTAGCTGTACCTCTTCCCAGTTTCTAGCTTCTTGTTTGGCCGCATTCAAATCAACAGGCCGACGAAGCCCAACATACTTCTGAGCCTCTGGATCCCTTAGACCATCAATCAAACGATGCTTTTGTGTGTCATCATTAGGGGCTGCTACTCCCATCTTCCTCACAATGGTCTCCATGCGTTGTATGTAATGGTCAATGCTCTCGTTCACTCCTTGCAACAAGTAGTCTAATTGCTGGGCCAATCTATTTTGAAAACCTTGCCTTCTAAATTTGGCCAAAAAATATGTTGATAGATTTTGGTACGTGGCCTTGGAGGCTGCATCCAAGTTGCCATACCAACTTGCTGCTTCGTCTTTAAAAGTTGCCGGAAAGATATGCAGCTTTTGATCTTGATCAATTATCTCGTTAGCAACACATGTCACCTCAAACTTTTGTAAATGCGCATCAGGATCCTCGTCCCAAAGTCCCGCAAATTTCACGAAGTCGGCTAACCGGATTGTTGCTCTTTGTGCTGGAACAGCCATTTGGAAAAATGGTAATACCTCAAAAGTTGGATCATCCTAGAAATTTAAAGCTCTAGGTCTTACCCTAGGTAGTCGCGGATAGCTTCTAAGTCCTCTAGGCACACTACCGCTAGTGCCTACAATAGTCTCTCTTTCTTCTCTTGTTGGGCTATCAACTTGTGTTGAAATGTCAAGCTCTTATACAGCTGGGGAAGGATAGCACATGGGTGCTGACAGAGTGACAGTATGGTAGTTGTGGAAGAATTGAAACCTTGACTTGGTGGTATGAGTCTTACAGGTGGTGCATCAAATCAGAATTTTCAGAATTCACAGTCATCATTTGGATCACGTGGAGGTCGTGGATTTCAATCCCATAGGGGGAGATTTGGAACAGGTGCTCGTGGTAGAGGACGATGGCAAGGTCCTCAACAAAATTTGAATGGGATTGAATGTCACTATTGTGGCAAACTTGGACATATGGCAAAAGATTGTTATAAAAAGCAGAATGATGTGAGAAATGGAAGATCACAACATGGAAATTATGCATCTACTAGTAACAATGATGGGAGTTCAAATCATCTTTTTGCAATGAAGCACGTTATGGGGACAATGGATTCTCAGAATGCAGGAGATGAGTCATGGTATATGGATTCAGGTGCCTCAAACCACATGACATGTCATGGGGAGTGGTGATGAGCAACTGGTATGCTACTGAAAAAGAAGCTGTTGGGGGTGATGTGAGTGGAAATGTGGTTTGCAGAGAATGCAAGTGAGCAATCATAGTCTTTGAGTGGACCAGGAGAGTCCTCATCTAGTGGTTAAATTTGATAGACCATGGAGTGGCAGGCTGCGTCATAATACCAGTTCTACAAATGTGATTAGTACATCACATGAAGGCAAAGAGAAAGTGGTTGAGCCCCTTAGTATGCCTGATATTTCTGTAGGGCATTCTCATGTTGATGGAGAGTTGTGCGCTCTTGCCGCACAGGTCGTAGCTGGGGACTTGTCGAACACCGTATGCGAGCCACGAATGGCTGCAAGCGTACAACCAGGGAAGCAAGCTCAAAATAGAATGCAAAAAGGTGTGTCACTCACCGCTTAACTGCCGCCTTGAAGGATTCTCGCATCGCAGTCGTGAAGGAGGAGCCGTCTTCGCCGCTCTACCACCTCTCCGCCGCCGTGCCGCTACACAGTGCTCGATCACTCTCTCTCTCTCTCTCTCTCTCTCACTCACACGCAGGAGAAGGAAACCAAAGAGATAAGGCAAGAGCACTCTTGTATTCACAACACATGAGAATGAGGATTTTAGGGTTACATTTGACTCTTATAGGTGACTTGGCCGTTCACACTTGGGCGCCCATACATGGCCGGCCAATTCTAACCCTTACCCTGCTGATATTCAAGGTGCGCCTCTCATCGGCGATCACCCAATCCCTTTATCCTTAACATATGGTGCCGACAAGCCCGGCCCATGACTGAGAATATTTAAATTAATGACGTAAAACATAGTACGTCTCAATGTCCGCCATGGGTTAACGTGCCCCCCTTCCTGATGTAGATTCCATCCTCAGAAGCTATGGTATGGTAAGCTCGATAGGGTTGTTGTGGTGGACCGTGTGCAAAACAGGGAAGTAGAGTGAAAGTATGCTGGAATTCAAAAGATATAAAGTGTATAAATTCAAGCATGTTAGACCACAATGGATGTTGCTATGAGAACTTAGTTTAAGGGTCACATGAATGAGCTAGTGTAGCAAATTAACAGGAGTTTAAAATTATTGAAAGTAAATCAAGAGTTAGCAAGGTGTCAAAGGTTAATCAAGGTTTATAACTGGCCTAAGTCAAGGAAAATAACCAAGCTTAATAAATAAACAGATGACCACACTGTGTCTACTCTAAGAACAAGTTAATACCACGAGCCTAGGGACACAAGAAACATCAGAGTTACAGGAGCTTTTTGCCTTTATTTTTATTTTTATTTTTTTTAATGCACGTGACAATTTTCACACACAATGGCGACCTTCCTAAGGCAAAACTAACATCGATCCTGGTACCATGTTTAACACAAGGCATTATCCAGGAATCTATTAGCTCACTTTAGGCAAGGCTACCCCCTACCAACCAAGGCATCAGCCTGGAGTAGAATACTCCTCGCCTACCAAGTATCAATAAGGCGATAGGCCAACATTAAAGCACATCATAGACTTGTATTGCCATTTATTTTAGGCTCTTTTTTTTAAAATAATTTCTTTTGTTTCGCTCTCCTGAACTATAATTTATCTTACATCCTTTCGACAAAGGGGTAAAAGCTATGTCCTAGAGGTCAACACACACATGGCCAGGTGTCAAACATTAAGATGGTTTGATCCTAGACCTAAGACAATCGTATTCCAAGGTTAACTAAAGACGTCATGCTGCCTAGGAATATTTCCAATAAAGTTAAGCTCATTAATGATTTACACTAGCATGCAAGCAACTTCAAAAACTCAGTAGTACATTGACAATTTCCATGTGGTCATGCATTATAGTTTATGCAATTAATTGAACAGTAAAAACGAAAGAGAGTGGGTACGGAAGAATTACACCTGTAATTGGAGATCTCCTTGATTTGACGAGACAGCTTGCAATTTGATGTAGATATATTTTGATGAACGTTGCGGCTGTCTCAGGACTTGAAAGCAAACCCACTTCAAACTTTTTAACCTGTACAATTAACTAACAAGCACTATACCTCGAGAGGCACATCAGTGTGAAAATTTCAAGACTTGTTTAAGGAATCTAAACTAGAAAAAACTAGAAAACACTAACCCACCTACCAATCACCACACTACTACTGAGGATATGGTAAGAGGATGTTGTAGAGTCCTGGCTCTAGCCCTAAGGCTAAGCCTCTATCCGCATCATCCAAACAAATAAAGTCAACCTCAGTAGTGCCATGAGTTTCATTCGTCCATTCATCATTGTCAGATATTTCCTTTTCATTTTCCCATCCACAAACTCATCAAGAATGTAACCATGCGAGGATAGTCATCTTGTGGAAAAGGAAAGCATTGGGCTATCGGGGATATGTCCTCTATGGAGTAGGGGTCAGTCATGGTCAATAGGCGAATTAGCCATTCTAATTCCTCAACATTTTCCTCTCTGGCTAGTACATCTATATGATCCCATTCAGTTTCAATTATAGGATAGCACATGTGAAATATCTGAGAAAGGTACAGATGATACCTCTCACCAAAGGTAGGAGTGGATGAAGTGTATGATGATCGTGCATCTGCCATATCTGCAAACACAGATATAGCATTAGTAGGTTTGTGATAGGTCAATCTAGTGCTTGATTTTATACGGATATTTGTTCTCTTTTTGTGCTCTTGCTCTTTTTACTATTTTTTGTTTTTTTTTTAAATGTATGAAGCTATATATATACATCCCCTTGAATTTGGCAATTACATGGTCAGGGGAGAAGGTTAAGGAGGAGGCATTAGAATGTCGAGCTTGAGTACATGCTCCCCCTTTCCTTAGGTAGATCATATTATTTGCAATGATGTTGCAGCCTCTTGGAACCAATTTGTCCAGCGGGTCATAGGTTGTGATGTGGGCCGTTAGCTTTTTATGACCCTTGTGGCCACATCCAATTGCAAAGATGGTAGTGCACGCTCCCATTGACAAATGGAGGAAATGGTTTCCGACGATACTATTACAAGGGGAGACGTAGACTCATCGGTTTTTTGTTGGGTGTTGACAAGAGTAGGTGTAGAGCATGTAGAAACTTCTATATTAGCGTGTGCCTAGCATGAGGAGCTAGAAGCTTCATGTGGCTCCCCCCTTCCTGAGCTAGGTGGTAATGATCGATATCGTTTGGGAATCCACTCAAGAAGAATCAATAGCCATCGTGTGATTGTTCCTGTGGAGCATGGTTTGTTTACCAAATACAACAATGCTTGATGATCCACATAGAAAACAAACTTGGTGGCAAGGAGGTAATAACGAAATTTCCTTACTGCATATATCATTGCCAACTCTTCTCGCTCCGTAGTGGTGTAGTTCACCTCAGCATCGTTCAACTGGCGATTGGCAAAGCTAATGGGGTAGTCTAGCTTGTGTTCTCCAGGTTTAGTTAACACACACCCAATAGCAAAGTTTGATGCATCAATATGCACATGGAAGAGTAGATCCCAGTTAGGCATTCTCAAGATTTGAGCACTCGCCAAGGCCTTCTTTAATAGCTCATAGGCACGGTCACTTTCTTCGGTCCAAATAAACTCGATGAGAAGCTTATACAATGGTCGAGCTATCTCGATGAAGAAGAGAATAAACCTTCGATAATAACCAACGTGGCCCATAAAGCGTTGGACTCCCTTGTAGTTGGTGGGTGGTGGCAATTCCAGAATGACCTTGACTTTACTCTTGTCCGTGGAAATCCCATTTTTGGACACTATATGCCCTAAGATAACTCCCTGTTTAACCCAAAATTGGCATTTGAAAGGATTCAAGGAGATGCGATATAATCTACACCTTTCAAATATTTTTCGTAAACACATCAAGTGCTCGTCTCCCAAGAGAAATGAACAAAAAGATCATCTAAGAAAGCTTCACAGAAGTCCCTTAGATATTCCTTAAAGGCCGTGTTTATCAATCGTTGGAATGTTGCAGGTGCATTGGTCAAGCCAAAAGCCATGACGCGAAAGGCAAACACTCCAAACTCTGTGATAAATGCTGTTTTAGCTTGGTCCTCGACTGCAATTGTGATCTGATTGTAACCCGAGTACCCATCTAAAAAGCTATATGCCTCCTTGCCTGCCACTCTTTCAAGCACATGTTCAGAATATGGCAAGGGGTAATGATCCCTCCTAGTGGCTGCATTAACCTTTTTGAGATATGCACACTCTGAGTTTCCCATTCTTCTTTGGTACGATGACTATCGGAGAAACCCATTCTGAGTGCTCAATAGGGTATATGAATCCACATTTTACAAGCTTTTCAATTTCCTCTTGTACAATCTTTGCGTACTTAGGATTCATTGGGTAGGGACGTTGCTGGACTGGTTTAGCAGTGCTAATCATTGGAATCGTGTGTTGCACCACCGAGGGTGGAACACCCTTCATATCATGATATGTCCAAGAAAATATGGAATTCTTTAAGAAGCTTCGTAAGTGCAGCTTCTTCCGCCTTAGTGAGGTCTTGAGCAATAAAAACTGGTTTTGACTCCTCACTCGGATCTGCTAAGTCTATCTCCTTAACTACCGCAGGGCCATCGTAGACACCGCTACTCCCATTGGTAGGCGTTCGTTGGGCTTTTGTGTAGACCACTTTACGTTCCCCTGTGGTAAATGATTTGAAATGCTCGGGTGTGGGGTGTAAGTCTACTGGTTCTTGTTGTGCCAGACTTTTTTCTTTCAATTCCGCTTCCTTTTGTTGTTGAGCCAACTCTTGGTTTTGTCGCCTTCTTGGAGTACGACTTAGTTTCGGCTTCTCTTTGATTTCTAATTGGGTGACGTCATGAGGTTGCGGAATACCCCACATGACACTTTGGAGGTATTGTCCCCAATTATCCGCTAACTTCCGAGCATCAATGGCTCCTACATAACTAAGCCATTCTGCAAAGGATCTTTCCTTGTTTATTACAGTGCGTACATTAGCTCGATAGCGTTGGCGCTTATGTCTCGTTTTCTTCTTACCAAGTTTTTGATTTTTGTTTCTATCAGATTCGAACTCACTTGGTCGATCTTCACTTTCGGATGAACTGCAGGAGGTCATTGTCCTAGGCCTTGAGCACCTTGCTTCCACATTTGGGTGAATATTCGATTCATCCCCCCCATCACGCTCAGAGTCAGTTTGTTCTTGAGATTCATAGTTAGAGTTACATTGGTCAGAGTCTTCGCTACTGTCAGTTGAGTTTGCCACCACTTTCTTGCCATCAGGAGTCAAGTGCATAACACCTATCATGTTTATTGGCACTAACGGTGGCATATCTTGCCCCTCAAGTGTTACCCAGCTTGTGCCTCTATTTCCCCATGTGTCTATGGTTGCCGCTAGGTGTACCCAATCCACGTTATCCGACTCAGTCATACCTGGTAGGAGATCCATATAAGGAGAATCTTTCCCATCATCAGTCTCTTTTTTGCATGTATAGCAATACCTTAATGGGGCGGAGTGAACAGTGGTATCCGATCGATTATTGATGATAACCTTGCTTCCTAAAGGATGCGCACGACCATTCTCAAGATCAACTCGAGTGACAGAGTCCTAGAATTGTAGGTAGACATGGTTTTTCGACCAGTCATGCACCATTTGTGCTTCCCTCATGAAAGGACGTCCTAAGATCATTTGATATGACAGGAATAAATGCCCCCATGCCTGATGATGATTTGGTGGATATTACCTTGCGTGGTCTTGGCAAGGAATACAAATCTTTTGATACATCTATCTCTATGAGGAGTACAGGTTCACCAGACTTTGGTGAGTTGGTTTCACTCTTGCTGGTTGAGGAAATCAAACTCACTGATTCATTTCTGGATGCATCTACTAGCCATGATGACAATGGCAGAAATCATGCTTTCTATTCTCAGAGAGGCTTTAGAGGAGGGGGAGATTCACATTACGTGGACGTGGTGGTAATGGTCGTGGATGGCAGGACAGGTCACCACAACAGAATTTTCAGCCTTCATATGGTGCTAGAGGTATTCGTGGATATCCACCTCAGAGAGGTCGTGGTAACCCCCGTGTGGTAGAGGACGTTGGCAAGGCCAACAAACATCTATGCAAGATGTTGAATGCCATTATTGTGGGAAATATGGTCATATGGCGAGAGATTGTTTCCGCAAGGCCAACAAACATCTATGCAAGATGTTGAATGCCATTATTGTGGGAAATATGGTCATATGGCGAGAGATTGTTTCCGCAAACAGAATGATTTGAGAGGGGGTAGAGCACAACGTGGTGGTCATTATGGTGAAAATTATGCACAACATGGTGGTGGAAATTATGCATCAAGCAGTAATGATGGCACTGCAAATCATTTGTTTGCCATGAAACATGTTGTGGGTTCAATGATGACAAATGTTGAGAATGATGACACATGGTATATGGACTCTGGAGCATCAAACCATATGACATGTCATGGTGAATGGTTTGAGCATATGAAGCCTATGGATGTAAACAGGTGATGATACCCAACATGTCATTACACATGTTGGAAGTGTACCATTGGTTATGCACAATGGTCAAACAAAGTCTATGTCAGATGTGTTGTATGTGCCTTCTATCACAAAGAGCTTGGCCTCAGTTGGTCAAATGGTGGAACAGGGATTACAGGTTCATTTCAACGAGCATTGTTGCTTCGTTGAGGACTTCAAACATGGATGTAGAGTCATTGCTAAAGGAAATAAAGAAGGCAGATTGTTTAAGCTGGATGCTGGAATTCCTGAGTTAAAATCAGCCATGTTCTCTAAAAGAAAAAATGTGGTACGGGACATTGATATGTGGCATAAGAGGATTGGACATGTCAATATACAGAGATTAAAGAACATGCAAATAAGAGGCATTGTGAGTGGATTGCCTAGATTTAAGTATGATGGGAATATGCATGTTTGTGAAGCCTGTCAATTTGGAAAGCAGGTAAGGTTGAGGTTTCCTAGAGAAGGAAATATGAGTAGCAGGCCACTTGAGATCGTACATAGTGATGTATGGGGTCCTGCACAAAACCCATCTATCAAAGGCAATTTATACTATGTGACATTCATAGATGATTTCAGCAGGATGACATGGATATACTTTCTTAGAGAGAAGAGTGAAGTGTTGGAAAAGTTCATGGATTTCAAAGCTTTTACAGAAAAGCAATATGGCTATTGGATTAAATGTTTGAGGACAGATGGAGGTGGTGAATACACCTCAAAGGCTTTTGAGCATTTCTTGACAAAGCATGGAATAAGAAGACAATTGACTTGCAGGTATACACCTTAGCAGAATGGTGTGGCTGAGAGAAAGAATAGAGTCATATGTGAAGTGGCTAGGGCGATGCTCAATGAAAAGAGCATGCCAAATTACTATTGGGCAGAAGCATGTGCTACTAGAGTGTATATACTGAACAAAACACCTACAGCAGCCATTCATGGAAGGATGCCAGAGATGCGGCCTACAGGTTACACGCCAGACATTGGACACCTCAAAGTTTTTGGATGCATAGCTTATGTACATGTGCCTGATGAAAGAAGAAGGAAGTTGGATCCTAAGACAGAGGAATGTGTATTTGTTGGATATGCACAGGATCGAAAGGCATACAAATGTTATAATCCACAAACTAGACAAGTGGTCATCTCACGAGATGTGGTGTTTGATGAGCTTGCTAGTTGGTACAAAGCAAAAGATGAGGATTTCATTGAGTCACTTGAGGCAGATGTGCCTCTGAACTTGCCACAAGAAAGTTCTAGTTCTACTACTATGTCTGGGCCAGCAGAGTAGAAGCTGAGAGTAGCAGTGTACGTCCATGGTCAGGACATTTGAGGCATGAAAGTGTGAGCACTGGGAGTAGTGCTATGGATAAAGGCAAAAAGAAAGTCGAAGGAATTGGAATTATAGGTTATGAGTCATATGCTATGTGCTGGCATGTTAGGTAGGAACATGTGTGAGACATAAATGACCGCGTGTCCAGCCGGTTATAGTGTGTGGGCATTAGCTAGTGTTAGTAAAATGTGGACACAACTCATAATGTGTTGTGTGTATTATGGATTAGGGCATTATGCATTGTGTGAGAGTTGAGATGGCTTCCCTCTATGGTTAGGGTTTGCAATATACATTAGGGTTTGCTCCTGTGTGTGTGTCTCCTCCCCCTCTACCGTTCTTTCAACACATATGTGTATCCATATAGCTCCAATTGTACACCTACTGCATAAAATAATGCATAATCAATAGTGGTCCTCAAATACTGAAGTGTGCGTCGCACACTATCAAGATGTGGTTTGCACAACGAACTTGCATAAACTGGCTCTCTTCATATACATAGTGAGATCCTCCCAACACATAACCTGCACCCACACTAAGTTTACCATTTTGATCTAATGGCACCAAGATTGGCCTACAATCAGCCATCCCATACTTGGACAACATGTCAAATACATACTATCTCTGTGATAGCCAAATACCATCAGGTGTGTGAATGACCTCAATTCCAAAAAGTAGCGCAGGCAGATCTCCAAAATCCTTCATCTCAAACTTCCTTTTGAGAATACTTTTCACATGCTCAATCTCATCCAAGTTGTCACCCCCAACAATAAGATCATCTACATATATGGTGATAATCACAATACCCTTATCACTCTTACGCACATACAAAGAGTGATATGCATTTGCCATATAAAAACCAATAGTGACAAGATACTCAGCAATCTTGTCATGTCATGCTCATGGAGCTTGATTCAGCCCATACGAAGCCTTACGAAGCTTACATACATACTCTAGGTAATCTGTATCCTCAAAACTAGGTGGCTAATCCATATACATCTCTTCTTGCAAGTCACCATGCAAGAACACATTTTTTATATCCATCTGATGTAAAAACCAGCCTTTAGCTATAGTCACCGCAATCATAGCTCTCACAATTGCCATCTTTGTAACTGGGGCAAATGTCTCCTCATAATCAATCCCATGTGTCTGCACATATCGTTTGGCTACCAATCTAGCATTGTACCTTCTTATGCTACCATCACTGTTATGTTTCACCTTATACACCCACTTACAGCTAATAGATTTCTTGTCTTCAGGTAATGGCACCAAATCCCAAGTCTCATTTCCATACAATGCATCCATCTCCTCATCCGTAGCTTTCTCCCAAAACACATTTCAATAGCCTTATTAAAACATGTGGGTTACAACCTGCACAATTTTTGCCATATAAGCATAGTGATGTGCCACATAACCATCATAAGTCAACCTCTGCAACACAAGGTTTTTAACTCTTCATCTCGCGATATTTATAGCTTTGCATTCATGGCTTCCATAGCCTTCTTCACACCAGGCGCCCTCATTACTGGAATCCCAAGCTCCTTATCAAGGTTCATCTCCAACCCACTAGAATCTCCTCCAACAAGAGAATGCCTTGTAGAAATATCGCATACCAAGGGGCTCAACCACTTTCTCTTTGCCTTTATGTGATGTACCAACGACATTTTCAGGACTGGTATTATGATGCAGCCTGCCACTCCATGGTCTATCAATAGAACCGCTGTGGATGAGGACTCTCCTGGTCCACTCAATGATTGTGATTGTTGACTTGCATTCTGTGCAACCACATTTCCACTTACATTAGCCCTAACATCTTTTTTCAGTAGCATACCATCTACTCGTCTCATCAAATACAATATCCTTGCTTACCCTCAATTCACGTGTAGCAGGATTATAACATCTATATCCCTTTTTCTCAAGGGAATACCCAATAAACACACATTTTTCTGCTTTTGGATCCATCTTAGTATGCAACTCATCTTTGGCACATGCACATATGCAATACATCCAAAAACTTTCAAGAGAAGAATTAGGTTTCCTGCCAGTAAACTTCTCCTCTGATGTATGACATTACATCATGTATGGCTGCAATGGGAGTCTTGTTCATGATCTAAACTGCTATAGACATAGCCTCAGCCCAAAAGCTATGCGGCATATTTTTCTCTGCCATCAATACTCGTCCTATCTCTACAATATGCCTTTTTTTTGGCTCAGCAACTCCATTTGCTGTGGAGTGTATCTACATGTAAATTGTCTTTGAATGCCATTCTTTCATAAGAATTCAGAGAACTCATTGGAGAAGTATTCTCCCCCCCTCCATCTGACCCTAGGCACTTCACATTCTTTCCTCTCTAATCACTCTGAAATTCTAAAAATCAGTGAACATTTCACTCTTCTCCTCCATGAAATATACCCACACTTTCCTTGTGTGGTCATCAATGAATGTTACATAGTACCTGAAGCCACCCATAGACATAGCCTTCACAGGACCCCATACATCTGAATGCACAACTGTTAGGGGCAAGGCAAAGAAGGCATTTTGGAAGGCACAATGGACGACAAGTGTGAAAGCCGGATTGAGATCCGAAGAGTTGTGGCCTTTTAGCCTTTTGACGATCTATGTATTTGGCGGATTAGTTATCATGCAGCGTGTTCTGTAGGAAGCGCAAGATTCAGTATTTTGTCATGTGTTTTGGCAGTTTGTAGTAGATGAAGTTTCAGTTTCTGTTTTGTTTTTCCTTCATGATGATGTAGCCTTGTTTTGGATTGATGAAGAAGCAGAATTTTCGGTGTCTTTGCAATTCATGTTTTGTCACATTCATTGTCTTTGTTCATGAAGAATGTTAGTGATGATTCTCTTCTCTTTGGCACGCGAGTAAACACTGGCGATCACGGTGATAGTGGTGTGATACCATGGTCGAATTCATCATCTTCTGTGCATGGGTGACGTTTCGTATCTCCAACAGAATTCAGCATGAAATCAGATAGTCAGCCTGGAGAGGTCACAGCAACCCACTCGCATTTACAATTTGAGGTCAAATTCATCAAGATATGGAGAGGAATATTGGAATGTTTGGGCTCAAGGTGCAGCAAGTGATGACACAGAAGGGGCAGACCAGAATGCATATGTAGAAGACTTGGAAGATGTGGAAGAATATGATGGTTCAGACGGAGAAGATCGTCGAATTAGGCAGTTTATTGGAGGAGCATTTATCCATGGAGCTTTGCGGTCAAGAAGAAGACTGCAATTTGATCCTTTAGGAGCACCAAGACAGTTGCGGGTGCGCATTCCATTGGCATTCTCAACACCATCTTCGGTGACACCACAAGTGTCATCAAATTCGTCATCTTCAGTTTCAACACCAGCAAGTCCAGCGTCTCCGAGAATGGCGGCAGCTCAGGCAAGGCAAGACCTCCGAGTCAGATTCAAGACCTTTTCAGGAACGTCTAAAGAAGACCCTGATTGCCATATAGCTCAATTTGAGAGGAAATGGCAGGCCAGTCAATTTGACGGAGTGTACCATGCCCAGACCAAGAGAATGCAATTTGAAGCCACCTTGGAAGGCAAGGCTATGCAGTGGTTGAATAATTATGGAGCAGCACATTTTGCTGACTACAATGCATTGAAAGTGGCATTTCTGAATAGATTCCGGAAGGAGAAGACTCCTTTTGAGGTACTCACAAAGCTGAAAGAAATTCAGCAAAAGAAGATGTTTGTCGAGGATTATGCCCAAAAATTCAACAGGTATCTGAATCGGTTAACTGCTCAAGAAAGACCGACAGATGAAATGCTGGCTGGATATTTCATGAATGGATTGAGGAAAGAATTGCGACATGCAGTTGCAGGAGTAGATATTGCAGGAGGAATGGATGACTTAATTGAAACAGCTACAAGGGCTGAGAAAAGGTTTGGAGTGGCTTCTTTGAGAAAGTCTTCTAGGAGAGATACAAAGAAGAAGTCTAGGAGAAGCAAGAGGTCAAAAAGTGATGACAGTGATGATGACTCTGGTGATGATTCAGAGGAGTCAGAAACAGATGAATCTGAGGATGAGGAAAACTCTGAAAATGACAGTGATCAAGAATCAGACAGTGAGTCAAAGAAAAAGTACCGCAAGAAGAAGCGGAAGGAGGAAGAAAAGAAATCCAAATCGGATGAAAAGGAGGCTGAAACCAAAATGGAGAAGTTGTTGGCTAAGAAATTGAAGGAATTAGGAGTCACAAAGGAAGTCAACAAGAAGAAAGATCAGTGTGAAATTTGTGAGAAATTCCACAAGACAAAGGATTGCTGGTATAACCCGAATTACAGGGGACCGGTTCCACCAAGAGTCCAACAAGTCATGGCAGAAGCTAGTGGAGTTGTTCCTGAGCAGCAAAGTCCTCAGCAAAATGTAGGTTGGTCCAATCCCATGAATAATTGGCGACCTCAAGGAAGGCAGTTTCGTCCTCGGTTTAATCCAAATTTTTGTCCTCGATGGCAGGGTGGTAGACCACCTTGGGGACCAAATTGGCAGCAGACACAGTCACAACCAAATTGGCAACAAGGTTGGTAAAATAATCAACAGGGATGGCAGCAACAACAGCCGAATTGGCAGCAACCTACACAAAGCTGGAATCAGCAGAGTTGGAATTCACCACCGTGGATGCAGCAAAATGCAGCACAACAGTTACCTCAGTTGACAGCACCAGTGACAACTCAGCCAAGCACTGAGAATGTGCCAACAACAAATGTAGTGAACATTGTGATGGCTGAAGAAACATTAAAAGGAGTGGAAGTACTGGAATGCATGCCGGAATGCGATTGTTCGGATTGCAACAAATTAAAGGTAGATGCAATGGCTGTCACCAGATCAAAAGCATGATTGAAAGCTCCCATAGATTGGGAAGAGCAGAAGGATGTGCGGAATGAAGTAAGCAAAGCAGTTTTGAAAGAGCAGAAGAAGCTTACCCATAAGGACGCAGAAGAGGAAGACTCTGATAAAGTTCTTGGGAATGGCAAGTCAGAGGATTTGTTTGAGCGTCTTATGATGACACCAATGCATTTCACACTGGATCAGCTACTTTCTTTGGTTCCGATTTTCAGAGACAAATTTTACTCAGCAACAAAGGGTTTGTCAAGCAAGCAAGGCATAAAGACATTGGAGGATAGTGTGGATGCATATCAAGTGGATCCGGAAGATGTTGACTTCACAATTCCGACTGTCAAAGTTCATTGGAATGAACGGGTATATCAGGATGTACTGCTTGATGGCGGTTCAGGAGTCAATATATTGGCAGAGTCAGAATTCCTCAAAATGAAACATGTTAAGTTGGAACCAGCACCGTTTCAGGTTAGGATGGCAGATCAGAGACGTGTGCAGCCAATCGGAATGTTGAGGAAGCAAGTAATTAGAGTGCAAGACTTGAGTTTTCAAGTAAATTTTGTTGTCATCATAATGAAGGAAGAAGACAGTTCTTATGTCATGCTATTAGGCAGACCTTGGTTCAAGACAGCTAGGCTGAAACAAGATTGGGAGAAGAATGAGATTGTGATCAAGAAGGGAGGAAAAGTGGCAAAAGTGCCAATGATTTCTAAAGTGACAGTTCCAAACTCCATAAGACCAATGTTGGTTCAGACTCTCAATTTGGCATCAGAGGTGGAAGATGACGAGGAGACTGAATTCTTTGATGCCAATCCAACAGTCATTCCAATTTTTGAGGTTGATGTGGTAGATATTGTCAGCAGATATGTTGATCGGAATGCAAAGCAGAAGGCTCATTTGGATACTGGACAGCAAAGTTCAGAAGTGTTTAAAAAATCAGAGGAGGATGTTCAAGAAGAAGATTTGACACCACAAGAGGCAATAGATAGAGCTGAATCTTTGTATGATAAGTTAGAAAGCAGCATATCAAGGGTCCAGGAGGATGACCTGCAAGAATTGAATCTAGGCACAAAGGAGCGGCCTAGGATGGTTAGAGTGAGTGTCAATTTAGATGACAAGTTCAAGGAGGAACTGAAGGCATTACTCATTGAATTCATAGATTGTTTTGCATGGGACTATTCAGATTTGAAGGGAATGGATCCAAATGTGTACAAACATCAGATCAATTTGAAAGAAGATGCAAAACCAGTAATTCAGCAGAGATACAGAATGAATCCAAATTATGCACAGCAAGTCAAGGCTGAATTGGATAAATTGTTGGCAGTAGGATTCATTATACCAGTTGATCAGGCAGAATGGTTGTCACCAATAGTAGTCGTACCTAAGAAGTCAGGTAAGATCCGGGTATGTGTCGACTACAGGAAGCTGAATGCAGCGACAATTGCAGATCCTTTTCCATTACCTTTCATGGATTCAGTATTGGATGATGTAGCTGGGCATGAGATGTACAGTTTCTTGGATGGTTTTTCCGGCTATAATCAGATAAGTGTCGCACAGAAGGACATAATGAAGACAGCATTCATTACAGAATGGGGAGCTTATGCTTACACAGTGATGAGCTTTGGACTAAGAAATGGTCCACCATCATTTTCCAAAGCAGCAAACAAAACTTTTGAGCCTCATTTGACGACATTCATGCGGATTTTCATGGATGACTTCTCGGTGTTTGGTCAGAAGGATAAGCACCTGGAATATTTGAGGAAATGTTTAGAGAGATGCAGAATGTTCAGGATGGCACTTAATCCATACAAATGTGCAATTGCAGTTCAAAGAGGCAAACTATTGGGACATATTATTTCAAAGGAAGGCATGTCGATTGACAGGGATAAAGTCAGTGCCATTCAGAAGGCTGCAGCTCCGACTGACGTGAAAGGAGTCTTGAGAGTTGTTGGCCAGGTTAAATGGCACAGCCAATACTTGAGATATTTGGCGGATGTGACAGCGCCTTTGACACATTTGACAAAAAAGGATGTGGAATTCACGTGGGGAGCAGCACAGCAGAAGTCATTTCAGTTGCTGAAGAAAATGCTGGTGGTAGCACCAATATTGCAACCGCCGGATTGGGAATTGTCATTCCATGTTTTTGTGGATGCTTCTGATAGTGCAGTAGGAGCTGTTTTAATGCAGGAAAAAGTTAAGGGATGGTACCGACCAGTGTACTATGCAAGTCGGATGTTGAAGCCAGCAGAAAAGAACTACACAGTGACAGAGCGAGAGGCATTGGGAATGATATTTGCTTTGGATAAGCTAAGGCATTATTTGCTGGGCAATAAAGTGATTTTTCATGTGGATCACCAAGCCTTAGTCTTTTTGGAGAAGAAGCCAAAGCTGGAAGGCAGATTGGCCAGATGGATGTTGTTGCTTCAGGAGTTTGACTACATTATAATTCATACTCCAGGAAATCAGCATGCAGTAGCGGATTATTTGAGTCGGTTAGAACACTGGGAGGAATCACCAGGAGTGTCAGATGATTTGCCAGATGCAGAGTTATTTCAGGTTGTTGGAGAAGTTTATGACAACTGGTATGACCAAATGGTGCAATTTTTGACAGATGGAATTTTGCCATCAGTGATGTCAACAGACCAGAAGAAAAAGTTTGCTTTGAGAAGCAGACCATTCTTAATTATTGCTGGATCACTGTACAGAAGAGGAGCAGATCAGATTATAAGGCGGTGTGTTCCAGATGAGGAGCAACAGTTAGTCTTACAAGAAGCACATTTGGGTGCAGCAGGAGGTCATTTCTCGGGTGAAATTACAGGCAGAAAGGTCATGCAAGCAGGATTATGGTGGCCATTTTTGCTCAGGGATGCATATAAGTATGCACAATCATGCATTCAATGTCAGAGAATGGGTCAACCTACACAGTCAGATAGAATGCAAGATCATCCAGTTTTGCCTTTGGAGCCTTTTCAGAAATGGGGACTAGATTTTGTTGGTCCAATTAAGCCTAAAGGAAGAAGGACAGGAGCCAGATACATATTGGTGGCGACAGATTATGCGACAAAATGGGCAGAAGCAATTCCGCTAAGGGATAATAAAGCTGCAAGTGTGGCTAGATTTTTGTACAAGCACATCATGACTAGGTTTGGATGCCCTATTGAATTGGTGTCTGACCAGGGAGTGCATTTCCTGAATTCAGTTATTGAAGAGTTGACTTCCAAGCATATGATTATGCATAAGAAGTCTACACCATATCATCCACAGGCGAATGGGCAGGCGGAAAGCACAAATAAAGTTCTTGTCAGAATTTTGAAGAAAATTGTGTCAGAAAATAGGTCAGATTGGGATGACAAGTTGGATTCCGCATTGTGGTCATTCCGTACAGCTTATAAAGTGGCAACAGGATTGACTCCTTTTCAGCTTGTGTATGGTTTGGAGGCAGTTGTCCCAATGGAATATATTATTCCTAGTTTGCGGATTGCGGTTAAGCATCGACTCAGTCCAGAGGAATCAGTACTTCATAGACAGAGGCAGTTGCTGAAGCTGGAAGAAGACAGATTGGTGAGTGCTTACATGAATCAAGTAATGCAGAACAGGAGGCAGGCCTGGATTGGCAGGCAGATTAAATTCAAGATTTTTCAGAAAGGAGATTGGGTGATGATGTACAATTCGAAATTGGGCCAGCATCCTGGTAAGCTGAAGCTGCGGTATTTCGGGCCGTATCAGATTGTCGAAGAGATGGGTCAAGGAACATTCCGATTACAGGATGTTTTTGGAACAATGGTGCAGAAGCCTGTAAATGGATTCAGGTTGAAGAAATTTTATGGCAAAGTGCCTGAGATCCCGAGATGGATGTTAAATAAAGCAAGTGATGTGGGAGTTAAGTGTGTGAATGTTGAGATGGAGCACAGGGGTGTGTCAGGTAGTCATGAAATTTTGCCTGACAAGAAGGCACCTGAGAAGGAGAAGCAGCTGACAAAATTCTGCGTTGATGACAAATTTCAGAGTCATGGCAGAATGCAGAATTGTGAAGTGGAAGAACTGCGGAGAGTCTTGGAGGCGGATCATAGTCGAGGTCCAGCAGTGTCATTCATTGAAGGCAGAGCAGATGTCAAGCCAAGCGGACATTTAAAGATTTCATCGATTCTGCACAGTATGGCTACAAGTCCGCAGAAGGATTTCCAGGAGGAGGAGCAGAAAAGTTTGGATGATGCTGATAAAGGCACAGGGGAGCTGGATAAAGACGAGAAGATAGAGGAGAAGACAGACAAGGAGGCAGTGAAGATTTCGGAGAAGGCACTAGATGCGGATGCGGATCAACAAGGGACTGTGGGTAACGAGTCCGCCTAGCGCTCCACCGGACAGTGCCAGGTGTTAGGGGCAAGGCAAAGAAGGCATTTTGGAAGGCACAATGGACGACAAGTGTGAAAGCCGGATTGAGATCCGAAGAGTTGTGGCCTTTTAGCCTTTTGGCGATCTATGTATTTGGCGGATTAGTTATCATGCAGCGTGTTCTGTAGGAAGCGCAAGATTCAGTATTTTGTCATGTGTTTTGGCAGTTTGTAGTAGATGAAGTTTCAGTTTCTGTTTTGTTTTTCCTTCATGATGATGTAGCCTTGTTTTGGATTGATGAAGAAGCAGAATTTTCGGTGTCTTTGCAATTCATGTTTTGTCACATTCATTGTCTTTGTTCATGAAGAATGTTAGTGATGATTCTCTTCTCTTTGGCACGCGAGTAAACAACAACATCTAGTACATTCTTGCTCACATTTTTGTCATGTGGAAATATATGCTTTGTTTTCTTTCCAAATTGGCATGCTTCACATACTTTTTTTGCATACCTTCAACTTTAAACTTAGGTAGCCTTGTCATAATTTCTTTAGTGTTCATAGACTTCATCCTTTACACATTTTACATGCCCGATTCTCTTATGCCAAATGTCTATATCTGCAACAACTCTTGAACCATTTGCAAACATTGCAGAACTCACTCTAGGCATATTTACATTCAATGTAGACATTATGCCCACTCTATTGCCTTTTGCAACCAACCTGCACTTATCTTTAAAATCTTCTACATAACAACCATCAGGGTTAAACCGGACCTACAAACCCTACTCAATCATCTGAACAACAGAAACGAGATTAATTGTAATGTTTGGAACATGAAGTACATCTGCAAGATACTTCACGTTACCATCCTGCATAGACAATGGCACATCTCCAACATGGAAAATCGGATAAGCAGTGTCATCCCCCGTTTCAACAAAGCTGGTCTTTCAAGACTCTTCATTTCCTTGAACCACTCACACCATGACTTGTCATGTGATATAAAGCACCTGAATCAACATACCATACGTCATCCTTACATACTACTATATCATTTTGAGACACAACATTAACTACATGTTGTATAACAAACGACCTCTCATTATCCTCATTCATTGTGCTAGAGGATGCATAGTTGTTTTGCTACACTTTTCCATTTTTCATGTCACTCTGCTTCTTACAACAATCTACCTGCACATGTCTAGGCTTACCATAGTAAAAACAACCTCGTGTATCATTATGCTGCCTTTACCAATTACCACTCTTTGACTCCCCTTGCCTCTAAAAACTGGCCTCTTCCACCTGTGTGTTGTTGTTGTGAATCCTGGGACTATTGCTGCTTCTGCTGGACCATAATTCTGATTACCTACTTGGCCACCACCTTGGCCACATCCACAACCTCTACCTGCACTTGTATAGAAGGCCTGCTGATCAACTATTTTTGTTTAGTGAAGACTAATGATCTTCACCCAAGTACTTCTCCTCAATGATTAGCATTGACACCAAATTTGTGAAGTTGGGAATGTTCTTCCAAGTCTGAATAGATGTCTTGAATGCCTTGTATTGTGGCCCAAGACCATGTAGACACACTTCCACCTTATCATCATCATCAAAAAAAACACCAATTAATGCAAGGGATTCAACAATGTCCTTGATCTTTAAGGCATAATCATTCATATACATATTCTTCTTCTCCACAGTATGAAGCTCAGTTTTCAACTAAGTCTTTCGTGACTTGGTGGTGTTAGTTTCATACAGCTTCACCAAGGTGTCCCATGCCTCCTTAGGTGACTTGGCATCCTATATATGTCCAATCATGGTGTCCTATATACTAATAGAAACCCAATACATGACTTTCCTTGCTCCTCGATTTCAGTTCATGAATTCTTTTGCAGAGCAGTCGAATTAATCTCCGGTATCTCTGGTACCTTCTCATGTTCACCTTCAATGTAGTCCTAGTAACCTTTTCCTATCAGAAAATTTGTCAATCTAAACCTCCAAGCATGGAAGTTGTTCTTGCCAATCTTCTCTACAACAATCTATTTTATTCCATCATTCGATATCTTTTTTGCTAAAAAACAACACTCTTGTTTGACCTACACAAACTGGTGTATTCTCTACACAGCGGTACTATATTACACCCAAATTGTCAAAACCAGTGACCTCAATTTGCATACATACACCTAATGGCAACTTTGAGACCTCTTTGCAGTACACATAATGTCTGCACAACCAATCGCCCTTCTTGCAGTTCCAAAAACAGAGTTCTGCAAAGAATTGAAACTTACCCGCAGTGCTTGTGAACGCATGTGTGAACTAAAAAACGGAGGTCCAAATGTGCCTAAAACGTGTTTTTGGCCCAAAAACTTTTATCTTTCTAATATCACTACTGACAAGCTACAAGATCTTATTATACAAGTCTTGGGAAAGAAAGTACCAAAGCCCCATGAAGTTGCATCAAGTTCAAAGAAGGCAAGATCTTCTCAACAAAAAGAGGGCAACATTTTGTATGTGGATGAAGCAAAGCCTACTAGGGAAACATTTTGCATGTGGATGAAGCAAAGCCTGCTACATCGGGAGCTAAAGGTTCTCAATAGGTACCTTCAAATTTGAACATTATGAATTCCAAGAATCTAGCAAGGAATACTAAAAAGGTAAAGGACTTAGATCTTGGGGATATGGACAAGTATGAAAAATACTTTCCACTTGGTTTGTACACACAGTATGAAATTCTAGTATGAAATGTGTGCAAGCTCCCAAACATTACTTATGTCATCCATTGGAAAAGGACAAAGTCAAACTATGTGTGAAGTGGTATGTTGAGCGTGCCAATAACCCTAGGTCTTGTGGATATTTGATGCCAATAAAGAAGATTGGAAAAAAGGGAGGGAATGCAATGACGAAAGAAGAGGTGGTAATTAAAAAGCTCCAAAATTACGATTATTTGAACATAGATGGGAAACATTCCATCTATGTAGCCAAGGTCGTGTTAAGGACTCAATTGCCTTGAGACATGATTTCTTTGAGGAATATTTATATGGTTTGAAAAGCTTGGATTGTCGTTTATGCACCCTAAAATTCTATGTGGCTATCTTAAGGATGGCAAATTTGGAGGCCCAAACAATGTTTAAACAACAAGCCTACATTGATATACTCAAGTGCTTAAGGACCCAATTGGATTTTTATCATAAGTCCTCAGGGCCGGTACCTAGACTTATAAAGGAGCATATATCTTGCTCAGTTTGGGATGTAAGTAATTATTTCTTACGTTTTCTAGCTGATTTAAATTAGTAAGACTTTGGATATTCTTATTGCTTACTTTTTTCTTGTTCATTTATATTTGTAGAAATGCATTGTGAGTGTAGAAACATCGACAGGTGCCTACTTTGCATAGAAGCAGTCTTACATGGTTGGTTGTGTGAACAACATCTTTACTACCTGGCTAGAAATTATAGATGGTGATGAAAAAGGGTCAATTGAAGGAAGAAAGCCCAACCCTTCTCAATTTAGATGCTTATGTGGGCTAGAAGATGAGGAGGTGAAGATCATTCAGTCCAAACTAAAAGCCAGAATGATCTTGATTTCCAAGGGTACTTCTAAGGACAAGATTTACATGACGGACCGTGTAACACACTAATGAAGTAGGATAAAGTCATTCAAGAGCAACTAGTCATCGAATTTAGTAAATTGTGTAGTGCAAAGAAGTGCCACAATTGGGAAGAGTTGACTACATCTTATAATGTCAAGGCTAAGTTGCAAGTTGGAAAGGCTATCTTATAATGTCAATGCGAAGTTGCAATTGGTGAGCTTGGAGATGGAGAGTGAGTACTTTTTGCTTGATATTTCATTGATCCAACATTGATCCAACAGACAATATAGTTTCCCTTTAGCTCTCCTCCTGCGAAGAAATCTCCTTAATCAGCGTTCGCTTGTCGGTGCCTCCCGAAGAGCTCCCGAGACAAGGGTGTAGTAGCCAACACAAAGGGGAAAGAGTAGATGAAGCTCTTACCCTTGTACCGCTTCCTATTCTTCTCTTGCTTGCCACTGAGCCCTTAGCATGAACCACGCTCTGATACCATGAAAAGATGTAGGAGAGAAGAGAGATTGAGCTCTTGCAAGCACACACACACTCTTTTAACCCTAGAAGAGAGCACACAAGGTGAGAGGCTGAAAATTCTTCTTCTTCTTCACACAACAAAAGAGGTATAAAAAGAAGATAAAGTGACTAACACACATAACAGAGTATATACAAGCGGTCCATCATAAGAACAGGCTAAGAGGAGTCGGTAGATATAGACTAGTCGGTGTAGTCCAGATGTAGAATGTCTGGCAAAGAAATGTCGGTGCCACCTACCAAACCCACCACTGATATAAATGTCAAATGGTTATGTAGGCATCTCGTGTGTAAGATTCCTCCCCATCCTCTCAGGATGTCTAGAATCTTCCCCTGTAGTCAAATCCCTCTTCAGAAATATAAAAGATCTTGTTTCTACCAGTTTTGGCCTAGAGAGAGAAAATCTTCTAGAGAGTAGTAATTCAATTTTTAAATATTTTTAGATAGAAAAATATCTCATCTTATTAAAATAAGTTCCCTTGAAACAGAAGTTCAAAAAGATTTTGAGAAGGTGCATTAGAAATTAAGTATAATCTGTTCAAGAGGCATTATCCTGGGGGTGAAGATTTTTTTGAAATTTTAAATTAAGGTTCCTATGGACCAATAAGATTCATCCAAATGTAGGGAGGAGATAAATAGAATAATAAAAGGAAAATCTCCCAAAAATGAGTAAATACTCACATAAGATGAAGAGTTGACTAAGGACAAGGTTAATAGTTAAAAAAGAGAGATATTTAGATGAAATGATGCATTTTTGACACCTCAGTATGGGGCAATTACCCTCATGAAGGAGGTGCCTATTTCACATGCTTGAATGAGTTTTAAACTCCCAAATAATGAGATATTTTTATCTCTCCTCTCTCCTGTTTCAACTAGATCCAAAAAGTGAGCAAAAGTGACCTAAAAATGGTCAAAAATTGACCAAACTGATCTGAAAAATTCTAGAATCAGTTTGCTTGGTTAGAAGCTCACTTTTTCTTATAAATAGAAGCCTTCCCCTTTGTTGAAACTCGATAGTGTTTTTGCACTGTTACCCTGTCTCTCCCAAGTGCCAAAAACAATGAATTTTACTCATAATTCATTAGTTTTTGACCTTCCCTCTTCTAAAAGATTGGTGGCCACTCTTGTTTTCAAACAAGAGTAGAACCCTCAAACCATAAAGCCAAAGGAAAGCTCTCAAATTATCTATGTAAGTTGGAGATTCTTCTCTTTTCTATTTCTTTTATGGTTTTTTATGATTTTTGTCTTCTCTAAAATCAAATGACGTTATGCCTCATTGGAAAAAGGCATTCCCCTCTCTTCTTTAGTAAATCCAACCATTCTTTATCCTAGATGATTGATTATTGGATAAAATCAAGCTTTTCATAATGTTTCTCTTAAATAAGTAGAAAATGTTTACACTAGAATGATTTAAATACTCTTGGTAAACTTCTAATTAAATTTGGTGAGTTAAAAATTGAAAAATGGTCAGCCATACAAAGGAGGTTATGGTGAAAGTTTTTGAAAATTTGTGAAATAAATTTCATCTTTTATTAATCAAAAAGAGTAATCCCCATCGTTAGAGTATTCTAAAAGTGTCATTTGCATTCATACATAGAAAGATGCATATTGATTAATTTTTATAAAAGAATGATTTTCAATAGAATTAAACTCTATGAAAGATCCTTATTGATAAATTTTTTATTATGAAAGTGTTACTTTCTTCATTATAGATTTTTATGCATAAAGTATAATTTTTAGAATTACTTTCATCGTATTGATTTTTATACATAAAAGAATATTTTTTTTAAATTATAAAAGTGTTACTTTTATCATTATTGATTTCTATGCATAAAAGAATAATTTTTTTATTATAAAAGTGTTACTTTTATCGTAAATGATTTTTATGCATAAAAGATATAATTTTTATATTAAAAGTGTGATTTTCATCATAAATGATTTGTATGCATAAATATATGCATAAAAGAAATTCTTTTATATTAAAAGAGTGATTTTTATCATAAATGATTTGTATGCATAAATTTATGCATAAAAGAAATTCTTTTATATTTAAAGAGTGATTTTCATCATAAATCCCATCACTATAGTGGTTGGGTGGTTGGCTAACCCATGGGACTAGATGGGGTTAGGCTGGATTGATGGATCTGTAAATCGAGACTCAATTTCTATTTAGTTTGATAGATGAAGTAAATCCCGGACAAAAATTGTTCTATGGAAAAAGAATCAACAGCTATGCCTCTCGATGAGGAAAAAAGCGTTGGTCTCTATGATCCAAGTGCAATTTGTCCCTTGATCTGACTATGGAACTTACGAGTTCGGTCAGATCAGTTCAGTTAATTAAGACTTTTGACTACGTTAAGGAAAAGCTATCCTGGTGGAATCGCCTGTGCTTTCCGGGCAAAGGAAGTTTTTCTGGGTTCGGTTTTGGAAAGACCGACAGATTAGTCTCTTGTCAGGATATCCGTGGGCGAGGCCCCGAGTGTGGGACCCTGCCCCGCGCAAGAAGTGCTAATTCCGCTGCTAGCACCCCAGAATTCGTTGCGCAGTGGGGTCAGGGATCTTACAGTTGGTATCAGAGCTATTCGACTAATGAGGATCAACCGAGAAGCCAAATATGTCAAAAATTTATCAAGAAGCACTAAAAGGTTGTAATTGTGTGATAAAATTCATACAATTTCATATTCAAAGTGAAATTCATAAATTGGTAATTGGATCTTCAGATGGAAGTACCGCAATTGTATGGAATCCCTGACTTGCTTGGGGCCTAGACATGATGGTATTTACCTTATAGTTCCAAGAACCATGACTACCCGTATATACCGAGGGTATAACTGCAGTTCTTTACTAGCAGTATATACGAGTAAATCTAAGACTTGAAATTATAAGCATTCATGCTATCCAGATGATGAATTCGAATGTGGTTGATATGATTTTTAAATTCTGGTTGAGAACTGATGAGTTGATTTGGATTTTGATTGAAAAATGATGATCCCTGAAATTTGGTTGAAATGTAATAAGCTGAGCAAAACCGCAATGAGGATGAATGGGACGAGTCCCTGTGATAATGTTCGTAGCTAGAATGACGTTAATGACTTCAGCAAATCACTATGAGATTAGTAGATTGTGCTGCCAGATTACTACTGTTAACTTTTGATCAGTGGATCAAGTTAAGGGTTGATAAATTAAAAATCTAAAAAATTAAAATAGTGTTATGTGAATCCAAGGTAGCAAGAGATGCATGGTAGCCGGGTGAGTAAATATAGATGTGCTAAATAAAAATAGAAACATATGGGTGACACAGGGAAGCCGAGCGACATGAGATCTAGAAGAATCAAAGGTAATGATGTGGGTTAAAGAAGAAGGATTGAGCGTTTTTTAGCAGACTCTCTAGGCCAAGGTGGTTTGTGGTACCATAGGAGAGAAGGAAGAACACAGACTGCAATCGAGTGGGCTCCTGTAGGTCTTTCAGTTTGATGAAGTTGGAGGCTAGAGTTCATGCGTATATTTTCCACTTTACAGTGAAGGATAGTGCATCATGAGGGGTTTGATCGAATCAGAGTGGAGGCAGAGCACCTCCGTTAGTTTAGTCTGATGGACCATTATTGTGTTAAAGATATGAATGAGATAATTCTGAATGAATTGTTAACTAATAATGCGTTCTATATGAGTATCTTTATCCCTTGACTCTGTGGGGGGAGCCAAGAACCCTGGAATCATGTGAATCAAATAATGCGATAATTGTGAATGAATTGTTAACTAATAATGCGTTCTATATGAGTATCTTTATCCCTTGACTCTATGGGGGGAGCCAAGAACCCTGGAATTAGTTGAATCAAAAATCGGATTGAATCTTAAATAAAGAGACTTAACAAGAACTTTCGTATTGAGAGGAACATGGATCAAGGTCGTCGTGGTAGAAATGTTAACCCCCAACTCGATGAAGAAGAGCTCGACCTGGATGTTCGTAAAACTCTTCCTAGTTTGCAGCCTGGACCTTTCAAGGGTGAAGGGGAAAACTTGGGCGAGGCTGTGGAGAAGTGGATCGAATCAATGGAAGAATACTTCGATGTCACCGGGTACAATGAGAAGAGCAAAATGGCTCTTGCAAGGCTCAAGATAGTGGAGACAGCTAGAGTGGTGTGGAGAAACCAATGCGAGACAAACCGTCTCGACCGAAATACCCAAACCTGGACGGATCTCAAGGCTTACCTCAGAAAGAGGTTTTGTCCCCTAGGATTTCTTGAAACTAAGATGAATGAGTTCTTGGAGCTAAAGTAGGAAAACCAGACAATTGAAGAGTATCATTAGGCTTTTGCCCTTCTCCTTAAATATTCCCCTCAATTGGATGAAGAGCAGCTGATGGCCAGGTTCATTCGGGGAATGAACGAGCCATTGGATACTTTAGTCAAGAATGCAAAACCTATCTCAATGGCCAAAGCAGTAAGAATGGCGAAGGATTTCGCCAAAGCCTTTTGAAAGTCCCACCAAAGCCAGCACCATCACCTTTCAAAAGGTTTTTATTCCTAGAAGGTGATTCCAACCTTCCTCCGCCTAAGAGATATCAGGGTCAAACCCAGGATATGGGAAGTTCCAGAATGGAAGAAATGTCCTTTTTTCGAAACTCAATTCCCTGGATTTCAACTTCAGAAGTTCCACCCTTGAACAAGAGAGTGAAATGCTATAACTGTCAAGGATTTGGACATCGTAGCATAGATTGCCCAACTCCTTTTGGATCAAGGTTTTCAGTGCAAGGAAATCAGGGATCAAGATTCCAGACTCCAGCTAATCACGGTTCTATCCACCAAAATCAGGGAAATCCCAGAGGTAGACCCTCTATCCAACCTGTAGTTTCAATCCAAAGTAATGCAAGACCTCCAACTCAGAATAGGGGAAGTCAAAGAGATTTGTTCCCAAATCGGCCGTCCACTTCCAAGGCAGCAATGCTAGAAGTGATTCAAGAAGAAGAAGATGAAAGAGATCATACTCCACCTGCGAGATGAGGACATCTCACGTTTTTTAAGTGTGATAGAATGTAAGATTCCTCCCCATCCTCTCAGGATGTCTAGTATCTTCCCCTGTAGTCAAATCCCTCTTCAGAAATATAAAAGATCTTGTTTCTACCAGTTTTGGCCTAGAGAGAGAAAATCTTCTAGAGAGTAGTAATTCAGTTTTTAAATATTTTTGGATAGAAAAATATCTCAACTTATTAAAATAAGTTCCCCTCAAACAGAAGTTCAAAAAGATTTTGAGAAGGTGCATTAGAAATTAAGTATAATCTGTTCAAGAGGCATTATCCTAGGGGTGAAGATTTTTTCAAAATTTTAAATTAAGGTTCCTATGGACCAATAAGATTCATCCAAATGTAGGGAGGAGGAGATAAATAGAAGAATAAAAGAAAAATCCCCAAAAATGAGTAAATACTCACATAAGATGAAGAGTTGACTAAGGACAAGGTTAATAGTTAAAAAAGAGAGATATTTAGATGAAATGATGCATTTTTGACACCTCACTATGGAGGAATTCCCCTCATGAAGGAGGTGCCTATTTCACATGATTGAATGAGTTTTAAACTCCCAAATAATGAGATATTTTTATCTCTCCTCTCTCCTATTTCAACTAGATCCAAAAAGTGAGTAAAAGTGACCTAAAAATGGTCAAAAATTGACCAAACTGATCCAAAACATTCTAGAATCAGTTTGCTTGGTTAGAAGCTCACTTTTTCCTATAAATAGAAGCCTTCCCCTTTGTTGAAACTCAATAGTGTTTTTGCACTGTTACCTTGCCTCTCCCAAGTGCCAAAAATAATGAATTTTACTCATAATTCATTAGTTTTTGACCTTCTCTCTTCTAAAAGATTGGTGGCCACTCTTATTTTCAAACAAGAGTAGAACCCTCAAACCATCAAGCCAAAGGAAAGCTCTCAAATTTTCTATGTACGTTGGAGATTCTTCTCTTTTCTATTTCTTTTATGGTTTTTTATGATTTTTGTCTTCTCTAAAATCAAATGATGTTATGCCTCATTGGAAAAAGGCATTCCCCTCTCTTCTTTAGTAAATCCAACCATTCTTTATCCTAGATGATTGATTATTGGATAAAATCAAGTTTTTCATAATGTTTCTCTTAAATAAGTAGAAAATGTTTACACTAGAATGATTTAAATACTCTTGGTGAACTTTTGATTAATTTTAGTGGATTGAAAATTGAAAAATGGTCAGCCATACAAAGGAGGTTATGGCAAAATTTGAAAATTTATGAGATAAATTTCATCTTTTATTAATCAAAAAGAGTAATCCCTATCGTTAGAGTATTCTAAAAGTGTCATTTTCATTCATACATAGAAAGATGCATATTGATTAATTTTTATAAAAGAATGATTTTCAATAGAATTAAATTCTATAAAAGATACTTATTGATAATTTTTTTATTATGAAAGTGTTACTTTCTTCATTATGGATTTTCATGCATAAAATATTGCATAAAAGTATAATTTTTAGAGTTACTTTTATCATATTGATTTTTATACATAAAAGTATGCATAAAAGAATTTTTTTTAAATTATAAAAGTGTTACTTTTATCATTATTGATTTCTATGCATAAAAGAACAATTTTTTTTTTATAAAAGTGTTACTTTTATTATAAATGATTTTTATGCATAAACATATGCATAAAAATATATAATTTTTATATTAAAAGTGTTCATCATAAATGATTTGTATGCATAAAAGAAGTTCTTTTATATGAAAAGAGTGATTTTTATCATAAATAATTTGTATGCATAAATTTATGCATAAAAGAAATTCTTTTATATTAAAAGAGTGATTTTTACAATAAATGATTTGTATGCATAAGCATATGCATAAAAGATTTTTTTTTGTGATTTTCATCTCATAAATGATTTGTATACATAAACATATGCATAAAAGATATAATTTTTATATTAAAAGTGTGATTTTCTTTATAAATGATTTGTATGCATAAAGAAAATTCTTTTATATTAAAAGAGTGATTTTCATCATGATTTGTATGCATAAACATATGCATAAAGAATATATTTTTTATATTAAAAGTGTGATTTTCATCATAAATGGATTTTATGCATAAATTAGATGCATAAGAGAAATTCTTTTATTCTAAAAGTGTAATTCCTACTAAATTGGATTTATGCATGGAAAGATGCATAAAGAATTTATTTAAATCCAAAAGTGTTATTTTCATCAATTTTGATTTTATGCATAAATAGATGCATAAAGTATTTTTATTTTTAATTCAAAAGAGTTATTCTTATTAATATCGATTTTATGCATAGAAAGATGCATAAAAGATTTATTTTTATTTCAAAAGTATTATTTTCATTGAAATTAAATTTATGTATAGTTAGATGCATAAAAGTTTTTTTTTTATTTTAAAAGTGTTATTCTCATTAAATTGGAATTTATGCATAGTAAAATGCAAAAAAAGGTTTATTTTTAATTCGAAAGTGTTATTTTCCTTAAAATTAAGCTTATGCCTAAATAGATGCATAAAAGGATTTTTTATAAAAGTATTATTCCTACTAAAATTGTCTTTATGCGAAAAGAATCTTTATATCAAAAAATTAGAATTCTCCTACATTCTATAAATAGATGTGACAAGATGTGATAGGAATCAGATAGATGTAAATGGATGTATGGATGTGAATGTGAATATGGATGTATGAATGTCGAATGTGGAAATGGATGTATGAATGTGGAATGTGAAAATGGATGTATGAATGTGGATGTGAAAATGGATGTATGGATGTAGATATGGATGTATGGATGAGAATGTGGATGTGGATGTATGGATGTGGATGTGGATGTGGATGTGGATGTATGGATGTATGTATGTGGATGTGGATGTATGAATGAGGATGTGAAAATGGATGTATGGACGTAGATGTGGACATGGATGTATGTATGTGGATGTGGATGTGGATGTGGAAATGGATGTATGGATGTGGATGTGGATGTATGGATGTATGTATGTGGATGTGGATGTATGAATGAGAATGTGAAATTGGATGTATGGATGTAGATGTGGACGTGGATGTATGTATGTGGATGTGGATATGAAAATGGATGTATGGATGTGGATGTGGATATGGATGTATCAATGTGGGTATGGATATGGATGTATCAATGTGGATGTGGACGTATGAATGAGGATGTGAAAATGGATGTAGATGTGGATGTGGATGTATGGATGTAGATGTGGATATGGATGTATGTTTGTGGATGTGGATGTGGAAATGGATGTAAATCAATGTTTTATGTCAAGAATGCTGGGGAAGCATTTTGACTGTCTTAAGAATGTGGTTATGGAGACCTACCTGTCAACGGAGGAGGTCTCGCATAGCAACGTCGGCCGAGGTCTTGACCAGCCTCGGTTCGATTTAAATTGTTTGCTTCCGGTATGGTGGATGAGGGATGAGTGCAGCGCTAGGTGACCTGTGAAGGATCCTAGAGGGTGCTGACCATATGGTGCTCAGGCTCTGGGTCGCCGAAGATACCCACACGTGCGTCGAGGAAGATATTTAGAACAAGAAGTAAGAGTTGTTTTCTAATACCGGGCATGGATCTGGTTGATTGACCTTGCTGGTCCTCAATGGATAAGTCCATGGCTCTTTTATATGGATCTGTTGGTTGATCTTGCTGATCTTCAACTTAAATAAGTAGAAAATGTTTACACTAGAATGATTTAAATACTCTTGGTGAACTTCTGATTATTTTTAGTGAATTAAAAATTAAAAAATGGTCAGCCATACAAAGGAGGTTATGGTAAAATTTAAAAATTTGTGAAATAAATTTTATCTTTTATTAATTAAAAAGAGTAATCCCCATCGTTAGAGTATTCTAAAAGTGTCATTTTCATTCATACATAGAAAGATGCATATTGATTAATTTTTATAAAAGAATGATTTTCAATAGAATTAAATTCTATGAAAGATACTTATTGATAATTTTTTTATTATGAAAGTGTTACTTTCTTCATTATGGATTTTTATGCATAAAATATTGCATAAAAGTATAATTTTTAGAGTTACTTTCATCATATTGATTTTTATACATAAAAGTATGCATAAAAGAATTTTTTTAAATTATAAAAGTGTTACTTTTATCATTATTGATTTCTATGCATAAAAGAATATTTTTTTTATTATAAAAGTGTTACTTTTATAATAAATGATTTTTATGCATAAACATATGCATAAAAATATATAATTTTTATATTAAAAGTGTGATTTTCATCATAAATGATTTGTATGCATAAATATATGCATAAAAGAAATTCTTTTATATTAAAAGAGTGATTTTCATCATAAATGATTTGTATGCATAAATTTATGCATAAAAGAAATTCTTTTATATTAAAAGAGTGATTTTCATCATAAATGATTTGTATGCATAAACATATGCATAAAAGATATTTTTTTTGTGATTTTCATCATATATGTTTTGTATGCATAAAAGATATAATTTTTATATTAAAAGTGTGATTTTCATCATAAATGATTTGTATGCATAAATATATGCATAAAAGAAGTTCTTTTATATTAAAAGGGTGATTTTCATTTGTATGCATAAACATGTGCATAAAGGATATATTTTTTATATTAAAAGTGTGATTTTTATCATAAATGGATTTTATGCATAAATTAGATGCATAAGAGAAATTCTTTTATTCTAAGTGTTATTCCTACTAAATTGGATTTATGCATGGAAAGATGCATAAAGAATTTATTTAAATCCAAAAGTGTTATTTTCATCAATTTTGATTTTATGCATAAATAGATGCATAAAGTATTTTTATTTTTAATTCAAAAGAGTTATTCTTATTAATATCGATTTTATGCATAGAAAAATGCATAAAAGATTTATTTTTATTTTGAAAGTATTATTTTCATTGAATTAAATTTATGCATAGTTAGATGCATAAAAGTTTTTTTTTTAAGTGTTATTCTCATTAAATTTGAATTTATGCATAGTAAAATGTAAAAAAGGTTTATTTTTAATTCGAAAGTGTTATTTTCCTTAAAATTGAACTTATGCCTAAATAGATGCATAAAAGGATTTTTATAAAAGTATTATTCCTACTAAAATTATCTTTATGCTTAATTAGATGCGTAAAGAATCTTTATATCAAAAAATTAGAATTCTCCTACATTCTATAAATAGATGTGACAAGATGTGATAGGAGTCAGATAGATGTAAATGGATGTATGGATGTGAATGTGAATATGGATGTATGAATGTGGAATGTGGAAATGGATGTATGAATGTGGAATGTAGAAATGGATGTATGAATGTGGATGTGAAAATGGATGTATGGATGTGAATGTGGATGTGGATGTGGATGTATGGATGTGGATGTGGATGTATGGATGTATGTATGTGGATGTGGATGTATGAATGAGGATGTAAAAATGGATGTATGGATGTAGATGTGGACGTGGATGTATGTATGTGGATGTGGATGTGGAAATGGATGTATGGATGTGGATGTGGATGTATGGATGTATGTATGTGGATGTGGATGTATGAATGAGGATGTGAAAATGGATGTATGGATGTAGATATGGACGTGGATGTATGTATGTGGATGTGGATGTATGGATGTAGATATGGACGTGGATGTATGTATGTGGATGTGGATGTGGATGTATGTGGATGTGGATGTGGATGTGGAAATGGATGTATGGATGTGGATGTGGATGTGGATATGGATGTATCAATGTGGATGTGGATGTATGAAGAATGAGGATGTGAAAATGGATGTGGATGTGGATGTGGATGTATGGATGTAGATGTGGATATGGATGTATGTATGTGGATGTGGATGTGGAAATGGATGTATGGATGTGGATGTGGATATGGATGTATGAATATGGATGTGGATATGGATGTGTATGTATGAATGCGGATGTGGAGTTAGATGTATGATGTGGATGTACGAATGTGGATGTGTATGTAGAATAATGAATGCGAATGTGTATGTGAAATGATGTGTTGTCGTCGATATGAGTGAATGGATGAGATGTGATGACATGATGTGAATTGGGATGTGAATTTATGATATGTGATGTGAATGAAATTGATTTGATGAGATGGAAAATGATGTGATTGGATGAGAATGAGTACATATATGAAAGGGAATGTGGAATAAGTAATGTGGACTAATGAGGGATAATGTGGAAAGATGAGAGTTCAATATAGAAACTGCATTTGGGACCTGTTTGTAAATGACTGTTTTATGTCAAGAATGCTGGGGAAGCATTTTGATTGTCTTAAGAATGTGGTTGTAGAGAACTACCTGATAAAGTTGCAACAGCAGACAGAGAGTCAACAGAGGACGTCTCGCGTAGCAAGGTCGACCGAGGTCTTGACCAGCCTTGGTTCGATTTAAATGGTGAGCTTCCGGTACGGTGGATGAGGGACCAAGGAAGCGGCCTATGAGTGAAGCGCTAGGTGACCTGCGAAGGATCCTAGAGGGTGCTGACCATACGGTGCTCGGGCTCTGGGTCACCAAAGATACCCACACGTGCATTGCCCTAGGGCCAAACTAGATTCTCTTGCAAGGTATCTTGGCCCTAGGGACAAGCTAGATTCCCTTACAAAAGGATCACTCTTGGCATGCACATGCATTGATGGGCCCAAGGGCCATTCTACCACACATGAGAATCTAGCTACTGTTGAGATATCGAGCTCGTCTAGTGAGGCGGTGGACACTGATGACCCGCCTGGGGGATAGGCCCCACACTTACACCACTGGCATGGTTGGTGAGATCATGGGAGATATGCGGCCAGTGGGATGACAGGCTGTGTGACAGCCATTCTAGAGACTGGCATAGTTATAGCGCCAGCTCATTTAGTCGGGTTCACACTATAGAGAACCCATGTATGTATTGGTTGAGTACATTTCATATTGTGTGTACTCTTATTCTTGTATATGGTGTGTTGAGTGTTGAGTAGAGAAGAAGAAGATTTTCAGCCTCTCACCTTGTGTGTTCTCTATTAGGGTTTTGTGAGTGTGTGTGTGCTTGCAAGAGCTCAAGCTCTCTTCCCCCCTGCATCTTTTCATGGTATCAGAGCCTGGTTCGTGCTAAGGGCTGAGCTGCAAGCAAAAGAACCACAGGAAGCGGTACGAGGGTAAGAGCTGCAACTACTCTTCCCTATTTGTGTTGGTGACTACACCCTTGTCGGGAGCTCTACGGGAGGCACCGGCAAACGGTCTCTGATTGAGGAGCTTTCTTCGCGGGAGTAAAGCTATAGGGAAACTATGTAGTCCTTGGGACTACAAAATTTTCGGGCCGGAAACGCGTTTCGGGCGCATCTGGACCTCCGTTTTTCAGAAAGCAGGCGATTTCGAGCATTGCGAGTAAGTCATCGATTCTCTGCAGAACTCTGTTTTAAGAACTGCAGGAAGACAGATTGACTGTGCAGACACTGTGGGTGCTGCAAAGAGGTCTACAGTTGCCATTGGGTGTATGTATGCACATTGAAGTCACTGGTTGTGACATTTGAGAGTACTACAGTATTGCTGTGCAGAAAATACAGCATTTGTGCAGGAAAAACCAGAGTGCAGGTTCTGGTAAAATTGTGTGTTTGGCAAGATGTCTAATGATGGCATAACACAGATTGTGGCTGAGAAGCTTGACAAGAATAACTTCCATGCTTGGAGGTTCAGGTTGACGAATTTCCTGATGGGAAAAGGCTATTGGGACTACATAGAAGGTGAGCATGAAGAGGCACCGGAGATACCGGATATAATATAAATCCGACTGCTGCAGATGTGAAGGAGTTTAAAGATTGGAACCAAGGAGCCAGGAAGGTTATGTATTGGCTTTCCATTAGTATACAGGACACCATGATTGGGCACATTCAGGATGCCAAGTCCCCCAAGGAGGTGTGGGACACCTTGGTAAAGCTTTATGAAACAAATACCAAGGCACGCAAGATACAGTTGAAGAATGAACTTCATACTGTGGAGAAAAAGAGCATGTCTGTGAATGACTATGCGCTGAAGATAAAGGGTATTGTGGAATCCCTTGCATCTATTGGTGTGTCAGTAGATGATGATGACAAGGTGGAAGTCTGTCTACGTGGTCTCGGGCCACAATACAAGGCGTTTAAGACGTCTATTCAGACTCGGGAAAACATTCCCAACTTTACAGATTTGGTGTCTATGCTGATTATCGAAGAGAACTTGGGTGAAGACCAACAGTCTTCACAAAGTAAAAACAGTTCAGAGCAACAGGCTTTCTACACGAGTTCAGGAAGAGGACGAGGTAGAGGAGGCCGTGGACGCGGTCAAGGAGGTGGCCAAACAGGTAATCAGAATTATGGCCAGCAGCAGCAGCAACAACAACAGTCCCAGAATCAACAACAACAACACGCAAGTGGAAGAGGCAAATTCAGAGGCAGGGGGAGTCAAAGAGGCCGTGGAAATTGGCAAAGGCAATATAATGATGCACGTGAATGCTATTATTGTGGTAAGCCTGGACATGTGCAGTCAGAATGTTAAAAGAAGCAGGCTGACATGCAAAATGGGAAAGTGCAGCAAAACAACTATGCATCCTCAAGCAGAAATAATGAGGATAATGAAAGGTTGTTTGTTATGTAGCATGTTGTGAATGCCATGTCTGAAAATGTTGATGCAGCACAAAAAGATAATGTATGGTATGTGGATTCAGGCGCTTTGAACCACATGACGAGTCATGGGGAGTGGTTCAAGGAGATGAAAAACTCGGAAAGACCAGGTTTTGTGGAAACAGGGGATGACACTGCTCATCCAATTGCCCACGTTGGAGATGTGCCATTGTCTATGCAGGATGGCAAAGTGAAGTACCTTGCAGATGTACTTCATGTACCGAACATAACAAAGAATCTGGTTTCAGTTGGCCAGATGATTGAGCAGGGGTTGCAAATTCGGTTTAACCTTGATGGGTGTTATGTTGAAGATTTTAAAGACAAGTGCAGGTTGGTTGCAAAAGGCAACAGAGTGGGCAGAATGTTTACGTTGAATGTAGACATGCCTGAAATGAGTGCTGCGATGTTTGCAAATGGTTCAGGAGTTGTTGCAAACACAGACATATGGCATAAAAGAATTGGACATGTAAATGTGCAGAGATTGAAGTCTATGCAGACAAAAGGAATTGTGACAGGGCTGCCAAAATTTAAAGTGGAAGGTATGCAGAAAATATGTGAAGCATGCAAATTTGGGAAGCAAACAAAGCATGTGTTTCCACGTAACAGATATGTGAGCAGAAATGCACTAGATGTTGTGCATTCAGATGTATGGGGTCCTACAAAGACCGTGTCTATGGGAGGCTACAGATACTATGTCACTTTCATTGATGACCACACAAGGAAAATGTGGGTATATTTCATGAAAGAGAAGAGTGAGGTGTTCACTCACTTTCAGAATTTCAGAGTTTTGGTTGAAAAGCAAACAGGGAAATATGTAAAGTGCCTAAGGTCAGATGGAGGGGGAGAGTACTTCTCCAATGAGTTCTCTGAATTTTTGAAGAAGAATGGTATTCGGAGACAGTTTACATGCAGATACACTCCGCAGCAAAATGGAGTTGCTGAGCGGAAAAGCAGGCACATTGCTGAGATTGCGCGAGCATTGATGGAAGAGAAGAATATGCCGCATTGCTATTGGGCCGAGGCTGTTTCTACAGCAGTATACATCATGAACAGGACTCCAATTGTAGCCATACATGATGTAACTCCAGAGGAGAGGTTTACTGGCAGAAAACCTGATTTGTCTCATCTGAAAGTCTTTGGATGCATTGCATATGTGCATGTGCCAGATGAGATGAGAACTAAGCTGGATCCGAAAGCTGAAAAATGTGTGTTTATTGGATATTCCCTTGAGCAAAAGGGATACAGGTGTTATAACCCTGCTACACGTGAGTTGAGGGTAAGCAGGGATGTTGTCTTTGATGAGATGATTATTGGGATCATTGGGATCAACGCTTTTTTCCCCGTCAAGAGGCACAGCCGTTGATTCCTATCCATAGAACAATTACTATCCGAGATTTACTTTATCTATCATAATAACAGAAATTGAGTCTCGATTTACGGATCCATCAGTCCAGCGCCTAACCCCATCAAGTCCCATGGGTTAGCCAACCGCCCAACCACTGTAGTGATGGGATTCAATTAAGAATTTGATTAGGTTTTGTCCCGGGTACCAAGGAAAGGAGTTCCAAGGCCCCCTAGCAGGAAGTTCATGCAAACATAAAATTAGTCACACCACTTACACACCCAATATGAAATTGCCTTTTTCTTAACATCAGCTAACTTATAAACAATCCTTTAATGAAACCATTATGTCACTGATGACAATCCTCAAAGTCTATGGTTGAATCCTTATTTTCAGTCATTCATTCATCGGTATACTTATGGCATCATTGGCAACCAGAACGCTCACCACCTGTTCACTCAGGGGCCTTTTCCATAGTTCCTAGCTCATAGTAACCGGCAATATATTCATATAATAGAATGGAATCTCCGTGGAAGATCAGCAAGATCAACCCACAGATCCATATAAAAGAGCCATGGACTCATCCGTTTTGAGGACCAGCAAGGTCAATCAACCAGATCCATGCCCGGTTTTAGAAAACAACTCTTACTCCTTGTTCCAATATCTTCCACGACGCACGTGTGGGTATCTTCGGTGACCCAAAGCCCGAGCACCGTATGGTCAGCACCCTCTAGGATCCTTCGCAGGTGACCTAGCGCTTCACTCATAGGCCGCTTCCTTGGTCCCTCATCCACCGTACCGGAAGCTCACCAATTAAATCGAACCGAGGCTGGTCAAGACCTCGATCGACCTTGCTACGCGAGACGTCCTCCATTGACTCTCCGTCAGCAGTTGCAACTTTATCAGTTCGGTCTTCATGACCTTAATCCTCAAGACGGTCAAAATTCTTCCCCAGCATTCTTGACATAAAACAGTCATTTACAAACAGTCACAAAATACAATTTTTATAACGAACTCTCGTCTTTCCACATTATCCACTCTCGGACCACATTACTTATTCCCTATTCCATTCAATGTGTACTCATTCTCATCCATTCACTCATATAGACTACACATTATTTCACATACACATTCACATTCATTATTCTACATACATATCCATGTTCGTACGTCCACATCATACATCCAATTTCACATTCATACATACGAGTCTACATGCATACATCTATTTTTACATCCTCATTCATACATCCACATTATACATACATCCAATTTCACATTCATACATACGCATCTACATGCATACATCTATTTTCACATTCCCATTCATACATCCACATTCACATACATACATCTACATCCGAATCTACATCCATACATCCACATCCACATCTTCATTCACATTCACATCCATACATCCACATCTACATACATACATCCATTTTCACATCCTCATTCATACATCCACATCCACATACATACATACATCCGTATCTACATCCATACATCCATACTACATCCATTCTCGCCCTAACACATCCCATATGCATCTTATCCCATCAGATACACTCTCTACCTCGTCCCATACACATCTTAACACATCCTAACTCATCTTAACACATTCTATCACATCTCATACACCTCTTATCATATCCTATCACATCTCATACACATCTTATCACATCTTTTCACATCTCATACACCTCTTATCACATCCTATCACTTCCCATACGCATCTTATCACATTTTATCACATCTCATACACCTCTTCTCACATCCTATCACTTCCCATACGCATCTTATCACATATTATCACATCTCATTTAAAAATCAATCTTTTATGCATCTTCCTATGCATAAATTCATTTTAAATGAAAATGACACTTTTGAATTAAAATTCCATCTCTTATGCATCTTCCTATGCATAAACTCAATTTAGATGAGAATTGACACTTTTGAATTAAAAATCCATCTTTTATGCATCTTCCTATGCATAGATTCAATTTGGATGAGAATAACACTTTTGAATTGAAATTCCATTCTTTTATGCATCTTCCTATGCATAAATTCAATTTAGATGAGAATGACGCTTTGAATTTAAAAATCAATCTTTTATGCATATTCTTATGCATAAATTCAATTTGGTAGGAATTACACTTTTAGAATAAAAGAATTTCTCTTATGCATCAAAGTTATGCATAAAATCCATTTATGATGAAAATCACACTTTTAGTATAAAAAGAATATCTTTTATGCATACCTCTATGCATGAAATCCAATATGATAAAAGTCACACTTTTACAATAAAATAATCAACTTTTATGCATACCTCTATGCATGAAATTCAAATATGATAAAAGTCACACTTTTATAATTAAAGGATCAACTTTTATGCATACCTCTATGCATGAAATCCAAATATGATAAAAGTCACACTTTTATAATAAAATAATCAACTTTTATGCATACCTCTATGCATGAAATCCAAATATGATAAAAGTCACACTTTTATAATAAAATAATCAACTTTTATGCATACCTCTATGCATGAAATCCAAATATGATAAAAGTCACACTTTTATAATAAAATAATCAACTTTTATGCATACCTCTATGCATGAAATCCAAATATGATAAAAGTCACACTTTTATAATAAAATAATCAACTTTTATGCATACCTCTATGCATGAAATCCAAATATGATAAAAGTCACACTTTTATAATAAAATAATCAACTTTTATGCATACCTCTATGCATGAAATCCAAATATGATAAAAGTCACACTTTTATAATAAAAGAATCAACTTTTATGCATACCTCTATGCATAAAATAATCAACTTTTATGCATACCTCTATGCATGAAATCCAAATACGATAAAAGTCACACTTTTATAATAAAATAATCAACTTTTATGCATACCTCTATGCATGAAATCCAAATATAATAAAAGTAACACTTTTATAATAAAATAATCAACTTTTATGCATACCTCTATGCATGAAATCCAAATATGATAAAAGTAACACTTTTATAATAAAATAATCAACTTTTATGCATACCTCTATGCATGAAATCCAAATATGATAAAAGAAACACTTTTATATTAAAATAATAATTCTTTTATGCATACCTCTATGCATGAAATCTAAATATGATAAAAGAAACACTTTTATATTAAAATAATAATTCTTTTATGCATACCTCTATGCATGAAATCCAAATATGATAAAAGAAACACTTTTATATTAAAATAATAATTCTTTTATGCATACCTCTATGCATGAAATCCAATTATGATAAAAGTAACACTTTTATAATAAAATAATCATCAATTATGCATAACATAAAAATTAATTTCTCCATGATTAGAAAATAAAATTCTTTCAATTAATCTAGGATGATAATTCCTAGAATATGGTAGGAAGTTCTCTTTTCATGCTTTGAATAAAATTATTTTATGTGTAATTTTTATAAAAATTTTGCCATAGCTCCGCTACTATGACTGATAAATCTCAATTTATTTTGAAGGATAAAGCTTATCATTAAGAAAATGATTAGAATGATTCCTAATTGGATCATTAACCCAATAATGGGTTGAATCATCAATATTCATGAAATACATAAACTAAAAGCATAGAAAAAAGCCATCAATTTGACCTCAAGCATAGATTAATCTTGGATTAAGGAAGCTTTATGAAAAGCTTCATTTGGATTGAGAATGGGTCATGAGTATGACCATTTCTTGAGTGAGAGAGAGAAATTACTTAAAAACCATTAGAATTAAGCATAAATGAAAATTTATGTAATTCTTAACTATCATTAATCAATTAACTTCAATAGCATTCATCAAATTATGTAACTCTTCACTACCATTCATCAATTAACTTGAATAGCATTCAAAAACTATTCCAATTAAGCTTCTCAAGCTTGAGAGGGGTTGAGAAGAGAGAAACATTGAGAAATTATAGAAAATGATCAAAATTCACTAATTACCTTACAAATTACTTGATTCTTTGTTCACGGTAGAGGCCCCCAACCAAACAATTGGTTAAGTATGTTGATGGAGCCACCAATGGGGATTGAAGAAAGAGGGAAGCTCCAATTTCTTCAATTTGGAGAGAATTTTAGAGAATAGTAGAAATTAGCATTATTTCAGCATAACTCTAGTATAGTAAAATTCTTCTATTTTTTTCAAAGAACTCATGTTCTATTTATAGGAGAGGGAAGCTCTAACCAAAGCTAACTGAATTCTAGAGTTTTTCAAATTCAGTTTGGTTGAATTTGGACTAGATTTGGATCTAGTTTGGCTCCTTTTAGATTTGATTTGGTTCCATTTTGATTTGGTTTGATTTAAGAGAGAAGAGAGATAAAAATATCACATTAATTTTGAGTTTAAAACTCATTCAAGCATGTGAAATATGCACCTCCTTTAATGGACTCCCCTTCCTTACATATGTGTCAAAATGGAATTATTATACCCAAAATATCTCATATTTTTAATATTGCTCATAGTTTTTTACTAATAAGCCTTGTACACTTTCAACTCTTCATCTTATGTGAGCATTTACTCATTTTTGGATACCCAAAATATCTCATATTTTTGATATTGCTCATAGTTTCTTACTAATAAACCTTGTACATAGTCAACTCTTCATCTTGTGTGAGCATTTACTCATTTTTGGGTATCTTCTTTTACAAATTGGATTTATCTCCTCCCTACACATGGATTGATGCTATTGGCCCAAAGGAACCTTAATTGGACCATAATCTAAAATTTTTGAAAATCTAGACCCTTAGGCTAAGGTCCTTTATACCCATTTCCAATTAATTCCAATTGCACATTGGAAAATTCTTTCTGAATTTCTGTTTCAAGGGAATTCATTTTAATAAGATGAGATATTTTTCTATCCAAAAGTATTCAAAATCTTAATATTCTCTCTCTAGAATATTTTCTCTCTCTATTCTAGGCAGAGACAAGATCTCTTATAATTCTGAAGAGGGAATTGATTACAGGGGAATATGCTGGACATTTTGAGAGGCTGGGGAGAAATCTTACATTCTCTCCCACTTGAAAAACGCGAGATGTCCTCATCTCGCAAACTTGGGATAATTTTGCAAGATGCACGAATATGAGACTTAGAGAAAAATTTAATTAAGATTAAAAAAGTCTCAAAGAGAGTAAGGGTCAAGACAAGAACAATATTTAAACTTTACTCATTCATGGAACATATACAATAAAGATAGAAGAACTCTTTACACTTCCATAAGCCCGTCCATCATATGATCACAAAAGCAGCACTCACAAGCTGCGCACGTATAAGGTAACTCATCTATAGGAATAATTCTGTTGGTTATTGCCGCACCTATCTCAGTGGTATGAGGTGATCTAACAAAAGGATCTCTGAGAGGTAAACCAAAAACGCGATAAAGGCATATCTTCTGATGAGGAAGAAAACATGCCAGTAAGAAGACCCGCTCAGAAAACCCAAGATGTCTTGATCTCATGATGTAGTAGTATCGGGGACCCAAACCCAAAGCTTCAATAACCATGGCCAAGCGGACATTGTTACCAAAGTGCTGCTGACCCCAGGGTGTTACCCTAGTTTTATCTTGATAGGTTCACCATTTAGTCTGAGCTACAGAAGTTCCTAAGTGAGGAAAAAGTGAGCGCTCATACTGTTCTGTAAAATCCTTCTTCACAGACTCGCTTGCATCTTGAAGGTGAGAAATCATCATGGATAAAACTAATTCCTGTTGCCAAGCCATGAAGGAGATTAAGAAAGAAAGGAGATCGATGGAAGTAAGATTACTGTGAGAGCGACAAGTAAAAGTTACGACTTATATAAAGGAAGGAGCTAGCGTAACTTAGAAGCCAACGGTATCTTGCCACTGAAGTTTTACCATCTTTCCATGATTTGGGTTTGGCACATATTTCTATAGAAGGCATTAAGAACTTTGAGATGAGGAGATAAAAGAAGTTCGTAGGCTAAGTCACTTACTTTCTTTGGTCCACAATATCTGGGGGATAACTACTTATACTCCCCAAGAGATAAAGAACTTCTTTTGGTCCGTACTCAATGAAGACCATATCTGCTTCTTTGAATTTCCTTACTGTCCTCTTCTTATCTGTATATTGTTTCTTTCGATCCTGCGCAACGTTTATATCTTTATGAATTGCCTGCATTTATTGCTCTATGCAAGCATTTGACTGGTCATCTCGACCCTAATCAATGGTTCGGACCTGGTTAATGGAGTTAAGCAATCTTGTCCGAGACGAACCCTGATTAGATTGGTATGAAGGAATTGGTCTCTGAATTTGGGTTCTAGACTTCCCTATGCCCTTATCATGGTAGGAGTCGGGCAGTCTTTTAACTGATGACCAAAACCTTGGCATCCAAAACATCGGTTCTCACTTTTGAACTCATCGTTTTGAATCCTTAAAACAAGTGGGCTCCTGAGAAGTATTCTGGGGAAAGTGTCTTCCCTTTTTAAACAGAATCTTTCTTTTATTTTAGAGAGAGAAGGGAGATTCTTACTCTTGCATACCTCGAAGGCTGGGGAGGAATCTTACATTCTACCCCACTTAAAAAGTGCGAGATGTCCTCATCTCGCAAAGTAGAGGACAACTCTTTTTCTTAAGATCCAATCTATTCTAGGGTTCCTTATATTCTGGTCAACCCAACAGAATACAGGGATAATTATCCCTTAAATAGAACTCATCATTAAATAACAATTCATTCAAATCATATCATTCATCTCTTTAACACGATAATGGTCCATTAGACCGAAAATTTTCTTCATGAACATTCCTCCACGAAAATTTCAGACAAGTAAGTTCTCAATTTGTCATCCCTTAACTTGATCTACCATGTCAAGTGTTAACAGTAGCAATTTGACAACACAATCCACTAATCTCATAGTGATTTGTTGAAATCATTATCATCATACTAGTTATGAATATCATCACAGGAACTCGTCCCAATCATCCACATTGTGGTTTCGCTCAGTTTATTACATTTCAACCCATTTTCAGGGGTCATCGTTTTTCAATCAAAATCCCAATCAATTTATCAATTTGCAAACAGAATTAAAAATCATATCAACCACATTCAAATTCATCAACTGGATAGCATTAATGCTTATAATTTCAAGCCTTAGATTTACTCGTATATACTGTCGGTAAAGAGCTGCAGTTATACCCTCGGTATATACGGTTAGTCATGATACTTGGAATTATAAGGTAAATACTATCATGTCTAAGCCTCAAGCAAGTCACGGTTACATATAATTGCGGTACTTCCATTTGATAAAAGTCACACTTTTATAATAAAATAATCAACTTTTATGCATACCTCTATGCATGAAATCCAAATATGATAAAAGTCACACTTTTACAATAAAATAATCAACTTTTATGCATACCTCTATGCATGAAATCCAAATATGGTAAAAGTCACACTTTTATAATAAAATAATCAACTTTTATGCATACCTCTATGCATGAAATCCAAATATGATAAAAGTAACACTTTTATAATAAAATAATCAATTTTTATGCATACCTCTATGCATGAAATGCAAATATGATAAAAGTAACACTTTTATAATAAGATAATCAACTTTTATGCATACCTCTATGCATGAAATCCAAATATGATAAAAGTAACACTTTTATAATAAGATAATCAACTTTTATGCATACCTCTATGCATGAAATCCAAATATGATAAAAGAAATACTTTTATATTAAAATAATAATTCTTTTATGCATGCCTCTATGCATGAAATCCAAATATGATAAAAGAAACACTTTTATATTAAAATAATAATTCTTTTATGCATACCTCTATGCATGAAATCCAAATATGATAAAAGAAATACTTTTATATTAAAATAATAATTGTTTTATGCATACCTCTATGCATGAAATCCAATTATGATAAAAGTAACACTTTTACAATAAAGTAATCATCAATTATGCATAACATAAAAATTAATTTTTCCATGATTAAAAAATAAAATTCTTTCAATTAATCTAGGATGATAATTCCTAGAATATGGTAGGAAGTTCTCTTTTCATGCTTTGAATAAAATTATTTTATGTGTAATTTTTATAAAAATTTTGCCATAGCTCCGCTACTATGACTGATAAATCTCAATTTATTTTGAAGGATAAAGCTTATCATTAAGGAAATGATTAGAATGATTCCTAATTCGATCATTAACCCAATAATGGGTTGAATCATCAATATTCATGAAATACATAAACTAAAAGCATAGAAAAAAGCCATTAATTTGACCTCAAGCATAGATTAATCTTGGATTAAGAAAAAGCTTTATGAAAAGCTTCATTTGGATTGAGAATGGGTCATGAGTATGACCATTTCTTGAGTGAGAGAGAGAAATTACATAAAAACCATTAGAATTAAGCATAAATAAAAATTTATGTAATTCTTAACTATCATTAATCAATTAACTTCAATAGCATTCATCAAATTATGTAACTCTTCACTACCATTCATCAATTAACTTCAATAGCATTCAAAAACTATTCCAATTAAGCTTCTCAAGCTTGAGAGGGGTTGAGAAGAGAGAAACATTGAGAAATTATAGAAAATGATAAAAATTCACTATTTACCTTACAAATTGCTTGATTCTTTGTTCACGGTAGAGGCCCCCAACCAATAAATTGGTTAAGTATGTTGATGGAGCCACCAATGGGGATTGAAGAAAGAGGGAAGCTCCAATTTCTTCAATTTGGAGAGAATTTTAGAGAATAGTAGAAATTAGCATTATTTCAGCATAACTCTAGTATAGTAAAATTCTTCTATTTTTTTCAAAGAACTCATGTTCTATTTATAGGAGAGGGAAGCTCTAACCAAAGCTAACTGAATTCTAGAATTTTCCAAATTCAATTTGGTTGATGAATTTGGACTAGATTTGGATCTAGTTTGGTTCCTTTTAGATTTGATTTGGTTCCATTTTGAACAAAGTCAGACTATGTGTGAAATGGTATGTTGAGCGTGCGAATACCGCTAGGTCCTATGCATATTTCATGCCGATAAAGAAGATTGGAAAAAAGGGAGGGAATGCAATGACCAAAGAAGAGATGGTAATTAAAAAGCTCTAGGATTATGATTATTGGATTATAGATGGGAAACATTCCATCTATGTATCCAAGGTCATGTTAAGGACTCAATTGCTTGGAAACATGATTTATTTGAGGAATATTTATGCGGTTTGAAAAGCCTGGATTGTCGTTGATGCACCCCCAAAAGTCTGTGTGGCTATATCTCAAGGATGGAAAATTTGGAGGCCCAAACAATGTTTAAACAACAAGCCTACATTGATATACTCAAGCACTTGAGGGCCCAATGGGAGCCTTAGTCCCATTGGTTAGCCAACCGCCCAACCACTGTAGTGATGGGATTCAATTAGGAATTTGGTTAGGTTTTGTCCTGGGTACTAGGGAAAAGAGTTCCCAGGCCCAAACTTAAAGCTAGTCACACGACTTACACACCCAATATGAAATTGCCTTTTTCACAAATTCAGCTGTCTTTAAAACATATTCAACTGTGACAGTCTTTAAAACAATCATTTAATGAAACCATTGTGTCACTGATCATAATCCTCCAAAATATCTGGTTGAATCCTAATTTCCAATCATTCCTTCATCGGTGTACCTATGGCATCATTGGAAACCAGAACGCTCACCACCTGTCCACTCAGGGGTATTCAATAGTTGTTAGCTCATAGTACCCAGTAATATATTCACTTATAAGAATCAAAATGGAATATCCATTGAAGATAAGCAAGATCAACCAACAGATCCATATAAAAGAGCCATGGACTCATCCGTTGAGGACTAGCAAGGTCAATCAACTAGATCCATGCCCAAATTCAGAAAACAACTCTTACTCCTTGTTCTAATATCTTCCCCAACGCACGTGTGGGTATCTTTGGCAACCCAGAGCCTAAGCACCATATGGTCAGCACCCTCTAGGATCCTTCGCAAGTCACCTAGCACTTCACTCATAGGCCACTTCCTTGGTCCCTCATCTACCGTACCGGAAGCTCACCATTTAAATCGAACCGAAGCTGGTCAAGACCTTGGCTCGACCTTGCTACGCAAGACGTTCTCCGTTGACTCTCTGTCAGCTGTTACAACTTTATCAGTTAGGTATCCATGACCTCATTCACAAGACGGTCAAAATGCTTCCCCAGCATTCTTGACATAAAACGGTCATTTAAAAATAGGTCATAAATACAGTTTCTATAATGAACTCTTGTCTTTCCACATTGTTCCACATCAATCCACATTATTTAATCCACATCCATTTCATATGTATTCCCATTCTCATCTAATCACATCATTTTCCATCTTTCCTCATTTATCCTCATCATCAAATCTCATCATCCACTCTCATCCACCCATATTTCCATTCTCATCCAATCACATCATTTTCCATCTCATCACATCTTTCCTCATTTATCCTCATCAGATCTCATCCACTCGCATCTACCCATATCCACATCTCATCACATCACATTCATTCACATCTGATCCATTCATATCTACTCCAATCCCCATCACATCACATCACATCCATTTCACCTCACATCACATTCATTCACATCTATCCCGATTCACATCTCATCACATCTCATCCATTCTTTCACATACACATCCACATCCATTCTTCACATACACATCCACATCCATTCTTTCACATACATCCACATCCATTCTTTCACATCCACATCCACATCCATTCTTCACATACACATTCACATCATACACATCCACATCCATTCTTTACATACACATTCACATCCATTTTCATCACATTCACATCCACATCCATTTACTTTCCATCTCACCCTTTCACATATCCTCTCTTCTCATTCTCATTCTCATCTCATCATTCACATCCACATCCATTTACATCACATCTTATCACATCCCATTTACATCTTATCACATCCATTCACATCCTATCGCATCCCATTTACATCTTATCACATCCATTCACATTCTATCATATCCCATTTACATCTTATCACATCCATTCACATCCTATCGCATCCCATTCACATCTTATCACATCCTATCCCCATTTAGTAGCTTTTTCTACTTTGATACCGATAATGGGACTTTTTCTAAATTGCTACCAATTGCTTGGCTTAGATAAAGATTCTTTTTCTCGACGACTATTTTCATATTCCTTCTCAATTCGTCAATTGAATTATATTCAATATTCCTCTTTTGAATAAAAGAATTCATGGGATTTACAGAAATCAATTTTACCCATATTTCCACTTTTGATAAATAATCATAAATTAAATTATACTAAAAATTTCCACTTTTGATAAGTAATCATAAATTAAATTATACTAAAAATTTTCTTTTCTTCCCATTTAATTTCGTGGATCTCAAACACCATGGAAATTCCTCTTTTTGCATTTAATTATTTGCATTGCAATGTCATGGGAATTCCTCTTTTTGCATTTAATTATTTGCATTGCAATATCATGGAAATTTCTTTTTTATCATCAAATATTTCTCATAAAATAATTTCATCTAAACTAAAATACCCATTAATTCAATATGATAGGAATTTCTCTTTTCCCATCTAAATGATGGAGTTCCAAATATCATAGGAATTCCTCTTTTATCATTTAAATATTTCTCATAGATAAAATAAATTTATTTAAAATTTATCTTTGAATTTAAATAAAATATCCAATAATTTCAATATGCTAGGAATTTCTCTTTCTCCATCTAAATGATGGAATTCCAAATGTCATAGGAATTCCTCTTTTACCATTTAATCATTTCTCATAGATAAAATAAATTTATCTTTGAATTTAAATAAAATATCTAATACTTCCAATATGCTAGGAATTTCTCTTTTCCCATCTAAATGATGAAATTCCAAATGTCATAGGAATTCCTCTTTTACCATTTCATTATTTCTCATAGATAAAATAAATTTATCTAAAATTTATCTTTGAATTTAAATAAAATATCCAATAATTCCAATATGCTAAGAGTTTCACTTTTCTCATTCAAATGATTGGATTCCAAATATGGGAATTCCTCTCTCATCATAAAAATGAATTACTAGAAATTTCTCTTTTTGCTAATTAACTATTTATGCATAAACATTAAAATCAATTTTTGCATGGTTATGATGAGAATTTTTCAATTAACCTAGGATGATTAATCCTAGAATATGGTAGGAAGTCCTCTTTTCATATTATGAATGTAAATGATTTATGTGTTAATTTTTTAAAAATTTTTCCATAGCTCCGTTGCTATTACTAATAATTTTTAATATTTTTGAAAGAATAAAGTTTAGTAATACCATATGATAGAATAACTAATATTTGGATCAATATCCAATTATGGACTTGATTCCCAAGTTTTCCATAAATTAAATAGCATAAAAGCATTAAAAAGCCACTTCTTTGGCCTCAAATTTGACAAGCATAGAATTTACTTTTAGATTTGAGAATTGCTTCATGAGAGAAGCATCATTTGAATATAGAATAGGTCATAGGAATGACCATTCTTTGGGGGGGGGAGAGATATGCTTAAAAAAAAACATTTAATTTAAGCATAAATGAAAACTTTATAAAATTTATCACTAAAATTTATTAGAGCTTCAATTGCATTAAAGAGCCATTCAATTGAATACTTCTCAAACTTTAGAGGGGTTGAGAAGTGAGAAACATTTAGAGATTAAGAAAAAGACCATAAACTGACACTTTACCTCTTGTTTTGCTTGATTCTTTAGTCATTGAAGAAATCAATTGGTTAGTATATTGAGGAAGGCTCCAAAGAAGGTTGAAGAGAGAGAGAAACTCCATTCTCTCCAAATTGTAGAGGATAATAGAAAATATCATTATTTCAGTATAATACTGGCATGGTATAGTTCTCATATTTTTTTACAAAGGGATAAGGGTCTATTTATAGGTGAGGGAGGCCTCTAACCAAGTCCAACTAGTTTCTAGAATTTTCCAGGTTGAGTTTGGTTGAATTTGGACAAGATTTGGACCAGTTTGGTTCCCTTTTTGATTTGGTTTGATCCAGGAGAGAGGAGAGATAAAAATTTCTTATTATTTTTGAGTTTAAAACTCCTCCACACATGTGAAATAGGTGCCTCCTTGAAGAGCCCCCTTCTCCTTACCAAAGTGTCAAAAATGTATCATTATACCAAAAATATCTCTTTTTTTAGTAATATTCATAGTTTTTTACTAATAAACCTTGTACCTAGTCAACTCTTAATCTTATGTGGGCATTTACTCATTTTTGGGTATTTTTCTTTTATAAATTAGATTTATCTCCCCCCCACATTTGGATTGATCCTATTGGCCCCATAGGAACCTTAATTGGACCATAATCCAAAAATTTCTGAAAATCTAGACCCTTAGGCTAAGGTCCTTTATACCTATTTTCAATTAATTCCAATTGCACATTGGAAAGTTCTTTTTGAATTTCTATTTCAAGGGAAACCATTTTAGACACTACGAGGATTTTCATATCCAAAAGTTTCTCAATTTTGGATTACCTCCCTCTAGACATTTTCTCTCTCCAGGCTAAAATAGGGCAAAACAAGATCTTTCTTTTATTTGAGAGTGAGGAATAATTATAAGATCAGAAGGGGAGGTTCTTACACCTGTACAACTCAAAAGCTAGAGGAAGGAATCTTACATATGGTCATAGGGTCAATCTATGAGTAAAGAGAATGTAGATTTGTTCATGGTAGCATGGCCCTAGGTCCAAGCTAGATTCTCTTCCAAGGGTCACTATGCTGCTGCTATGCACATGCAGAGATGGGTCCGAGGGCCATCCTACCATGCAATCTTGATAGAATGGCACTAGGGAGCACAAAAGAATCTACCTACCACACACAAGAGAATCTAGCTTAACCCTAGGGCCAAGCTATGATAAACAAATCAACATTAGCTTTGCTGGCAGCTTCGCACTAGGTGCAGTCTACTAGTAAAGATGGTGTTGCTCTGATGGTAGCTTGGTAATAGGGCCAAGCTACTAGCGAAGAGGATGTAGCGAAGAGGATGATGATTTGTTCTTGGTATATTGTTCTTAGGGCCAAGCTAGATTGTCTTGCAAGGGTCACTCTAGAATATCTTGTGTTCCCTATGGGCCATACTAAAGTATGTCAAGATATAAGGGAGTAGAGAATGGCCCTAGGCAACACAAGATAATCTACCTTGGCCCTAGGACCAAGCTACCATGAGAAAATATACATACTCTTTACTGGAAACTTTGCCCTAGGGCTAAATATTAACAAAGATGGTGTTGCTTTGTTGATGGTAGCTTTAACATAGCAAAGAGGATGCACATTTGTTCATGGAATCCTAGCCCTTGGTAGCATGGCCCTAGGGCCAAGCTATAGTATCTTGCAAGGATAACTATTGCCATTTACATGCATAGATGGTCCCAAGGGCCATTGTGCCATGCAATCTTGAGATAATAACTCTAGGGAATAAAATAGAATCTACTTGGCCCTAGGGAAAAAGCTATCATGAACAGATCTACCAGCAAAGATGGTGTTGCTTTGTTGATGGTAGCTTGGCCCTAGGGCCAATCTACCAATAAAGAGGATGTAGATTGGTTCATGGTAGCTTGGTCCTAGGGCCAAGCTTCCATGAACAAATCTAAATCATCTTTGCTAGAATCTTGGCCCTATATCCAATCTACATCATCTTTGCTGGAATCTTGGCCCTATATCCAAGCAAAGATGGGGTTTCTCTAGTGATGGTAGCTTGGTCCTAGGGCCAAGATAACATGAACAAATAATCATCCTCTTTGCTGGCACCTTGGCCCTAGGGCCCATGTACAAGCAAAGATGGTGTTGCTCGCTGGTGATGGTAGCTTGAACCTAGGGCCAAGCTACCAACAAAGAGAATGTTTATTTAATCTTGGTAACTTGGTCCTAGGGCCAAGCTAGATTCATGGTAGAATGGTTATTTGGCCATTCTTGCCATGCACATGGAGAGATTGGCCCATTCTAAAATTCACCCATTGTTGATACAAGAGGTAGAATGGCCCTAGGGCCATTCCACCATGCACACTCTGCATGAAAGAATGGCCCTAGGGAAATTCTAGGAAACATAATGGATGGTATAATGGACCTAGGGCCTTTCTCTAAAGAGATTTTCCATTCTAAAATTTACCAATAGTTGATACAAGGGAGTGGAGAGTGTCCCTAGGGCCATTCTCAAGCACAGTGTCTAGATAGAATGGCCCTAGGGCCATTCTAAAGTACATTGTGAATGTAAGAATGGACAAAGGGCCATTCTACCATGCACAATATTGATATTTAATGCATGCACATGTAGAGATTGTCCCTAGGGCCATCCTAAAATTCCACATCATGGGTGTTAGAATGGTCTTAGGACCTAGGGCTAAGCTACCAGCAAAGAGGATGTTGATTTATTATTGGTAGCTATATTCTCTTGCAAAACAAAGGTCACTCTAGATTAGCTTGAGTTACCTAGGACCATTCTATTAGCAAACTATTGTTGCTTTGTTGATGGTACCTCTATCCAAAAAGAGGATATAGATTTATTCATAGAATCTTGGCCCTTGGTAGCTTGGCCCGAGGGCCAAGCGACAATCTCTTGCAAGGGAACTCTTCCCATGCACATGCATAGATGGGCCCAAGGGCCATTCTACCATGCAATCTTGAGAGACTAGCTCTAGAGAATACAAGAGAATCTAGCTTAGCCCTAGGGCCAAGATACCATGAAAAAATCTACCAGCAAACATGGTGTTGCTTTGTTGATGGTTACTTGGCCCTAGGGCTAATATACTAGCGAAGGTGTTGTAAATTTGTTCATGGTAGCTTGGCCCTAGGGCCGAGCTTCTATGAACAAATCTACATCATCTTTATTGGCAGCTTGGCCTAGGACCAATCCGCCATAGGAAAAGATTATGTTGCTCTGGTTATGGTACTTGGCCCTAGGGCTAAGCTATCAGCAAAGTGTTGAGATGTCAAGCTCAACATGACACTCACGAGGTGCCTGCATGACTGTTTGACATTTATATCACTGGCAGGTTTGGTAGCTGGCACCGACATATCTTCGTAAGAGATTCTATAGCTCAATTACTGTAAGATTCCTCCCTCCAGCTTTTGAGATGTAAAGGTGTAAGAACCTCCCCTTCAGTCTCTGTAATCATCCCCTATTTCAGAATGCAAGAAAACATTATTTTACCTTGTTTTTGGTCTAGAGAGAGATAATATAATTTTGAAATATTTTTTGATAAGTATTTTCTCCCAATAAATAGGAAGAGATCCCTTGAAACAGAATCTTAAAAAGAGTTTTTCAATGTGCATTAGAAATTAAATGATTATGTGTACTGGACATCTTTGCCTAGGGGTACATAATTTCTGAAAAATTCTAATTAAGGTCCAAAGAGTGTTCTAAAGGGCCAATAGGGTTAATCCAAGTGTTGGGAGAAAAATGCAAAGAATAAAAGAAAATCTCCCAAAAATGAGTAAATTCTCACATAAGATGAAGAGTTGACTAGTACTGGGATTTATTAGTAAACAAAATGGGATTTATTAGTATAAAAATGGAATTTTGACACCTCACAAAGGGGGAAGGAGGCGCCTAGAAATCACATCAAGGGGGAATCTTTTAATTCAAAAAAATGAGATATTTCATCTCTCCTCTCTCCTCTCTCCTCTCTCCTCTCTCCTCTCTCCTCGTTTAAACCAAATACAAAAAGGGAGCCAAACTAGTCTAAAACTTGTCCAAAACGGATCAAACTGGAGCTCCGAGCTGGAAGCCTCTAGATTCTAGTTGGACTTGATTGGTGGCCTCCCTCACCTATAAATAGACCCCCATTCCTTTGTATTTTCATACTGGAGTAACTCTATGCTAGTGTAATTTTTCAGTTTAGTATATTTCTATTATCTCTCTAACTTGCCTCTCCGTTGTGAAGCTTTGGGGCTTCACTAATCCTCTTCTTCTCTTGGAGATTACCCTCTTTTACTTGGTGGCCAAGATTCTTCTTTGTGGGATTCACTTTTCCCTAAAGAATCAAGCCAAAAACCAAGGGTAAGCCTAAAACAATGGTGTTTTACTCTCTTCTAAATGGTAATCTTCTTCCCAACCTCCCTAATGATTGGGAATAATTTTAATCTATGGTTCTTCTTTTATTGATTTATATTGTTACAATGGATTAATGCTAATCTGTTATGCTTAAATGTAATGTTTTTGATTTATAAATCTCTCTTTTTTGTAAGAATACTCACCTTTATGGATTAAACCTTCATGGAAGGATAGATCTTAGTCCTAATCTCATTTTTTAAACCAAATCTCTAGGCCTAACAAGCTAGAGATAAACATTAAGCATTTTTATGATTTTTAATCCAATTAAAATGAGGATTAATTCATTTATACTTGTTTTATGTTAAGAAAATTCATATTTATTCATTCTAAAGTGAAAGTGAGCTTGTGCTAACATTCTCATAAATATTTTCATATGAAAGTCATATTTGAGTATTTTTTTTCTTAAATAAACAAGGTGCTTAAATGTAATTATGTTTATGTTTAATCTTAGGTTTAAGCATAAAATGATTTTTATGTTAAAAGTGTTATTTTAACTATTTTTAGTTCATAAAAATGTGGAAAAGTTATGGTAAACTTTTATCACTAGATAATGAAGGTTTATGCATAAATAATTTTTATTCTAAAAGAGAAACTTTGAGTATTATTATTTCATAGAAAATGTGGGGAAACTATGGCATGACTTTTATTATTAAAAAATAATTTTTTGCATCAATAATTTTTATGCTAAAAGGGAAATTTTAAGCATTCTCATTTCATAGAAAATATGGGGAAGTTATGGTAAAATCTTTATCATTAGAAAATGAAATATATGCATAAATAACTTTTATATCAAAAGTGGAATTTTGAGTATTATCATTTCTTAGAGAATGTGGGGAAGCTATGGAAAACTTTATATCATTAGAAAATGAAATTATGCATAGTTAATTTTATGCAAAATTGGAGTTTTGAGCATTATTCATTTGTCTTAAAAAATAAAGAAGGTTATGCACAAATTCTCTAGATTCATTTAATTTATGAGAATTATGAAAATGATTATGAATATAATTCATTTAGATAAAATGGATTAGTACGTGTGCATAAATATTTTATGCTAAAAGAGGGATTTTCGTGATATTCTATTTAGGGAAAATCCCCCATTCCCATTCACATGTCTTTTGTGCTAGCAATTAATATTATTTTATTTGCTGGGCTTCTTTGGGGTTTACATGTTCTCTATGTTAGTAATGAGTAGTGCTGTATTTGTAGGGTTGTCATACATATCCTAAGACAAAGAGAATATTAATCCCAATCTCAATCTAGCAAAGCAACTAAAACCATTCGTGGACATCAAGAATGGTAAGAGAAACGATAAAAGAGAAGAAGTTCAAGGTGGTTCAACGAGATATAGTGGATGAATTTGTAACCAACAATACAGTTTCAGCCCTGTGCGATATTCAATATGCCATGGATTCAAGTGGAGTGAGTCATAAGGGTTATAGTGCCATCTAGAATTCAGTGTCATCCCTCCTTGAGACCAAAGGCATTAAAGAAATAATACTTCCAACACCTACAAAAGTTTGGAGACATAGGGAGGAATTGAACACAGAATAACTTCACTATGTTAGTCACTCATACCACATTGTAGGAGAGTTTAAGGGAGAAGGTGGCAGCATATTCTACAATGAACACAACAATATATTCATGGAATTGGAGCTCTTGAAAAAGAGAATGGTGGAGTTCTATGATATTACATTTGAGGAGGTAAGAGGTGTACTTCAGTTTGTCATCAAACTTGATGAGTGCGAGATTATCAAGGAGAAAAAGACGAAAAGGGTCACAATAACACTTATGAATAGGGCTCTTTGTAATTTTAGTAGGGATGATCCAAAGTATTTTAGTGTGCAGTCCGAGACGAACATCTAGTGGCTAGCTTCATTTGAGGTCAAGAAAGAGGACCATGAATCCTTGTTTTGGGTATTTCATCAGACACATATCCCCAATCTCGTCAAAGAATAGATGAATGCAAACATGATGCTCCATGTAGAGAAAAGGGAAGAATTTCAACTCCAATGGCATCTTGCGGGTGATTTGAAGATCTCAAGTGCTTATTTAATTGCAGCAAAGGGGCCAATGCAAAGTCTCCATGCCTTTACTGCATGGACTCTGCAAGGGTGATGGACTCTAAGTGATTGGAGACGACCACCTAACAGACAAATTTTGGATGAGAACTTTAAACCACTGTTTGAGATTCCTCTTTCCAATGTTGTATCATAGAGAAATTGGTATATCTCTACATTGGTTTTGCTTGGAAGATCAAGAATGTAGCAGAGAGGAAAGAAGCCATCAGCGCATTGGAGAAGGTGCAATAAGAAATTGGACTACATGGAGGTAATGTCCAGATTCTGAAGGACACTAAAAGTCATCAAATGAAAAGGAAATTCCAATGAAGCCCTCCACCATTGGAGGTGTTAAGGCAAGAAGATTTCTTTCCAAGCCAATGAATAATCAGCAACACAAACTTACAAAGTTAGGAAAGCAATATACAACAACCTACACAAGTCGAATCGAATACCAATAGTGAAAAAAGCTTCATAACGCAGTGAAAGACCATGAAGGTGCTTGAAGGAATGTCAAAGCAGATGTTTGGCATTCAATTGATACTCTGTTCCAAATGTGTGAGAAAGTCAACTACTCCCAGCAAGACAGAAAGAGCTTTCAAGACAACTTGTAACAAGCACTCAAAAAAGCATTCAGAGCTGCTTGGACTGACACCAACATTACACACTATATGGTATGTTTCTAGCTTACTCTTGTATCCTAGCCATCGATACTGTATGGCATCATATTCTCTACAACCACATGCCTTACTTTATGAACAATCCTAGCATTTGCAACACACAAGGACTTGATAAACCACACTATATGGCCCAAAATGCATATTTCAGGCACACACAACATGGTGGTGGAAAAAGTAAGGCAAATAGCCTACAAGAAGTGTTCGAATGGTTCTATAGAAGGATACTACAACAACTACATAAAAAAGAAACCTTGAGGTCAGGCATGTATGATGCTGGATTTGTATTAACAACCACTTGTGGTTGTGAGGGACCGGCAATTGTTGAGACCTCCTGGGGTCTGATAGAGCTAACCATAGGTGATGTCCCCATAGGGCCATAAAGTAATTCCCTCCTTCGTTGCTATCCCAGCTGTGCCGCTTCCTAGTTTCTAGCTTCTTGTTTGGCCGCATTCAAATCAACAGGCCGACGAAGCCCAACATACTTCTGAGCCTCTGGATCCCTTAGACCATCAATCAAACGACGCTTTTGTGTGTCATCATTAGGGGCTGCTACTCCCATCTTCCTCACAATGGTCTCCATGCGTTGTATGTAATGGTCAATGCTCTCGTTCACTCCTTGCAACAAGTAGTCTAATTGCTAGGCCAATCTATCTTGAAAACCTTGCCTTCTAAATTTGGCCAAAAAATATGTTGATAGATTTTGGTACGTGGCCTTGGAGGCTGCATCCAAGTTGCCATACCAGCTTGCTGCTTCGTCTTTAAAAGTTGCCGGAAAGATATGCAGCTTTTGATCTTGATCAATTATCTCGTTAGCAACACATGTCACCTCAAACTTTTGTAAATGCGCATCAGGATCCTCGTCCCAAAGTCTCGCAAATTGCACGAAGTCGGCTAACCGGATTGTTGCTCTTTGTGCTGGAACAGCCATTTGGAAAAATGGTAATACCTCAAAAGTTGGATCGTCCCAGAAATTTAAAGCTCTAGGTCTTACCCTAGGTAATCGCGGATAGCTTCTAAGTCCTCTAGGCACACTACCGCTAGTGCCTACAATAGTCTCTCTTTCTTCTCTTGTTGGGCTATCAACTTGTACAAGTCGATTGCTGACTCCTAAATCCCTTATTGTTTGGTCATCACACGAAAGATCTTCCCCACTTAGACTAGAAGGAACGCTAACCTGAAATTGACCGCTATCCAAGGATCTTCCTTGTGTCACGTTCGGTTCTTGCTCTCTCAACAATAGGTTCACTAACTCTAATTGCGCAGCGAGATGGATTTCAGCTCGTTCAGCCCTCCTTTTTCCTCCTTTCTTCCCTTGCTTGTCTTGGGTTAATTGTTCGACCCTGAGTAGACTCACTCATGCACTTCTTACTTCCTGAGGTTCTTCGTGATTCTCTGGATTATCTAGCTTGATGGACCTTAAAATTGCCTTGATAAACCACTTCCACCAGATTGGTGCATGGAACAAACCAAAGGGCTCTATGGATCTAAGATAATCCTTGCAGTATGTAGCCTTGATCTTACGTATCACATCACTGGCAAACCGTGGGTAATATTCTTGAATGAATATGTCCTCCCACTCTTGTCGTTCTTCTTCGTACGGAACCCAGTTAGCAAAACTCTCCAAAAAATCACATGTGTTTACCAATGCCCCTCTCTCATTTGACTCCTCACGGCCACTCCTAAGTCCTTCTGATCCTAGGAGTTGTGCCATTTTTTTTTTTGGAACTCCTAAACCCTGGTTCTCACACGCAAAATATATGCGCCGAGATATCCCGTAGCTACTAACTAGCTAGTGATCTCCCGGCGGCGAACGCACCAAAAAATGACTGGCCTTCCTACTCTCTAGTCCAACGCACTAAATACCCACTAAAACAGTGAATGCGTCCTAAATAACAACCACACACAGCCTAAATCCTAGAAACACACACCGAAAAGATATCTTTTTGTATGAAATAATTTACAATGTTTTATTCACACACTCCCACACAAACACACAAATGAAAAAGAACAAACTACTACGACCCAACAGATCATCAACACACAACTTCACCATTCTAAACTGAATAAAGAAATTTAATGTCAAAATGGTTTTGTGTAAATTGTTTCCAAGAATTTAATGAAAAAGAACCGATATTTCTAACACTTCCACGTTTTAGTCAATCTGCAATAGCATCACTACATTCAACATTTGGCTAATCTTCACTTCACTCCACTCTTCACTCTCTCTCTCTTTCACACTTCAAAACTCTTTCTTTCTTTCTTCTCTCTCTCTACTCATTATTCTCGTGAACTCTCTTCTTCTTCTTTCTTTCTCTTCCTCCTCCTGAAACACGAACACAAGAATAATGCATACAATCTAATACATTCTCTCACAATCTCATGCTTTTACTTTTAAGTATGCACCATGTCAAAGTGATCAAATCTCTTTCTCTCTCTTTCCTATTTTGCATGTACACACATAGCGTAGCCATATTGCCCTCTCTCTTCTTTCCTTCTTCTTCTACCCACACACAATGTCTCCTCTACTTGCTATGGTTCTGTAAGATTCCTCTCCCACCCCCTTTTTGATGTCTAGTATCTTCCCCTGTAATCAATCCCTCTTCAGAATTATAAAGACCTTGTTTCTAACTATTTTAACCTAGAGAGAGAAAATATTCTAGAGAGAGAATATTCAGATTTTGAATATTTTTGGATAGAAAAATATCTCTTATAATTAAGATGAATTTCCCTGAAACAAAAATTCAAAAAGAATTTTCCAATGTGCAATTGGAATTAATTGGAAATGTGTATAAAGGACCTTAGCCTAAGGGTCTAGATTTTCAGAAATTTTTGGATTATGGTCCAATTAAGGTTCCTATGGACCAATAGCATCAATCCATGTGTAGGGAGGAGATAAATTCTATTTGTAAAAGAAGATACCCAAAAATGAGTAAATGCTCACATAAGATGAAGAGTTAAAAATGTACAAGGTTTATTAGTTAAAAAATATGAGCAATATTAAAAATATGAGATATTTTGGGTATCCAAAAATGAGTAAATGCTCACATAAGATGAAGAGTTGAAAATGTACAAGGTTTATTAGTAAAAAACTATGAGCAATATTAAAAATAAGAGATATTTTGGGTATAATGATTCCATTTTGACACATATGTAAGAAAGGGGAGTTCTTTAAAGGAGGTGCATATTTCACATAAGATGAAGAGTTGAAAATGTACAAGGTTTATTAGTAAAAAAAAAAACTATGACACATATGTAAGGAAGAGGAGTTCTTTAAAGGAGGTGCATATTTCACATAAGATGAAGAGTTGAAAATGTACAAGGTTTATTAGTAAAAAACTATGAGCAATATTAAAAATATGAGATATTTGGGTATAATGATTCCATTTTGACACATATGTAAGGAAGGGGAGTTCTTTAAAGGAGGTGCATATTTCACATGCTTGAATGAGTTTTAAACTCATAAAAATTGAGATATTTCATCTCTCCTCTCTCCTCATTCAAGTCTAGTTCCAAAAAGTTAGCTTAACTGACCTAAAAATGGTCAAAAAGTGACCAAACTGACTTGGAAAATTCTAGAATCAGTTTGTTTGGGTAGGAGCCCATTTTTTCCTATAAATAGAAGCCTCCCCTTGTTGAAAAATATATAGTGTTTATGCATCGTTACTCTACTCCACCTAAGCCAAGAACTGTGAATTCATTAATAATTCACTAGTTTTTGGAGCTTCCCTCTTTCTTCAATCCCCATTAGTGGCTCCATCAACATACTTAACCAATTGATTGGTTGGGGGCCTCTACCGTGAACAAAGAATCAAGCAAATTGTAAGGTAATTAGTGAATTTTGATCATTTTCTATAATTTCTCAATGTTTCTCTCTTCTCAACCCCTCTCAAGCTTGAGAAGTTTAATTGGAATGGTTTTTGAATGCTATTCAAGTTAATTGATGAATGTTAGTGAAGAGTTACATAATTTGATGAATGCTATTGAAGTTAATTGATTAATGATAGTTAAGAATTACATAAATTTCTATTTATGCTTAATTCTAATGGTTTTTATGTAATTTCTCTCTCTCACTCAAGAAATGGTCATACTCATGACCCATTCTCAATCCAAATGAAGATTTTCATAAAGCTTTTCCTTAATCCAAGATTAAGCTATGCTTGAGGCCAAATTAATGGCTTTTTTCTATGCTTTTAGTTCAGGTATATTGATGATTCAATCCATTATGGATTATTGATTCAATTAGGGATCATTCTAATTATTTCTTAATGATAAGTTTTATCCCTTAGAAAAATTGAGATTTATCAGTCATAGCAACGGAGCTATGGCAAGATTTTTATAAAAATTATGCATAAAATAATTTCATTCAAAGCATGAAAAGAGGACTTCCTACCATATTCTAGGATCATCCTAGATTAATTGAAGATATTCATTGTAATCATAGAGAAATTGATTTTTATATTATGCATAATTGATTTCATGCATAGAGATATGCATAAAAATTATTATTTTAACATAAAAGTGTGACTTTTATCATAATTAGAGGTATGCATAAAAGTTGATTATTTTATTATAAAAGTGTGACTTTTATCATATTTGGATTTCATGCATAGAGGTATGCATAAAAGTTGATTTTTTTATTATAAAAGTGTGACTTTTATCATAATTGGATTTCATGCATAGAGGTATGCATAAAAGTTGATTATTTTATTATAAAAGTGTGACTTTTATCATATTTGGATTTCATGCATAGAGGTATGCATAAAAGTTGATTATTTTATTATAAAAGTGTGACTTTTATCATAATTGGATTTCATGCATAGAGGTATGCATAAAAGTTGATTATTTTATTATAAAAGTGTGACTTTTATCATATTTGGATTTCATGCATAGAGGTATGCATAAAAGTTGATTATTTTATTATAAAAGTGTGACTTTTATCATATTTGGATTTTATGCATAGAGGTATGCATAAAAGTTGATTATTAGTGTAATTCCTACCAAATTGAATTTATGCATAGGAAGATGCATAAAAGATTGATTCAAAAGTGTTATTCTCATCTAAATTGAATTTATGCATAGGAAGATGCATAAAAGATTGAATTTTAATTCAAAAGTGTCATTTTCATTTAAAATGAATTTATACATAGGAAGAAGCATAAAAGATTGATTTTTACTTCGAAAGTATTAATCTCCTTAAATGGAATTTATGCATAAATAAATGTGTAAAGAAATCTTATATCAAATATAAGAATTCTCTTGTATTCTATAAATAGAAATGAGATGTGATAGGATGTGATAAGAGGTGTATAAGATGTGATAAGAGGTGATAAGATGCTTATGAAATAAGTTAGGAGGTGATAAAAAGAATTAAGATGTGTATGGGATGAGGTAAGAAGTGTATGTGATAGGATAAGATGTATATGCGTTGTGATAGGGCGAGAATGGATGTGATGTAAAAGATTAGATGAGAAGGCATATGGGGTTATATGAATGGGAATGTGGAAATGGATGTATGTATGTGGATATGTGGATGTGGAGATGAGAGTGTGGATGTGGAGATGAGAGTGTGGATGTATGAATGTGAAAATGGATGTATGCATGACGATGTATATGCATAGATGTGAATGTGGATGTAGATGTGGATGTATAGATGTGAATGGGAATGTGGATGTGGATGTATGTGAATGTGGATGTAGATGTGAATGTGGAATGTGGATGTGGATGTGGATGTATGTATGTATGTGGATGTAGATGTGGATGTATAGATGTGAACGGGAATGTGGATGTGGATGTATGTGAATGTGGATGTAGATGTGGATGTATAGATGTGAATGTGGAATGTGGATGTGGATGTATGTATGTATGTGGATGTAGATGTGGATGTATAGATGCGAATGGAAATGTGGATGAGGATGTATGTATGTATGTGGATGGTAATGGGAATGTGGAATGTGAATGGGAATGTGGATGTGGATGTATGTATGTATGTGGATGTGGATGTAAAAAGAGGACGTGATAGTGGATGTACGCATTTGGGTGTGGATGTATGGATGTGGATATGGATGTGTATGTATGAATGTGGATACGGGATGTGGATGTATAAATGAGGATGTGAAAATGGAGGGTAAGCATGTAGATGTGGATGTATGGATGTGAATGTGGATGTGGATGTGGATATGGATGTGAATATATGATATGTGATGTGAAGGAATCTGAAGTGAAGAGATGAAAAATGATGTGATTGGATGAGTACATATATAAATGGAATGTGGAATAAGTAATGTGGATTAATGAGGGATAATGTGGAAAAATGAGAGTTAATATAGAAACTGTATTTGTAAACTGTTGTAAATGCTGTTTGTAAATGGCTGCTTTATGTCAAGAATGCTGGGGAAGCATTTTGACCGTCTTGTGATTAAGGTCGTGGAGACCTAACTGTTAAAGTTGCAACTGCTGACGGAGTGTCAATGGAGGACATCTCGCGTAGCAAGGTCGGCGGAGGTCTTGACCAGCCTCGGTTCGATTAAAATGGTGAGCTTCTGGTACGATGGATGAGGGACCAAAGAAGCGGCCTACGAGTGAAGCGCTAGGTCACCTGCGAAGGATCCTAGAGGGTGCTGACCATACGGTGCTCGGGCTCTGGGTCTCGCCCAGGATACCCACGCGTGCGTCGAGGAAGATATTGGAACAAGGAGTAAGAGTTGTTTTCTGAAACCGGGCATGGATCTGGTTGATTGACCTTGCTGGTCTTCAATGGATGAGTCCATGGCTCTTTTTATGGATTTGTTGGTTGATCTTGCTGATCTTCAACGAGAGTCCATCTTGATTTTTATAAGTGATTATATTGCCGAGTATTATGGGCTAGGAACTATTGAAAAGGCCCCTGTGTGGATAGGCGGTGAGCGTTCTAGTTGCCAATGATGCCATAGATACTCTGATGAAGGAATGATGGGAAATTATGAATCAACCGGATAAATTGGAAGATTGTGATCAGTGGTACTATGGTTTCATTAAAGGATTGTTTTAAAGCTAGCTGATGCTAAGAAAAAGACAATTTCATATTGGGTGTGTAAGTGGTGTGACTAGTTTTATGTTTGCATGAACTTTCGGCTAGGGGGCCTTGGAACTCTTTTCCTTGGTACCCGGGACAAAACCTAACCAAATTCCAAAATGGATCCCATCACTACAGTGGTTGGGCGGTTAACCCATGGGATCGGATGGGGTTAGGCTGGACTGATGGATCCGTAAATCGAGACTTAATTTTTGTTATTACGATAGATAAAGTAAATCCCGGATAGTAATTGTTCTATGGATAGGAATCAACGGCTGTGCCTCTTGATGGGGAAAAAAGCGTTGATCCCAACGATCCAAGTGCAAGTTTCTTCCTTGATCCGACCGAGTATCTTATAGGTGCAGCCGGATCAGCGTGATCAGTAATGATCTTGACTACGTTAGAGTAAAAAGTTATCTTGGTGGAATCGCCCGTGCTTTCCGGGTAAGGGAAGTTTTTCCGGGTTCGGTTTTGGAAAAACCGACGGATTAGTCTCTTGTCCGGATATCCGTGGGACAAGGCCCCGACTGTGAGATCCCTGTCCCCACCATGCGACGGATTCAGGGTACTAGCAGCGGAAGTAGTACTTCATGTGGATATACTCTGATGAAGGAATGATAGGAAATTATGAATCAACCGGATAAATTGGAAGATTGTGATCAGTGGTACTATGGTTTCATTAAAGGATTGTTTTAAAGTTAGTTGATGCTAAGAAAAAGGCAATTTCATATTGGGTGTGTAAGTGGTGTGGCTAGTTTTATGTTTGCATGAACTTCCGGCTAGGGGGCGTTGGAACTCTTTTCCTTGGTACCCGGGACAAAACCTAACCAAATTCCAAATTGGATCCCATCACTACAGTGGTTGGGCGGTTGGCTAACCCATGGGATCGGATGGGGTTAGGCTGGACTGATGGATCCGTAAATCGAGACTCAATTTCTGTTATTACGATAGATAAAGTAAATCCCGGATAGTAATTGTTCTATGGATAGGAATCAACGGCTGTGCCTCTTGATGGAGAAAAAAACGTTGATCCCAATGATCCAAGTGCAAGTTTCTTCCTTGATCCGACCGAGCATCTTATAGGTGCAGTCGGATCAGCGTGATCAGTAATGATCTTGACTACGTTAGAGTAAAAAGTTATCTTGGTGGAATCGCCCGTGCTTTCCGGGTAAGGGAAGTTTTTCCGGGTTCGGTTTTGGAAAAACCGACGAATTAGTCTCTTGTCCGGATATCCATGGACGAGGCCCCGAGTGTGGGTCCCTGCCCCGCGCATGAAGTACTACTTCCGTGCTAGTACCCCGAATCCGTCGCATGGTGGGGACAGGGATCTCACAGTTGGTATCAGAGCATTTGGTTAATAAAGATCAATTGAGAAGACAAATATGTCAAAAATTTATCAAGAAAGACAAAAAGGTTATAATTGTGTGATATAATTCATACAATTTGATATTCAAACTGAAACTCTTAATTTGGTAATTGGGTCTTCAGATGGAAGTACCGCAATTATATAGAATCCCTGACTTGTTTGAGGCCTAGACATGATGGTATTTACCTTATAACTCCAAGGGCCGTGACTTCCCGTATATATCGAGAGTATACTGCAGCTCTTTACTGACAGTATATACGAGTAAATCTAAGACTTGAAATTATAAGCGTTAATGCTATCCAGACGATGAATTTGAATGTGGTTGATATGATTTTTAATTCTGTTTGAGAACTGATGAAATTGATTTGGATTCTGATTAAAAAATGATGAATTCTGAAATTTAGTTGAAATGTAATAAGCTGAGCGAAACCACAATGAGGATGAATGGGAGGAGTCCCTATGATGATATTCATAACTGGAATGATGATAATGATTTTAGCAAATCACTATGAGATTAGTGGATTGTGCTGTCAAATTGCTACTATTAACACTTGAGACGGTAGATTAAGTTAAGGGATGACAAATTGAGAACTTGCTTGACTGAAATTTCTGTGGAGGAATGTTCAGAAGGAAATTTTTTGGTTTAATGGACCATTATCATGTTAAAGATATGAATGATATGATTTGAATGAATTGTTATGAGTTCTATATAAGGGATATTTATCCCAGTATTCCGTTGGGTTGACCAGAATATAAGGAACCCCAGAATAAAATTAGATCTTAAGAAAAAGAGTTGTCCTCTACTTGCGAGATGAGGACATCTCGCACTTTTTAAGTGGGGTAGAATGTAAGATTCCTCCCCAGCCTTCGAGGTATACAGGAGTAAGAATCTCCCTTTTGATCTTATAATTATTTCCTCTCTAAAATAAAAGAAAGATTCTGTTAAAAAAAAGATCCTTTCCCTAGAATACTTCTCAGGAGTCCTACATGTTTTAAGGATTCAGAACAATGAGTTCAGAAGTGAAAATCGGTGTTTTGGATACCACGGTTTTGGTTTTCATTCGAGTACGGCCCAAAAAGAAGTTCTTTATCTCTTGGGGAGTATAAGAAGTTATCCCCCAGATATTGTGAACCTTATCTGAATTCAATGAAAGTAGGTGACTTAGCCTACAAGCTTCTTTTATCTCCTCATCTCAAAGTTCTTAATGCCTTCTATAGAGAAATGTGCTAAACCCAAATCATGGAAAGACGGTAAAACTTCAGTGGCAAGTTACCGTTGGCTTCTAGGTTACGCTAGCTCCTTCCTTTATATAAGTCATAACTTTTACTTGTCGTTCACAGTAATCTTACTCCCATCGATCTCCTTTCTTTCTTAATCTCCTTCATGGCTTGGCAACAAGAATTAGTTTTATCCATAATGATTCCTCAGCTTCAAGACGCAAGTGAGTTTGTGAAGAAGGATTTTATAGAACAGTATGAGCGCCCACTTTTCCCTCACTTGGGAACTTCTGTAGCTCAGACCAAATGGCGAACCTATCAAAACATAACTAGGGTAACACCCTAGGGTCAGCAGCACTTTCGTAACAATGTCCGCTTGGCCATGGTTATTGAAGCTTTGGGTTTGTGTCCCCGATACTACTGCGTCATGAGATCAAAGCATCTTGGGTTTTCTGAGCGGGTCTTCTTACTGGCGTGTTCTCTTCCTCACGAGAAGATATACCTTTACCCCGTTTTTGGCTTGCCTCTCAGAGGTCCTTTTGTTAAATCACCTCATACCCCAGCAATAACCAACATAATTATTCCCATAGATGAGTTACCTTATACTTGTGCAGCTTGTGAGTGCTGCTTTTGTGATCATATGATGGACGGGCTTATGGAAGTGTAAAGAGTTCTTCTATCTTTACTGTATAAGTTTCCTGAATTCCCCTGAAACAGAAATTCAAAAAGAATTTTCCAATGTGCAATTGGAATTAATTGGAAATGTGTATAAAGGACCTTAGCCTAAGGGTCTAGATTTTCAGAAATTTTTGGATTATGGTCCAATTAAGGTTCCTATGGGCCAATAGCATCAATCCATGTGCAGGGAGGAGATAAATCCAATTTGTAAAAGAAGATACCCAAAAATGAGTAAATGCTCACATAAGATGAAGAGTTGAAAATGTACAAGGTTTATTAGTTAAAAAATATGAGCAATATTAAAAATATGAGATATTTTGGGTATCCAAAAATGAGTAAATGCTCACATAAGATGAAGAGTTGAAAATGTACAAGGTTTATTAGTAAAAAACTTAGAGCAATATTAAAAATATGAGATATTTTGGGTATAATGATTCCATTTTGACACATATGTAAGAAAGGGGAGTTCTTTAAAGGAGGTGCATATTTCACATAAGATGAAGAGTTGAAAATGTATAAGGTTTATTAGTAAAAAAAAAAACTATAACACATATGTAAGGAAGAGGAGTTCTTTAAAGGAGGTGCATATTTCACATAAGATGAAGAGTTGAAAATGTACAAGGTTTATTAGTAAAAAACTATGAGCAATATTAAAAATATGAGATATTTGGGTATAATGATTCCATTTTGACACCTATGTAAGGAAGGGGAGTTCTTTAAAGGAGGTGCATATTTCACATGCTTGAATGAGTTTTAAACTCATAAAAATTGAGATATTTCATCTCTCCTCTCTCCTCATTCAAGTCTAGTTCCAAAAAGTTAGCTTAACTGACCTAAAAATGGTCAAAAAGTGACCAAACTGACTAGGAAAATTCTAGAATCAGTTTGTTTGGGTAGGAGCTCAATTTTTCCTATAAAAAGAAGCCTCCCCTTGTTGAAAAATATATAGTGTTTATGCATCGTTACTCTACTCCACCTAAGCCAAGAACTGTGAATTCATTAATAATTCACTAGTTTTTGGAGCTTCCCTCTTTCTTCAATCCCCATTAGTGGCTCCATCAACATACTTAACCAATTGATTGGTTGGGGGCCTCTACCGTGAACAAAGAATCAAGCAAATTGTAAGGTAATTAGTAAATTTTGATCATTTTCTATAATTTCTCAATGTTTCTCTCTTCTCAACCCCTCTTAAGCTTGAGAAGTTTCATTGGAATGGTTTTTGAATGCTATTCAAGTTAATTGATGAATGTTAGTGAAGAGTTACATAATTTGATGAATGCTATTGAAGTTAATTGATTAATGATAGTTAAGAATTACATAAATTTCTATTTATGCTTAATTCTAATGGTTTTTATGTAATTTCTCTCTCTCACTCAAGAAATGGTCATACTCATGACCCATTCTCAATCCAAATGAAGCTTTTAGCTTGAGGCCAAATAAATGCCTTTTTTCTATGCTTTTAGTTTAAGTATATTGATGATTCAATCCATTATGGATTATTGATCCAATTAGGGATCATTCTAATTATTTCTTAATGATAAGCTTTATCCCTTAGAAAAATTGAGATTTATCAGTCATCATAGCAACGGAGCTATGGCAAAATTTTTATAAAAATTATGCATAAAATAATTTCATTCAAAGCTTGAAAAGAGGACTTCCTACCATATTCTAGAAATTATCATCCTAGATTAATTGAAGATATTCATTGTAATCATAGAGAAATTGATTTTTATATTATGCATAATTGATTTCATACTTAGAGGTATGCATAAAAATTATTATTTTAACATAAAAGTGCTACTTTTATCATAATTAGATTTCATGCATAGAGGTATGCATAAAAGTTGATTATTTTATTATAAAAGTGTGACTTTTATCATAATTGGATTTCATGCATAGAGGTATGCATAAAAGTTGATTATTTTATTATAAAAGTGTGACTTTTATCATATTTGGATTTCATGCATACAGGTATGCATAAAAGTTGATTATTTTATTATAAAAGTGTGACTTTTATCATATTTGGATTTCATGCATAGAGGTATGCATAAAAGTTGATTATTTTATTATAAAAGTGTGACTTTTATCATATTTGGATTTCATGCATAGAGGTATGCATAAAAGTTGATTATTTTATTATAAAAGTGTGACTTTTATCATATTTGGATTTCATGCATAGAAGTATGCATAAAAGTTGATTATTTTATTATAAAAGTGTGACTTTTATCATATTGGATTTCATGCATAGAGGTATGCATAAAAGATATTCTTTTTATACTAAAAGTGTGATTTTTATCATAAATGGATTTTATGCATAAATTAGATGCATAAGAGAAATTCTTTTATTCTAAAAGTGTAATTCCTACCAAATTGAATTTATGCATAGGAAGATGCATAAAAGATTGATTCAAAAGTGTTATTCTCATCTAAATTGAATTTATGCATAGGAAGATGCATAAAAGATTGAATTTTAATTCAAAAGTGTCATTTTCATTTAAAATGAATTTATACATAGGAAGAAGCATAAAAGATTGATTTTTACTTCGAAAGTATTAATCTCCTTAAATGGAATTTATGCATAAATAAATGTGTAAAGAAATCTTATATCAAATATAAGAATTCTCTTGTATTCTATAAATAGAAATGAGATGAAATAGGATGTGATAAGAGGTGTATAAGATGTGATAAGAGGTGATAAGATGCTTATGAAATAAGTTAGGAGGTGATAAGATGAATTAAGATGTGTATGGGATGAGGTAAGAAGTGTATGTGATAGGATAAGATGTATATGGGTTGTGATAGGGCGAGAATGGATGTGATGTAAAAGATTAGATGTGAAGGCATATGGGGTTATATGAATGGGAATGTGAAAATGGATGTATGTATGTGGATGTGTGGATGTGGGGATGAGAGTGTGGATGTATGAATGTGAAAATGGATGTATGCATGAGGATGTATATGCATAGATGTGAATGTGGATGTAGATGTGGATGTATAGATGTGAATGGGAATGTGGATGTGGATGTATGTGAATGTGGATGTAGATGTGAATGTGGAATGTGGATGTGGATGTATGTATGTATGTGGATGTAGATGTGGATGTATAGATGTGAACGGGAATGTGGATTGTGGATGTGGATGTATGTGAATGTGGATGTAGATGTGGATGTATAGATGTGAATGTGGAATGTGGATGTGGATGTATGTATGTATGTGGATGTAGATGTGGATGTATAGATGTGAATGGAAATGTGGATGAGGATGTATGTATGTATGTGGATGGGAATGGGAATGTGGAATGTGAATGGGAATGTGGATGTGGATGTATGCCACTCACTTCCTTGACCAATCTGCCTAGTGGCGATGGTCTTGGAGCTTTTGATATTTTGGCCTTCTCCATCAACTTTGTTATTGTAGGGCCTGCTCTGTGATATTTACCTTGCATGAATGCATGCTTCTTTGTGGATTTCAAGAGGACATTAGCGAGATCTGAAATAGCAGCATTGTATAAAGAGATGGTTCCCTTGAAACCCTCTCTTACTAACCAACTTGCATGTTTCATTTTTGCTAGATTAGTGGTGGCATGTGCGACAAAGTGGCATCATCCATGTCCTATAAGGAGATTAAGTTAACTTATGAGAATAATGGATGTGGATGTATCAAGAGGATGTGATAGTGGATGTATGCATGTGGGTGTGGATGTATGGATGTGGATATGGATGTGTATGTATGAATGTGGATACGGGATGTGGATGTATAAATGAGGATGTGAAAATGGAGGGTAAGCATGTAGATGTGGATGTATGGATGTGAATGTGGATGTGGATATGGATGTGAATATATGATATGTGATGTGAAGGAATCTAAAGTGAAGAGATGAAAAATGATGTGATTGGATGAGTACATATATAAATGGAATGTGGAATAAGTAATGTGGATTAATGAGGGATAATGTGGAAAAATGAGAGTTAATATAGAAACTGTATTTGTAAACTGTTGTAAATGCTATTTGTAAATGGCTGCTTTATGTCAAGAATGCTGGGAAAGCATTTTGACCGTCTTGTGATTAAGGTCGTGGAGACCTAATTGTTAAAGTTGCAACTGCTGTGACGGAGAGTCAATGGAGAGACGGAAAAACTCTCTCACTTGTAGCAAGAGTAGTATGATCCACACTTAGCTCAATCCAATGGGATTTGCATCCCTTTCGGAGCTAGGGATTCAACCCGTACCAGTGCACAAAAGCTTATCCATTTGATGGAGAGATTGCTAAGAAAACTACTACTATTGACATAGACTCAACACACACTCAAGCTCAATCTTGCTATTGCTCACTCAACTCCACATTCCACTCATCCATACATCTAAACAAGAAGAAAGCTTAGCTATTGCTCACACAAGATCAAAGCATTCTTCATTCTCAAATACTCATTTCCCTAGCATGCACACAATCCTTGAAGCTCTCAATAAGAAACATGCACACAAGAGAATTGACATGAGAAGAGAGACAAATATCAACTCATTGCATTGAATTAACAAAAGAATAGAACTTACAACAATGTAGATGGGAAGAGAGAAGAGCTTGCACCTCTATGGGAAAAGAGGGAGAGCTAGTCTCAAGAGAGCTCAAACATGAGTTTGCCCAATGTGTCCATGCTCTCAAATGAGCCACCTTTTATACAAAAGTTCTAGAACTCCCAAAAGTTCCCATGTGGGATTATTGTCAAGCCCTCTCCCACATTCATCTACAACTTTGAACTCTTTTCAAGAGCCCTAAGTGTCTTTTTTGTTGCATCCTTGTATTGATCTTCATTCGTCATGCAACACTCCCCCCTTCCTATTTTGCGCACGTCCTCGAGCGCGGTAGTAACAAGAGCTGCAGCAAAAAAGAATGGATACATTAAAGTCTTTTATTGAAAAAAAAGAAAAGAAAAGAAAAACCAGCAATGATAATTTCACACGTGAGCATATAAGTGCAAGGCTGGTTAAAGTTTTAATGAGTACTAAAATAGGTGAGTAAAGACTAGTCAAAGTGAGACTTAAGTGGTAGATAATTCTATGCAAAGGCAAGTGTGCTTTGTACACCACCGGTTATGACCGCAGTCTCAATGTCCTACAAGTATTTAAGTTATTCCTAAGTGGCAAATCTACTCCTAAATTTGAGCAAAGGTGATTGGAACTCTCTTTTTCTTTTTTTTTTTTTCTTTTTTTTTTAAATATGTGTGTAGAAGGTGATAAAGATTAAGGTTCTATCCCAAAGAGACCCAAGCAATGGCCCAGAGACCTCCGCCAAGAGAATCTAAAGACCGCTAAGTATCTCAAGGGCAACAGATTCTTTTTCTTTCTTTTATGACCTAAGGAGTACCCCTTGAAGATGAGGGCATCAATCTCGAGGGCCCATAGTGTACCCCAGAGTCCTACCAACATCCATCAAGGCGATAGATTCCTCAAAGGACTTTTTCTGAAGCTTGTAGACATCAGTGTTCACCCCATGGAAACCAAGGCATCGGCCCCAAGGTGCTAAGACAACCCCAGGTCCTACCAAGCATTTCACATGGCGGTAGACACTTCATGTCTCAATTTACTCTGTATATATATATATATATATATATATTTTTGGTATAATTTTTATAAATTTTTATTACTCCTAGCACCTAGCTCATATCTAAGAGGTAGCTACCACTAAGGATAACTAATATACCTTGAAAGCATAAGAACTTGGCATATTCCCTTGGTATATATCCTACACTGTCTTTAGATAGAAATATCTTTTCCTAAGTCTTCTAAGACTCTAGAATTCACTCACCATATTTTAACAACTAATCAAAAACTTCAAGCAGCCAACATTGTGTGAACATGCAAACCATGTATTCGAAAGATAAGAGCACATAAAGAAATAAAGATTAAGATTTGAATACATCTGTTGTAGTGCCCTGTTGATGTTGTTCCTTTGCATTGATGCATTACTGATTTTGTGCAGATTGCTCCTCCTTGATCTTTGTAAGCGTAGCATGTCTCCCCCCTTCCTAATTTGTTTGCACGATAGGTGGACTATTGGGGCGTGTTTGATGCTCTTGTTTTAGCGAAGATCTCTGCAAAATTTTTATTAACAAACAAGAAAAGAAAAAAAATAAAATAAAATTTGCCATTGGTGCCAAACACCGAATATAGCCTAGGGGAAAAACCCAATGGGAGAAAAGTGCCCTGGCTTGTCGATCTTATTATGGAGTCATTGAACTTACCCTTGCGCTGGTGGTGGACCCGTGTCCTCGTCTGCTGGAAAGATGGTATCAATTTCCTCAGGATGCAGAGACAACCCCTCACAAAAACCTGCCGTTGTAGAAGGTGGTAGAGGAAGGAGTGCTTCCTCACTAAAGTATGGCATTGGTTCTATGGGAAGGTTAATCAGACAGTTTCGATTTTGGAACTGCGCAATGTAGGTACTCATATTTATCCAATATTGACATGTGGAGGCTTGGGGAAGGAGGGCTTGCAAGATCGGTGGTTGCAAGTCATTTAGGCTTGTATCCCTCCATTGTTGTGCTTGAACCTCCTCAGGTAATCTACGCTGATTTGGTCCTCTCTCTGGTATTCTCACATTAAGAAGATTATGGCGTTGGGGTGTAACTCCCACAATTTGCTTCATTAAGCCCGTGCCATATCGTCTAAAGTAAGAGCGGCATATCCAACAAATATGTAAAGCTTCTTCTAATACAAGCCGTGCACACTCTTGACAATGTGGAAATGGGTGATGCTGTTGATAGAATAATGTGACAAAGTGATGCCCATAGCAACTTTCACCTAAGGGAGCATAGAAGTACCTAGAATGTGTTTGAAACGGAGGAGCACTATAACCCCCGCGATGATCTGGTCGAGTACTATCAGGGTCAATGCATGGTGGACAAGTATCTCGCCAAATATCCATCAGGAGTTATCTGGACGTAGAACAATAAAATTTAGAACACTCATATCCATCATGATAATTCCAATCAAAAACAAGATTATCTCAAAGAAAACACATCTTCTAAAGGCATAAGGAACTACATTATTCAAACATTGATTTACCAAAGAGTTTTAATTGTAGTGTTAATGCCTTATCTTTAGTTTTTGGTATATCCTTTTTAAGCGGTGGAAACTTTAGCAATTGTCTTGGAATTTGAGCAAAATAAGAGGATTTAGGCTTTGAAATGCTAGAATCTATACTCAAATGAGACTCCTTTGGAGTTGGATGTTTCTTAGGTACACCATTGGAGGGTGGAATTGTGTTACAAGGAGAAATCGGGACAACCGGTGTTTCAATACATGTTTTAGGAAGATCAACACAAGTTGTTTTGTAGGTGCTATCACGGCCACCTTTCCTTTCTTGAAGAGTTTGCGTTGATTTCTTTTGCACCCACTGATATGGACAATCAAGGGTGGCTTTTGGAATCTTTCTGAAACACTCTTTTACCCCTGCCAAAGCATGGCATTTTGGAATCCAAATTGCTGTTGCACCCTCATAATAGCCTTGTGCTTTAAGAACATGTTTTGGGACCCATCGAGTAAAAATCCGAGGTTTAGGCTTGAAAATGATGTGCTTTTTAGGAGGTTTGGCAACTGGACTAGATGGTACAAGTTTGTACGCATCTTTGGGTAGCCACATTGATAATTCCTTCTTACCTGGCCTTCTTTGAGCAGCAACTAGAGTAGTTGGAACATGCCAGCCATGGCCCTCACTTGAGTACTCATCAATTATCCACATCATTTGTTTTGGAGCTTCAAGAGCAGATTTTGATTGTGGGTTGGGTAAGGTAGAAACATTACCCCTTTTACACGATAAAGCTCGTGGATTAGCAGAGACTTCCTCTACTTGCAGTGCTATTGTGGATGCATTCCTATAGTACAAATCATCTAGAAGGTCACGTGGTTGTACCATTCGTATAGGAATAATGTCATATCCATCTGAGTCACAAAATTGAATTGGCTTCGGTAAAGCACATGTCGATAATGTTGCAAGGACATGACTCCATTCTAATGGATCAATTAAATGCTCAGGGAAGGGTTGTGGAATGTATGCCTCATCTGATACACTTCGATTACCCTTAAGTCTCTCAGTGTTGAGATCCCTACATGAGGCTCCGCACATCCATAGATCTTCTCGCCCATCGGACAATGTAACTCTTGAGCCCTCAGATGAAGCAGAATCAAACTCATCTATTGGAGACCTTGTTACATCACGATATGAGTGATTCCTTAGGTTGACCCTTGTGATGACAGAATCATGTCGGAGGTACAAGTAATTGTATCCCCAATCTTGAATCATTTGAAATTGTCGCATGAACGGTCTACCCAATATCACTTCATAATTTGGATGTTTTCCAAAATCCACTACTACAAAGGTGTGCTCATATTCAATCCCACATGTGGTGACCAATATGTTCTCAAGCAACCCAAGGGGATGTTCTAAGCTTCCATCTGCTAGCTGCAAGCGCATCCTGGTACTCCTAATAGCTGGTTTGCCCCACTTTTCCCAAATGGACCTTGTCACAATGCCCACTCCTGCACCACTATCAAGTATTGCAGTTGAAGATACTTTTTGCACTTCTAATGGGAGGGTAGCATTTCCCTGGTCGTCCTCACAAAATTTTCCTACTTTGTTGATAGGAACTGGCATAACATGTTTTGTCTCAGGGTGTATAGTGCACTCATGGTGACCCTTTTGTAGCAATACCTGCTCTGACAAACATGTGGCAATATAATTCCACAATTCAGGTCGAATTTTTATCAAATCAAGCAAAGGTAAGGTACAAGCCACTGGTGCTGACAAAATAGCCTGCACCATACTCATATCTTTCTCCTTTGTCAACCTTTTATGCATGGAGGGTATCCTCAAGTTTTGAGAACAGTTCTCATATTCTCCCAGATATGATGGTAAGGTTTTCATTGTATGCTTACTTCTAGGAGAAACAATTGTTTGAACTTCCTCCTGGATGCTTGGGCGTCCAAAGTTGTTTTCCGTGTCTCTGGTAAAATCCACCTCTGAGAATGGAGGCGAGCTAATAGAAGACATGTTCTCATGAACTTTCTCATGAACTACGGCCCACATCTCATTTGCCATGTCCTCATTAGCATCAATAACTTCATCATTGCATGGGAAGACAAGGCTAGGTGGTGGCAGATTACCCCCTTTCAATCGGGTGTCAAATGGTGCAGACCTTTCGCTATGAGCTTGTGAAATGAGTTCACTTTTCATTTCCCGACTTGACGACAGTTCTGGTATGGTTTCTAATGTTGACTTAAGAGAGGTTGGGCCCCGAGGAATAGGTGGTGGTGGTCCCTCAAGTATTGACTGAGCTTCCCTAATGAGTTGCTGATGTACAGCTAGATTGATCTTCTCCTCACGAGGGTTTGGGTATTCTTGAAGCTTCTTGGGTAGCTCAGATAAAGCTACAATGCGACTTCTATGAGCATCAATGATGGCCTCTAGAGTCTCATTCACTTTATTCACAAAAACAGAACCCCCAGAACTAACCTCAGTCGTACTAGCCTCATTTTGTTTAGCACTTGATGTTCCTCATGCACTTCTTGGGAAGTAAAAGTTTTATCCCTCATGTTTTGTTTTGAGGCTTCTTGAGAACTAGTGGATGCACTTTTAGTTTGCTTGTTTCGGTTCTTCTTCCTCCTAGTGGTTTTTTTTCTATTGGACTGTAGGGTCTTGTCCACTAGATTTGTCTTTGCATCCCTAGTTCGAGGTGTCTCATCAGTTTGCATTTCTGCATTTCGTGTCTGTGATCTAGTCATGACTCTAAGTGGCACGACATCCTCATTCTCAGATGAAGGTGGCGATGGAACTGTGCCTACAAGGTTGAGTGAGACCTTTGGTTGAGAGGTGCCTTCCTCATGTGGTTTCAGCAGACAATCCTTTGGGAAGTGTTCTACACAACACCCTAGACAATATCTTTCAATTGGTGGAAACTGTTGTACTGTTGTATTGGACCGAGATGCTTGCCTTGAGCGATGTGGACAATCACGAGCCCAATGGGGTTCTCCGCACTCATAACAGGGGCCCATTGGTTTGGCCTCTACTTTCCTTGGCTGCCATTGACCTGAGGGGCCTGGAGTCCTAGGTTGGTAGCCGCCTAGCAACATTAAAGAGTTTTGTTCCCCTGTCCAGTGCTGGGCTTGGGTATGCGGGACTTTCAAAGATATTTTCCTTGGATGAATATGATACATATTCCTCCTCCACATAGCCTGGGTTTACCAATTCTCTACACATATTTGAATTGTCGTAGTCAACAACCCTCACAGGAGCAGTCCCTGGAGCAGGAGGTTGAGCACCAAGAACAGGTCGTGCTTGCTCTTGTACCATCGGTGGCTTACGCTCAAAATTAGTATACTGTTGATACATTTGTGGAGCCACTCCACCCCTTGGCTGCTCACGTTCCTGTCTCATTCTCGCAATGCGAGTACATTCCTGTGTAGTGTGGGTAAAGTTCCAAGCACAGGCTTGGCACCACTTTTTTGTGGGTTGGTTTGTGACTAGAGGAGAAAAGGTATTACAATCCTCTGTTTTATGGTTACTGCCACATGCTCCACAAAGATGAGGACCTGTAGGAAGTACACCCCTCATTCTCTGCTGTTGTTGTTGTGGCTGCATGGGTGGACGATAGGTCTGTCCCAATCTCCGTAGTACTAGGTTAGCTATCTGGTCTGGATTTACTAGCGCGCTAGACCCTGAACTTTGGTCGTCTCCCCACTGATCTCTAGGTTTCACCTCTGGGCCAGAACCATCTTGGAACTTGAAGTTATCGGTGAAATCCATAGCATCATGGCAACACTCATTGAAATTTGTATGCTTCTTCACATAGAGATGTGTATGCAGTGTCGAATTTTTGAGTCCTTTTAAGAAGAGAGAAATTAATCGACTTTGGGCAGGCTTCTCATCTTTAGGGTAACGATTAATGTACTGCTTCATTCTATTTACACAGTCTCTAACACTCTCATTCTCGCCTTGTTTGAAAGAGTAGATGTGTGCTACCGTGTCATGTTGAATTCCCATCAAGGAAAAAGCAGCAATGAATCTCTCTTCCAAAACTCATAAAGAAGATTTGTCTGAAGCCTCTAATGCCTGAAACCAAGCCAGGGCTTTTCCCTCAAGAGTGAGTCCAAATCCTTCAATTTGAGTATGCTTATCAGCCACTTGCTCAGCTCGAACTGCTTGTCTAAATGCTGCTACATGATCGTATGGATCTCCCGACCCTTCATACTTCTTTATCAGTTTCTGAAGAGTTGATGGCCTTAATTGTCTTGAATACTCATCATAGGGCCTACGGCCTCTTACTCTCAGTGTGAATTGTTCCTCTCTTTGGAAAGATGGTCCACATGTTTCCAAAATTTGTGTGGGTACCCTATTACCAGCCTCACCAAACCCTTCCAAAGATCTTGTCACCCGCATTTCAGGAGGTGCATTAATGGGAGGTCGAGTTGGCTCCCCTACCCTCCGATTGTTATAGTGACAAAGATGTTGGCGTGATGTGACCTGTGGTCGCACATTTGGTGTAGGACGATATCTTGGTGCTAGAGTTGGGCTACTAGCAGTAGTCCACTTAGATGTTGAGGGTCCCTCTCTAGTGAACTCTCGTAGGGGAGGAGCAACAGTTTCTCCAAGAAAGGCTGTCTCTCCCGGTTTGGCTGTATCTGTTGAGAACACTTCCATGAATAATGGATGTCCTTTCCACGTGAGTTCCCGAATCTCTTTCCAATCTAAGGTTCGGTATTCATTGGCCCATTTATCAATTATTCTGTTCAAGTGTCCTGCAAGCTTCTCAACTACCACTACATGAGCTAGAGGAAGATCCAGCTGTGGCAATCTAGTTGTGGCATAATATCCCTCTAACGAGTCCTTATAGACCTCTTGAAGTGGGTCATCCTGTAAGACCTTTGTCACTGGAATTTGTCGTACAAACTCCAAAATGTTGAGGCAATGCAACATAGACGAAAGGCTTGGCATGATCGTCACATTAAGGTGAGGGAGTTTCAAAAGAATGATCAGGTTTTAGTCTATGACAATCGATATTATAAGTTTCCTGGCAAATTACAAATGAGGTGGTTAGGCCCTTTCAAGGTATTAGAAGCCTTTAATAATGGTTCTTTGATTGTCCAAGATCCTGATGCTGTAATAGCTCCTTTTCGTGTTAATGGTCTTAGGGTGAAACATTATTTTGTTTAAGTTGGTAATTACGTGGGTCAAGTTGGTTCATTGTATATTTTTCACATGAGTTTTGCTCTTTATTATTTTGCATTGTTTTGATGGGATTGGTGGGTTTATCAGGTTTTGGTGCGATCGATTCGATTTTCTTTCATACAGGTGGTATACAGGTGCAAGGAGATGGGGGAGTAACTTGGGAACAATGATATCATAGTATTGAAGATTGTTTCTGGACATGCAATTTTTGCTACTCAGAGGATATGTAGTGTTCCACAGGTGTATTTTCTCCAATATATTTGGTTATTTTTTTGGTATCACTTGCATGGTGTGTGTAATAATGGAGATTGTGAGTTGTGTTAATCCAGTTGCAATTGCTTGGTACTTGACTTATGTGATTCTTTCTTTTGGAAAGATTTGGGGTTTATTAGTCAAGGATACTAATTCTACGAGTTTCTTGCTGAGCTCTAAAGTAGAAATTGGTCATTATCACATTCATCTTAACTAGGCATGTGCCGCATTGACTATATTTTTTCTCTTTAATGGTAGGTAACAGCTTGGAAGTGCTTAAGAACTCTAGTGGAAGGAACTTTTCTCCCTTATTCCTCGGTTATAATGACCATAATAGTCTCGATTTTCATGATGAGCCTGGGGAGGGTTTTCAAACCATTGCCTTTGAAAAATGATGAAAAAAAAGAAAAAAAAAGAAGAAAAAAAAGGAAGGAAGAAAAATAAAAATTCAAATGTATGTATGTGGTATATGTGGTCTATCGCCTTAATGGTTCTTGGTAGGTGAGGAGAGTCATGCTGGCAGGGTTGTCAGTACTCTAAACTGATGCCTTGGGATATTTTGGGATAGCCATCGTCATGTGAGCTTGGTAGGTTCTTGGAGTCAACGTAGCCGGGTGGCAAGGTCTGAGAATCGCAGCCTAGTTTCATATGGGGTGGTTGCCATTGTGGTGTGCATTTGGTGAAAAAAAAAAATCAAAAGAGAAAAAAAATGAAACGAGAAAGGCATGGTTCTGATATAAGGGAATTACAATCAGGCAATGACTTCCATGGTTAGTTGTGCTACTATTGTCTTTATGAAATATGGAAGTGAGTGGAAGGTAGTTTTCCTAGAGTTTTGTAGTTATGGATGGGTTGTTTCCTATTTGTTAAAGTGGAAATATTATAGACATAGTGAGGATGTTGTGGTAGTTGCTAATTTTTACTGTTTTTTTGGGATTTGATGTTTGCTTAATGAACCTTTTTGGTTTATCTATTGGTTAGTGTTATATAAGTCTTGTAGTGGTGTTTGCAACTTTGATTTTCATTCACTCATTTATGTGTGCTGATGTGAAGGTGTTGAAGGTTTGTTTTTGTTTTTGTTTGTTTGTTTGGTATGGTATAATTCTAGTGTATGGTTGGTGATTGTTTCAGAGTGATGACGTGGAGATGTGATGCTAGGCAGTGATGGGGTGAAGAAGTTAAGTGTGGGGGAAGCTGTAAAGTGAAGTTGCTACTGTGTTCGGGAGGACGCTCACATTTCAGTGTGGGGGGAATGATGACCCCTGGATCGAAGCCATTTTTAGCAATTTTTAGGGTTTACATAGGGTCAATTGTGGTTATTTTAGGTGCATTTTCATGGTATTTGAAAGCATATGTGTGTGGAATGTCATGGTATTTGCATGCATCATGATTGTCGATGTTGTCCATTCGTGTAAGCACATTGCATGGGAATGGTGACGATTAATATTATTTTGTACATAAAGAGGAGGTTGTATGTAAGTGGGTAGAGAGAAGAGAGAGATCGAGGGGAGAGAACGAGGGTTAGTATGATGAGTTTCGAGCTCAAGCTTTGAGGATGGTTAGGTGGGAATGCAAGTTTGGAGACCTTAATGTGGTTACAAATGAAAAATTCCAAATTAAAAAAATGGAGGGGTGGGTAGTTTTAGCACCCGTTGGTATTAAAACAATTGAGAGAATAAAATAGAAGAGAGAGAGAGGAAGCGCTTCTTTCTCAGGCTAGCGTGAAGAACACGAGGAGGAGGAGGAGGAGGTAAGCCTGCTTATTTGCTTGTTGATTAATGCGTGTGTGTGAATTCTGTACATAAAGAGAGAGAGAGAGGCGTATGAGGGCTTGCGTAGGTGCAGGCAGAAGATGGCGGAGGCTCTGCGGTCAACGGCGGCAATGGCTACATAATAGGGCCGAACTCTTATGCATGGAGTAGGCGGGTTGGCCGCCTACGCATCACAAGGAAGAGCGTCGGCCGTTGCAGGTAGGCTCCTTCAGCCTGCACAACACAGAGAGGCCAAGCCCTTGCGCATGAGCAGGATGGTCATCTGCAGGCTGAGTGTGCCTAGGCAAGGCCGTGTCGGGGTACAGGCTGGGAGTGCCTCATGGCACTTGCGCTACGCTGCTCGTGGCTTGACAGGTTGGTAGGAGGCCACGGTCGTAAACGTATGAGGCTGGCGAGCTGCTTTAGCAATGGAGATCCTTCAATGATGTGCCTTTGGAGAGGGGCTCGATGGAGTGAGCCTTGAGGTTTCGCTCGGCTGGAGGTGGCGCTGGAAAGCATGAGAGAATGGAGCACGGCAGGGCTGTGTGCTGTGCGCCACAGAGTTGGTTGCCTAGTGGGCATAGGCCTGCACAAAGAGCACGTGGAGGGTAGTGGTGTGGTCGCCTTATGCGGCTAAACTGCCTAGCGTGTGGATACACTTGAGGTCTTTGGCCTTGCACGCAAGTAGGCCAAGCATGGTGCGCTTGGGGTTGTGCGCCATGCGCCAATGCTGGGATTGACCACCAAAGGTGAGTGGCAGATTGCTAGCCTACGCAATGGAAAGTGAGGTCGGCTGTGCATGTGGCTTGGAGTAAGGCCATGCGTGAGTCTTGGAGCAGGCAGGCACACACATAGGCAAGGTCCATAATAGCGGCCCTTGGCCAGGCCGCTAAGGGGATGCTCATGAAGAGAGCAAGAATACACCTAGGAAGGCCACCCATGGTAGACTGTGAGAGAGAGAAAGAAACGTGTGTGTGCATGTGGGAGGTTTCCATGCTCTCATGGTAAAATGAGAAGAGAGAAGGTGGGGAACCATAGCAAGTAGAGGAGACATTGTGTGTGCGTAGAAGAAGAAGGAAAGAAGAGAGAGGGCAATATGGCTACGCTATGTGTGTACATGCAAAATAGGAAAGAGAGAGAAAGAGATTTGATCACTTTGACATGGTGCATACTTAAAAGTAAAAGCATGAGATTGTGAGAGAATGTATTAGATTGTATGCATTATTCTTGTGTTTGTGTTTCAGGAGGAGAAAGAGAAAGAAAGAAGAAGAAGAAGAGAGTTCACGAGAATAATGAGTAGAGAGAGAGAAGAAAGAAAGAAAGAGTTTTGAAGTGTGAAAGAGAGAGAGAGTGAAGAGTGGAGTGAAGTGAAGATTAGCCAAATGTTGAATGCACTGATGCTGTTGCAGATTGACTGAAACGTGGAAGTGTTGGAAATATCGGTTCTTTTTCATTAAATTCTTGGAAACAATTTACACAAAACCATTTTGACATTAAATCTCTTTATTCAGTTTAGAATGGTGAATTTGTGTCTTGATGATCTGTTGGGTCGTAGTAGTTTGTTCTTTTTCATTTGTGTGTTTGTGTGGGAGTGTGTGAATAAAACATTGTAAATTATTTCATACAAAAAGATGTCTTTTCGGTGTGTGTTTCTAGGATTTAGGCTATGTGTGGTTGTTATTTAGAACGCATTCACTGTTTTAGTGGGTATTTAGTGTGTTGGACTAGAGAGTAGGAAGGCCAGTCATTTTTGAATGATAGCCTCCAATTTTGACATCAAATAGGCTAAGAAGATGTAGCTTTTCTCAAATAAGAATGATGTTATCCCATGTTTATTTTGTATCCAAGCCTCGACGTACACTTGTTGCTGTATGATTTGTACGCATGTCCAACTTTGTAAATGCTTGGCAATTTAGCGGGTCCGCACTTGTAAAGCCAAAGCATGGAAACTCTCTCTAGCTATTTTGTAAGGTTAAAAGCCATGGTCTATGTATGCACAAAAATGAAAGCTAAGCCTAAGGTTTCAAAAAGCTTATGTAACAAACTTTTCAAATTCAATAAAGAAAGAAAGAGAAAGGAGTCGTGTGATTTGGGAGGTTTGGGAAGTTGGAAGTTGGTTACAACCTCTCTCTACCTTTATCTACCAATCTCACGGTTCTTTTCAATCTCTCTCAATTGGCACAAACTCTTGCTTTCTTGTTTCCTCCATCTCTCTTGTGCTTCAACGCCATATCCATGGAGGAAGAGAGTGAAGAAGAAGATGGTGAGGATGATCTCCATGCTTATCTTTTGTGTGCCATAACCTAGGTCTAGTTTCTTTTTGTGTGTGCATGGCTATAGCTTACTAGAGAGAGAGAGAGAGAGAGTGTGTGTGTGTGCCATTCTTGAGTGTATTTGAGTGTTTCTTGTAGTTTTTATGGCAATGGGCTGAGCCCAGTGCATATATTTTGCATGCTTGAGTCCGGGATTTGCTGTCTGTTTGTGTGCTTGGAAGGCTATTTCATTTGGTGCGTTCGTCGGGAGGGGCTAACCATGGAACTTGCAAGAAGCAGCTTCAAATGAGGAGGGAGGCGGCCTTGAAGGAAAGAAAGGAGCAAGTTGGACATGAAATTAGGGTTTTAGACTCTGCCTGTTGGAGACAAGAACAGTGTTTGAACAGCCTTAGTGTTTCAATTTTTTGAAGAGGTTGCTGAGATCAAAAGCTTGATGGCACAGATCAGGAAGAATCTGCAAAAGCTACAGGGAGCTCATGAGGAGTCGAAGTCTGTTACAACAACAGCGGCTATGAAAGCCTTAAAGCAGCGCATGGAGGCTGATGTAGATGAAGTAAGCATTATGGCAAAGAACATCAAAGGAAAAACTGGAGGCACTTGATAGTGCGAATCTGGCAAACAGAAAAAAACCCGGTTCTGGAGAGGGTACAAGCATTGACCGCATTCGTATGTCAATGACAGCAACATTGAAGAAAAAGCTGAGGGAGCTAATGGCTGAATTTCAAACATTAAGGCAGAAGATCCAGGATGAGTATAGAGAGGTGGTTGAAAGGCGTGCTTTTACAGTCACTGGGAAGAAGCTTGATGAAGAGACCATAGACCGCTTGATAGAAACAGGGGACAGTGAGCAGATTTTTCATAAGGCTATCCAAGAGCAAGGACGTGGGTAGATACTAGATACATTGGCAGAGATCCAGGAGCGGCATGATGCTGTAAAAGACATCGAGAAAAAGCTTCTCTATTTACATCATATTTTCTTGGATATGGCTGTGTTGGTGGAGGCACAAGGTGAGATGCTGGACAACATTGAAACACAGGTCACAAATGCCATGGAACACGTGTAGGCTGGAACGACAGCTCTGCAACAACGGGCCAAATTTACTTTCTTTCTTTAATAAGCATTAATTGAAACTCCTATGAAGAGCCGGAGATTTTTGGCACAGCAAGGGTATGTAGATGCGGGTGGCAGATTTTTATGTAGATTTTGAGTGAGGGAGAGCTATGAAACTATGATCTTTTGATGGGGATTATTTTGGTGTTTGAAGTTAGGAGTTATTATTATTTCCATAGGATGTTTGTGGGTTTTTTGTGGGGGATGTGTTGATGATTTTTTTACCTCATTCTATGTTTGATTGAGTCTGGAGTAAGTGTAGGAGAGTAAGTTAGGAGTTTGAGGAGGTGTGATGAAGTTTGTGGAGTTTTTGAAGGAGTGATTTAGTATGTGAAAAGGGAGAAACTTCATTGATATTTTGTTCGCGGGAGCTCACAAGCTAAGTGTGGGAGGAATGATAGCCTCCAATTTTGACATCAAATAGGCTAAGAAGATGCAGCTTTTCTCAAATAAGAATGATGTTATCCCATGTTTATTTTGTATCCAAGCCTCGACATACACTTGTTGCCGTATGATTTGTACGCATGTCCAACTTTGTAAATGCTTGGCAATTTAGCGGGTCCGCACTTGTAAAGCCAAAGCATGGAAACTCTCTCTCTAGCTATTTTGTAAGGTTAAAAGCCATGGTCTATGTATGCACAAAAATGAAAGCTAAGCCTAAGGTTTCAAAAAGCTTATGTAACAAACTTTTCAAATTCAATAAAGAAAGAAAGAGAAAGGAGTCGTGTGATTTGGGAGGTTTGGGAAGTTGGAAGTTGGTTACAACCTCTCTCTACCTTTATCTACCAATCTCACGGTTCTTTTCAATCTCTCTCAATTGGCACAAACTCTTGCTTTCTTGTTTCCTCCATCTCTCTTGTGCTTTAACGCCATATCCATGGAGGAAGAGAGTGAAGAAGAAGATGGTGATGAGGATGATCTCCATGCTTATCTTTTGTGTGCCATAACCTAGGTCTAGTTTCTTTTTGTGTGTGCATGGCTATAGCTTCCTAGAGAGAGAGAGAGAGAGAGTGTGTGTGTGTGCCATTCTTGAGTGTATTTGAGTGCTTCTTGCAGTTTTTATGGCAATGGGCTGAGCCCAGTGCATATATTTTGCATGCTTGAGTCCGGGATTTGCTGTCTGTTTGTGTGCTTGGAAGGCTATTTCATTTGGTGCGTTCGTCGGGAGGGGCTAGCCATGGAACTTGCAAGAATAAGCTTCAAATGAGGAGGGAGGTGGCCTTGAAGGAAAGAAAGGAGCAAGTTGGACATGAAATTAGGGTTTCAGACTCTGCCTCTTGGAAACAAGAATGGTGCACAACCATTGGACGGTGCATACGAAAAAGAAAGCTTAAAAACGTCAAGAACTTGAGGCTCGGTATTTGGGGCAAACTGTAGAAGAGAATCCAAGCCATAAGGTAAGATTGCACTCAATGCATTCCCATTCACATGTCTTTTGTGTTAGCAATTAATATTTTTTTATTTGCTGGGCTTCTTTGGGGTTTACATGTTCTCTATGTTAGTAATGCGTAGTGCTATATTTGTAGGGTTGTCATACATATCCTAAGACAAAGAGAATATTAATCCCAATCTCAATCCAGCAAAGCAACTAAAACCATTCGTGGACATCAAGAATGGTAAGAGAAACGATAAAAGAGAAGAAGTTCAAGGTGGTTCAACGAGATATAGTGGATGAATTTGTAACCAACAATACAGTTTCAGCCCTGTGCGATATTCAATACGCCATGGATTCAAGTGGAGTGAGTCATAAGGGTTATAGTGCCATCTAGAATTCAGTGTCATCCCTCCTTGAGGCCAAAGGCATTAAAGAAAAGCTACTTCCAACACCTACAAAAGTTTGGAGACATAGGGAGGAATTAAACACAGAATAACTTCACTATGTTAGTCACTCATACCACATTGTAGGAGAGTTTAAGGGAGAAGGTGGCAGCATATTCTACAATGAACACAACAATATATTCATGGAATTAGAGCTCTTGAAAAAGAGAATGGTGGAGTTCTATGATATTACATTTGAGGAGGTAAGAGGTGTACTTCAGTTTGTCATCAAACTTGATGAGTGCGAGATTATCAAGGAGAAAAAGACGAAAAGGGTCACAATAACACTTATGAATAGGGCTCTTTGTAATTGCAGTAGGGATGATCCAAAGTATTTTAGTGTGCAGTCCGAGATGAACATCTAGTGGCTAGCTTCATTTGAGGTCAAGAAAGAGGACCATGAATCCTTGTTTTGGGTATTTCATCAGACACATATCCCTAATCTCATCAAAGAACAGATGAATGCAAACACGATGCTCCATGTAGAGAAAAGGGAAGAATTTCAACTCCAATGGCATCTTGCGGGTGATTTGAAGACTCTCAAGTGCTTATTTAATTGCAGCAAAGGGGCCAATGCAAAGTCTCCATGCCTTTACTGCATGGACTCCGCAAGGGTGATGGACTCTAATAAGTGATGGAGATGACCACCTAACAGACAAATTTTGGATGAGAACTTTAAACGAGTGTTTGAGATTCCTCTTTTCAATGTTGTATCATAGAGAAACTGGTATATCTCTACATTGGTTTTGCTTGGAAGATCAAGAATGTAGCAGAGAGGAAAGAAGCCATCAGTGCATTGGAGAAAGTGCTATAAGAAATTGGACTACATGGAGGTAATGTCCAGATTCTGAAGGACACTAAAAGTCATCAAATGAAAAGGAAATTCCAATGAAGCCCTCCACCATTGGAGGTGTTAAGGCAAGAAGATTTCTTTCCAAGCCAATGAATAATCAGCAACACAAACTTACAAAGTTAGGAAAGCAATATACAACAACCTACACAAGTCGAATTGAATACCAATAGTGGAAAAAGCTTCATAATGCAGTGAAAGACCATGAAGGTGCTTGAAGGAATGTCAAAGCAAATGTTTGGCATTCAATTGATACTCTATTCCAAATGTGTGAGAAAGTCAACTACTCCCAGCAAGACAAAAAGAGCTTTCAAGACAACTTGTAACAAGCATTCAAAAAAGCATTCAGAGCTGCTTGGACTGACACCAACATTGCACACTATATGGTATGTTTCTAGCTTACTCTTGTATCCTAGCCATCGATACTCTATGTTTTCTTATGCATCATATTCTCTACAACCACATGCCTTACTTTATGAACAATCCTAGCATTTGCAACACACAAGGACTTGATAAATCACACTATATGGCCCAAAATGCATATTTCACGCACACACAACATGGTGGTGGAAAAAGTAAGGCAAAAAGCCTACAAGAAGTGTTCCAATGGTTCTATAGAAGGATACTACAACAACTACATAAAAAAGAAACCTTGAGGTTATCCAAACTGATGCAGACACTCAGACATATGGAAAGGAAGAGATTGAAGCGTTCCGAAGCATTTAAAAACTCAGATGCCATAGAAGCACAAAACAAATGGAGAGAACAAAAGATTTTTATTAATCATCATTGGACAGATAGATGTAACACATAAGTCTTTTATAATGTATCTTTCCATTCTAATGACTTTGGCAATTTTTGTGAATCTGGCTTTCGTTTATACCTTAGAAAACGGTGTTTACCATACTCTTCTAGTTCCTCTGGGTTCTCTATGCCTAGAGACAATGCTACTGTAGCATATGTATGAAAGTAACCCCTTCGATTGCCGGCATAACCATGGTAGCATCCATAAATTTCTAAGGCAGTAGACTTCTCTAGCAAAATAATCTTCTCATAACTCTTAGGAATAATCATTGCACCTAGGAACAGGGACAATGGCTGATTGGTAGATCATGGTGGTGAGAACAAAGGCCACTGAAGGAGATAAGGTAAGGGGCCTGGATTGGTAGCAAAGGCTGCCTCTCAGAAAAAGCGAAGGGAAGGAAAACCTATTCATATTCTGAAGCAGGCCAGAACAAGGAGATTCTCATAGAACTTCTACATTCTGAAGGAGATAAGGAAGGCACAAATTGTGTGGAGTTATGTGTTCCCAAGCTCCCGTTCCAGATCAGGTGTGTAGGCCTATATGTGAGAATTGGATCCTATCTGTAAGGTGGAATAGGACAGCCTTTCTCTCTATCTCTAGGAGGCTGCTGATTGAAGACGTTCTCGTAGAGTACTTCAATGACCTATGTTTTGTGTAGGCAAGTATCAACCCCCATTGCCTTCACCATGGAAGGCCATCGGAATGGTGATTTTTCAATTGATTACCATGCTGCCACATTTATATCGGTTGGTTGCCCCACTTGTACCTGTTGTTTGCACCAATTAAGAGTACATTAAAAAGGGATGATCTTCTCTCCCGAGATCTGAATTGAAATCTTGGTCAAGTACTTGTTTCTATATTTTTCAAATTTAGATAAAATTAAAATTAAATGTTATTTTTACAAGTTTTGTGTAAGCAAGCATCACCCCCAGTTGCCTTCACCATGGAAGGCCAACCCGGGACAAGCTGCTAGCAAACGATGATGTAGATTTGTTAATAGGGGCCAAGCTAGTGGGGCGGTCCGGGGCAGGCAACAAGAAGAGCAGCTCTAAGCACTCCTCAAGGCTCCCCGTGTGTTGCTCAATGGGCTTGGGGCACAATGCAACACAAACATAAGAACCCCAAAACCACACACTCAACAAGAAAAGGGGCACCACCTAGTTATGTGTGTGAACTAGGACACCAAAGATCTTTCCTTATAGCCAATCAATACAAGCTAACCATATACATCAATCAAAATGCACACACACCCTCAACAAACACTCATAACATATGATATTGTGTGTGGAGGAGACTAGCATAACACAAATAGATGCAATAGAAGAACTTAGAGAGACAATATAAGCTTGATTTTGTTGTCGGTATACACATGGTCTTAAGGTTATGCGAGCCCTCTCACCATACAACCCTCTTACCATGGATTGAAAGGCAACAAATCAAAAACAAGCCCTCAAGCCGCCAAGCATAAAATCACACCACAAAATACAAGGATCGAATTTACCTTAAATCAAACATCGGACCGCTTTGCTAAATCAACTTTGAAGATGTAAGAGTCCAAGATTTTGTACACAATTGCACCCAAACTACTAATCTTATTTATGCAACAAAGGCAATATACAGTTATGATAGGGAGTATGGCATCACTTAAGCCCTCACACAATGACATAGCTAGCTTCAAGCTTCTCTATGCAATCAAAGGTATTGATGTATAGAGAGAGCTCACAAGTTCACTATCTCCTTACACACTAGAGTTGGGAGTGGTGTCCAATGTGTGTAATCCCCCTTCACAAGGAATGGAGGGGCTCTATTTATAGGTTTGAGAAGCCCCAATTAGGATTAAGCCTTATCAATTTTATTATGAGAAATCATAGATTATGGGTTTTTTATTTTGAAATGAGAGTGGGCCTCTTCTTATCCCTTGAGTCTCATGGATGTGGGCTCAAAGTGAGAGAATTATTGAAGGTGATCGGAGAGTGTGATGTAGAGGTTTGAGCAAATAACTTGTAGTAATGCCTACTCAAAAAGTAGTAGAGTGGGTGCTTATTTACATATGTTTGTTAGTAGTTAGTAATTACTATAAAAGGTTAGTAGTACAATGTACAAATGGGTGAGAAGGGCTAAGAGGTTGAGTGAGAGGAGTAAAGATTTGGAAAGATCCTTTGTGTGGTTGAAAGGTCAAAGAAGCTTGGACTCACCCATGTGTAGATCTTTAAGTTAATCGCCGGTTGCATTCGACGCCACAAAAGTTGATTGAGGTGAAGAACATGGGGGTTTTTATAGATGAAAACCCCATATTTGCAGAGGTTAATATGATCTAGTCATGTTGGATTTTTATGTATTTTTTGAGATTGGGAAAATAATTTAGTAATATGGGAGTGGTACGGAGAGAAATGGAGATGAGGTATGGGTGTAGAGTAGATATGAGAGCAAATAGAGATGGAAGGAGAGGGCAAAGGTGAAGAGGGTGAGAGAGGACATGAAGTTTGCAGGTTTGATGGAGTGAGAAAGGAATGAGTAAGTGTGTAGGTGATGAATGTGTAAGGGAGGTGAGAAGAGACTAGGTGTATCTTGTCGAAAAGTGGGCAGACTGGGGTCCAATAAAAAATTCATATCTCACCGCCATTAGCTTCAAAAGTTCTCAAAAAATGTGAGAATATTCCTGAGCTCAGGAGTTAACTTTTGTCTCTTGATGACCAGTCCAAATTCGGAGGAGTGGAAGTGGGCGCAAAAATTTCAGTAGAATCATGTATTTTTTGAATTTTTAAAATCTTTGTGTGGGTCCCCATGGGTGGAATTTCTTGATAGCTCTAAGAGTGAGCCCCCAATACATCATATCCTGACCTTAGAGACTCAAGTGTATGTGGACACTTGCATGGAGGAGATTTTTTCCACTTTATAGAAGGATTTACATAATAAGAAAAAAACATGCTAGTACTTTAACTACTCAACATATCATGCTAATATGGTTATTATGATAGGAAAATAAAATAAACAAAAAGATCTAATTGTGAATAAAAATACTAAAATAAAATATACAAAAATAATTGATATATGAAAAAAATAATACTATACTATGGAAGTCAAAAGGGAGGGAGACCCTCATTATTTTAGGGTAGATGAGAGAATAAAAGATGAAATAGTCTAAGGGAAAAAGTGATTTAGGTAGTAGATTATTTATTTATTTATTTATTCTACATGGTGTGGGTAGAAATGTGAGGGCATAGGATTTACTTATGCATGGTGAACTTGAAGCATATGTATAATGATGGTCCAAAAGTATTATGAAGAAAAATATATATATATATATATATATATATATACTTAGGTTTTGTAATACACACACCTAATGAAGTATTTACATAATTAGAGAAAATAGAGACCCCCATATTTAGGCCCTTATATGAAATGAAATATTTACACAAAATGGGCCATAATAATTTTATTTATTTTTGATAAGTAGCTAGCAAAAACTTTTTTTTAATAATATAAAAATATATAGAAGATATGGGTAAAGTCCCTAACGCACACACGCCTATTTACAGTGAAAAGGTATTTATGACAAAGAGTTTATGTGATTTTCCTTGGCCGAGGTAGCTCCCTATGGTAATGTGGATAGTCAAAAAAACGGCTATCATTTAGCCCTCCCCCTAGATGATGGTATATTCATGTACCATCATAAAGTAGGCCTTCTAAAGAAAGTGGTGTAATGTAGTTCTCTTGTCCATCTTTCTTATGTTCCTCGTGTTTTGCACCACAGACATCACTCAAACAACTGAACTTACATGCCCTTTTATCTCCTTTTATTAGTGGTTGCTTTTGTAAGTCTGTCGGTAGAATGCGACTCAAGTATGGCTTGAGTCTGCAGCCATTAACCTTCTTAGAATGTTCTTTGCCATCTAAATCCATGAGCTGATAATAGCTAGAGTTGAAAACCTTCTTGACAATGTATGGTCCCTGCCATCTAGTTTCAAACTTGGCATCAAACCGGTTATCAAGTCGATTGTCATACCTTAGCACAAGATCTTCTTCTTTGATGCCCTTATCGTTTAAAGTTGCATTGAACTTCTCCGCTGCTTGCATGGCTTTTCTTCTATAACACTCGTATACAGCTTCTCTTTTCCACTCTAGCTCAACTAAAGTGAGAAGTCGATCCACCCATGCATCTTGATCTCCTAGTCCACCTTTTCCATGTAGCCACATTGTTGGAATGTTGAGCTCAATAGGCTGCAATGCTTCTTGACCATAAACCAAGTGAAAGGGCGTAAACCCCGTTGCTTCTCGGTAGGTAGTCCGGTATGCCCATAGTGCTCCATCAAGGAACTCGTCCGAAAGCTTTGCCTTGTTCTTCACCATCTTCCTTATGATTCCTGCAATGACACCATTAGCCTTCTCTACTAACCCATTTGATTGGGGATAGTAGGGTGTGCTATGATGATGTGAAATATGAAGCTCTTCACAAACTTTGGTGAGCAAACCTTTTCTAAAACCTGGACCATTGTCAGAAACAATCTCCAAGGGTGTGCCAAATATGCAACATATATGAGTGTAAACAAATTTGCTTACAGTCTTTTCATTCACCCTTGCCACACTTTGAGCATCCACCCACCTAGTCATGTAGTCTATGGCCACTAAGATGTACAATTTTCCATTTTTAGTTCTAGGTAGTGGACCCATAGCATCAATGCCCCATTTTTCAAATGGACTACTCAATGACTAATTGGCGTGGACCATGTAGCAACCTCTTATTACCATTGACTTGGCAGTTATGATAGCTCCTACACCAATGTTGGACATCCACATGTAAGCTTGGCCAAACATACCCAGCAAAAGAAAAATCTTTTTCACAGTTAGTTCTTGAGCAAAATGGCCACCACATGCTTCTTCATGCAAACCTTCTAAAATGGCTGGAATCTCCTTGGTTGTTGGTACTCTTCTGCACACTTGATCTTTTCCTTTTTGGTAGAGGGCACCTTCTAAGAACAAGAAAGAACTTGCCCTCTTCATGAGCCTCTTCTTTTGTGCCCTTGTGAAGTCTTGTGGGAATTCACCTTCCAAGATGTAGCTCACTATGGGAGCCAGTGTCTCCATTCTTTGGTACCGTGGTTGGTTAATAGCCGCTGCAGCCCAAGACTACTTGTTTTTCCTTCTTAACACATGCAACAGCTTGTTGTGCAAGTAGATCAGCATCCTCATTTTGTTTCCTAGGAATATGATACAATTTTACCTCCTCAAATTGATTAAACAACCTACGGATAGCATGAAACTTTTGCCTTAATCTTTCATTCTTGCATGCCCAAATGCCTAAAATTTTCCTTACAATAAGAAGTGCATCTCCTTTTACGAGGAGATGTTGTATCCCTTGATTGATGCACACCTTCAAGAAGCCATGAAGTAGTATGTCGTACTCTGCTTGCTGCTAGAACTTGGCAAGTTGTCCTTCTCCTTCATAACCACCTCTCCACTTGGGTTGAGCAGCACCAGCCCTCCCCCTGCTTTACTTGTGGCTTTTTTAAAAGCTCCATCAAAGAACAAGGTGAATGCATTAGGTATAGTTTTGGGTGGTGGCAATGGTAGGGTCTTTACTTCAGGCACCTTAATCTCCTTTTCATGCACTCTATAAGTGAGAATCCCTGCCAATTGTGCATGCACACTATCTTCTACCTTGAAAGAGTATTGGAATTCTTGCAATTCCATCGTAAGGTTCCCCCCTTCCAAAAATAGGGGAAACACTTAAGATAGTCCACTAAGTCTTATCTTAGAGAAAATTTCCTACTCATCGACACCTTGACCATACAGAGATTGAAGGATACGATTCATAGATAAGACCTAGTTCTATCCCGCAAAGAGGGAACGTGGTCTTCTAAAAATCAAATCACCCATAGGGTAATTGATCATAAATTGGGCAACTACAAGACTTGATTTCTAGAGGCAACGCTTTTTTCCTCATCCATGCAAGGCACAACCGCTGGCCTAGTCTTCTAGAATAGAGTTACCCAAGAACCTATTTATCTAGCGTAGGGCTTTCACTTAATCTGTTGGAAAGCTACCCGACTAATCGGGTCCACCCGCCGTCCGTAGGATGGTGTCGTTGGGGCATTCCATCCTCCCACTTTCCACCCTACTCATGCGTTAATTTATTTTCTAATTAATCCTACCACACTGTTTGACATAAATAAGCATGTTCCTTAATTAAGGCCCTTTTCACAAGGTTTGTTAAAACAGCCTTTTTACACAATACAATAATGCCAAAGACAAGATTTATAAAAAAAGTTTATACATGAATCAATTCCATACAAGCCAAACCGGCTCTCTTATTCTTTTCCTTTATACCGCCGATGATCTAGAATTCGGCCTTCCAGCCTCTACATGCTGGGCAAAACCCTACGAGACCATACACCTCATCGTCGGCGGTCGTCGTTGGCGACGAGAACTCAATCCGGCATGTCGCCCTCTCAGGCTCCATCGCTCGATCCTCCCACCCCTCAGAGGGATGTCTGCGCACTAGGGTGGGCTAATTCACCGCACTAGCCTAGGCCCTCAGAACTAGGCAGCAGCACAATCACTCGCCTCAATCAGCAAACCTCATTCTCCCAATGGTATGAGGGATACCATGGGCCAACTCCGGGCCTTACTAACATCTCCGCCATCCGGCTACACAAGCACAAGAACGGGGCATCGTCAAGGTAGGGAGAAGTTATACTCGTACCTTAATTTAACCAAGATAACAATCTATTTACTCACTAAACCATAGGACTAGGATCCACGTCGCCTTCTTTAAAAAAACAATCCTTTTCACAAAGATTTTAGCATTTCAACTTGAGATTGCGATAAGACATTCTTTATTAAGGCATATGCTATTGCTTAAAAGAATACAAACTTTAAATAGTAAATCAATCAAATAGATCACTATTAACAATTAATAGAGAAGCCGGGGCCATATCTCAACCCCTAAGAATGATATATAATTGAAAAACAAAATATGTATATACCTTATAGAAATTTGTCGTTTATCGTTGCCTTTGCTCGTTAACAAGAGCTTTAGAACTTGACATAAGAGAATGGAGTCTTCTAATACCTTGTCTTACGATTGAAATCATCTAATTATCCTCAACCTTTATCTCCTCTTACTCGTACTGTGACTCTTCTCTCTTTCTAAGGTCTATGGCAAAATAGCCTTCTCTTACAGGACTACGGCATACTATTCTTTCTCTAAAAGAAAAGCTATGGAGTTTTTGGTCTCTTCTCCCGAAAGACCATAGCAATCTAAGCTTCTTTTCTAAGATATTAGATAAGAATGAAGGGATATATACATCTCAATCTCTAGGATTACCTTGAGGCTACTTACTGCCTTCTCACAGTTTTCTCTGTGTAGAGACCCTGACAGAAACAGCAAATTGTTTCGGCCATAACTCTCTAATAAAAACCTGAGAATATGGTCATATAGCCAGTCAAAAGAACGGGAAGACATCTGGTCTTCAAGAGCCATCGCTCGTCGTCGCGACGGGCAGAATAGGCAAAAACGTTTATATATAGCCACAAACGCGCCATCTTTAGAAACGCGTTGTTTTTCCATATTTTTAGTATGCATGGACTCTAAATGTGTAGAAGTACTCTAAATATGACCTCTTATCACCTAAATTCGAAATTCTATTTTTGGGGATACTTATCTCTTAATAGAACTATTCTTATGTTCTTATTTCTTTTAGGATTTTTGGAGCTAATATTTTTATTCCAACACTTTCCTAATGTTTCTAGCCTTGTTGTCACTCTTCTCTAATTACACTCTCTTTTCTTATTGAATTCTATATTAAAAGAGACACATACATACATGGCTTGGGAGGGACCTTACATCCATAACCCACTTTGTGATTCTAGCGCTGAGAGTCATTTGAGACGACACCCAAGGAAACAAATTTTCTGCAATGAGAATTACAAAAGGTTTTGGTAACAAGTAGGATCTAAATTTTCTCACCGCAAAGATGAGAGCAAGCATCATGAGTTCCGCTTCCGTGTAGCCTTTCTCCAAGACATTCATGACCCTACTAACAAAGTAGATGGGCCGCATCCTAGTACTATGGGGATCTTGCTGCAATAAAACTGTACCCACTATTTCTTTTCCAACACTAGAGCTAACGAAGAAAGTGTACTCCCAACAAGGAGGCATGAGTGTTGGTAGCTTTGACAAAATGACTTTAATGTTACAAAAGTACTCCTCAAGCTCATTATGCAAACTCTACTTGTTCAGTCAATTTTTACAAGGGGTGAAGTAACTCTGAGGCTAAGTGAATGAAGTGTGACATGTACTTCACCTTTTAAATGAATGAGATGGCCTCCTTGAGACTCTTTGGAGATGGTAGATCGATAAGACCCTTTGCCTTTGTAGGATCCACCTCAATGCATTTGGAAGAAACCTTATGACCAAGCAAGATTACTTCATCCTCACCGATATGACATTTGTCGGGATTGAGTTGGCCAATTACGATAGGGAGTACGGCATCACTCAAGCCCTCACAAATGACATAACTAGCTTCAAGCTTCTCTATGCAATCAAAGGTATTGATGTATAGAAAGAGCTCACAAGTTCACTATCTCCTTACACACTAGAGTTGGGAGTGGTGTACAATGTGTGTAATCCCCCTTCACAAGGCATGGAGGGGCTCTATTTATAGGTTTGAGAAGCCCCAATTAGGATTAAGCCTAATCAATTTTATTATGAGAAATCATAGATTATGGTTTTTTTATTTTGAAATGAGAGTGGGCCTCTTCTTATCCCTTGAGTCTCATGGATATAGGCTCAAAGTGAGAGAATTATTGAAGGTGAGAGGAGAATGTGATGTAGAGGTTTGAGCAAATAACTTGTAGTAATGCCTACTCAAAAAGTAGTAGAGTGGGTGCTTATTTACATATGTTTGTTAGTAGTTAGTAATTACTATAAAAGGTTAGTAGTACAATGTACAAATGGGTGAGAAGGGCTGAGAGGTTGAGTGAGAGGAGTAAAGATTTGCAAAGATCCTTTGTGTGGTTGAAAGCTCAAAGAAGCTTGGACTCTCCCATGTGTAGATCTTTAAGTTAACCACCGGTCTCCTTCTTGCATTCGACGCCACAAAAGTTGATTGAGGTGAAGAACATGGGGGTTTTTGTAGATGAAAATACCATATTTGCAGAGGTTAATATGATACAGTCATGCTGGATTTTGATGTATTTTTTGAGATTGGGAAAATAATTTAGTAATATGGGAGTGGTAGGGAGAGAAATGGAGATGAGGTATGGGTGTAGAGTAGATATGAGAGCAAATGAAGATGGAAGGAGAGGACAAAGGTAAAGAGGGTGAGAGAGGACATAAAGTTTGCAGGTTTGATGGAGTGAGAAAGGAATGAGTAAGTGTGTAGGTGATGAATGTGTAAGGGAGGTGAGAAGAGACTAGGTGTATCTTGTCGAAAAGTGGGCAGACTAGGGTCCAATAAAAAATTCATATCTCACCACCATTAGCTCCAAAAATTCTCAAAAAATGTGAGAATATTCCTGAGCGCAGGAGCTAACTTTTGTCTCTTGATGACCAGTCCAAATTTGGAGTGGAGATGGTAAGAAAGTGAAACACATGTGTGTAGCACTCAATAAGAAAACCCTAGACATAAGTGATCTAGGCAGAACCTGATGAGTCCATCTAAAACTTGGAAAACATCCAATAAAATCCACCAAAACAGACCGATCAACTGACCCATGATAGAGGCTTAAGAAAATAAGCACAAACCACACTTTAATAAGTGCCAAAATAGATTATCATGGAAAAGTGTCAAAGGTGAAACACACTTTGAACGTAAATTATAGCCATCAAAAGAAATTAAGGAACATGTCCAAAAAGAATGGCTAAACAATGGTAAAAAATCATGAATACATCGTTTAGAATTAATCCAAACATAAATATCCATTAATACGAGGTATAATCGTATTATTAAATTCTCGAGAAAAAAAATTATCATGATTTTTTCTAAATTTTTCCTAATTTTCTAGGGCCTCAAAATATAATAATTTCAAATTCCACCAAACCTATCTTATGGCATTCCAAACCTATATTTTTTTAGAAAATTTTTAGCAATTTAATTTGCCAAAATACCATTGATATTTTAAAGAAAATACCAATTTTTAGAATTTCTAAAAATAATTTCTAGAAATTTCCTAATTTTCCCTGAGAATCCCATCGTTCACGAAATTTCCAATTCCGCCCAACAATTCTCAAATCCAATGAAATTTTTTAATTTTAATGGATTTTTTAATTTTCTGTCAAAAAATATATTTTTAAAGGAATTTGAATGGTCACGGGCGCCCGAATGGACACACCACATGCCAAACACCAACCCCACATTTTTCCAAAATTTAAAATAACCTTTGTCTAAATTTTCCACTAATTTTCAAGAATTTTTTAAAATTTTTAATCAACCCCGAACGCATTTCGAATACGAACGGTCAAAAAATTTCGGAATTCCAATGGTTTTCCCGGAATACGGAAAGCCAAAAGTATTGGGAAAATGAAAAGACAAAAAAAATCAGAATGTGAAAGGTCAAAGGTTTCCGGAATACGGAAGGTCAAAAGTTTTTCCGGAATTCGGAAAGCCAAAAGGTTTCGGGAAAACGGAAAGCCAAAGGTTTTCCGGAAGATGTAAAGCCAAAATTTTTCAATAAGAAATTTCCAAGAATTTTCAGAGAATTTTTTCCTCAAATCCCAAATTTTTCAATAGTTTCCAAGCTTTTTTTGAAATAAATTCAAAAAGCTTTTTTTAAATAAAAAACTCATTTTTTTAAAAAAATGAAAAAAAGCTTTAATTAGCTTATTGGAATTTGATTTTTTAGGGGGGGGGCGTTTTTTTCCGCCGACTGCTGTGCGCAGCCCGCCCTCCCGTCGCCTGCGCATGGAGAAGTATGGAGAAGTGAGAGAGAGAGTAACTCTCTCTTCTCCCCTCTCTCCTCCCTTTCCTCTCATTTCCATCCTCTAATCTCTTCTCTCTCTCTCTCTCTCTCTCTGTTAATCAAGAGATTAGCTTAATCTTTAATTAAGCTTTTTTAAAATCATAATTATGATTAATTATGATTTATGCTTAAAAATATCATTTTAAAGAGATTTTTCCACGAAAAAAAGAAGGAAAAATCAGATTTGAGAGGCGGAGAGAGTCGTATGCACACGGGAGAGCATCTCATGCATCAACACGCTGTCCCCTACTGAATTTTAGTAGAAATTGACAGAAATTTGATCGCATTCCCGCGGGAAAAACCCGCAAAAAATGTATAAAAATACATTTTAAATCAAAAAGTGCTCAAAAAATTCTTAAAAAATTAGAAAAAAAATTCTAAAAATTCTAGAAATTCAAGGAATCCATTCTACCAAAATATACACCATAAACTCTATGGTATTTTTGTAAAAAATTCTATTAATGCTCGATTTTTACCATAAAAAATAGGAAAAAATAGCATTAACTCACGGAATTTTCCCGCAACGTCGATTCGTCCATTGAATTGTAGTTACACACGTTCCAATCACCAAATCGATGATCCACGTGCAATTCATCAACACAAATCAACAAAAAATAACATTTTATTAGTAAATATTAAAATTTACTAAAAAAAATCAACAACAATTAAATAGAGATTGCTCTGATACCACTGTTAAAACCCTAAGATCTCTCTAGATAATTGTTATGCATAAACATGCATAAACCGGGCATAAACTCAACCACCTAACCACCCCCGACGAGCCCAAGGGATGTACACATGAATAATAATGAAATACATCATACCTCTACCTTGATGTCCCATACCATAAAGAGGTATAACTCCAATCCAATAGCATGTAGCTATAGTGTGAAATGGTAGAAGAGTAGATATGAACCTCTACACAAGAGAGCATAACATTGCCTTGGCCTCATGGAGCCCAAACCTCCAAGCCCCCTTGAGTGTGCCCCATGCCCCTATTATATAGGAGGGCCCTCAAGTGACTCTTGACTCTTCATTTCCCATGTGTGACCCCTGGATGCCTGACCCTAACCTTAACCCTTAAGGTTAGTCCTAACCCATGCTCCACTAGAGCTTGTTCCCATGCTCCCATGCTCACAAGCCTAATGTGGGTTAGCCTCCTAGTATATGCACACATAATGTGTATATAACATAGCACACATAATGTACATATAACAGTGGAGATAGCCAAATCAAAGGATTGAAAATTGCAACGGATGAACGAGCTGGGGATGGTTCCATGGCAGTGAGGCCTGAAATGAGAAGGGTAGAAGTGGTACCGATGAGAACCGTGCTGGAAAGAGTGCAACCGACAGAAGCTCAAGTGAATAATGCCACACCAAATGGGACAAAGGTGGCACCCACAGCTGTTACAGCTCCTGAGATGAAGGGCTTCAACATGACATGAGGCAAATAGTGGATTGTATGAAGAATCTGAGCTTGAAAATGATGGGGAACACAGGTGGTGGACGTGGCCGAGGTAGAGGTTATAATCAGGAAGGAGTTGAAGGTCAGACAGCAGGCTATGGAAGTGGCCGTGGTTTTGGCAGGGGTAGACGGTTTATTCCTACATGTTGGAATTATGGTGAATTGGGGCATATAAGTCCTGACTGTGATAAGCCTCAGCGATTGGGGGGTGATATGTATCCCTTACCCTCTCAGATTCCCAATAGGGCAAATGATTATGGAATTGAAATTAAAGGTGAAGTAGGGACCAGTGGATTGACAAATGAGGAGAATGGTAAAACTAAGGTGATAGATGTGGTCACCCTTGAGAAGACAAAGGAGACAGAAGCTGATGTAATGCCTTTGGGGAAATGGATGCCACAGGAAAGGGAAGGCAGGGATGCTGCAGGGCCTAGCAAGAAGAAAGGTAAAGTGAAGGAAGGAGGGGATGTGAAGGTCAAGCGGAAGCAAAAGTCTCGTAGTAGGAAGTTTCAGGTGACTGATTTTCCACTAGGGGTTGGGCACGATAGCTACAATTTGCAGGAGGACATGGCTGGAAGGAAAGCTAATATTACTTTTGGGCAATTGATAGAGTTAGCTCCCAAATTGAAATGTCAGTGGAAAAGACTTGTGAACCTGAGAGAGAAGGAGCCTGCCAGAGGGATAGTGACTATTTTATCTGTTAAGGAGTTACCTGATATATGTCCTGTGGTGAATGTATGGTACAAAGGGAAGAATTTGGGAGAAGCATATGTAGATGGTGGTGCACAAATTTGTGTAATCACATTAGCAACTGTGGAGAGGCTTGGTCTTAATATTACTGAAGCGTCTAGTTTTTGTATTCGGCTGGCCAATCACCAGAAGGTCAAATGCTTAGGTATGATCAAGGAGTTAGAATTGCAGGCTTTTCATGTAAAGGTGCTTGTGGATTGTCATGTTATGCCGGCAGGAATGGTGGGTGCATTCCCCAACATTTTGGGAAGACCATGGCTGAGAGCGGTGAAGGCTGCTCAAGATTGGAGGAAAGGAATCATTACTCTGTATGACAGGAGAGGGGATAAAAAGCAGTTTAATATGGATAACCAGAAGCCTGTTCATGATAAAAGGGAAAGTGAAGCAGATTTGAGTGTTGATGATACAACTAGTAGCACCACTACTAGTGAGGGAACAGAAGACACTTCATCCAGCGAGGAGGATGTAGACGTGGATGCCCTGGTTATTGATGAGGCAGTGCTTAGTGATGAGGTTGCCCAACAAAACGAGGCCATACAGGAAGAATGCGAGGAGGTACAAGTGAATCAGGAGCCAAGGTATACATGTGATGTGAAAGAGTCTGCTTTAAAGTCTTTGGATGATGAACCTTTGTGGGATGAGTGGGATATAGAAAGTCTGCAGGATGATGAACCCGAGTTGGAATTGGATGATCAGATGTGCATTAATGTTAAGAAAGCCACGAGCAGAATTGATGAGGAGGAGCAACACTAGCAGCAGACTATGAATGATGTTGATGCTATGGATGAGATTATGGATGCTGTGATAGATGAACTTCTTATTGGCCTTGATAAAGGTGAGCATATAGAAACTGAGGTGAATGCTTTGGCAATGGTGCTTTTTGAAGGGGAGTTTGTTTTGCCTGTAGTGGTTGGCTTTGATGGTGATGTTTCTTATGTTGATGGACAAGAAAATGTTATAGCACAGCAGGTCTTTCTTGATGAAGCTTTTATCAGTTATTACCCTTAGCAGGAATTGCTTCACTAGTTCTCCAATATTAGTGTTGACCATATCAGTGATTATGGAATTGAGATGAGGCAGGATGCTATGTATGTTAAGAGCTTTGTTTCCAAAAGTTCTTATGTTATGTTGTGGGATGTGGGATGGCAAATTACGTCTTGGGAAGATGACAATATTTCTTTGAACACATGGAATAGAGATGTTTTGGTTACCTTGTATGATGCTCAAAGGATTGACGGAGGGAAACGTGGTCGTATGCTTTTTGCTGCTGATCATAAATGATTCAGCAGAGCATGGGATGGATGGAGATTTTTTGGCACATGAAGTGCGAGCTTTAAGCCCACCGATGTGTACAGTGTAAATAGTTGGTGATTTCTCTGTTTTTTTTAGCTCTCTAGCAAAGGTTGCTTTGAAAGGATGCCTAGAAGCTCTATTTGTGGACATTGCCCTGTATGGCTCCAGGAGCTTATTTATGGTCTGGATTTTCCCCGGGATGCATGTGGTATAAGTGAAATCTTGGGTAGGATATTTGGGAAAGCAGGAGGATGGTGTACTCAGAACAAAGGTCTTGCAAGAGGCATTAGCATACACAATGATATTGTGCCAAGGGGATGCTTGGAAAATACTCATATGCTTTAGTGATCATATACGCGGAATGCGGTGCCCTTGGTGGATAACTTTGGTCATAAAAAAGGATTTTTGGGCTAATATTAGTAAGCACATGGTTGCAAGGTGGTGACGGCTGTTCTAGGGAGTTCTCATTTTTTTTGGAAGCGGGAGAAGCTGGAACGAGAGAGAAGCCACTCCTGCTGCGACGACGGAAGCTAAAGAAAGGGAGGGTTGCTTTGGTTGCTCTAACTGGTCGTTTTGTGTGTGATTGTCGTTTTTGAGAGGCAGAGAGGTTCAAAGGGCTGGCTGTGGCTGCGGGCGTTGACTAACGGCTGGTGACAGGCTGGGGAGCCGCCTCTGACAAGGAGTCTACTGTGGAAAGAGCCGCTTCAACTACAGGCTGTTGGATGGACTGCACCGAACGAGGGGGCCTCTGAGCACGCCAACAGCAGCAGAGAGAGGGGCTGGCACTGTAGAGGGGAGCCACCTTTGGCAAGGAGTCTACTGTGGAAAGAGCTGCTTCAACTACAAGCTGTTGGATGGACTGCACCGAACGAGGGGGCCTCTGAGCACGCCAACAGCAGCAGAGAGAGGGGCAGGCACTGTAGAGGGGAGCCTCCGTGACCAAAAGAGTGTGTGAAGGTGGCTGGATGCAGGGCAATGGAAGGTGTTGCGTAAAAGGGTGGTTGGCGCAGCCGCAGGTCCAAGGGGAGTTTTTTTGGGAGTGAGACTGGCCCTGTTTTCGTCGCCGGTCGTGGCAAGATCGCCACAAAAGAGAAGACGAGGTCTTAGTTGCCGCCTTGTAGCAGGGGATGCTTCTTGTTAACAGAGCAGAGCTGACTGAGCAGAAGGAGGCTGCACTCATTGCCCAAGGAGACGCGGCTGATGCGGTGTGATCTGTGGTGGAGCTTTTGGTGAGGTAAAGAAGCTTTTTTGGTGTGGAAAAAGCTTGTTTGAGTGGGCTGTTTTGGAGCAAGCGAGTGGAGAGAGAAAGCACGAGGTGCTGAAGCCGAGAGAGGAAGCAATTGGAAGGAAGTTTTTTTGGAGTGAAGGAAGCCGAGTGAAGCCTGCTGATTTGTGGAAGAATTTTTGTATTATTGTGGAAAGTATGCGGTCTTTGATTATCTTGTGGAGTACAAAGTTTTGAGGTATCTCTGTGTGGTGTTTCGTGTTGGTTACTGGTATCCCTATTTTTGTTATCTTTCTGGTGTGGGTGGTGTGGTGAATTGTGTGAGAAGTGTTCCAGCCGGTGGCTGGTGGTGCCCCCGTTGGTGTTAGTGTTTCCAAGGCTATTGGAGGGACAGCTATAGAGGCAGGTGATTCCGTGTCCGGAATTTCCGAGAGCTGGTAGCTTGGCCCTAGTGCCAAGATGCCATAAGAGAAACACTATCTTTGCTGGTAGATTGGCCCTAGGGCCATACTACGAGCAAAGATAATGTTGATTTATTCATGGTAGCTTGGCCCTAGGTCCAAGCTAGATTCTCTTATGTTTCCTAGTACCATTATCTCAATATTACACAGTAGGATGGCCCTTGGGCCCATCTCTGCATGTGCATGGCAATAGTGACCCTTGCAAGAGAGTCTAGATTTTTTCTTGGCCCTTGGGCCAAGCTAGATTTCCTAATGTGTGGTAGCTAGATTCATTATTAGTAGCTTGTTCCTAGGGCCAATCTATATTCTCGCATGTGTCTGGTAGTATGGTCTAAGGGTCACTCTAGATTATCTTATGTTCCCTGGGGCCATTTTCTTAAGATTGCATGGTAGAATGGACCTTGGGCCATTCTTGCAAAGCACAATGTGCTTTAGAATAGCCCTAGTGGCATTTTCCACTCCCTTATATCAACTATTGGTAAATTGTAGAATTGTCCTTGGGCCAATCTCTACATGTGCTTTAGAATATTAAAATATAACAAAATTCTCAAGCATGCTATGGATGGTTTCAAAGCACATTATGGAAGGTTTTCATTTGGATGTAAGTATGATTATTTTTTATATGATTTACTTATTTTTATTTTAACTCGTTTCATATACACGTATGGCTCCAAAGAGGAAAATTGCTTTTCCATCAAATGTTGACATGGAGAGTGGTGAGCTAAAGAAGTGCCAGTACATGGACTTCTACAATATCCATGGTCAAAAATTTCAAAAGATGCATCTTTTCCTTTAGTTGCCAGATGACAACGAGTCTTTCAAAGATAAAGGGAGAATAATGGTTGTTTTTGTGTCACTTGTTGACTTGCATCCAGAAATTGAATGTATTGATGTTGAGGTATCAGGTGCATTATGTTATCAACTTTCTCCTCGAGCATATGTCAAAGATCACATGGTAGCAAACCAAGAGGACACTATGTTCTCTAGAGAATGAAAGTTGGATGTCAATAGTACGTCTATAATATCATTGTTGACAAGCTACAAGATATTATTATACAAGTCTTGGGAAAGATAGTGCCAAAGCCCCACGATGCTGCATCAAGTTCAAAGAAGACAAGATCTTCTCCACAAAAAGAGGGCAACATTTTGTGTGTGGATGGACCAAAGCTTGTTACATCGGTAGCTAGAGGTTCTCAATAGGTACCTTCATATTTGAACATTATGAATTCCAAGAATTTGTCAAAGTATTCTAAAAAGGTAAAGGATTTAGATCTGGGGGTTATGGACAAGTATTGAAAAATAATTTCCACTTGGTTTGTACATACAGTATGAAATCCCAATAATGAAATGTGTGCAAGCTCCCGAACATTATTTATGTCATTAATTGGAAAAAGACAAAGTCAAACTATGTGTGAAGTGGTATGTTGAGCATGCAAATAACCCTAGGTCTTGTGCATATTTGATGCCGATAATGAAGATTGGAAATGCAATGAACAAAGAAGAGGTGGTAATTGAAAAGCTCCAAGATTATGATTATTGGATCATAGATGGGAAACATTCCATCTATGTAGCGAAGGTCATGTTAAGGACTCAATTACATGGAAACATGATTTATTTGAGGAATATTTATGCGGTTTGAAAAGCCTGGATTGTCGTTGATGCACCCCCAAAAGACTGTGTGGCTATCTCAAGGATGAAAAATTTAGAGGCCCAAACAATGTCTAAACAACAAGCCTACATTGATATACTCAAGCACTTGAGGGCCCAATGGGATTTTTATCATAAACCCTCAAGGCCGATACCTAGACTTGTAAAGGAGTATGCATCTTGCTCAGTTTGGGATGTAAATAATTATTTCTTATGTTTTCTAGCTTATTGAAATTTTATAGATAAGTAAGACTTTGGATATTCTTATTGCCTACTTTTTTTTTTCATTTATATTTGTAGAAATGCATTGTGAGTGCAGAAACATCGACATGTGCCTACTATCCACAGATGGTTGGTTGTTTGGATGAAATCTTTACTACTACCAGGCTAGAAATTATAGAAGGTGTTGAAAAAGGATCAATTGAAGGAAGAAAGCCCAACCCTTGTAAGATTCCTCCTCAGCCTGAATAACAAATAAGCCTCTATTTCAATCCCTTGTAATCATTCTATGTTTATGAATACAAGAAAATATTATTTTTCCTTGTTTGGCCTAGTTAGATAAAAATTTTTAGAGAGTGGTAAATTAATATTGGGATATTTTGGGATAAATAAATTCTACAAATATCAAAATTTTTTTCCTAAAATAGAAAATCAAAATAGATTTCTTCTAGAACTCAATTGGACTCAGTTAGCGGTTTCCCTCACCTATAAATAAACCCTCATTCTTTTGTATTCTCATATGTGAACTAAACTATGCCGGTATTACTCTAAGATAAGCTTATTTTCTATTATCCTCTAAAAATCCTCTACAAATTGAAGAGATTGGAGCTTCTCTCTCTCTCTCTCTTCAATCTTCCTTGGAGACTTCATCAACATACCAAAACAATTGATTGGTTGAAGGCCTCTACTTTGATCAAAGAATTAACCAATCTAGGAGGTAGAATGTGGCTTATGGTCTTTTTTCTCTAATCTTGAAATGTTTCTCTCTTCTCAACCCCTCTCAAGATTGAGAAGCATTCAATTTAATGGCTTTTGAATACAATTGGAGTTTTTTAATGAATTGTAGTGAGATAAAACACATAAATTTCCATTTATGCTTAAATTATAATGTTTTTAAACATTTCTCTCTCCCCCCCAAAGAATGGTCATTCCTATGACCTATTCTATATTCAAATGAAGCTTCTCATGAAGCAATTCTCTAGCTAAAAGTAATTTCTATGCTTGTCAAATTACAGGCCAAATAAGTGGCTTTTTAATGCTTTTATGCTATTTAATTTATGAAAAAATTAAGAATCAAGTCCATAATTGGATATTGATCCAATTAATGATTGTTCTAATCATAGGGATATTACTAAACTTTATGCTTTCAAATTATTGAGAATTATCAGTAATAGCACAACGGAGCTATGGCAAAATTTCTGAAAAATTAACACATAAATCGTTTTCATTCATAATATGAAAAGAGGACTTCCTACCATATTCTAGGATTAATCATCCCACATTGATTGAATAATTCTCATTATAATTTTAAATATTTGAATTCCAATATGGTGGGAATTCCTCTTTCATAATTTAAACTTATCTATACAAAAAGATAAATTTAACTAGAATCCTTCTTTAATTTTTAAATAAAATATACATTATTTTAGCATCACAACTTTTCTCTTACTTCATTGGAATACAAGGATTTCCATTGTCATGGGGATTACTCTTTTAACATAGAAATGGATTACTAGAAATTCCTCTTTTTTCTAATTAACTATTTATGCATAAACATAAAAATCAAATTTTCCATGATTATAATGAGAATCATTCAATTAATCTGGGATGATTAATCCTGGAATATGGTGGGAAGTCCTCTTTTCATATTATGAATGAAAATGATTTATGTGTTAATTTTTCAGAAATTTGGCCATAGCTCCGCTGTGCTATTATTGATAATTCTCAATAATTTGAAAGAATAAAGTTTAGTAATATCCCTATGATTAGAACAACCATTAATTGGATCAATATCCAATTATGGACTTGATTCTTAATTTTTCCATAAATTAAATAGCATAAAAGCATTAAAAAGTTGCTTATTTGGCCTCTAATTTGACAAGCATAGAAATTACTTTTAGATTAGAGAATTGCTTCATGAGAAGCTTCATTTGAATATAGATTAGGTTATAGGAATGACCATTCTTTGGGGGAGAGAGAGAAATGTTTAAAAACATTATAATTTATGCATAAATGGAAATTTATGTGTTTTATCACTACAATTCATTAAAGAACTTCAATTGTAATCAAAAGCCATTCAATTGAATGCTTCTTAAGCTTGAGAGGGGTTGAGAAGAGAGAAACATTTGGAGATTAGAGAAAAAAGACCATAAGCCACATTTTACCTCCTAGATTGCTTGATTCTTTGATCAAAGTAGAGGCCCCCAACCAATCAATTGGTTTGGTATGTTGAGATGAAGTCTCCAAGGAAGATTGAAGAGAGAGAGAGAGAGAGAAGCTCCAGTCTCTTCAATTTGTAGAGAGTTTTTAGAGGATAATAGAAAATAAGCTTATCTTAGAGTAATACTGACATAGTTTAGTTCACAGATGAGAATACAAAAGAATGAGAGTCTATTTATAGGTGAGGAGGCCACTAATTGAGTCCAAATGAGTTCTAGAATTTTTCAACTTCAGTTTGGCTCCCTTTTTGATTTGGTTTGATCTAGGAGAGAGGAGAGATAAAAATATCCTATTATTTTTGAGTTTAAAACTCATCCACACATGTGAAATAGGCACCTCCTTGAAGGGCCCCCTTCTCTTTACCAATGTGTCAAAAATGAATGATTACTCTAAAATATCTCATTTTTTTTATTAATACTTCACAATTTTTAACTAATAAATCTAGTACTTAGTCAACTCTTCATCTTATGTGGGAATTTACTCATTTTTAGGTATTTTCTTTTATTCTTTGGATTTATCTTATCCCAACACTTGGATTAATCTTATTGGTCCATAGGAACCTTAATCCAAAATTTTCAGAAAATCTTAACCCTTAGGCTAAGGTCTTCTAAATCATTTTTAATTAATTCCAATTGCACCTTAGAAAATCTATTTTGATTTTCTATTTCAAGGAAACATTTTTTTTTATATTTGTAGAATTTATTTATCCAAGAACATCCCAATATTGATTTACCACTCTCTAGAAATTTTTATCTCACCAGGGCAAACAAGGAAAAATAATATTTTTATCTCACTAGGCCAAACAAGGAAAAATAATATTTTCTTGTATTCAGAAACATAGAATGATTACAAGGGATTGAAGTAGAGGCTTATTTGTTATTCAAGGCGGTTGAGGAGGATTCTTACATCCTCAACCACTTGAAAAACGCGAGATGTCCTCATCTCGCAAAGTGGGGGTAATCCTTCGTCAACTCTTCTTCTTTCTCCCAGGTGGCGTCTTCTAGAGGGAAGAACTTCCACTTTATTAAGAATTCTCTGATGACTCAGCTCCTAAGAATCTTCTCGAACGTCAAGGATTTCCTCAGGTTGGAGTACCATCTGGCCTTGAGTCGGAGAGATCAATTGTTCATCATCAAGCATGTGACTCGGGCTAGGTACATACTTCTTAAGCAAGCTGACATGGAATACATCATGTACCTTGAGATGGGGAGGCAGAAGAAGTTTGTAGGCTAGATCGCCCACTTTCTTTGTAACAACATACGGCCCACAGTATCTAGGAGAGAGCTTCTTGTACTTCCCTAAGGATAAGGAACTTCTTTTTGGTCGTACTCGAATGAAGACCATATTTGACTCTTCAAACTCTCTCTGACCTCTTTTGATCTGCATAATGCTTTTGTCTATCTTGGGTTGCCTTTATATCTTTACGGATTGATTGCATCTGCTGGTCCATGTCATCAAGCATTTGTTTGGATATTTTGACTCTGATCAATGGGTCAGACCAAGTCAACGGTGTAAGGTAATCTTGTCCATACAAAGCTTTGAAAGGACTCATCCCAATGCTTCGATGATAAGAAGCATTGTAAGCAAATTCGACCATATGCAGATGACTTTAACCACTTCTTGGGTTCTTGCCTGCAGCATGAACGAAGGATATCTTCTATTACCTGATTCACCCTTTCCATCTGGCCATCTGTTTCAGGGTGATAGGCTATGCTAAGATCCAAGAAAGTTTCTACTGCTTCAAAGAACGCAGTCTAGAATTTCGATGTGCATTTGGGATCTCTGTCACTTACTATCCTCTTGGGGGTAAACCATGCAATCTGAAGATCTCCTTAAGGAAAACTCTGGCAACATCCATTGCAAAGTATGTTTCTTTCACTAGAATCAGATGGGCAACTTTGGTTAGCCTGTCAATTACCATAAAAATGGAGTTGTAACCTGATTGCACTGAAGGTAATCTAGTGACAAAGTCCATATTGATGCATTCCCACTTCATCTGTGGAATGTCTAGAGGCTGCAGTTTCCCTGAGATCTTGACTCTCTCTGCCTTGACCCTTTGGCACATCAAGCATTTTCGTACATGATCAAGTATATCCTTTTTGAGTCTTGGCCAGAAGAAACTTTTCTTCACAGACATATAGGTTTTTATAAACCCTGGATGTCCAGCTATTAGGCTATCATGGGCTTCTCTCAGAATTCTTCCCTTTATTCCCTCATCATTGGGGATACATAGCCGATTATTATAATACATGCATCCTTTATCCAGTTTGTATCAAGAACTCGACTCATTTCCTAAGGAGTCTTGCTTTCCTACATCAGAAGGGTAGCACTAGGGGCAAAGAATTTGTCCTGCAAGATTTTCTCCTTTGCTTCATTGATCGATGGATTTGACACCAGTGTTAGTGCAAGCAAGAAGGTTTTTATGCTGAGTGCATCTATGCAACCACATTTTCCTTCCCCGACCAATACTTTATTTCAAAATCAAATTCTTGCAAGGTTTGCATTCATCTCCTTTGATGCATCCATCTCCTTTGACTCTCCACAACTTCAGAGCATACACTACTGAGAGTAATTGCAAGTCATGGTCAACATAATTTCTCTCATGTGTTGTGAGTTTTCTGGATTCATAGGCCACTACATGACCTTATTGCATCAAAGCACCGCCTAAGGCAAACCCATAAGCATCAGTAAATACCTCAAAGGGTTTGGTAAAATCTGGCAATTTAAGGATAGGGTTGGTTCCTAAGGTTGTCTTTAGCTTGTCAAAGGCACTCTGACACATTGCAATCCACTGAAAAAGTGTACTTTTCTTGAGAAGGTTAGTTAAGGGGGATGCTATCTGAGCATACCTAGGTATAAAGATCCTATACCGTCTGGTTAACCCTACGAATCCTCTGACTTCCTTTCTGACTTGGGTTCTGGCCATTCTACAACTGCTTGGATCTTTGCGGGGTCAGGAGAAATCCCATCCTTTGATGCTATGAATCCCAAGTATTCCACCTGGTCAACAAAGAAAGAAAATTTGCTCTTCTTTGCAAAGAGTTGGTGTTTCCTTAGGATTTCCAGGACCTTGCGCACATGATCTTCATGGTCTGCAGCATTCTTTGAGTATACCAAGATATCATCAAAGAAGACAAGAACAAAATCATCCAAGTATTCTCTGAGAATATCTTGCATAAGATGATTGGATGTCGTCGGGGCATTAGTCAATTCAAATGGCATGATTGTGAACTCATAATGCCCATAGCGAGTATTGAATGCTATCTTTGGGATGTCTTGCTCCTTGATTCCTATCTGGTAGTACCCAGATTTGAGATCTATCTTTGTGAACATATGGGTCCCACTTAACCGATCCAGAAGTTCATCAATCGGGTTTGAATTTTTTGCGAGCTTTCTTTGGCGAGCTTTTTGGAGATAAGATAGTCTTATGCGAGCTTGTAAGAAAAATGATACATTTTGGTGAGCTTTTATACAGTAAGTGTTTATGATGAAAGAGAAAAAAATACATTCACATACATACATATATACATACATACATACATACATACATACATACATGCATACATAGATACATACATACATGCATACATGCATACATACATACATACATACATACATACATACATACATATCCAGGCCCCCGATAGAGCACAAACCTGTCCCCGACTCTGCCCTTTGAGGCTCTTGGCCTTTTCTTTTGAGGCACGATACAACCCTATTCTGAGCAGCATTTTGGACTAGCTGTCTTCTTGTTTTGCAAACTCTGTGTGGGTTCTTAGGCTTGAATGCCCCTAGCCATGGCCAGTCTATGTGGCGGCCCCCTGGGGAGTTGGGAGGGGCAGATCAGGGCCCTCGGTAGAGCCTCTCCTTATTATTACAGGACAAGTCATGATTTTAGCTTATGACACATAGCTCTTTCTCTCCTTTGTATTCCAGGACAAGTTGTGAATTAGTTTATGACACAGCCTCCCCCCTCATTCTTTCGATTGGCCATCTGCTCTTTGAGAATGCAAAATTTACTATGTATAGAATAGTGGAAGCGAGATGGAAATTTGTGCATTTTCCTTGATGTGTAAAGAGCCCTTGTTTTTCTCTTTGATGCTCACTACCCAACATCATAAGCTTCTATCACAAGAAGTTTTAAAGTATGAGAAAGTAAGGAGCCCTTTTTACATGTTTTTTCACTATAGAGTTCTAACTTCAACTTCATGCGCTTGTGCTCAGGAGGGAACGGATGCCTAGGTACGTGTGGTTGGGGCAGAGGGAGGGAGCGAATGCCTATCTAGGTACGGTTGGGGCCAAGGGAGTGCCACCCCCACCCCCGGCTAGCACTCGCCCGTCACTCCCCCGTCATCAACCACACCTACCTAGGCACCAACCTAGGCATGCACTCTCTCCCTTGCTCCAGCTCATGATTGATGTTGCCATAGTCTGAAATGTTGGAATAACACAGCGATCCCAGTAATCCCTAGTCCCCCAACAACACCTAGCTAGGTAATGCAGTGCCGCCCTGTGCGGAAGCTTATGACATTGCCATAGTTTGTGAATGGGAAAATAATGGTGGGAATTTGTCTTCTGCAAAGGGATAAAGAGATTTCGCATATATCTTAATAATTTACCATATGTGTTATATGTATAAAATTTGTCGAAATGTTCTTGTGCATGGGATACATCTATTTCTCATCTCACGAATCTCAATAATTTACTATATATCTTATATGTATATGGATTACAACATTATGTACATTGTCCGACCACAATGCACATTTGAGGGGCCACTTCAGCGTCTGTGGTGCTTTACGCATGCTGTATAGAAGTGCCGGCTTCAGCAAAGTGAGCAAATGCTGGTCAAGAAAAAGAGTAGTTACATGGTGCCTTCTATATGTAAAAACAAATAGAACCTCTCTCCATCTTACATACCTACTTACCATAGGTCAGGAAAAAGAGTAGTTACAGGGTGCCTTCTATACTTCTATATGGCAAAACAAATAGAACCTCTCTCAATCTTACATGCCTGCTTACCATAGCTCATCTCTGAAATGCTTTTGAGATGGACGATAAGTGGCCGTGATGATATTTGGGCTCTCAACAGTAGCAAGGACCATGTCTTCATTGTGGTAGCTTCCACTTTCGCGCAGGAGCCTTTCTGACCCACCTCCGTCTACAAAGCCCTTAAGGACGATTGTTTTGGCCTTTCCGACCCACCTCTGTCTACAAAGCCCTTAAGGACGATTGTTTTGTGTATGCCAAATAATAGCTCCTCATAGTCATTGTCTCCCATCCCATCTTCCTCGATCTCGGACTCTACATGTGCACCCCTTAGCTTGGCCTCCCCATGCACATCATCCTCCTATTGCGCTAAACCACTAGCTATTTACCCATCTTCATTGTCGAACCAGATTGCTGTGAATGTCAAAACCAGATTGCTGTGAATGTGCAGGAATTAGAGACAAAGGCTAAATATTGTCACTTGTCATATTGCCAGGAATGAGAGACAAAGGCTAAATATTGTCACTTGTCATATTGCCAACTATGCGAGTAGCTCCCGGCCGACATATAGAAGAGGACTTGGATGGGGTAGGGTATATCGATGAACGTGGGTGAGTGTAGTAGTGGAGTGGGTCGTGACAGCGCGGCCGATTTTGGCACGGATGGGAGGCCTTTGGTTGTAGCACAGGAGACGGCTCAAACAAAAGCAAAAAATGGATGGGAGTGGGTGGATGGGCATGAAACAAAAGAGAAAAATGGACGGCAGTGAGGTTATAGTAGAAAGCAGGATGGAGTCAGCGAAGTCAGGCTTCTGAACGCAAGAGGGCACACGGGATTATGAAGGAGCACACCATTAGCACAAAATTCATGACCGCCATCATCGTATGCTTACAAGCACGTTATCAAGCACTTTATCACCACACATGAGCATATTATAGAGCAGGTCATCAGTGCAACCATATACATCAACTCAAAGCAAAAAATTGTCTGCATACTAAGGACGCTCACAAACACTGCATAGGCTTTGACGTACTATATTTTTGTTGCACATAACTTTTTGATGCTGGGAGGGGGGGGGGATGGGGGTGTCCCTTGGGGGGCTGGGAGGCGTAGCCCTAGCACAGACCTGCCCCTGGCTCTGCCGGCGGGGGCTCAGACTGTGCCTCCCAGTCATGAATTTTGTGCTAATGGTGTGCTCCTTCATAATCCCGTCTGCCCTCTTGCGTTCAGAAGCGTGACATCGCTAACTGTGCAAGTCAAGCAGCCAACGGCTATGCTGGCTTCTATATATAGCAGCGACAACCTGCCTTCTTGAACCTTAGTACATGCACTGTGCCTGGCTAGCTTTTGTTATAGGAGCGGCAACCCTGGGAAGGGAGAAACCAAGCGGCTCTTGTAGCGAGATTCATAAAGAAGGTGGTTTTGCTTTGTTTATCGTCGCCATAACAAAAGAAAATATGAGCATAATAGCATTAAAAGTGGCTCTTGTTGTGGAATCACAGAGAAGACAATTGGGCGATGTAATATACGAATCCTAGTAATTACTTTGAAGAAGATGATGGACTCAAGAAATTTTCTTTCTCCAGAACACAAGAACATGACAATGCTCTAATTACTAATTGTTAAGGTACCGCTCGGTTTCCATACTTGACGTCATACACGTTTTGCTCTCCTATGTGGAACAGCTCGACCGAGTCAGGCAGAGCAAGCAGGCTCTAGATTTGATTGTTGCTTAGAAAGGAAAACGCAGAAGTCGCATGTGGGAATGTAGAAACTGCTGCTCTATCATTTCAAAGGAGTTGGTGGTTGTAGAAATTGTAAAGCCTAATTAGCGGAAGTAGGAAGCTTCAATGGCCCCTGCACTGTGTGACTCCAAGCGTCGTCCTCCTCACCAGGTCTGTGCTAGTGCAGACATGTCCTCGGCTCTGCCGGGGGCCCGGACTGTGCCTCCCAGCCCCCCAGCCCCCCAGCCCCCCGCCCTCCCAGCGTCAGAATGTGCATAGGAATCACGTTAGCGCAGACCTGCCCTCCGCTCTGCCGGGGGCCTGAGCTGGTCCTCTTAGCTCCCTAACGAGGCCATTTTTTTTTAAATACCAAAAGAGCTTTTGAAATTAAAAGAGAAATTACAAAGCTTCTATACTCACTCAAGGCGTGAGGATAGATTTTATAAATTGCCACAAACGGCGGGTTGTGGTTAGGATTACATAGAATCTAAGATAGCTTGAAGAATCAGTTTGTGTGGCCAAACACTGAGGGAGTCTTCATCAATGACCTTCATAAGCTTTGCTCTTATCCTGTATAGTCTTGAGTAACTCAACTCTAGTTTCCCAATATGCCGGCTTTTCTTTTAAGTACAAATGTGGTTGACTTTTAAGTAACATAGATGTGGCCGGCTTTGTATAGAATAATTGTGTGCGCCCAAGCACTTATCATGTTCAAAAACGTATGCTTTTAGAAGCTTTTCTAAACTTAGTATAAAGCTCCAATACTATCTACACGTATCTCGTCAGGTTCATTGTGGCAATACTTCTACACAAGCATACTTTTACGGCTTTGTCATTGTGGGGATACTTCTATGACGCTACCATGTGGGCATACCCCAAGATTTTTATGGTTTGGAACTTTAAAGAAAGGTATATACATTTTTTATCTTTAAAAGATTATTTTTTATATTTAAGTAAGTAAGATAGTATGTAGGTATGTATGTATATATGTTAGTATGTAGGTAGCTCATGTATGTATGTATGTATGTATGTATATATGTTAGTATGTAGGTAGCTCTTGTATGTATATATGTATATGTATATGCTGTATGTGTATATGTATGAGGTGTATGAGGTGTATGAATTTAGGTAGGTATATGAATATATATACTTATATCAATAAGTATGATGTGGATCAAATGACTTTGAAATTAATATTTATATGGAGTATATCTTTAAAAGATTGAAATTTACATTGTTGATCTTTCAAAGCTTGTTATTTATATGTAAGTTCTTGGTCCTTTTTACAAAGCTCGTACTACTTGTTCATTGCTCTAAAAAGCTCGGCAAAAAAAGCTCGCAAAAAAAATTTCCCCTCATCAATCCTAGGAATAGGATACTTATTCTTAATTGTTAATTGATTCAGTCCTCTATAGTCAATACTACATAGTCTAAACGTTCCATCTTTCTTCTTTTGAAAGAGAACGGGCGCACTCCATCGTGAGACACTGGGTCTGACGAATCCCTGTTCTAAGAGTTGTTTTAAATATTCCTTAAGTTCTAGGGCTTCAGGGATTGGCATTTTGTATGCACGCTGTGTTGAGATATCGAGCTCGTCTAGTGAGGCAGTGGCCACTGATGACCTGCCTCATGGGGGATAGGCTCCACACTTACACCACTAGCATGGTTGGTGAGATCATGGGAGATATGCGGCCAGTGGGATGACAGGCTGTGTGACAGCCATTCTAGAGACTGGCATAGTTATAGCGCCAGCTCATTTAGTCGGGTTCACACTATAGAGAACCCGTGTATGTATTGGTTGAGTACCTTTCATATTGTGTATACTCTTATCTTGTATATGGTGTGTTGAGTGTTGAGTAGAGAAGAAGAAGATTTCAGCCTCTCACCTTGTGTGTTCTCTATTAGGGTTTTGTGAGTGTGTGTGTGTGCTTGCAAGAGCTCAAGCTCTCTTCCCCCCTGCATCTTTTCATGGTATCAGAGCCTGGTTCGTGCTAAGGGCTGAGCTGCAAGCAAGAGAACCACAGGAAGCGGTACGAGGGTAAGAGCTTCAACTACTCTTCCCTATTTGTGTTGGTGACTACATCCTTGTCGGGAGCTCTACGGGAGGCACCGGCAATGATCTCTGATTGAGGAGCTTTCTTCGCGGGAGTAAAGCTATTGGGCAACAATATAGTCTTATCAGACTGAGATTTTTGGGCCGAAAACGCGTTTCGGGCGCATCTTGACCTCCGTTTTTCAGAAAGTAGGCGATTTCGAGCACTGCGGGTAAGTCATCGATTCTTTGCAGAACTCTGTTTTAAGAACTGCACGAAGACAGATTGACTGTGCAAACACTGTGGGTGCTACAAAGAGGTCTACAGTTGCCATTGGGTGATGGTATGCACATTGAAGTCACTGGTTGTGACATTTGAGAGTACTACAGTACCGCTGTAGAAAATACAGCATTTGTGCAGGAAAAACCAGAGTGCAGTTTTTGGTAAAATTGTGTGTTTGACAAGATGTCTAATGATGGCATAACATAGATTGTGACTAAGAAGCTGGATAAGAATAACTTCCATGCTTGGAGGTTTAGGTTGACGAATTTCCTGATGGGAAAAGGCTATTGGGACTACATAGAAGGTGAGCATGAAGAGGCACCGGAGATACCAGATATAAATCCGACTGTTGCAGATGTGAAAGAGTTTAAAGACTGGAACCAAGGAGCCAAGAAGGTTATGTATTGGCTATCCATTAGTATACAGGACACCATGATTGGGCACATTCAGGATGCCAAGTCCCCCAAGGAGGCGTGGGACACCTTGGTAAAGCTTTATGAAACAAATACCAAGGCACGTAAGATACAGTTGAAGAATGAACTTCATACTGTGGAGAAAAAGAGCATGTCTGTGAATGACTATGCACTGAAGATAAAGGGTATTGTGGAATCCCTTGCATCTATTGGTGTGTCAGTAGATGATGATGACAAGGTGGAAGTCTGTCTACGTGGTCTCGGGCCACAATACAAGGCGTTCAAGACGTCTATTCAGACTCGGGAAAACATTCCCAACTTTACAGATTTGGTGTCTGAAGAGAAGAGCTTGGGTGAAGACCAACAGTCTTCACAAAGCAAAAACAGATCAGAGCAATAGGCCTTCTACACGAGTTCAGGAAGAGGACGAGGTAGAGGAGGCCGTGGACGCAGTCAAGGAGGTGGCCGAACAGGTAATCAGAATTATGGCCAGCAGCAACAACAACAACAACAGTCCCAGAATCAACAACAACAACAACACGCAGGTGGAAGAGGCAAATTCAGAGGCAGGGGGAGTCAAAGAGGCCGTGGAAATTGGCAAAGGCAATATAATGATGCACGTGAATGCTATTATTGTGGTAAGCCTGGACATGTGCAGGCAGAATGTTATAAGAAGCAGGCTGACATGCAGAATGGGAAAGTGCAGCAAAACAACTATGCATCCTCAAGCAGAAATAATGAGGATAATGAAAGGTTGTTTGTTATGCAGCATGTCGTGAATGCCATGTCTGAAAATGTTAATACAGCACAAAAAGATAATGTATGGTATGTGGTTTCAGGCGCTTCGAACCACATGACGAGTCATGGGGAGTGGTTCAAGGAGATGAAAAACCTGGAAAGACCAGGTTTTGTGGAAAAAGGGGATGACACTGCTCATCCAATTGCCCACGTTGGAGATGTGCCATTATCTATACAGGATGGCAAAGTGAAGTACCTTGTAGATGTACTTCATGTACCGAACATAACAAAGAATCTGGTTTCAGTTGGTCAAATGATTGAGCAGGGTTTGCAGGTTCGGTTTAACCCTGATGGTGGATGTTATGTTGAAGATTTTAAAGACAAGTGCAGGTTGGTTGCAAAAGGCAAAAGAGTGGGCAGAATGTTTACATTAAATGTAGACATGCCTGAAATGAGTGCTGCGATGTTTGCAAATGGTTCAAGAATTGTTGCAGACACAGACATTTGGCATAAAAGGATTGGACATGTAAATGTGCAGAGATTGAAGTCTATGCAGACAAAAGGAATTGTGACAAGGCTGCCAAAATTTAAAGTGGAAGGTATGCATAAAATATGTGAAGCATGCCAATTTGGGAAGCAAACAAAGCATGTGTTTCCACGTAATAGATATGTGAGCAGAAAGGCACTAGATGTTGTGCATTCAGATGTATGGGGTCCTACGAAGACCATATCTATGGGAGGCTGCAGGTACTATGTGACTTTCATTGATGACCACACAAGGAAAGTGTGGGTATATTTCATGAAGGAGAAGAGTGAGGTGTTCACTCACTTTTAGAATTTCAGAGTTTTGGTTGAAAAGCAAACAGGGAAATATGTAAAGTGTCTAAGGTCAGATGGAGGGGGATAATACTTCTCCAATGAGTTCTCTGAATTTTTGAAGAAGAATGGTATTCGGAGACAGTTTACATGCAGATACACTCTGCAGCAAAATGGAGTTGCTGAGCGGAAAAACAGGCACATTGCTGAGATTGCAGGGGCATTGATGGAAGAGAAAACTATGCCGCATAGCTATTGGACTGAGGCTGTTTCTACAGCAATATACATCATGAATAGGACTCCAATTGCATCCATACATGATGTAACTCCAGAGGAGAGGTTTACTGGCAGAAAGCCAGATTCGTCTCATCTGAAAGTCTTTGGATGCATTGCATATGTGCATGTGCCAGATGAGCTGAGAACTAAGCTGGATCCAAAAGCTGAAAAATGTGTGTTTATTGGATACTCCCTTGAGCCAAAGGGATACAGGTGTTATAACCCTGCTACACGTGAGTTGAGGGTAAGCAAGGATGTTGTCTTTGATGAGATGAGCAGCTGGTATGCTGCTGAAAAAGAAGCTGTTGGGGCTGATGTGAGTGGAAGTGTGGTTGCACAGAATGCAGGTCAGCAATCACAGTCTTTGAGTGGACCAGGAGAGTCCTCATCTACTGGGTTTGTTAATAGACCATGGAGTGGCAGGCTGCGTCATAATACCAGTCCTGCAAATGTGATTAGTACATCACGTAAAGGGAAAGAGAAAGTGGTTGAGCCCCTTGGTATGCCTGACATTTCTGCAGGGCATTCTCATGTTGATGGAGAGTCTAGTGGTTCAGATATGAGCCTTGATGAGGAGCTTGGGATCCCAGCTATGAGAACACCTGGTGTAAAGAAGGCTATGGAAGCCATGAATGAAAAGCTACAAAGATCAGGGAGAGTGAAGAACCCTGTGCAGAGATTTACATATGATGGTTATGTGGCACATCACTATGCATATATAGCAAAGGTTGTGCAGGTTGTTGAGCCCACATGCATTGATGAGGCTGTTGGAAATGTGTGTTGGGAGAAAGCTATGGATGAGGAGATGGATGCACTATATGGAAATGAGACTTGAGATTTAGTGCAATTGCCTGAAGGCAAGAAAGTCATTGGATGCAAGTGGGTGTACAAAGTTAAACATAACAGTGATGGAAGCATAAACAGGTACAAGGCTAGATTGGTAGCCAAAGGATATGCGCAGACATATGGGATTGATTATGAGGAAACTTTCAGCCCAGTTGCCAAGATGGCAACGGTGAGAGTTGTGATAGTAGTGGCTGCGTTAAAGCAATGGTCTTTACATCAGAGATGGATGTAAAGAATGCATTCTTGCATGGGGATTTGCAAGAAGAGGTGTATATGTTGCAGCCACCTGGTTATGAGGATGTGGGTCACCCCGAGCATGTTTGTAGGTTGAAGAAAGCCTTGTATGGCTTAAAGCAAGCACCAAGAGCATGGTCTGACAAGATTTCTGAATATCTTGTCACTATTGGATTTCATGTAGCCAATATAGATTTCTGGCTGTATGTGAGACATGGTGATAGAGTTGTGCTTGTTGTCATCTATTTAGATGACTTGATCATTACGGGGGACCATGATGTAGAGATCTTTGATGTAAAAATCTTGCTTAGACAGAAGTTCGAGATGAAGGATCTGGGGGAGCTCAGATATTTCTTGGGCATTGAGGTGATTAGGTCACCACATGGTATTGGATTACTGCAGAGACAGTATAGCTTGGACATGTTGTCCAAGTATGGTATGACAGGCTGTAAGCCTATTTTTGTGCCATTGGATCAGAATGGCAAGTTGAGTGCAGATTCAGGAGAGATCTTGGAGGATCCTACTATGTACAGGCGCATAGTAGGAAGTTTGACCTACATGATGATCACCATACCTGATTTGAGCTATGCTGTTGGGTTGGTGAGTCAGTTTATGCAAGTTCCACGAAAACCGCATTTGGATGCAGTGAGACGCATACTGAGGTATGTGAGGTCTACTTTGCATTGTGGACTATTCTATGAGACTGGGACAGAGATATGTGTACATGGACTATTCTATGAGACTGGGACAGAGATATGTGTATATGGGTACATGGGTACACAGATGCTGATTGGGCTGGTAGTATCTCAGATAGAAGATCTACCAGTAGATTCATGTTTTCTTTGGGGAGTGCTGCTATGACTTGGAGCAGCAAGAAGCAGCCTACGGTTGCTCTATCGAGTACAGAGGCCGAGTACAGAGGAGCTGCTATGGCAGCATGTGAGGTAGCTTGGTTGAGAAAGCTACTTGCCGATTTGGGTCTATCAGTGGATAGACAAGTTGTCATTTTCTGTGACAACATTAGCAGTATACAGTTGGCCAGGAACCCATTCTTTCATGCTCGTACAAAGCACATAGAGGTCCACTACCACTTCGTCAGAGAGAAGGTCTTGGCAGGAGATCTTGACGTTGTTTATGTCAGCACAGAGGATCAGGTAGCTGGCATCTTCACCAAAGCATTGGGTACAGAGAAGCTCCGCAGATTTAGGGCTTCGCTTGGTGTACATGAGATGGAGTTGAGCTCGAGGGGGAGTGTTGAGATATTGAGCTCGTCTAGTGAGGCGGTGGCCACTGATGACCCGCCTGGGGGATAGGCCCCACACTGACACCACTGGCATGGTTGGTGAGATCATGGGAGATATGCGGCCAGTGGGATGACAGGCTGTGTGACAGCTGTGAGGTGAAAAAAAGAAGAAAATACTTGCCTCTATAGCTCTTCCACCTCGCAAGCTTGGAAACACTACCACAAACGGGGCACCACCAGCCACCACCGGCTGGAACACTCTCTCACCATTCGCCACCCACCCACACCATAAGGACAGCTCAAAACCCTAATAGATAGATGATTCATTCAGCAAAAAACATACAAAGCACCAACCATGTACAACTCAGCAAATACACCAAAGACCAGGACTCTGGCCAGGATTTACTGCCAAGGGAATACACCCTTGCGTCTGACAACCAAGCCTCTGTCTCTCGGTCCCTGTAATCTCCAGAGGGCGCCCACACCAGCTACCCTGCTTCACTTCCTCTGTAGCCCGGCTACTCTCTGTCCCCAGCTGCTACCTGCCAATTGTCGTAGGCGAGCCCCACTGTCTCCAGCCCACACATCAGCACCTCTTCTGCATCCAACACACACAAAACCCCAAGGCTCCCTCTCTGGTCAGCATCCACGCACTGCCTGCAATCATCACCCACACAAGACCAGCTACTCTCTCTAGAAGGCGTCCACACCAGCTAACCTTCAACTCAGCAGCTCCCACTCTCTGTATGTCGTGACCAGCAGCTTCACCAACCACCAGAGCCTTGCACAATCCTCACCACCACGAACCACTACTCAACGCAGCATCACCATCTGCATCCACATCACTCAATCCCTTCCTAACAGTAGCCCTCTCTTGCTGCTTAAATCACCAGCCTTACTGTCTCCCTCTGCAGCCATTACCTTTGCTCTCCTCAGTCACTCCAGGGCCTCCATGGTTGTGCCTGCAGAACCAGCCCGGCTGTATACTTACGTCACCAAGGCGCCTCCAGTTTCTCAGCTCTGCACCAGCCTTCTATATCACCAACCCACATACGGCTTCACCTAGCCTGTCAATTTTTTAGCTGCGCTCCTCACCCAGCAGCTGTGCCCTACGCATTCTCTTCACAAACCCAGCCCTTTTGCCGTTCACCTTGCCACCAGCAGCTCCTAGGCGGCCTTTCTGTAAGTCGCTAGCCCGTCTACAGCAAAGCGGCGGATCTCACCATGTTCTGAGTCGCCTTCGAGCACCTACCGACCAGCTTCACTTTGCCTGCACACTGACGGTCTTCAGCAAGCGATCCCCGCAGCGCCTATGCCTTCATGCCTTCACTAGCTGCTGCACCTCACTTGTAAGGTGGTCTCTTCACTCCAGCATTAGTGTAGGCCTCTGCATATGTCATACTAAGATGCTACCAAAATTTTATGTAAGATTTTATTCCTGATATCACATCTTCATGCCCCTTTACATACTCTACCATTTGCAATAGAGGTGGATGTGGTAGCATCAGTTTGCCTTCATTGTCTTTCTTTCACAATGGGACACCTCCCTCACTAGGTCTCCAATCAACTGTTCCCACCAGATGCACTTTATATTACATTACCAGTGTGTCCTCCTTCATGGGGAACCAAAATTGAAGCAATTTTGAGTGGGGCCTATAAGTGCTTCTTGCCCATCACAAAGGTAGCGCTACCATAGACAAGAGAATCTAGCTTGGCCCTCGGGCCAAGCTACCATGAATATACATCATCTTTGCTCGCAGATTTATTGGCCGTAGGACCAATCGACCAGCAAAGATGGTGTTTATTTGTTAATGATAGCTTGGCCCTATGACCAATATACCAGCAAAGTTGATGTAGCTTTGTTAATGGTGGCTTGGCCATAGAGCTAGATTATCTTGCAAGAGTAAATCTTGCCAAGCTATAATGAAAAAATCTACTTTATCTTTGTTGGCAACTCGGCCCTATGGCCAATCTACCAACAAAGATTGTGTTGCTTTGTTGATGGTAGCTTGGCCCTAGGACCAAGCTAGATTCTCTTGCAAGGGTCAATCTTGCCATGAGAGAATGGTTCTAGGGAGTAGAGGAGAATCCAGCTACCACACACAAGAGAATCTAGCTTGGCCCTAAGGCCAAGCCACCATGAACAAATCTACATCATCTTTGCTGTCATCTTGGCCCTATGGCCAATCTACTTGTAAATTTGGGGTTGCTTTATTGATGGTAGCTTGGCCATATGGCCAAGCTACCAGTAAAGAGGATGTAGATTTGTTCATGGAAGCTTAGCCCTAGGGCCAAGCTAGATTTTCTTGCAAGGGTCACTCTTACCATGCACATGCATAGATGGGCCTAAGGTCCATTATACCATGCAATCTTGACAGAATGGGTCTAGGGGACACAAGAGAATCTAGCTCCAACACAAGAGAAATTAGCTTGGTCCTAGGGCCAAGCTATTATGAACAAATCTACATCATCTTTGATGGCCCTAGGGCCAAGCAAGATTCTCTTACAATGTAGCTTAGCCCTAGGGCTAAGCTATCAGCGAGAGGATGTAGATTTATTCATGGTATCTTGGCCTTAGGGCCAAGCTTAATCCTCTTACAAGGTAGCTTGGTCGTAGTGCCAAGCCGGATTCTCTTACAAGGGTCAATCTTGGCATGCACATGCATAGATGGGCCCAAGGGCCATTCTACCATGCAATCTTGAGAGAATGGCTCTAGGGAACATCGAAGAATCTAGATACCACACATAAGAGAATCTAGCTTGGCTCTACGGCCTGTTAAAATATCCCCAACAATAAGATCATCTACATATATGGTGATGATCATAATACCCTTATAACTCTTGCGCACATACAAAGAGTAATCTACATATGCCATATGAAAACCACTAGTGACAAGATACTCAGCAATCTTGTCATGCCATGCTCGTTGGATCTTACTTCAGCCCATACAAGTCCTTATGAAGCTTACACACATACTTTGGGTGACCTGTATCCTCAAAACCTGGTGGCTGATCCATATACACCTCTTCTGGCAAGTCACCATGCAAGAACGCATTTTTTATATCCATATTATGTAAAAACCAACCTTTAGCTGTAGCCACCACAATCACAACTCCCACACTTGTCATCTTTGCAACTAGGGAAAATGTCTCCTCATTAATCCCATGTGTCTGCACATATCCTTTAGCTACCAATCTAGCCTTGTACCTACTTATGCTACCATCACTATTACGTTTCACCTTATACACCCACTTACAGCAAATATCTTTCTTTTCTTCAGGCAATGGCACCAAATCCTAAATCTCATTTTCATACAATGCATCCATCTCCCCATACATAGCTTTCTTCCAACATATATTTCCAATAGCCTCATCAAACATGTGGATTCTACAACTTGCACAACTTTTGCCATAGATGCATAGTGATGTGCAACATAACCATCATAAGTCAACCCCTGCACAGGGTTTTTGACTCTTCCAGATTTTTATAACTTTGTATTCATGGCTTCCATAGCCTTCTTCAAACCAGGTGTCCTCATTGCTAGAATCCTGAGCTCCTCATCATCAAGGCTCATCTTTGAGCTACTATAATCTGCATTAACAAGAGAATGCCCTACAGAAATATCAGGCATACCAAGGGGCTCAACTACTTTCTCTTTGCCTTTATGTGATGTACCAACTACATTTTCAAGACCAGTATTATGACGCAGCTACCACTACATGGTCTATCAAGAGAACCACTGGATGAGGACTCTCCTAGTCCACTCAATGATTGTAATTGCTGACTTACATTCTGTGCAACCACATTTCCAGTTACATCATCCCCAACATCTTTTTCAGTAGCATACCAGCTACTCATCTCATCAAATACAATATCCCTATTTACCGTCAATTCTCGTGTAGCAGGATTATAGAATCTATATCCCTTTTGCGCTCTCAAGAAAATACCCAATAAACATAGATTTTGTGGATCTAGCTTGGTACTACGTAACTCATTTGGCACATGCACATGCAATATATCGAAAAACTTTCAAGTAAGACAAAACAGACTTCTTGCCAATAAACTTCTCCTCAAGCGTTACATCATGTATGGCTGCTGCAACATAGGAGTCATGTTCATGATATAAACTGTTGTAGACACAACCTCAGCCCAATAGCTATGTGGGATATTCTTCTTTGCCATCAATGCTCGTGCTATCTCTATAATGTGTCTGTTTTTCCACTCAGCAACTCCATTTTGCTACGGAGTCACTATCTACATGTAAATTGTCTCTGAATGCCATTCTTTTGCAAGAATTCAGAGAACTCATTGGAGAAGTATTCTCCTCCTCCATCTGTCCTTAGGCACTTCACATGCTTTCCTGTCTGTTTTTCAGCCATAACTCTGAAATTATGAAAATGAGTGAACACTTCACTCTTCTCCTTCATGAAATATACCCACACTTTTCTCGTGTGGTCATCAATGAATGTTACATAGTACCTGCAGCCACCCATAGACATAGTCTTCGCAGGACCCATACATTTGAATGCACAACATCTAGTACATTCCTGCTCACATTTATGTAATGTGGAAATACATGTTTTGTTTGCTTTCCAAATTGACATGCTTCACAAACTTTATGCATATCTTCAACTTTAAACTTAGGCAGCCCTGTCACAATTTCCTTAGTCTCTGCATGGACTTCATTCTTTGTACATTTACATGCCTAATTCTCTTATGCCAAATTTCTGTATCTGCAAAACAACTCATGAACCATTTGCAAACATTGCAGCACTCACTTCAGCATATTTACATTCAATTTAAACATTCTATCCACTTTGTTATCTTCAACCAACCTGCACTTTTCTTTAAAGTTTTCTATATAACAACCATCAGGATTAAATCGGACCTGTAAACCCTTCTCAATCATTTGGCCAACAGAAACTAGATTCTTTGTAATATTCGAAACATGAAGTACATCTGCAAGGTACTTCACCTTACCATCCCACCTTACCATCCTGCATGGACAATGGCACATCTCCAACATGGGCAATCGGATGAGCAGTGTCATCTCTTATTTCAACAAAACCTGGTCTTTCAAGATTCTTCATTTCCTTGAACCACTCACCATGACTTGTCATGTGGTTCAAAGCACCTAAATCAACATACTATACATCATCCTTACATGCTACTACATCATTTCTAAACACAGCATTAACTACATAACAAACAACCTCTCATTATCCTCGTTATTTCTACTAGAGGATGCATAGTTGTTTTGCTACACTTTTTCATTTCACATGTCACTTTGCTTCTAATAGCAATCTACCTACACATGCCCAGGTGCTGCTGAGACCATAATTCTGATTACCTATTCAGCCACCACCTTGGCCATGTCCATGACCTCTACCTCGTCCTCTACTTACACTTGTGTAGAAGACCTACTGCTCTAAACTGTTTTTGTTTTGTAAAGACTGTTGATCTTCACCCCAGTTCTTCTCTTCAATGATCAGCATTTGACACCAAATCTATGAAGTTAGGAATGTTCTCCCAAGTTTGAATAGACATCTTGAACGCCTTGTATTGTGGCTCGAGATCACGTAGACACCATCTCATCATCATCAATAGAAACACCAATTAATGCAAGGGATTCCACAATGCCCTTGATCTTCAAGGCATAATCATTCACAGACATATTCTTCCTCTCCACAGTATGAAGCTCATTCTTTAACTGAATCTTTCGTGCCTTGGTATTAGTTTCATACAGCTTCACCAAGGTGTCCCATGTCTCCTTGGGTGACTTTGTATCCTGTATATGCCCAATCATAGTGTCCTATATATACTAATAGAAAGCCAATACATAACTTTCCTTGCTCCTTGATTCCAATACTTAAACTCTTTTACATCTATTGTAGTTAAATTAATCTCTGGTATCTCCAATGCCTCCTCATATTGTTCACCTTCTCAATGTAGTCATAGTAAACTTTTCCCATCAGAAAATTTGTCAATCTAAACCTCCAAGCATGGAAGTTGTTTTTGTCAAGTTTATCTGCAACAATTTGGTTTATTCCATCATTTGACATCTTTTCTGTAACACAAATTTACCAAAAATAACACTCTTGTTTGACCTGCACAAACTGTTGTATTCTCTGCAACGGTACTATACTACACCCCAGCTGTCACAACTAGTGATCTCAATTTGCATACATACACCCAATGAAAACTTTGATACCTCTTTGTAGTATACAACCAATCGCCCTTCCCACAGTTCCAAAAATAGAGTTCTGCTCTGCAGAGAATCGAAACTTACCCGTAGTGCGAACGCCTATGAATTAAAAAACAGAGGTCAAGATGCGCTCGAAATGCATTTTCGGTCCGATAAACTTTCTCCAACGGTGTTTAATGGACACTATAGTTACCCTTAGCTCTCCTTCCATGAATAAAGCTCCTCAATCAAAGTTTGTTTGTCGATGCCTCCTCTCGAGCTCTCGACGATAAGGGTGTAGTAGCCAACATAAAGGGGGAAGAGTAGATGAAGCTCTTACCCTTGTACCACTTCCTCTGTTTCGCTTGCTTGCTGCTCAGCCCTTAGCATGAACCAAACTGTGATACCATGAAAAGATGCAGGAGAGGAGAGAGCTTGAGCTCTTGCAAGAACACACACACGCACACAAATCCTAGAAGAGAACACACAACGTGAGAGGCTGAAAATTCTTCTTCTTCTTCACACAACAAAAGAGGTCTACAAAAAAGAAGATAAAGTGACTAACACACATAAGAGGATTGGGTAGATGTGGACTAGTCGGTGTTGTCCAGTTGTAGAATCTCTGGTGAAGATATGTCGGTGCCAGCTACCAACCCTTCCAACGATGTAAATGTCGAATGGTCATGCAGGCACCTCATGAGTGTCAACTCATGTTCACCTTAATATCTCAACACTATGTGTATGGCCAACTTCGATGGCACTCATGGAGGCAACACCCCTCTCCCTTTCTCTCGAGGGATGAAGAGATCCTCTTGAGCACCATCTTCCTTTTCCCGACAGAAGATCTTCCCTCTACACTAAATGATGAGGTTTGGGACTTCAAGGAGGAGGACACCGAAGGAGGAGATAAGGGAAGCACTCTCTCGGCAGGCAGCGGACAAACACTCTCTTGTAGGACATACATTGTAGCACATTCTCTGTTGGAGCAAAGTCTCATTTGTATCATTCTTTTGAAATTTGGATGTAGTGTTACGCTCTTGTTGTGTTTTGTCTATCTCTCTCTGTTAGCGAGGTGAGTGAGGGGTCAGTGGTGGGTGTGAGTGAGGCTTGTAGGGTCAGTGGTGGGTGTGGTGTGAGTGAGGCTTGTAGGGATACTACAGTGCTAGGTGGTGTGGGCGGAGAGCACAGTAGATAGTGTAGAGAATAGGTCTTGCATATCTAGCCAATGAGGTCGACTCATCCTTGGCGAGTATACTTCTCTGAGAGGATCCACGCTCCCTTTCCCCCTAGTGTTTGTGTCGATAGATCTCAAGTTCCCTAGCAAGGACCGGCAGAGTCATCTACAGTATACCTCCTTTGAAGATTCATTTCCTAGGAGTCATAACTATAAATTTGCATGTATTCTCATAACTATAAATTTGCATGTATTCTCAAAATAATGACTTTCAAATGAAGACTAAAATATGATTAATTTAGGTTCTAAAATGGTTTATCTCTTACACCACACACATTAAAAATCATGCTCTCAAGATATGTAGCACCACACCTTGAAAGTGTAACAAATGTGCCTTTTATATACATACTTTTAAGACTTGAAATTTAGGCTCAAGGTGTTACTCTCACACTACACATCAAAAATCATGCTCTCCCAATCAATGTAGCACCACACCTTGAAAGTGCATTTGAAGGTGTACATATTGACTATCTGTCGATAAACATTGTCGGTAAAGTGAATACCATCCCATACTAAGAAAGTGTTGGGATCATCACACAGAACACTTGTTGAACTACAGGAAGCCAAAGGGTTATATCTATCTACAGTTGCGGCGGCCAAGAGACTTGGTGCTCCACAACATGTGTTTTGTACATCAATAAGTCCTGAAACAATATCAATCCAATTTGTAACTATTCAAGGGTCATACATCTTAAGTGAAATAATTGTGATAATTTACATTGAAAGATTCATTGATTGAAGAGTTTATCACAAGATGATCTATGTTATAGCCATGATTGTTAATGTCAAGATAAGTGTATGCACCCAATGTATCTCGCACAAAAAGACAAGATTACACAAGTATAGGTTCCAGTTCATGCAAACATAATAATTTCATATGATTTTGTTTTAATATTGATTAGGTTTTGATAAATATTACAAATAAGAAAGAAACTACTCAAGTTTGACCATTTTATTGGTTACCATATCTTTCTATATAGAAGCAATGATCCACGCTTAAAGAAGCAACTTGCCAACTTCTTTGTTGACAACCATAACTAGTTTGATACTAGCAATTTCACTTAGGAATAAGTATTGTTACAAATAAATAAGGTGCCAAAGAATGTCTTCCATCACATTTAGACTTGAAATTAATTTGGTGCATTTTTTTATCAGTTTCCTTTATAAAATATGTCTTTATCTCCCTTCCTCATTTGTGTTGAGTTCCTTTAGATTTTGAGATCTACAACTATAACATGTACGAAGAGGTGGTGACACATGTCTTGCCCTTCAACAAATTTTATCTTGTGTACTTTTTGGTGTGCTGGTTATAAGTATAATATTTTATTAAAAACCTAAAGATAGCCTCATCTAGCTTACATTTTGCCTAATTTTTACTACTTATGTAATTGGAAATGATTCCTCATTACTATTACTTTGCTTGTTTAAGCTTACTTCTCTGACTTGTTGATGATGTATTGACTCACGAAGGGGTAACATTACTCTTGAGAATAATATAGGACATAAAAACACATTCATTTTCACTCCTTCGCATGAATTATTCACTTATAATCTCTCTCTCTCTCTCTTTCTCGCTCTCTCTCTCTCTCTTTCTCTCTCTCACACACACACACACACACATACATTTTCTCTCTTTCACATGAATTATTCACTTTTAATCTCTCTCTCTCTCTCTCTCTCTCTCTCTCTCTCACACACACACACACACACACACACACACACACACACACACACATACACCACCACAAAAACCTAAGTAGCCACACACACCCCCAAGCAACCACACTTGAAAACCACGTTTTAATATTAGTATGTTTTCGATTATAAGTTCTCTCTCATTATATACATACATACACACACACATATGTGTGTGTGTATGTATGTCTATTTGGGATATCCACTATATATCTTATTTTTAATAGTCATGTCTCTATGTAAATACCATGTGTTATAACCACTAGTTGATGCTTCTTACTATTCTAGAGGCTATTCTTATGGTGTTCTAGGAGATACTTACCTTAATACTTCATGTACCTCCTTAGTGTGCATCCTTATCCTATATTTATATGCAATTACTACTTCTAGATCCATAGGAAAGAAAATTGGTCATGTAGGTACCTCCACTTGGCCATGTGATAGATGACCTTGGTACCTCCAATTGGTCATGTGTATAATTGGATTTATAATATTTATTTGATAATTTGTAGATTGTTGTAAAGCTGCCATGGGTTGGTCACTATGTAAATATCTCATGCACATACATTCATATAGCATGTGTAAAAACCCTACGTAGCACATGCATTCATATAGCAAATGTACAAACCCCATGTAGCACGTGCATTCAATATAGCACATGCACATACATTCAAGGGATTATTTAAATATCTCCTAGAATGAATTCATATAGTACATGCATGTATTTAAAGGGTCATTGAATGCATGCATGCATTCAATGAATGCATTCATATAGTACATGCATGCATGCATTTAAAGGGTCATCGAATGAACCCTTATCTATTGATTTTTATATTTACACCCTTTTATAAATTTGGAGATGATAAAAGTACCCCTTTCGGATAGAAATTTCAGTTTTGAACTTAGAAAATTCTTAAAGAAGCATAATTTATGTAACTCCATAATAAATTAAAACATGTACATGCTATCTTACATATTTTTTAGTGATCTTGTGGGGTAAGCTCCTTGTGAAAGTAGTGATTCTAGGTGTAGTATTTGTTTATCTTTAATTAGGCAAGCATACAAGATACCTATGTTAAACCTATTGTTAAGTAAAATCTAATTAAAGATAAACCTGTTGTTAAATACAATCTAATTACATTATTATTTAATTATTGTTAAGTATAATCTAACTATAACGTATGAAAGCTAATCTAAGATTTTAATTACTTAATTATTGCTAAGTATAATCTAATTATAACGTATGAAAGCTAACCTAAGATTTTAATTACAATAGGTTTAACATAGGTTACTTAACAATCTAGTTACATTATTATATTATTATGTAATTATTGTTAAGTATAATCTAATTATAATGTATGAAAGATAACCTAAGCCTTTAGGTTAGCTGCCAGGTGGCTGTTTCTCTCTCTCTCTCTCTCTCAAACACCCGCACACCCCCTTCTCTTTTTCTCTCACACACACAATTATCTCTCTCTAATTAGTTTTAAATCTAATTAATGTTAGATTCTAATTAGTGTTTACAATGTAGTTAGTGCTTAATTAGTTTATATTAATTATTACTTAATTAGTTTGGTTTAGAGTTATTTAGTTTAAAATTAGTTTATGCATACAAAATAATCATACTTTAGTACATTAAAAAATCAAACTAGAAGGAAGTGCACCTTTGGTTTTTTTGATTGGATATTGACGATGTCGATGCACGAGAGGCTTGGGAGGAAACATTTCAGAGCCAAATCTGGGGCGAATTTTGAAATCTTATGAATTTGAAATTGGGTGGGAAACCTTGGGAGAGATGGGCTGAAGAGTCTAAATTGAGAGTGTGAAATTGAAATTGGCTCTACACTTTGGGAGACACAAGCTAAATAGACTGGGAGTGCAGATTGGCCCTAGGGAAAATCTCAATCTACATTGGCCCTAGGGAACACAAGAGAATCTAGAGTGACCCTTGGACCAAGCTACCACACACAAGAGAATCTAGCTTGGCCCTAGGGCCAAGCTACCAGCAACACTATCTTTACTGGTACATTGGCCCTTCGGCCAAGCTAGATTCTCTCAAGATTGCATGGTAGCTTGGCCCTAGGGCCAAGCTACAGTGACTCCTTTCATGATGCATCTACTAGCCATGATGATAATGGCAGAAATTAGGCTTTCTATTCACAAAGGGGATTTAGAGGTAGGGGGAGATTTGCATCACGTGGCCGTGGTAATGGTCGTGGATGGCAAGACAGGTCACCACAACAGAATTTTGAGCCTACATATGGTACTAGAGGTGGTCGTGGATATACACCTCAGAGAGGCAGAGGTAATCCTCGTGGTAGAGGATGTTTGCAAGACCAACAAACATCTATGAAAAATGTGGAATGCCATTACTGTAGGAAATTTGGTCATATGGCACGTGATTGTTTCCGCAAACAAAATGATTTGAGAGGAGGTAGAGCACAACATGGTGGACATTATGCACAACATGGTGAAAATTATGCATCAAGCAGTAATGATGGCAGTGTAAATCACTTGTTTGCCATGAAACATGTTGTGGAATCTATGATGACAAATGCTAAAAGTGATGACACTTGGTATATGGACTCTGGAGCATCAAACCATATGACTTGTCATGGCGAATGGTTTGAGCATATGAAGCCTATGGATGTGAAAGGCTATGTGGAGATAGGAGATGATACCCAACATGCCATTGCACATGTTGGAAGTGTACCATTGGTTATGCACAATGGTGAAACAAAATCTATGGCAGATGTCTTGTATGTGCCTTCTATTACAAAAAGTTTGGCCTCAGTTTGTTGGTCAAATGGTGGAACAGGGTTTACAGGTTCGCTTCAACGAGCATGGTTGCTTCGTTGAGGATTTCAAAAAAGGATGTAGAGTCATTGCCAAAGGCAAGAAAGAAGGCAGGTTATTTAAGTTGGATGCTGGGATTCCTGAGTTGAAATCAACCATGTTCTCTAAAAGTCAAAATGTGGCACAGGACATTGACATGTGGCATAAGAGGATTTGACATGTGAACATACAAAGGTTAAAGAACATGCAGGCAAGAGGCATTGTTAGTGGGCTGCCTAGATTCAAGTATGATGAGAATATGCATGTTTGTGATGCCTGTCAGTTTGGAAAGCAGTCGAGGTTGCTGTTTCCTAGAGAAGGAAACATGAGTAGCAAGCTGTCAGGCATTTTTTTGAGAGGTCTTTTGGGCTCGTGTACATACGTGTGCATGCTGTGAATGAAAATTTGCCGTGGAATGCCTTGCCGGATGCTCTGGGTGGATGCTTTTGGTTTTGGGCTGGTGCAGGCCTGTCCGGTGAAAGGTTTGCTGGAGGTGCTATTAGCTGTTCGATGGCTCTTATATGTGCGCGGCCGCTTGATATGTGTGGGCACGTCGAAATACAATGGCACTCGTAAGGTCGCATTTGAATATGTGGAGCATGGGAGCATAAAAGATTATGGGGCCAAGGTAGTATTGAACATTAGTGTGAAAGCAATATGGGTGGCCATCCATTAAGTTTTAAGAGAATAAAAAAAATATATTAACGTGGCAGCAATGAAATAATCCACTTGGCCGTTTATTGAGCTGCCAACGTGCCGCCTTTAGGAAGGTTGCCGAAGATGCCAGACAGTGGGGAGCAGAAGGGTCGCGTAGTCGTGTGGGAGGCGTGCCCTTGGTAATGGAGCGGGGAAGAAGTTGCCGCCCTTAGGGCCTCGTCATTCTCTGTAGAGAAGACAGCGCAGGTAGTTGGTCGTGTGGGCTCTCGGGCGTGAACTGCACCCAGGTGGACACGTGAGAGGCTAGGGCTCTCCCGTGTGAGCTACAGAGAAGCGTTCGAAGTGTGGCTGCAAGCTTGAGTGCGGTGGCTGGCGCAGACAAATAAGTGGAGAAAGCCGTTGCATAAAGATTGGTTGACGACAGCGTGTGTGTTGGTGGCTGGTGGCAGCTTCACGTGGGCAGGCATGGTTGAGGTCGCCGGTGGAAGCTGGAAGCGGACCGAGAGAGAAGCCGCTGCAGCGACGCCAGCTTTGGGAGTAGAGGGAAACGTGGTTGGCGCAGCTAGAGGTGCTGATGAAGGGCACGCGTGGCCGTATGGGGAATGCAAGGACTCTGGTGCCAACATGTGAAGGTGGCCTTGGCTACGTTGCTTTTTGCTGCCAAAGAAGCGGTGGGTCCTCGGGCGTGTGTAGGAGACGGGCTGCCAACGGAGGGGGGGGTCCAAAAGATGACGCTTGCTGGAGTTCTGCAGACAGAGGGTAGCGGCCTAGTTGTGTGAAGAGCTGGGGGCCTTGTAGGTGTTGGTGTGTGAGGCGCTGCAGGTTGGAGACCAAAGGCGAGCTGCTGGCGATGGCTACTGGCAACGAGTGCTGGCGACAGAGAGGTTAGTGAAACGCAGCTGGTAGACAGGCACTGCAGAAAAGTGACGTCAGAGAGAAAAAGACCGGTGTGTGGCTGTCGTGTAAAAGAAGAGGGGCTGGATCACCTCAGTAGGCAAGCGCTGGAGTGATAGAGGGGCGACGAGTGCTGCAGCTAGGAGATGAGCCGTCATGTGGAGGCTCTCAAGCGCAACCTTGTGTGAACGTGGAGAGAAGAGAGCAAGCAGGCGCAGCTCTACCAGTGTGGCCACCTCACTATGAAAGAGTGGCCTCCCTTCTGAAGTGTGAACAGGTGTAGCCTGCAGACGTGAAAGAGAAGGCCGCCTAGGAGCCGTGGTGGCAAGGTGAACAGCTAAAGGACTGGAGTACAGCCGGGTGAACAAAAGAAGAGGCTGCAGGTCTCTTGGGAGATGGTCTAGTATGGGCTGGTGATTTAAGCAGCAAGGGAGGGCTGCTGTTAGGAAGAGATTGAATGATGTGGCTTGGGCTAGATGTCTGAGGATGCTGCGTTGAGCAGTGGTTCGTGGTGCTGAGAATTGTGCAGAGGCTCTGGTGGTTGGTGAAACTGCTGGTCACGACATACAGAGAGTGGGAGCTGCTGAGTGAAGGTTAGCTGGTGTGGGGGCCTTCTGTGGAGAGAGTAGCTGGTCTTGTGTGGGCGGTGATTGCAGGCAGTGCGTGGATGCTGACCAGAGAGGGAGCCTTGGGTTTTTGTGTGGGTTGGATGCAGAAGTGGTGCTGATGTGTGGGCTGGAGACAGTGGACTCGCCTACGACAATCAGGTAGCAGCTGGAGACAGAGAGTAGCCGGGCTACAGAGAAAGTGAAGAAGGGTTGCTGGTGTGGGCGCCCTCTGGAGATTACAGGGACCGGGAGACAGAGGCTTGGTCGTCAGACGCAAGGGTGTATTCCCTTGGCAGTAAATCCTGGCCAGAGTCCTGGTCTTTGGTGTATTTGCTGTGTTTATACAGTGTGTATGGTGTTGTGTATCTTTTTATTGAATGATCATCTGTCCTTCATGGTTTTGAGATGTCTTATGGTGCGGGTGGGTGGTGCATTGTGAGAGAGTGTTCCAGCCGGTGGCTGGTGGTGCCCCGTTCGTGGTAGTGTTTCCAAGTTTGGGAGGTGGAAGAGCTATAGAGGCAGGGCTTTTCTTTCTTTTTTTCACCTCACATCCTTCTGGTGCCCCCACTGAGGATTACTCTTGCGTTGTTCTGTGCCTAGAAGGGCGTGTGTTCCACACTGAGGAGAGCTCAAGGATTGGTACAGGTTTGTCATGATGTGGTCTTATCCGGAGTTTCATGGCCGGAAAGGTGAAGATGTGGTTGACTTCTTGGAGCAGATGGAGTTGGCATGCATTAGCAATCATGTCACAGATGAAGAGCAGGTTCTGAAGCTGATGAAGATCTTTTTGAAGGGAGATGCCCGAAGCTGGCTGAAGGGTTTTGAAGCACAGGATGCTGGTGTTTTGACCTTGGACAGGTTGAAAGAACACCTTTTGGAGCGTTTTCAGCAAGTGGAGGATCCTAGTGTGCTTTGGCAGGAGCTGAGCATCTTGAAGCAGGTACATGGGCAATCATTGGATGATTTTATCTAGGTATTTACATGTTTGTGGAGTAAGTGGTGTATGACATTAAAGCAGGAAGTTCCTCCTATGTTTTTGAAGAAGAGCTTGTTTATTGATGGTTTGCTACCCCATTTGAGGGTCAGGGTTGAGTTAAAGAATCCCAGGTCATTTGATGATGCTGTTAGGGTTGCTAGGGAAAAGGAAGGCAAGGTTTTGAAGCAGATGGAGATGGGTATCTATCTGTATGAGGGTGTCATGTCTGCAAGGGATATGCAGGTTAATTTGGTTGAGATGGATAAGAGTCCAATGCAAAGTTGGATTAAGCAAGAACCTCAAAGGCCGATACAGGTGCAAAGGGGGATCTTTTATGTGCCTTTTGATTTTTTTCCAAAGTCTTTTAAGCATGTGCAAGTGGATGAGAAGCAGGTGAAGCTGGATGAAAAGCAGGTGAAGGAGACTTGTGCAGATGAGGAGTTACCTGTGGATTCTTCTTTGGATGGGAACGTTGTGGCTGTACATGACAGTGATCTGGAAGATATGCATGTTGGGAAGCCGAATGAAGATTTAGGATCACATGCTGAGTCTTTTGCAGGTGAAGAGCTGTTAAGGGACTCTCCTTTGGTAATGGATGTCATGACTATCATAAGGTAGCGATGTGGAAAGCTTGGTTGACGATCCTTCAAGTGTTGAGAGTGATAGTATGCAGGTACATGAAAGTGAAGACTTGGATGATACTTTGGAATTTGCAGATGATGAGCGGGAAGATGAGCCGGACACAAAAAGTCTTGAAGATAACTCTAGCAGGGAGGAGGATGGGGTAGAGATTGCTAGTGAGATTGTTATTGAGAATATGGGTGATGTGGATGTTCAAAACAGGGAGGACGACCTTGTTATCATTGATTTTCTTGGGCAATTGGATGATGATCCAATACCTGTGATGGAAAAGGTGGATGTTCAGTCATGGGATGCTTCATGTGAAGAGGAGTCTTTGGACAGCAGTGACACTTGGGGGGTTGGCAATGCCGTAGAAGGCTATCAGCTAGAAGAGCATGAAGATGAGAGTTCAATCGATGATGATGCGAAGCTCGATGCTATCCTAGATGGTGTACTCCAAGACCTGGTATGCTTGGGGGAATTGGAAGCTAAGCAAGTGAGTGGGTGTTTTGGGAGTTTGAAGGTTGATGAAACTATGGAGCAATTAGCTTGCGAGCTTGGAATTCCCTGTATGGATGCAGACATGGTTGTGAGTGTATCAAAGGCTTCTATGCATGTGGCTGAGATGTTGAAGACAAAGGCCATGGTTGAAAAAGATGTTGAAAAGATTGAATTGGAGGATGATGTTGTGATGCCTGTCTTGGAGAGCACTGAGGCATCTTTGGATGCTCCAGTGGTGGAGAATGATGATATGCTTGTGTGTGAAAATGTAATGCTTGAGACTTGGGCCTCTCAAATGTTGTTGAATTGGATGTTAGCTGTTGTGATGCCGCAAGTGTTGAGAACAAAAATGTATATTGTAGGAGAAATGCTATATCAAGGTCTGTCTCAAGAGCAGGCGCCTATGGATGAGGATGTATGGAGAGAGACTATAGACGCTTATGAAGAGATGGATGAAAGTGATTTTGGAGCACATGTGGTTGATGTGTGGTGTGCTTTGATGCCACTTTTTTGGAAGAATGTTATGAAGGTGGATGATGGATTGAAGCAGTTTCCTTTTGATCCAGGTGGCTGAGTTTTTTGATAGCGATTTGGAGTTTTGTACATAAGGTTGTATATATTGTGCGATGAGTGTAGATGCTTTTTGCTGCTGAGCATGAATGCTCTAGCAGGCTGGGGGGTTGGCAAAGTATGTCAGGCATTTTTTTGAGAGGTCTTTTGGGCTCATGTACATACGTTGTCGTGCCATGGCACGTCTATGGTGTGAAACTGTGCATGTGAGGCCATCAAATACACATCCAGATGCATGGGTTAAGTGCCGTGACGAGTCATTATATGATGCCATGTACATATGTTCATATTGTATATGAGGTTCAATAAGACAAGCTGAGGCTGAGCCAGATCTAGGAGTTTTTGTATATGAGTGTGGAGGGTGATGGTTCTGCTAAATGGTATCGATTGGGTCAAATCAGTGAACCTTATGGAATGCAAACATGAGGGCATGCCAATGCACAAAGAAATGTATTTATGAAGACATGGGAAAATACTTGAATGAACAATTGGGGATTCTATAAATCACATGGCCGATATGATGATTTATAAATTACGAAGGCATCAAGAGTAATGGAGATTCAATGGACATTGCAGTGTCGAGGAATTTATTGAATGTTGGGGAATAAAATTAGATGAACTACCTTGCATTGAGCACCTTACCTTAATGCTAAGGTTAGGAGTATTACACTAAGGGGCAGATTGCGTGGCATTAAAAAGGAAAACAATGGGAAGCATTAGAGTGTGGGTGGCAGCATACGTGGAGTAAAAAAAAGAAATGTATTTCTTTTTATTAGAATTTGCTAGATAATGGGCAAAGAAGATTCGAGCGCAGCTTTTTAAATAGGGAATCTCCGGATTATAAGCTGAGAAAAGGTGATGCAACACCGCATCTCTTGCGGGAAAAAGAGAGAAAAACCAGAGGTAGGGCGCGTCGAAGACCAGTGAGAAAAAATTCTGCAGAAAAGGAGAACCAGTGCCCATTCGACCAGTTTTTTTTATTTCAAGAATACAAATACTGTTTGTGCCTTGTAGGTGTTAGAATTAAAGGGTAAATTGAGTACTACATGATGATATACTTTTTGGAAAAGCCATTTTCAAAATCGGCACTGAAGCGATGCTGCTCCCCGCGTTTCTCCTTCGCATAATCAGCATTGAAGCGACTTTTGAGACAAGCAAAAATAAAAAAAAACAAAGTGTAAATCCACTCATGCATTCAGATAAGTTTTTTTTTCTACTACTTTATTGGATGTAGGAAAAGGGTAAGACCCATAAATCCTTAAAGGATTTGGAAATGAGAAAAGCTTGGTGAACAAGCTAATGGTTTTTTTTTTAGAACTTGATGTTTTGTGGAAAAAGGTATCCTCTTAGCACATTTAAATCACGGGAAATTGGTCTTGCTTCTGCCTGATTGAATTCTGGAAGTCATGAGCATGTTATGCCATCTTTTGCTTGTGAGATGTTAGAATATTAAGGCAGGTTTTCAGGTGACTAAGAGCTTCTTGAAATGATGGTTTTGATGGCACTGGATGTAAAGAATGTAACTGGACACATGTATATTGGAAAAATTTGAAGGTTTTGTTATGCTTACATGTGAATGGTTCAAAGAATTTGGAGAAAGGAGTCAGAGAGAAAAGGAACAAACACTTGGTATGCAATTTTGTGCAATCATCAGAATGAATTCAAGGATGTACTGAGGTGATTCGACACATGTATATGTCATTGAAAATGGTGATATTCAATACTCCTTGGGAAATTTTGTGTGTGAGTTTCCTTGTTAGATTTGGTACCCACTCTCACAGCTAGAAGTCTCGTACTTTCCTGGTTGTACCGCACACGTCACGACATCTTTGGTGAACCCAACGTGAAACTGCTGGGGTGAGAGTGTGGTGAAATATATAGGGAAGCTATGGCTGAGAATTATGAGGGTCAGGGGGTTCATTTTGACCCCGGAGTTATGCAGATGTTTCAGATGTTTACCATGTACATGCAACAACAACAAGCTGCTGAAAGAGGACAAATTTCCACGACCAAAGCATTACAATCAATTGTGAAAAAGATGGATCAATTTGATGGGAAGGACATTACAAAGTACCCGCGCAATTATATAAAGGAGATGGAGCTAAACAGGGTGACTGAGGAGGACATGGTTCGAAGTTTCGAGCTGTGTTCCTGAAATAAGAGAGCGCATAAAAGGATTGCAGACAGCACATGGTGGCAGAAATTGGGAAGAGTTCAAGCTTGCTTTAAAGGATGAATATTTTATGGAGGATTCTGAGCGAGTGACCAAACGAACTTTCTTGGAATGGGTCACAAATTCTAAAATGGGAATTTCTGCCACAGAATTGCTAAGAGAGTTTGAGAAGCGTTATGCCCAGTTGTCAAGGATAGAGCGTGCAACTTTGGACAGAGAAAAGACAGAGCTCTTCTTACAAGCAGCTGGGAAAGATCTCCAGGAGAAATTGGAAATCCTCCTTGAGGATAAGGATACAGAACAGGGATTAAAGAGTGATTGGAATGATGTTGAGGATGCAGTTACTACATTAGGAAGTGAATGGGGTCTTCTTGGGCCCTTTAATTTGCCCAAGCCTAATCAAGGTGATTAAGGAATAGCCAAATGGGGAGTTGCCATGTGGAGTGAAATGTTGGGTTTGTAAGAGAGGTGTAAGAGTGGTCAAAGGGTGCACTTTTTCCCCCAAAAAGGGGGGGAGGCAATTTTACAATTTTTGGACCTCCATAACTTCTACATACAAGCTCCGATTTGAGTAGAGATTATAGATCTGTGATCTACGCATCAAGAGCTTTCCATAGATATGTTACATGATATAGTTTTGTCTGCTAGATTTTAAATTCCATTTTCCCCCCAAAATTCAAATTCGAATAAAGTAGCCGTTTTGAAGCTTCTAATTAGAAAACATTTCTTCTTAAGAGAAAAGGTTTGACTCCTTAAACTGCCAAATAAAAGGGCCCAAGAAGCCTTCCATTGAGGTCCTAATGTGTTAGCAAAGCGGCAGCGGAGGAGGGAAAAAATGGTGATGGGCTCTGCAACCCCCATAACTGTTGTCACCCCTGAGAATCTATCCAAACCAGCTGCTACAATTCCAAAGATAGATGGGCCGATGGATGAGCTTATCAAGGGTATGCGTGACTTAAAATTGAAGATGTCCAGGATTGAAGAAAAAGGTCTACCATTGGGGCAGGCTTCTATGCAAAGGCCTCAAAGCAAAGAAGGGTTTACATATAGATGCATATGGTGTGATGACCCAGAGCATGCAAAGAAAGATTGTGCTAGCTATAAAGAAGCTCTTAAAAATCAACTTGTGTTTTTCAAAGATGGGAAAATTCATCTTACAGAGACTGGTCTTCCATTGAGTACAAACTTTGGAAAAGGAGGGATGAAAAAGCTGGTAGAGGATATGGCTGCTAGTCATGCCATTTCTATGGTTGAGGCAGCAACCTATGGATTAAAGGTTGGTCAATTAAAGCAGGGATTTGAGAATGATGAGGATTATGAGAATGAGGATTTTTGGCCATCAACAATGGAATTAATTGCGTCAAAGAAAGTGTCAAAGCAAGCTTTGCATGAAGCAGGTGATTGTATACGTCTTGAGACTGGCTGGGAGGAGCCTGTGGATTCTTTATCCATTCATGCCTATATTGCCAAATGCCAAAATAATGAGGCACAGGTAGAGGAGAAGCGTAAAAGGGAAAATGAGGAAGGAGGGCCATCAAAAAGAGTTACACGTGGAAGTGAAAAGAAGGATTCTGGGCCATCACATATGCCTCCACAGCATAGCAGACCTCCACAGGATGTTTCAATGGAAGAAGTGCCAGCAAAAATGAAGGAGAAGGGTAAAGGGAAAAGTCCACTCTACAAGCTTCAATCTGATATTGAAGTTGCAACAGATCTCAAAAAGGTGCTTGAAGAGAGGATTCTAAACAGCAGGGTGGAATTCACACTAGGGGAAGTCTTGGGGATTGCAAAGAAAGAATTTCATGATGAGATAATTGATATTATACGAAGAAAAAGGCAGTCCATAATTGAATCTATTCCATCACAAGGAGAGGCAAGCACTTCCAAGACTCATGGAGTACAGGTACAGAAAAAGGAAGAGAGAGAAAATGTGGTGGAATGTAATCACTCTGCTGATGGGGCACGACAAGTGCGCTTTGTGGAAGAGGATGATGAAAAAGAAGTTCTTACAAAGAGTCATTACTCCAGGAGCCATGGGGCAAGAGCAACCACTGAAACCCTTGTCAAGATAGGTGATTTGGAAGAGCCATATGTCGCTCTAATTGATCATGGGTCTGAAATAAATCTTATGGCTAAAAAAAAGCTGTTCAGTTTTTGACAGTTTGCATTAACCATGAAAGGAATCGTGAGTCTCTTCGGGCACAGTCACTCCCAAAGATAAACAGAGAGTTCATGAATTACAGGGAGATGAGGGATTTTGGCCAGGTGCCATTGTAAAGCGGGATTCCAATGGTACAAGGGAAAATGAGTTCTCGCAGGACTCAATCAATGTAAATAGCTTTTCAGCAAATTTTCACGGATTCTCCAGCTATGGGTCACTGGTTTTTGTAAAAAGCAAGGATTTGAAGCGTGGCATGCGAAAACATATACAAAATGAACAAAAAAGTTTTGAGCAGTGTGGTCTTTTGGGGAAGAATGAGTTTATTTCAGGGGTGCTTGATGAGGTGTCATTTGTAGATACTATGGATGTGCTTTTTGATATGGGAAGAGCATGCCTACAGGGTGGAAATGAAATGATAAAGGTGTCATCTGTGGAGATGTATGATATAATCCAGGAATTTGAGGGGGTGGAATGTAAAAACATGAATTGTGAGATGGATGCTCATGTTGATACAAAGTACAAAACGGTTGCAAAGAAGGTGAAACCAGTTGCCTTGCCCTTGCCACCAGGAAGCAAGGAGAAGATAGATGAAGCTTCTATGCAGCCAAATCTTAGAGATCCGAAGAAAATTGGGCATAAATTTACTCAAGAAACTCTAAAAGAGCTGAAGATTGGTGAGAAGGATTTTCTGTTGCCAGTTGAAAGGGAATGCTTTGAGGAGATGCTTGTAAAACATGGGAAAGCCTTTGCTTTTCAGCCGCATGAGATAGGCTGTGTTGATCCAAGTGTAACAGCACCAATGGTGATCTTTACTGTTCCATATGTACCCTGGAACCTGCGGCCAATTCCAGTACCAAAGGCTCTCTTGCCAAAGTTGATGGAATTACTAAAGGAAAAGATCAGGATGGGAATCTTGGAGCCTTCATGTGCCCCATATTCCAACAGATGGTTTACTGTACCAAAGAAAAATGGGACATTGCGCTTTATTCAAGACATGCAACCTGTAAACAAAGTCACAATCAAGAATGTGGGAGCAGGTCCAATTGTGGATGAGTTTGCAGAAGCATTTGCAGGGAAAGCTATATACTCTATGGGTGATCTGTATTCGGGATATGATCAGTTCCAACTGGATATACAAAGCAGGGACTTGACCACAATGAGAACTCCTTTGGGATTAGTAAGGATGTGTACCTTACCACAGGGAGCCACTAACTCAGTGGCACATATGATGAATGGAATGAATAAAGTCTTACGAGACTTCATACCATAAAAAACTATGCCATTTTTGGATGATGTGCCAATAAAGGGCTGTGATGATAGAAAAACAAAGATGGGGATTTGGATTCAAAGGGGTGCCGCAAGTTTGTGGCAAATCATATAAAGGATTGTGACGATTCTATCCAAGCTTGAAGAAGTGAATCTTACTTTATCTGGGCTGAAATCAGTGTTTGGAGTTGGTGAAGTGCTAATAGTGGGACATCTTTGTAGTACTAGTGGACGCAAGCCTGCCACACTCATAATCTGCCTTTCTCAAAGTGGGTGATGATTGGAGCAAATATTTCAGCTTCCGCATAGCTTTAATATGTACTGCACTCCACAGAAATTTTTGATTTTTCCTCAAAAGTTGATAAAGAGGATCTGCTACATGTTCATAATGTGGGATCCAAATAACATAAAAGACACATGTCATATCCAAACATGCTCCAATGGGAACCAAACTTTGCAATAATGTGGGGGGGGCACCCCCACACATGGTTGCAAAGTTTGATCATATTCAGAGCATGTTTGGATTGGTAATTAGTGCCCGGTGTGGATTTTTCAAGTCTCTTGGTGCTTAAGAGGCCATGGAAAATCCGGGGCACTGAAGCGATGCTGCTCCCCACGTTTCTCCTTCGCATAATTAGCATTGAAGCGACTTTTGAGACAAGCAAAAATAAAAAAAAACAAAGTGTAAATCCACTCATGCATTCAGATAAGTTTTTTTTTCTACTACTTTATTGGATGTAGGAAAAGGGTAAGACCCATAAATCCTTAAAGGATTTGGAAATGAGAAAAGCTTGGTGAACAAGCTAATGGTTTTTTTTTTAGAACTTGATGTTTTGTGGAAAAAGGTATCCTCTTAGCACATTTAAATCACGGGAAATTGGTCTTGCTTCTGCCTGATTGAATTCTGGAAGTCATGAGCATGTTATGCCATCTTTTGCTTGTGAGATGTTAGAATATTAAGGCAGGTTTTCAGGTGACTAAGAGCTTCTTGAAATGATGGTTTTGATGGCACTGGATGTAAAGAATGTAACTGGACACATGTATATTGGAAAAATTTGAAGGCTTTGTTATGCTTACATGTGAATGGTTCAAAGAATTTGGAGAAAGGAGTCAGAGAGAAAAGGAACAAACACTTGGTATGCAATTTTGTGCAATCATCAGAATGAATTCAAGGATGTATTGAGGTGATTCGACACATGTATGTGTCATTGAAAATGGTGATATTCAATACTCCTTGGGAAATTTTGTGTGTGAGTTTCCTTGTTAGATTTGGTACCCACTCTCACAGCTAGAAGTCTCGTACTCTCCTGGTTGTACCGCACACGTCACCACAACGTGTGCATGCTGTGAATGAAAATTTGCCGTGGAATGCCTTGCCGGATGCTCTGGGTGGATGCTTTTGGTTTTGGGCTGGTGCAGGCCTGTCCGGTGAAAGGTTTGCTGGAGGTACTATTAGCTGTTCAATGGCTCTTATATGTGCGCGGCCGCTTGATATGTGTGGGCACATCGAAATACAATGGCACTCGTAAGGTCGCATTTGAATATGTGGAGCATGGGAGCATAAAAGATTATGGGGCCAAGGTAGTATTGAACATTAGTGTGAAAGCAATATGGGTGGCCATCCATTAAGTTTTAAGAGAATAAAAAAAGTATATTAACGTGGCAGCAATGAAATAATCCACTTGGCCGTTTATTGAGCTGCCAGCGTGCCGCCTTTAGGAAGGTTGCCGAAGACGGTGGGGAGCAGAAGGGTCGCGTAGTCGTGTGGGAGGCGTGCCCTTGGTAATGGAGCGGGGAAGAAGTTGCCGCCCTTGGGGCCTCGTCATTCTCTGTAGAGAAGATAGCGCAGGTAGCTGGTCGTGTGGGCTCTCGGGCATGAACTGCAGCCAGGTGGACAGGTGAGAGGCTGGGGCTCTCCCGTGTGAGCTACAGAGAAGCGTTCAAAGTGTGGCTGCAGGCTTGAGTGCGGTGGCTGGCGTAGACAAATAAGTGGAGAAAGCCGTTGCGTAAAGATTGGTTGACGACAGCGTGTGTGTTGGTGGCTGGTTGCAGCTTCGCATGGGCAGACATGGTTGAGGTTGCCGGTGGAAGCTGTGGAAGCGGACCGAGAGAGAAGCCGCTACAGCGACGCCAGCTTTGGGAGTAGAGGGAAACGTGGTTTGGCGCAGCTAGAGGTGCTGATGAAGGGCACGCGTGGCCGTATGGGGAATGCAAGGACTGTGGTGCCAACATGTGAAGGTGGCCTTGGCTACGTTGCTTTTTGCTGCCAAAGAAGCGCTGGGTCCTCGGGCGTGTGTAGGAGACGGGCTGCAACGGAGGGGGGGTCCAAAAGATGACGCTGAAGAGATTGAATGATGTGGCTTGGGCTAGATGTTTGAGGATGCTGCGTTGAGCAGTGGTTCGTGGTGCTGAGAATTGTGCAGAGGCTCTGGTGGTTTGTGAAACTGCTGGTCACGACATACAGAGAGTGGGAGCTGCTGAGTGAAGGTTAGCTGGTGTGGGCGCCTTCTGGAGAGAGTAGCTGGTCTTGTGTGGGTGGTGATTGCAGGCAGTGCGTGGATGCTGACCAGAGAGGGAGCCTTGGGTTTTTGTGTGGGTTGGATGCAGAAGTGGTGCTGATGTGTGGGCTGGAGACAGTGGACTCGCCTACGACAATCAGGTAGCAGCTGGAGACAGAGAGTAGCCGCGCTACAGAGAAAGTGAAGAAGGGTTGCTGGTGTGGGCACCCTCTGGAGATTACAGGGACCGGGAGACAGAGGCTTGGTCATCAGACGCAAGGGTGTATTCCCTTGGCAGTAAATCCTGGCCAGAGTCCTGGTCTTTGGTGTATTTGTAAGATTCCTCCCCAGCCTCTCAAAATGTCCAGCATCTTCCCCTGTAATCAATCCCTCTTCAGAAATATGAAAGACTTGTTTCTAACTGTTTTAACCTAGAGAGAGAAAATATTCTAGAGAGAGAATATTCAGATTTTGAATATTTTTGGATAGAAAAATATCTCTTATAATTAAGATAAATTCCCCTAAAACAGAAATTCAAAAAGAATTTTCCAATGTGCAATTGGAATTAATTGAAAATGGGTATAAAGGACCTTAGCCTAAGGGTCTAGATTTTCAGAAATTTTTGGATTATGGTCCAATTAAGGTTCCTATGGGCCAATAGCATCAATCCAAGTGTAGGGAGGAGATAAATCCAATTTGTAAAAGAAGATACCCAAAAATGAGTAAATGCTCACATAAGATGAAGAGTTGAAAATGTACAAGGTTTATTAGTAAAAAACTATGAGCAATATTAAAAATATGAGATATTTTGGGTATCCAAAAATGAGTAAATGCTCACATAAGATGAAGAGTTGAAAATGTACAAGGTTTATTAGTAAAAAAACTATGAGCAATATTAAAATGATTCCATTATGACACATATGTAAGGAAGGGGAGTTCTTTAAAGGAGGTGCATATTTCACATAAGATGAAGAGTTGAAAATGTACAAGGTTTATTAGTAAAAAAAACTATGAGCAATATTAAAATGATTCCATTATGACACATATGTAAGGAGGGGAGTTCTTTAAAGGAGGTGCATATTTCACATAAGATGAAGAGTTGGAAATGTACAAGGTTTATTAGTAAAAAACTATGAGCAATATTAAAATGATTCCATTATGACACATATGTAAGGAAGGGGAGTTCTTTAAAGGAGGTGCATATTTCACATAAGATGGAGAGTTGAAAATGTACAAGGTTTATTAGTAAAAAAACTATGAGCAATATTAAAATGATTCCATTATGACACATATGTAAGGAAAGGGAGTTCTTTAAAGGAGGTGCATATTTCACATGCTTGAATGAGTTTTAAACTCATAAAAATTGAGATATTTCATCTCTCCTCTCTCCTCATTTAAGTCTAGTTCCAAAAAGTTAGCTTAACTGACCTAAAAATGGTTAAATATTGACCAAACTGATTTAGAAAATTCTAGAATCAGTTTGTTTGGTTAGGAGCTCAATTTTTCCTATAAATAGAAGCCTCCCCCTTGTTGAAAAATATATAGTGTTTATGCATCGTTACTCTACTCCACCTAAGTCAAGAACTGTGAATTCATTTAATAATTCACTAGTTTTTTAAAGTTCCCTCTTTCTTCAATCCCCATTAGTAGCTCCATCAACATACTTAACCAATTGATTGGTTGGGGGCCTCTACCGTGAACAAAGAATCAAGCAAGTTGTAAGGTAATTAGTGAATATTGATCTTTCTATAATTTCTCAATGTTTCTCTCTTCTCAACCCCTCTCAAGCTTGAGAAGTTTAATTGGTATGGTTTTTTTTAAATGCTATTGAAGTTTGAATAGTAGTGAAGAGTTACATAATTTAATAAATGCTATTGAAGTTAATTTTCATTTATGTTTAAATTCTAATGATTCTTATGTAAATTCTCTCTCTCACTCAAGAAATGGTCATACTCATGACCCATTCTTAATCCAAATCAAGCTTTTCATAAAGCTTTTCCTTAACCCAAGATTAAGCTATGCTTGAGGCCAAATTAATGGCTTTTTTCTATGCTTTTAGTTAATGTATATTGATGATTCAATCCATTATGGATTAATAATCCAATTAGAGATCATTTTAATTATTTCCTTAATGATAAGCATTATCCCTTAGAAAAATTGAGATTTATCAGTCATAGCAGCGGAGCTATGGCAAAATTTTTATAAAAATTATGCATAAAATAATCTCATTTAAAGCATAAAAAGAGGACTTCCTACCATATTCTAGGAATTATCATCCTAGATTAATTGAAAGAATTTCATTATAATCATGGAGAAATTGAATTTTAATATTATGCATAAAGGATAAGTTTTTATATCAAAAGTGTTATTTTTACCATTTTTATTTCATGCATAGAAGTATGCATAATGGATAAATTTTTATATCAAAAGTGTTATTTTTACCATTTTTATTTCATGCATAGAAGTATGCATAATGGATAAATTTTTATATCAAAAGTGTTATTTTTACCATTCTTATTTCACGCATAGAAGTTTGCATAATGGATAAATTTTTATATCAAAAGTGTTATTTTTACCATTTTTATTTCATGCATAGAAGTATGCATAATGGATAAATTTTTATATCAAAAGTGTTATTTTTACCATTTTTATTTCATGCATAGAAGTATGCATAGTGGATAAAAATTTTTTATATCAAAAGTGTTACTTTTATCATTTTTAATTTTCATGCATAAAAGTATGCATAAAAGAAAATTTTTATATCAAAAGTGTTACTTTTATCATTTTTAATTTTCATGCATAGAAGTATGCATAAAGGAATATTTTTATATCAAAAGTGTTACTTTTATCATTTTTAATTTTCATGCATAGAAGTATGCATAAAGGAAAAATTTTTATATCAAAAGTGTTACTTTTATCATTTTTAATTTTCATGCATAGAAGTATGCATAAAGGAAAAAATTTTATATCAAAAGTGTTACTTTTATCATTTTTAATTTTCATGCATAGAAGTATGCATAAAAGAAAATTTTTATATCAAAAGTGTTACTTTTATCATTTTTAATTTTCATGCATAGAAGTATGCATAAAAGAAAATTTTTATATCAAGTGTTACTTTTATCATTTTTAATTTTCATGCATAGAAGTATGCATAAAAGAAAATTTTTTATATCAAAAGTGTTACTTTTATCATTTTTAATTTTCATGCATAGAAGTATGCATAAAAGAAAAAAAATTTATATCAAAAGTGTTACTTTTATCATTTTTAATTTTCATGCATAAAAGTATGCATAAAAGAAAATTTTTATATTAAAAGTGTTACTTTTATCATTTTTAATTTTCATGCATAGAAGTATGCATAAAGGAAAATTTTTTATATCAAAAGTGTTACTTTTATCATTTTTAATTTTCATGCATAGAAGTATTCATAAAGGAAAAATTTTTATATCAAAAGTGTTACTTTTATCATATTGGATTTCATGCATATAGGTATGCATAAAATATATTCTTTTTATACTAAAAGTGTGATTTTCCTCATAAATGAATTTTATGCTTAACTTAGATGCATAAGAGAAATTCTTTTATTCTAAAAGTATAATTCCCTACCAAATTGAAATTATGCATAAGAAGATGCATAAAAGATTGATTTTAATTTCGAAAGTGTTAGTCTCCTTAAATGGAATTTATGTATAAATAAATGTGTAGAGAAATCTTATATCAAATATAAGAATTCTCTTTTTTAAAAAAAGATATGAAATGTGATAAGATGTGATAAGAGGTGTATGAGATGTGATAAGAATTGATAAGATGCGTATGGAAAGTGATAGGATGTGATAAGAGGTGTATGAGATGTGATAAGAATTGATAAGATGCGTATGGAAAGTGATAGGATGTGATAAGAGGTGTATGAGATGTGATAAGAATTGATAAGATGCGTATGGAAAGTGATAGGATGTGATAAGAGGTGTATGAGATGTAAAAAGATGTGATAAGATGTGTATGAGATGTGATAAGATTTGATAAGATGCGTATGGAAAGTGATAGGATGTGATAAGAGGTGTATGAGATGTAAAAAGATGTGATAAGATGTGTATGAGATGTGATAGAATGTGTTAAGATGAGTTAGGATGTGTTAAGATGTATATGGGATGTGTTAGGACGAGAATGGATGTAATATGGTTGTATGAATGTGATGTGGATGTATACATGTAGATGTATATATATGAACGTGAATGTTGATGTGGATGTGGATGTATGGATGTAGATACGGATGTGTATGTATGTATGTGGATGTGTATGTATGAATGAGGATGTAAAAATGGACGTATGTATATAGATGTGGATGTATGGATGTATGTATGTAGATGTGGATGTATGGATGTGATTGTGAATGAAGAGGTGGATGTGAATGTATGGATGTAGATACAAATGTGGATGTATGTATGTAGATGTGGATGTATGGATGTGATTGTGAATGAAGAGGTGGATGTGAATGTATGGATGTAGATACGGATGTGGATGTATGTATGTGAATGTGGATATATGAATGAGGATGTGAAAATGGATGTATGCATGTGAATGTGGATGTATGAATATGAATGTGGATGTGTGGATGTGGAAATGGAGGTATGGATGTATGAATGTAGATGTGGATGTATGCATGTAGATGCGTATGTATGAATGTGAAATTGGATGTATGATGTGGACGTACGAACAGGGATATATATGTAGAATTATGAATATGAAGATGTATGTGAGATAATGTAGTCTATATGAGTGAATGGATGAGAACGAGTACACACTGAATGGAATGTGGAATAAGTAATGTGGTCCGAGAGTGGATAATATGGAAAGACAAGAGTTCGTTATAGAAACTGTATTTGTGACTGTTTGTAAATGACTGTTTTATGTCAAGAATGCTGGAGAAGCATTTTGACCGTCTTGAGGATTAAGGTCATGAAGACTGAACTGATAAAGTTGCAACTCCTGACGGAGAGTCAATGGAGGACGTCTCGCGTAGCAAGGTCGATCGAGGTCTTGACCAGCCTCGGCTCGATTTAAATGGTGAGCTTCCGGTACGGTGGATGAGGGACCAAGGAAGCGGCCTATGAGTGAAGCGCTAGGTCACCTGCGAAGGATCCTAGAGGGTGCTGACCATACGGTGCTCGGGCTCTGGGTCGTCGAAGATACCCACACGTGCGTTGTGGAAGATATTGGAACAAGGAGTAAGAGTTGTTTTCTGAAACCGGGCATGGATCTGGTTGATTGACTTTGCTGGTCCTCAACAGATGAGTCCATGGCTCTTTTATATGGATCTGTGGGTTGATCTTGCTGATCTTCCACGGAGATTCCATTCTATTATATGAATATATTGCCGGTTACTATGAGCTAGGAACTATGGAAAAGGCCCCTGAGAGAACAGGTGGTGAGCGTTCTGGTTGCCAATGATGCCATAAGTACACCGATGAAAGAATGACTGGAAATAAGGATTCAACCAGAGACTTTGAGGATTGTCATCAGTGACATAATGGTTTTATTAAAGGATTGTTTTAAAGCTAGTTGATGCTAAGAAAAAGGCAATTTCATATTGGGTGTGTAAGTGGTATGACTAGTTTTATGTTTGCATGAACTTTCGGCTAGGGGGTCTTGGAACTCTTTTCCTTGGTACCCGGGACAAAACCTAACCAAATTCCAAATTGGATCCCATCACTACAGTGGTTGGGCGGTTGGCTAACCCATGGGATCGGATGGGGTTAGGCTGGACTGATGGATCCGTAAATCGAGATTTTAATTTCTGTTATTACGATAGATAAAGTAAATCCCGGATAGTAATTGTTCTATGGATAGGAATCAACGGCTGTGCCTCTTGATGGGGAAAAAAGCGTTGATCCCAATGATCCAAGTGCAAGTTTCTTCCTTGATCCGACCGAGTATCTTTATAGGTGCAGTCGGATCAGCGTGATCGGTAATGATCTTGACTACGTTAGAGTACAAAGTTATCTGGTGGAATCGCCCGTGCTTTCCGGGCAAAGGGCGTTTTTTCGGTTTCGATTTTGGACAAACCGAGGGATTAGTCTCTTGTCCGGATATCCGAGGGCGAGGCCCCGAGTGTGAGACCCCTACCCGCGCACGATGTGCTACTTCCGCTGCTAGTACCCCGAATCTGTTGCGTGGTGGAGACTGGGATCTCACAGTTGGTATCAGAGCAGCTTTTGAAAGCTAATAAAGATAATTAAATTCTTATCTGAAATTGGTAATAAGAATTCAGAAACAGCATTTTCATAATGTATTTTCATTCCGTAAGCTTCTTTAATGGAGAAATTTTAATCAAAGAAATTGTTTTTATAGATGGAAGTTCCACATTTATCTGGTATTTCCGACCTCACCCAGTCTCAAGATATGATTGCATTTGCCTTCGAGCATCTCATCTCTTCCGCTTCAACTCAAACAAGCCGAGCAAGACTCGCACGCCATTTTGCGGATTTATATTTTCCTACCCCAGCGGAGAGAATACAACATAAGTGGTTTGCAGGGCAATATGTCCACGCCCATTGCAACCGCCGTACAATGCTGTGGCAGAATCTCTCATTGACTATGATCCTGTTAAAGCTGAAAATGGTGCGTGGTGTCATTCTATATCATTCGACACCTCGAAATTTCAGACTTTCATGTCGAATTTATAGACTCCTTAGTCGATTTATCCCTAAGGAGAAAATAATAACTCCCTTCGCAGTTAGAGAACTTATGTAACAGGGCATGACTATGGCCCAGTACCGTCGTCTTATGCGTCTCTCGAAGAGATTTTGAATTTTGGAGCCGAGCCACTCTATGTAATTATTGCAACTTGTATATAAATATACAAATGTTTTTTTTTTAACGGACGATCGGATAAAGAAAAATCTATTTATCAGACTTAAGTCATAGATCTCCAATAAGATCAACTGAGGAGCAAATTATGTCAAAAGTTTATCAAGACGCACAAAAAGGTTGTAATTGTTTGATATAATTCATACAAATTGTTAATTCAAATTGAAATTCGTAAATTAGTAATTGGGTCTTCAATTGGAAGTACCGCAACTGTATGGAACCCTGACTTGCTTGAGACCTAGACATGATGGTATTTACCTTATAGTTTCGAGTATCATGACTATCCGTATATACGGAGGGTATAACTGTAGCTCTTTACCGACAGTATATACGAGTAAATCTAAGACTTGAAATTATAAGCGTTAATGCTATCCAAAGGATGATTTCGAATGTGGTTGATATGATTTTTAATTCTGTTTGAGAATTGATGAATTGATTTGGATTCTGATTGAAAAATGATGATCCCTGAAATTTGGTTGAAATGTAATAAGCTTCAATGAGGATGAATGGGATGAGTCCCTGTGATGATATTCATAACTGTAATGATGATAATGATTTCAGCAAATCACTATGAGATTAGTGGATTGTGCTGTCAGATTGCTACTATTAATACTTGACTTGGTGGATCAAGTTAAGGGATGATAAATTGAGAACTTGCTTGACTAAAATTCCTGTGGAGGAATGTTCAGAAGAAAATTTTTTGGTCTAATGGACCATTATCGTGTTAAAAATATGAATGATATGATCTGAATGAATTGTTATTTAATGATGAGTTCTATATAAGGGATATTTATACCCATATTCTGTTGGGTTGACCGGAATATAAGGAACCCTAGAATAAATTGGATCTTAAGCAAAAGAGTTGTCCTCTACTTGCGAGATGAGGACATCTTGCACCTTTTAAGTGGGGTAGAATGTAAGATTCCTTCCCCAGCCTTAGAGGTATACAGGAGTAAGAATCTTCCTTTCTGATCTTATAATTATTCTCTCTCTAAAATAAAAGAAAGATTCTGTTTAAAAAAGGAAGAACCTTTTTCCTGAATACTTCTCAAGAGTCCCACCTGTTTTAAGATTCAGAACAATGAGTTCAAAAGTGTGCAATTGGAATTAATTGAAAATGGGTATAAAGGACCTTAGCCTAAGGGTCTAGATTTTCAGAAATTTTTGGATTATGGTCCAATTAAGGTTCCTATGGGCCAATAGCATCAATCCAAGTGTAGGGAGGAGATAAATCCAATTTGTAAAAGAAGATACCCAAAAATGAGTAAATGCTCACATAAGATGAAGAGTTGAAAATGTACAAGGTTTATTAGTAAAAAACTATGAGCAATATTAAAAATATGAGATATTTTGGGTATCCAAAAATGAGTAAATGCTCACATAAGATGAAGAGTCTAAAATGTACAAGGTTTATTAGTAAAAAAACTATGAGCAATATTAAAATGATTCCATTATGACACATATGTAAGGAAGGGGAGTTCTTTAAAGGAGATGCATATTTCACATAAGATGAAGAGTTGAAAATGTACAAGGTTTATTAGTAAAAAAAACTATGAGCAATATTAAAATGATTCCATTATGACACATATGTAAGGAAGGGGAGTTCTTTAAAGGAGGTGCATATTTCACATAAGATGAAGAGTTGAAAATGTACAAGGTTTATTAGTAAAAAACTATGAGCAATATTAAAATGATTCCATTATGACACATATGTAAGGAAGGGGAGTTCTTTAAAGGAGGTGCATATTTCACATAAGATGGAGAGTTGAAAATGTACAAGGTTTATTAGTAAAAAAACTATGAGCAATATTAAAATGATTCCATTATGACACATATGTAAGGAAAGGGAGTTCTTTAAAGGAGGTGCATATTTCACATGCTTGAATGAGTTTTAAACTCATAAAAATTGAGATATTTCATCTCTCCTCTCTCCTCATTTAAGTCTAGTTTCAAAAAGTTAGCTTAACTGACCTAAAAATGGTCAAATATTGACCAAACTGATTTAGAAAATTCTAGAATCAGTTTGTTTGGTTAGGAGCTCAATTTTTCCTATAAATAGAAGCCTCCCCCTTGTTGAAAAATATATAGTGTTTATGCATCGTTACTCTACTCCACCTAAGTCAAGAACTGTGAATTCATTTAATAATTCACTAGTTTTTTGAGCTTCCCTCTTTCTTCAATCCCCATTAGTAGCTCCATCAATATACTTAACCAATTGATTGGTTGGGGGCCTCTACCGTGAACAAAGAATCAAGCAAGTTGTAAGGTAATTAGTGAATATTGATCTTTCTATAATTTCTCAATGTTTCTCTCTTCTCAACCCCTCTCAAGCTTGAGAAGTTTAATTGGTATGGTTTGTTTTTAAATGCTATTGAAGTTTGAATAGTAGTGAAGAGTTACATAATTTAATAAATGCTATTGAAGTTAATTTTCATTTATGTTTAAATTCTAATGATTCTTATGTAAATTCTCTCTCTCACTCAAGAAATGGTCATACTCATGACCCATTCTCAATCCAAATCAAGCTTTTCATAAAGCTTTTCCTTAACCCAAGATTAAGCTATGCTTGAGGCCAAATTAATGGCTTTTTTCTATGCTTTTAGTTTATGTATATTGATGATTCAATCCATTATGGATTAATAATCCAATTAGAGATCATTTTAATTATTTCCTTAATGATAAGCATTATCCCTTAGAAAATTTGAGATTTATCAGTCATAGCAGTGGAGCTATGGCAAAATTTTTATAAAAATTATGCATAAAATAATCTCATTCAAAGCATAAAAAGAGGACTTCCTACCATATTCTAGGAATTATCATCCTAGATTAATTGAAAGAATTTCATTACAATCATGGAGAAATTGAATTTTAATATTATGCATAAAGGATAAGTTTTTATATCAAAAGTGTTATTTTTACCATTTTTATTTCATGCATAGAAGTATGCATAATGGATAAATTTTTATATCAAAAGTGTTATTTTTACCATTTTTATTTCATGCATAGAAGTATGCATAATGGATAAATTTTAATATCAAAAGTGTTATTTTTACCATTCTTATTTCATGCATAGAAGTATGCATAATGGATAAATTTTTATATCAAAAGTGTTATTTTTACCATTTTTATTTCATGCATAGAAGTATGCATAATGGATAAATTTTTATATCAAAAGTGTTATTTTTACCATTTTTATTTCATGCATAGAAGTATGCATAGTGGATAAAAATTTTTTATATCAAAAGTGTTACTTTTATCATTTTTAATTTTCATGCATAAAAGTATACATAAAAGAAAATTTTTATATCAAAAGTGTTACTTTTATCATTTTTAATTTTCATGCATAGAAGTATGCATAAAGGAAAATTTTTATATCAAAAGTGTTACTTTTATCATTTTTAATTTTCATGCATAGAAGTATGCATAAAGGAAAAATTTTTATATCAAAAGTGTTACTTTTATCATTTTTAATTTTCATGCATAGAAGTATGCATAAAAGAAAATTTTTATATCAAAAGTGTTACTTTTATCATTTTTAATTTTCATGCATAGAAGTATGCATAAAAGAAAATTTTTATATCAAGTGTTACTTTTATCATTTTTAATTTTCATGCATAGAAGTATGCATAAAAGAAAATTTTTTATATCAAAAGTGTTACTTTTATCATTTTTAATTTTCATGCATAGAAGTATGCATAAAAGAAAAAAATTTTATATCAAAAGTGTTACTTTTATCATTTTTAATTTTCATGCATAAAAGTATGCATAAAAGAAAATTTTTATATCAAAAGTGTTACTTTTATCATTTTTAATTTTCATGCATAGAAGTATGCATAAAGGAAAATTTTTTATATCAAAAGTGTTACTTTTATCATTTTTAATTTTCATGCATAGAAGTATTCATAAAGGAAAAAATTTTATATCAAAAGTGTTACTTTTATCATATTGGATTTCATGCATATAGGTATGCATAAAATATATTCTTTTTATACTAAAAGTGTGATTTTCCTCATAAATGGATTTTATGCTTAACTTAGATGCATAAGAGAAATTATTTTATTCTAAAAGTATAATTCCCTACCAAATTGAAATTATGCATAAGAAGATGCATAAAAGATTGATTTTAATTTCGAAAGTGTTAGTCTCCTTAAATGGAATTTATGTATAAATAAATGTGTAGAGAAATCTTATATCAAATATAAGAATTCTCTTTTTTAAAAAAAGATATGAAATGTGATAAGATGTGATAAGAGGTGTATGAGATGTGATAATAATTGATAAGATACGTATGAAAAGTGATAGGATGTGATAAGAGGTGTATGAGATGTGATAAGAATTGATAAGATGCGTATGGAAAGTGATAGGATGTGATAAGAGGTGTATGAGATGTGATAAGAATTGATAAGATGCGTATGGAAAGTGATAGGATGTGATAAGAGGTGTATGAGATGTAAAAAGATGTGATAAGATGTGTATGAGATGTGATAAGATTTGATAAGATGCGTATGGAAAGTGATAGGATGTGATAAGAGGTGTATGAGATGTAAAAAGATGTGATAAGATGTGTATGAGATGTGATAGAATGTGTTAAGATGAGTTAGGATGTGTTAAGATGTATATGGGATGTGTTAGGACGAGAATGGATGTAATATGGTTGTATGAATGTGATGTGGATGTATACATGTAGATGTATATGTATGAACGTGAATGTTGATGTGGATGTGGATGTATGGATGTAGATACGGATGTGTATGTATGTATGTGGATGTGTATGTATGAATGAGGATGTAAAAATGGACGTATGTATATAGATGTGGATGTATGGATGTATGTATGTAGATGTGGATGTATGGATGTGATTGTGAATGAAGAGGTGGATGTGAATGTATGGATGTAGATACAAATGTGGATGTATGTATGTAGATGTGGATGTATGGATGTGATTGTGAATGAAGAGGTGGATGTGAATGTATGGATGTAGATACGGATGTGGATGTATGTATGTGAATGTGGATATATGAATGAGGATGTGAAAATGGATGTATGCATGTGAATGTGGATGTATGAATATGAATGTGGATGTGTGGATGTGAAAATGGAGGTATGGATGTATGAATGTAGATGTGGATGTATGCATGTAGATGCGTATGTATGAATGTGAAATTGGATGTATGATGTGGACGTACGAACAGGGATATATATGTAGAATTATGAATATGAAGATGTATGTGAGATAATGTAGTCTATATGACTGAATGGATAAGAACGAGTACACACTGAATGGAATGTGGAATAAGTAATGTGGTCCGAGAGTGGATAATATGGAAAGACAAGAGTTCGTTATAGAAACTGTATTTGTGACTGTTTGTAAATGACTGTTTTATGTCAAGAAAGCTGGAGAAGCATTTTGACCATCTTGAGGATTAAGGTCATGAAGACTGAACTGATAAAGTTGCAACTCCTGACGGAGAGTCAATGGAGGACGTCTCGCGTAGCAAGGTCGATCGAGGTCTTGACCAGCCTCGGCTCGATTTAAATGGTGAGCTTCCGGTACGGTGGATGAGGGACCAAGGAAGCGGCCTATGAGTGAAGCGCTAGGTCACCTGCGAAGGATCCTAGAGGGTGATGACCATACGGTGCTCGGGCTCTGGGTCGCCGAAGATACCCACACGTGCGTCGTGGAAGATATTGGAACAAGGAGTAAGAGTTGTTTTCTGAAACCGGGCATGGATCTGGTTGATTGACCTTGCTGGTCCTCAACAGATGAGTCCATGGCTCTTTTATATGGATCTGTGGGTTGATCTTGCTGATCTTCCACGGAGATTCCATTCTATTATATGAATATATTGCCAGTTACTATGAGCTAGGAACTATGGAAAAGGCCCTTGAGAGAACAGGTGGTGAGCGTTCTGGTTGCCAATGATGCCATAAGTACACCGATGAAAGAATGACTGGAAATAAGGATTCAACCAGAGACTTTGAGGATTGTCATCAGTGACATAATTGTTTTATTAAAGGATTGTTTTAAAGCTAGTTGATGCTAAGAAAAAGGCAATTTCATATTGGGTGTGTAAGTGGTATGACTAGTTTTATGTTTGCATGAACTTCCGGCTAGGGGGTCTTGGAACTCTTTTCCTTGGTACCCGGGACAAAACCTAACCAAATTCCAAATTGGATCCCATCACTACAGTGGTTGGGCGGTTGGCTAACCCATGGGATCGGATGGGGTTAGGTTGGACTGATGGATCCGTAAATCGAGATTTTAATTTCTGTTATTACGATAGATAAAGTAAATCCCGGATAGTAATTGTTCTATGGATAGGAATCAACGACTGTGCCTCTTGATGGGGAAAAAAGCGTTGATCCCAATGATCCAAGTGCAAGTTTCTTCCTTGATCCGACCGAGTATCTTTATAGGTGCAGTCGGATCAGCGTGATCGGTAATGATCTTGACTACGTTAGAGTACAAAGTTATCTGGTGGAATCGCCCGTGCTTTCCGGGCAAAGGGCGTTTTTTCGGTTTCGATTTTGGACAAACCGAGGGATTAGTCTCTTGTCCGGATATCCGTGGGGGCGAGGCCCCGAGTGTGAGACCCCTACCCGCGCACGATGTGCTACTTTCGCTGCTAGTACCCCGAATCTGTTGCGTGGTGGAGACTGGGATCTCATAGTATTTGCTGTGTTTATACAGTGTGTATGGTGTTGTGTATCTTTTTATTGAATGATCATCTGTCCTTCATGGTTTTGAGCTGTCTTATGGTGCGGGTGGGTGGTGCATTGTGAGAGAGTGTTCCAGCCGGTGGCTGGTGGTGCCCCGTTCGTGGTAGTGTTTCCAAGTTTGGGAGGTGGAAGAGCTATAGAGGCAGGGCTTTTCTTTCTTTTTTTCACCTCACACAAGCCACTTGAAATAATTCATAGCGATGTATAGGGTCCTGCACAAAACCCATCCATTAAAGGCAATTTATATTATGTGACATTCATTGATGATTTCAGCAAAATGACTTGGATTTACTTTCTCAGAGAGAAAAGTGAAGTGTTGGGAAAGTTTATGGACTTCAAAGCTTTTGCAGAGAAGGAATATGGCTCTTGGATAAAATGTTTGAGGATAGATGGAGGTGGTGAATACACCTCACATGCTTTTGAGCATTTCTTAAGAAAGCATGGCATAAGAAGGCAGTTAACTTGCAAGTATACACCTCAGCAAAATGGTGTTGCTGCTGAGAGAAAGAATAGAGTCATTTGTGATGTGGCCAGGGCGATGCTCAATGAAAAGAGCATGCCGCCAGACTATTATTGGTGGGAGAAGCATATGCTACCACGGTGTATATACTTAATAAGACACCCATAGCAGCCATACATGGAAGTACGCCAGAGATGCGGCTTACAGGTTTTAGGCCAAACATTGGACACCTCAAAGTGTTTGGTTGCATAGCTTATGTACATGTGCCTGACGAAAGAAGGAGGAAGTTGGATCCTAAGGCAGACAAGTGTGTGTTTGTTGGATATGCACAGGATCGCAAGGCATATAAATGTTACAATCCACAAACTAGACAAGTGGTTATCTCACGAGATGTGGTGTTTGATGAACTTGCTAGTTGGTACAAAGCAAAGGATGAGGGTGTCAATGATTCACTTGATGCTGATGTGCATGTGAACTTGCCACAAGCAAGTTCTTTTTATGTTTGGACCAGTAGAGTCTGAGAGTAGCACTATACGTCCATGGTCAGGATGCTTGAGACATGAGAGTGTGAGTACTGGGAGTAGTGCTGTGGATAAAGGGAAAAAGAAAGTTGAAGGAATTGGAATTACGGGCTATGAGTCGTCAAGTTCAGAGAGTTTGGGTGAGGAACTTGGAATACCAGTTTTACGCACACCTGGTGCAAGGCAGGATAGATTTGTTCCTCCACATGCTAGAGTGACAGGTGTTCAGAGTGATCCGCATGCATTGTGGAGATTCCAAAGGGTCAGGTATCCAGTTGACAGGTTGATATATCATGATTTTTCTATGCATTACACATATATGACCTCTTTGGTGAAGCATGTGGAGCCTACATGCTATACAGAAGCTATACAGAAGCTATTGGAAAGCATGTATGGGAGAAGGCAATGGATGTTGAGATGGACGCTTTGGTTCATAATGAAACATGGGATTTGGTTGCATTACCACAAGACAAAAATGTTATTGGTTGCAAATGGGTTTACAAAATGAAATGCAAGTCAGTGGTTCCATTGAACGCCATAAAGCAAGATTGGTAGCTAGGGGTTATGCACAAACCCAAGGCTTGGACTATGATGAAACATTTAGTCCAATTGCAAAGATGGGAACAGTGAGAGCAGTCATTGCTATGGCTGTAGCAAATGATTGGGAAATGCATCAAATGGATGTGAAAAATGCATTTCTAAATGGTGATCTACAAGAAGAAGTTTATATGGCGCAGCCAGAAGGATATGTACACCCAAGGTATCCCACTCATGTATGCAGATTAAAGAAAGCATTATATAGTTTAAAGGAAGCAACTCGTGCTTGGAGTGAGAAGATAAGCCGATATCTTATCTGCCTTGGATTTCAGGTTTCTACAATAGATTCTTCACTCTATGTGAAGAAAATAGATCATGCGATTGTCCTTCTTGTCATCTATGTGGATGACTTGATTGTCCATAGGAGATCATGCTATAGATGTTATGCATGTCAAGACGGCATTGAGTGGGCAGTTCAACATGAAAGATGGGTGAATTGAGATATTTTCTTAGAATTGAAGTGATCAAAGACCATGCAGGTACATGGTTAGTGCAACGCCAATATGCATTGGATATGTTGGTAAAATATGGAATGACACGGTGTAAGCCAATGAGTACACCTTTGGATCAGAATGTGAAGTTGCGGGCTGATTTTGGTGAAGAGTTGGATGATCCATCTATGTATAGAAAGATGGTTGGAAGTCTTATTTACATGACTATCACACGCCCAGATCTCAGTTATGCTGTGGGGCTAGTAAGCCAATTTACAGAGAGCCCCAGAAAACCTCATTTGGATGCAGTGAGACGCATTATGCGATATGTAAAGACCACTGCACATTATGGTCTCCTTTATGAGCATGGTAAAGGCTTGGATGTACATGGCTACACAGATGCAAATTGGGCAGGTAACTCATATGACAGGAGGTCTACTAGTGGTGCCTTTACACTTGGAAGTGCCGTGGTGAGTTGGAGTAGCAAGAAGCAACCTACTATTGCTTTATCTAGTACAGAGGCTGAATACAGGGATGCAGCCATTGCTACATGTGAAGGAGTATGGCTAAAGAATCTCTTGGCTGATTTGGGTGAGCCTATTGATGGCAAGGTTGTCATTCATTGTGACAACATGAGCAGTATACAATTGGCCAAGAATCCAGTTTTTCATGCGCGGACCAAACACATAGAGATCCACTATCACTTTGTCAGAGAGAAAGTGTTGGTGGATGGTACAGTGGATTTGCAATATGTGAAGACTGAAGAGCAGGTGGCCGACATCTTTACAAAGCCACTTAGCAAGGAGCTTTATGCATTGTGTGAGAAGGGAGATGGCTTCCCTCTATGGTTAGGGTTTGCAATATACATTAGGGTTTGCTCCTGTGTGTGTGTCTCCTCTCCCTCTACCTGTTTTTCATCAGTGTTCCCTAGGGCCATTCTCTACTCCCTTGTGTCTTGATGTACTTTAAAATTGTCCTAGGGAGCTTAAGATAGTCTAGAGTGGCCCTTGCAAGAGAATATAGCTTGGCCCTAGGGCCATGCTATCATAAAGAGATCTACATCAACTTTGTTGGTAGGTTGCCCGAAGAAGGGCCAAGCTACCATCAACAAAGCAACACCATCTTTGCTGGTAGATTCTTTTATGGTAGCTTGGCCCTAGGGCCAAGCTAGATTCTTTTGTGTTTTCTATAGTATTTCTCTCAAAATTTCATGGTAGAGTGCCGTTGGGCCAATCTACGCATGTGTATGGCAAGAGTTACCCTTGCAGGAGATTATAGCTTGGTCCTAGCGCCAAGATTCCATGAAAACATCTATATCCTCTTTGCTAGTAGAGTTACCATAAACAAGGCAACACCATCTTTGTTGGTAGACTAGAACTAGGGCCAAGCTTCCAACACAAATGATGTGGATTTTCTGATGGCACCCTGGCCCTAAGGCCAATCTAGATTATCCTGTGTTCCCTAGGGCCATTCTCTACTTCCTTGTATCTTGATGTAATTTAAAATGGTCCTAGGAAACTCAAGATAAAATCTAGAATGACCCTTATAAGAGAATATAGCTACTTAGAATAAATCAACATGTATCCTCTTTGCTGGTAGCTTGGCCCTAGGGCCAAGCTACCATCACTAGAGAAACACCATCGTTGGCCCTGGGCCTCCCAAGCTGCTTGAGAAAAGATGATGTTGATTTGTTCACGATAGATTTTCCTTAGAGCCAAGCTAGATTCTCTTGTGTGTGGTATCTTCTTGTCTTCCCTAGGGGGATTCTGTCAAGATTTCATGGTAGAATGGCCCTTGGGCCCATCTCTGCATGTGCATGGCAAGATTTACCCTTGGAAAATAATCTAGCTTGGCCCTAGGGCTAAGATACCTAGGGCCAAGCTACCATGATCAAATCTACGTCCTCTTTGTTGGTAGATTGTCCATGGAAGAATGGACATAAGGATAATCCCTACACATGCATGCATAATATAGTGTTCTTGAAATATTAGACCTAGGTCCATTCTACCATCCATGATGGTAAATTTTAGGAAGGCCCCTAGGCCAATATCTTCATTCTACCTGCCTAAAATATCAAGATTGTGCATGGTAGAATGGCCCTTCGGCCACAATTTGCTTTCGAGTGGCCTTGGGCCCATTCCACCTGCCCTAGGGCCCTAGGGCCAAGCTACTATGAAAACATCTACTCGCATGGTGTTGCTTTGTTGATGGTAGCTTGGCCCTAGGGTAATCTACTAGCAAAGATGATTTAGGTTTGTTCATGGTAGCTTGGCCCTAGGCCCAAGCTACCATAGGCAAAACTTCCAAACCTAGATCATCTTTGCTGGTAGCTTGGCCAATGTACCAAAGATGGTGTTTCTCTTGTGATGGTAGCTGGTCCTAGGGTCAAGCTAGTAGCAAAGTGGATGTTGATTTGTTTTTTTGGAAGCTTGGCCCTAGGGCCAAGCTACCATGAACAAATCCTCATCATCTTTGCCGGTAGCTTGGCCCTAGGGCCAAGCTATTAGCATAGAGGATGTTGATTTGTTCTTGGTAGCTTCGTACTAGGACCAAGCTAGATTCATTGTAGAATGGCCATATGACCATTCTTGCCATGCACATGGAGCGATTGAGTCATAGGCCCATTCTAAAATTCACTCATTGTTTACACAAGAGATAGAATGACCCTAGGGCCATTACACCATGCACAATGTGCTTGAAAGAATGGACCAAGGGAAATTCTAGAGAACATAATGGATGGTAGAATGGACGTAGGGCCTTTCTCTCAAGATATTGGCCCAAGGACCATTCTAAAATCTACCCATAATTGATCCAAGGGAGTGGAGATTCTGAAGTTCAATGTTCTTGCAAAAATGGCCCAAGGGCCATTACACCATCATGCACAATCTTGATATTTTATTCATGCACATGTAGAAATTGGCCCTAGGGGCCATCCTAAAATTCACCATCATGGATGTTAGCATGGACTTAGGTCCAAGCTTTCAAGCAAATTATACATGGTAGAATGGCCTTAGGGCTATTATAAAGGATATTATGTATGGTAGAATGGCCCAAGGGCCATGCTAGATGGCCATAGGACCATAGGGAAATTCTAAAATTTACATGTTGTGTTGACACAAGAGGTAGAATCATCTCATGGCCAATCTCAGGCACAATGAGTAGGTGGATGATAAGATGTAAATGTGATATGATGATATGTGAGTGGATGTGATAAGATGTGGATGAGATGTAAATGGATGTGAATGTGAGTGATAAGATGTGGATGAGATGTGAGTGAATGTGATGTGACAAGATGTGAATGTTATGTGATGAGATGTGAGTGGATGTGATGTGACGTAAATGGATGTGGATGTGAATGTGATGAGATGTGATGTAAATGGATGTGAATGGGAGTGATGAGATGTGAATGGATGTGATGAGATGTTAGTGGATATTATGAGATGTGAGTGGATGTGACGAGATGTGAATAAATGCGATGTGATGTAAATGGATGTGAATGGGAGTGATGAGATGTGAATAAATGTGATGTTATGTAAATGGATGTGAATAAATGCGATGTGAATGTAAATGGATGTGAATGGGAGTGATGAGATGTGAATGGATGTGATGAGATGTGAGTGGATGTGATGAGATGTGAATGGATGTGATGAGATGTGAATGGATGTGAATGGATGTGATGATATGTGAATGGATGTGGTGAGATGTGAATGTGATGTGAATGGATGAGATGTGATGTGGATCTGGTTAGATATGAATAGATGAGATATGATGTGGATAGATGAGATGTGATGTGATGTGGATTTGGGTAGATAGAATGTATGTGAAGTGTTGTAAATAGATGTGAACATGATGTGATGATATGTGGATGTGATGTGATGTGATGTGATGTGATGTGAATGGATGTGAATGTGATGTGATGATATCTGAATGGATGTGGTGAGATATGAATGTGATGTGAATGGATGAGATGTGATGTGGATCTGGTTAGATATGAATGGATGAGATATGATGTGGATAGATGAGATGTGATATAATGTGGATCTGGGTAGATAGAATGGATGTGAAGTGATATAAATAGATGTGAACATGATGTGATGATATGTGGATGTGATGTGGATCTGAATGAATGTAGATGGATGTGATGTGATATGAATGGATGAGATGTGATGTGGATATGTTGAGACATAGATAGATGTTATGTAATGTGATGTGGACCTGGATAGATGTGAATGGATTAGAAGTGATGTGGATGGTTATGACGTGATGTGATGAGATGTGAATGGATAAAGGACGATTGGAATACATATGACGATGTGGAATAAGCAATGTGAATTGATGTAGACGAATGTGGAATAATGAGAAATGATGTGGAACAATGTGAAAAGATGAGAGTTTGTTAGAAACTGTATTTATGAAACCTGTTTTTTAATGACTGTTTTATGTCAAGAATGGTGGGGAAGCATTTTGACCATCTTGTGAATGAGGTCGTGGAGACCTAAGTGATAAAGTTACAAACAGCTGATGGAGGATGTCTTGCATAGCAAGGTCGGCCGAAGTCTTGACCATCCTCGGTTCGATTAAAATGGTGAGCTTCCGGTACGCTGGATGAGGGACCAAGGAAGCGGCGTGTTTTAAAGAATAGTAGATCTTGTCATTGACCTTATTTTTTCCATTTTTTTATTTGACATGAAAAGTGAAAAAAAAATCACCTTTAAATCAGCAATATATACATTTTTTTAAAAAAGTTTGAAACTATGGTTATTTTGCAAAAGTTATAAAAACAGTCCTCTTTAATGTCTCCAAAAATTTCTAACATTGATCAATATTTAGGACTAGTGAAAAATCAACATAGCCTGTTGCAAATTGTAAGATTCCTCCTCAGCCCGAATAATGAATAAGCCTTTACTTCAATTCTTTGTAATCATTCCTTGTTTTTGAATGCAAAAAAATATTATTTTTTCTTGTTTTTGTCTAGAGAGAAGAAAAATTCTAGAGAGTGGTAATTTAATATTGAGATATTTTTGGATATATAAATTCTACGAATATCAAAAATATATTTCCTTGAAACAAAAAATCAAAATAAATTTTCCAAGGTGCATTAGGAATCAATTAAAAATGATTTAAAAGACCTTAGCCTAAGGGTCAAGATTTTCTGAATATTTTGAATTGTGGTCCAAATAAGGTTCCACTGGACCAATAAGATTAATCCAAGTGTTGGGATGAGATAAATCCAATGAATAAAAGAAAATATCCAAAAATAAGTAAATGTCCACATAAGATGAAGAGTTGACTGAGTACAAGGTTTATTAGTTAAAAACTATGAGATATTACTAAAAAAAATGAGATATTTTGGAGTAATCATATAATTTTGACACCTTGGTAAGGAAAGGGGGAGACTTCAAGGAGGCACCTATTTCACACATGTGAATAAGTTTTAAATTCAAAAATATTAAGATATTTTTATCTCTCCTCTCTCCTAGATAAAACCAAATCAAAAAGGGAGCCAAACTGGTCCAAATCTTGTCCAAATTCAGCCAAACGGAACCTGGAAAATTCTAGAACTTAGTTGGACTCAGTTAGTGGCCTCCCTCACCTAGAAATAGACCCTCATTATTTTGTATTCTCATCTGCGACCATGCCAGTATTACCTTAAAATAAGTATATTTTCTATTATCCCCTAAAAATCATCTACAATTTAGAGAGATTGGAGCTTCTCTCTCTCTTCAACCTTCCTTGGAGCTTTCCTCTCAACATACTAACCAATTGATTGGTTGGGGGCTTCTTCTAAGATTAGAGAAGCAAGCAAAACAAGAGGTAAGATGTGACTTTATGGTTTTTTCTTTAATCTTCTAAATGTTTTTCACTTCTCAACCCCTCTCAAGCTTGAGAAGTATTCAAATGAATGATTTTTCAATGCAAATGAAGCTCTCCAAAGAATTTTAATGAGTAATACAAAAAGTCTACATTTATGCTTAAATAAGATGTGTTTTTTAATTATATTTCTCTCCCCCCCCCAAAGAATGGTCATTCCTATGACCAACTCTCTATTCAAATGATGCTTCTCATGGAGCAATTCTCAATTCTAAAATCAAACTCTATGCTAGTCAAGCTAGAGGCTAAAGAAATGGCTTTTTAATGCTTTTATGTTACATAAATTATGATTAAATTATGATTTAGATCCATAAATTGGATTTAGATCTATTGATAGTTAATCTATCATAATTATGTTACTAAGTTTTATTCTTTCAAAATTTATTAAAAATTATCAGTAATAGTAGTAGAGCTATGGCAAAATTTTTAGAAAATTAATACATAAATCATTTTTATGCATAATGTGAAAAGAGGACTTCCTACCATATTCTAGGATTAGTCATCCTATGCTAAATGAGTAATTTTCATCACATCCATGGAAAAAAAAATTTAATGTTTATGCATAAATAGTTAATTAGAGAAAAAGAGGAATTCTTAGTAATTTTATTTTTATGATGAAAGAGGAATTCCCATGATAATGGAGATCCATGTATTCCAATGGAGAAAGAGAAATTTTTGAATAGTAAAATAATAGATATTTTATTTAAAATTAAAGAAAAAATTTAGATAAATTATTTTATCCATGAATAAATTTAAATGATAAAAGATGAATTCCCATCATATTTGGAATTTGATCATTTAAATGGAAAAAGTGAAATTCTTGTCATATTTGGATTAACAATATTTTTATTCAATTTTAAGAGAAATTTTAGTTAAATGTATTTTTATGCATAAGAAAAAATCAAATGATAGAAGACGAATTCCCATCATATTTGGAATTCAATCATTTAAATGGAAAAAGTGGAATACTTGTCATATTAGGATTAATGGATATTTTATTTAATTTTTAAGAGACATTTTAGTTAAAATTATTTTATGCATGAATAAATTTAAATGATGAAAGAGGAACTCCAATCATATTTGGAATTCAATCATTTAAATGAAAAAAGTGAAATTCTTGTCATATTTGGATTAATGGATATTTTTATTCAATTTTAAGAGAAATTTTAGTTCAAAAAATTTTATGTATAAGAAAAATTTAAATGATAAAAGAGGAATTCCCATCATATTTGGAATTCAATAATTTAAATGGAAAAAGTGTAATTCTTGTCATACTATGATTAATGGATATTTTATTTAATTTTTAAGAGAAATTTTAGTTAAAATTATTTTATTCATGAATAAATTTAAATGATGAAAGAGGAATTCCCATCATATTTGGAATTCAATCATTTAAATGAAAAAAGAGGAATCTTGGTATGTTTCGAATATTGAATATTTTTATTTCATTTAAAGAGAAATTTTGAATAGATTTATTTTATGATAAAAGAGGAATTCCTATGACATTTGGATTGCACTCATTAAATGAGAAAAAGAGGAATTTTAAGCTTATGGAATTCTATTTAATTAAAAGAAGAATTTTTATGATATTAAAGTAGAGAAAGATTGAATTAATTAAACTCTTGAATCAAACCAAATCAAAAAGGGAGACAAACTGGTCCAAATCTTGTCCAAATTCAGCCAAATTGAACCTGAAAAATTGTAGAACATAGTTGGACTCAGTTAGTGGCCTCCTTCACCTATAAATAGACTCTCATTCTTTTGTATTCTCATGTGTGAACTAGACCATGCCAGTATTACCTTAAAATAATTTATGCTTAATTAGGATTTTTTTTGTAAGGATATCTCTCTCACTAGGATTTTTTTGGACCCAAAGAGGGCCTCTTGGATTAACTTTTGATTAGGAATGGACCAATAGGAAGAGGGCTGGGTGCACATTTTTGTCTTCTTTGACCCTAGGGGGCCTAGGCTTTGGTTTGCTAATGGGGCCTATTACTACTCTTGTCCCCCTACCTCTTGGGCCCAAACTTAGAGGTCCCCCCACCTAGAATCGCGTAGATTAAAAACCCTAAAAAATAAAAAATTTCAAATTTTTCCCAAAACTTAGAGGTCCCCCCACCTAAAATCGCGCAGATTAAAAACCCTAAAAATTAAAAATTTTCAATTTTTTTCCAAAAGTGTGTTTTCCCTCTCAAACTTTCCCCCAACATACTCTAGGTTTGGAAAGCTCATTTTGGACCTCTTTCTTCCTCTTCTAAGCTCTCCATTGCTGTAGAAACTCCATACTCCAGGTTTGGAAAGCTCATTTTGGACCTCTTTCTTCCTCTTCTAAGCTCTCCATTGCTGTAGAAACTCCATACCTCTCAAGATCTCCCTCCTTGTCAAGCTCCCCCAGTCTCAAGCTCCCTCTCCCTCTTTCTTCCTTTTCTAAGCTCTCCATTGCTGCAAAAACTCCATCCCTCTCAAGCTCTCTCTCCTTCTCAAGCTCCCTCCCTCTCAATCTCCCTCCCTCTCTCTCTCTCTCTCTCAAGCTTTCTCCCTCTCCATTGCTGCAGAAACTCTATTCCTCTTTAGTCTACTCTACGTTCAGGAAGCCTATTCTCAAACTCTAACCCTCTTTTAAGCTTTCCATTGCTGCACTGAAAACCCTGAACTTTCTCTCCTCTCCACTCCTCTGTTGTAAAACAAGCTTTTCTTTTTCCTTCTTCTCTTTTCTTACCACCTTGGCCTCTTCCAGTAATGTGAGAAGACCTAGGGAGAAGGTGGAAGAGCTTGTGCTGCATAACACAAGAGATGAGAATGGAGTTTGGGCTCCAACAAGATTCAGGGTTGGGGCTTCGGTCTACATGCAGCCAAGCTCTAAGGGACCACATCGAGTACGTCAACTGGGGAATATGCTTCATCATTGGAAGCATCACATCTTTTGAAGTCGGGGACTTTTGTAAGAAAGAAATGCACTGGAGAGGAAGTTGAGCTAGTCCTTAACGTATCCATCAAATATGGTAAAGTGAAGGTCTAGCAAACTCTAAATTTCTTAGAAAACCTACTAAACATTGCATCTACGTCCTCATATGTATGCCCAAGCATTAAAAATCCCAATTGGACAACATTGAAAACACCCCAGGTTGCAATAAAAAGAGACAAATATACAAACAAGTACTGATTTTTGTTTTCACCTGCACAGTTATCTAGGTGTAGAAGCAAGTTCTCTAGAAACTTATGGAATGAGAAAGCCCCACTAGCACCCTCATTTGCAGATGTTTGGTCTGCTAGAATGGACATTGGTGTGGTTGGTGCTCTTGATACTATGGGCCATGCATTGGAAGTAGAACATTGCTTCTTGGAAGCCCATTTGTTGCTAGATCACCAAGAGGGTGCTTATCCATCCTCTCTAAGTTATATAAACAGAATGCAATGGAGCCAACTGTGAGATTGGGGTTGGACGGCCATAAACCATTTAGTGCAAAGTGCCCATAATGACCCTCCCCATGCCCATGGGTGATTATACCAATCAATGCCACATGTAGTTGACATGCTGAATCTGTATCCTTTGGTACCGTCCATAGTCTAGGAATGGCTATCTTCTTTTGATCCATCTTGTCATGGATGATGCACGAATATTTGTTTGGTTGTGTTTTTAAAAATGTACGGCATCCATAGTACAAGCTTCTACATTTTTGTTGCTGATTCATGTGAATGTTTCTTTCCTCCCTGATCCTTGCTCTTTCTTGTAGACTTGGCTTGGCTCCCATTCTAGCCTTGACTGAACTACACAAGCTACACTTGGAGAACTCACTTGTCTTTGTCGAGGCCATGTGTCGGAACTCTTTATTCCAAATTGATTTCTCCCAAAAGAAGGCTTGGATAGCTTTTGTCATATCTTAATTGATCAGGTGTTGTATTGATCTCATCTAATATGTCCACTTGCTTATATGTTTCTTGTATCTTTAACTAAGTCTCCCTTGAACCATCCAACATAGTTCTACTCTCTTGTTAGGCATATGCTCTAAGTTCATGTCCACAAAGTCTTAAACTAGTGCTCTAGCCACACCAATATGCTGTAGGCTTCTTCTCATTATTCATGTGTTTCCATGCACATGTTGACGCACACAAGCCTCAAAATTTTCTCTATAGTGGTAGAAGGATATCTTTGGGATTCCATACACTTCATACCATGATTGACAAGAAACAATCATCCCATTGAGCTTAAAATCATATTTAATCTTCTGAGTTTTTAAGTCTTGAAGCCAAGATACCGAGAGCACGTCATATACATATGCATGAGTTTCTTGAGACTGCCCCCAAAACTCTTGGCATATTCTCAGTACCATGTCACAGTTCGCAAGCTGACAACGTTTACACTGATAGCAATCAATAGTGGAAACCCTTTGTAGTACTGATTCAACTAACACATAAAAACTACAACTTGGTGGTGCTCTCTCTTTTATAATTCTATTTATGAAAGTGTTGGTTCTTTTTCTAATGTTGGGGCAACATTAACCACCATTGGAAACTCATTAGTGGTTTGTTCTCCATTAATTTGCATGGTCTCAATGGCTACATAGCATTGTAATGGATCGTTGTCTAGCATTGTAGTCTATTTAATGGGCCACTTAACTAAGCTGATGCTATCCATCGGTGCTCTCATGTGCCCTTTTAATAGCCACACCCACACAATCCTCACCAAGTTTCTCAAAGTTGACACAATTGTTCGGAAACACATACAATATCAACCCCTTGTACATCCTTTGAGTCTTTCTCTTATCCCATAAAAGGACCCTTTTGTTCTTCTAAGATTCCTAAATTTTTAGATCATTCTCTAAAGATGTTACTAGCATTGCATCAACAATTGTAGGTTACATAAGATCTGTTTATCCATTTTCACTTTCAATAGGCCCTCCAAAACCCATAAAGTCACCAAAAGACCTTAGCAACATCGTAGGCCACAAGATGGTACTCCAGATTGCACCTCTTAGCTCACTTGTATCCATTGTAGGAAAGGGAAGATGTGCATCCTTCACACACTCCTCCACAAACACAAAAACATTCCCCTACCCAATCTCTTTACCAGTGCAAAAACAAGTTGGATTTACTCTAGACACATAACTAATACAAAAACATTCGTTTACTAGCATCATATAGACCTTGACTCCATGTTGAACATCCATCCCTCTCATTTTAACAAAAGATAGTCATAAAATATAATCAAAAACATTCTCTACATATCCATGCGTAATATAATAAGAATATACATAGTAGAATGGCCCTATGGCCAACTTTGCAAGCACAATGTGTTTTAGAATGGCCACACGATCATTATATCATACACAATGTGATTGAAACAATGGCCTTAGGGCCAATCTAAAGCACATTATATAAAGCACATTATGGATAGTAGAATGGCATACGGGCCATTCTATCATGCAATCTTGAGAGAATGGCCCTAGGGAACACAAGTTAATCTAGAGTGACCCTTGCAAGAGAATCTAGCTTGGCCCTAGGGCTACCAACAACAAATCTACATCCTCTTTGCCAGTATCCTAGTCCTAGGGCCAAGCTACAATCAACAAAGCAACACCATCTTTGTTGGCAGATTTGCCCTAGGTCCAAGATGCCAACAAAGATGATGTAGATTTGCTCATGCCCTAGGGCCAAGCTAGATTCTTTTGGGGTGGTAGCTAGACTCTCTTATGTTCCAAGCTACTATGAGCAAATCTACATCCTCTTTGCGAGTAGCTTGGCCTTGTTGAAATATACAAGTGAATAGGGTGCGTGCGGGAACAAGACCTTAGCAAGAGGCTGTAAAAGAGAATCTATAAATGTGAGTGTGAGAAGCATCTACTAGGAGAGAATAAAGGGTACCATGAGGAGATTTAGGAGGTGTGGAGATATTCTGGGAGAGGTGGAGAGAATCAAGCAAAAGAGGTGGAGTGAATCAAGGAGAAATCAGTGGGATTAGATACTTGGATGTAAACTCTATAAATTGAGGCATTGGCCTAATGAGAACTTGCCGGTTTTTGATTATCCATGCCTACATTAAGCTATCCGACAACTTGGATGAGATTGAGCATGTGAAAAGTCTTCTCAAAAGGAAGTTTGAGGTGAAGGATTTGGGAGATCTGTGCTACTTTTTGAGAATTGAGGTAATTCGCACACCTGAGGGTATTTGGCTATCACAGAGATAGTATGTATTGGATATGTTGTCCAAGTATGGGATGGCTGATTATAAGCCAATCTCGATGCCATTAGATCAAAATGGCAAGCTTAGTGTGCGGATGCAGGTTATGTATTGGAGGATCCCACTATGTACAGGAAGATTGTGGGGAGTTTGATCTATGTCACGATTAGCAGGCCTGATTTGAGCTACACTGTTGGCTTAGAGAGCTAGTTTATGCAGGCTCCGCGCAAACCACATCTTGACAGTGTGGGACACACACTTCGGTACTTGAGGACCACTGTTGATTATGCATTGTTTTATGCAGCAGGTGTACCATTGCAGCTATATGGGTACATAGATTATGCAGATTGGGTAGGTAGTATCTCAGACAGGAGATCTACTAGTGGATTTATGTTTTTATTAGGGAGTGCTGCTGTGACATGGAGTAGCAAGAAGAAGCCCACAAATGCCTTGTCGAGTACAGAGGAGCTACGGTGGCAGCATGTGAGGTAGCTTGGTTATGCAAGCTACTTGCTGATTCTTCGGGGTTGCATGTGGCTAGAAAGGTTGTCATATATTGTGAAAATCTTAGTAGTATACAATTGGCCAGGAACCCAGTTTTTCATGTGCGGATGAAACACATTGAGGTACATTACCACTTCATCAAGGAGAGAGTCTTGGCAGACGACAACGACTTGGCCTACGTCAGTACTACATAGGATCAAATCGTTGACATCTTCATGAAGGCCTTGGGAGAGCTGAGAAGTTTCATAGATTTCGAGATATGCTTAGAGTTCATGTGATAGAGTTGAGCTCGAGAGGGAGTGTTGAGATATCAAGCTCAACATGAGATGACACTCACGAGGCACTTGCATAACCGCTCGACATTTACATCACTGGCGGGTTTGGTAGCTAGCATCGACATATCTTTGCCACAGATTCTACAATTGGACTACACCGACTAGTCCAAATCTACCCACTCCTCTTATTAGTGTGTTCACATTATGGACCGCTTGTATATAATTTATTATGTGTGTTAGTCACTTTATCTTCTTTGTAGACCTCTTTTGTTTTGTGTGAAGAAGAAGAATAATTTTCAGCCTCTCACCTTGTGTGTTCTCTTCTAGGGTTTGTGTGAGTGTGTTTACAAAAGAGCTCAAGCTCTCTCCTCCCCTACATCTTTTCATGTGCGAGATGTCGGAGGGCACTGGCAATGACATCGGTCAGAAAAAGCGGTTGGAGGGCACCGACGATGACAGCAGTTGGATGTGTCAGAGAGGGAATCGACAGGGGACGGTGGTTGAAGGACACCCGCGGTGATGGTGGTCGGATCCGTCGGAGGGCATCGGTGGTCGGAGCGATCGGAGGAGATGTTGGAAAGATCTTGGTCAAATGTGGAGGGCTAGGCTTCCCGTCCACAGGTCTCCCATCGTGATTGCTAAATTTTATCTTAGCTGTGTATAGATGATTTCGCCGGTTCTCGTTAGGGAACTCGAGGACTATTGACACAAACACTAGGGTTGGGGAAAGGGATTGTGGATCCTCTTTAGGGAAGAATACCGGCCAAGGATGAGTCGACCTCACTGGCTATACATGCAAGACCTATGCTCTACAATGTGTAGCATGCTCTCCGAGACCACCACATAGCACCGCAGTATCCCTACATACACGACACCCACCACTCACTCACTCACCTTGCTCACACAAAGAGATATACAAAACACCACAAGAGTGTAACACTATATATCCAAATGCCAAAAGAATGATACAAAAGAGACTCTGCTCCAGCAGAGAATGTGGTACAATGTACGTCCTACAAGAGAGTGTTTGTTCCCTGCTACCAAGAGAATTCTCCCCTTATTTCCTCCTCGGGTGTCCTCCTCCTCGAAGTCCCAAACCTCATCATGTAGATCTAGAGGGAAGATATTCCATCGAGAAAAGGAAGATGGTGCTTAAGAGGATCTCGCCATCTGTTGGGAAAGGGAGAGGGGTGTTGCCTCCATGAGTGCCATCGGAGTTGGCCATGCCTGTAGGAGATGACAGAGGGTGCCTGACAGTAGTTGAAGGTGGTCAGATGGCATCAATGGTGATGGCTATCAGAGGACACCGGTGTGGGTGATGGCGTTTGGAGGCGTCGAAGAGCATCGACGGTGATGGCAATCAGAGGACACAGGTGGTGACGATGACCGAAGCTGTCGGAGGGCACTAGCGGTTGGGAGTGGTCGGAGGCGATGGTGGCAAGATCTTGGTGGAGTGTGGAGGACCTGGCTTCCCACCACAGGTTACCCCCACTACTACTCAATTTACCATTTTGGTGAATGCCATAGAGAGAAAAAAAAGAGGTGGTTTCTCTAGCAAGCTAGCCTCCGGGCAAAACATTCGGCAAGCCGGCTCCCATGCAAACCTCATATAATGATTCTTCCAGGAAAACCTTCTAGAAAGATACATAATAAATAAAAATGATTAAACTAGGCTCCTGGGGGGGAACTTCATCCATGTAGAGTGGTTCTCTCTACCGTGCAATATAGTGCTCATACCGATCAACAAAGGTGTTAAGAAACACAATGTCAATCCGAGGACTCGACCCGATTAGTGCATGAAGGCTTATCCCATGAGGGAGAGCTCACATACACGAACCACCACTTGACGATTCAACCATTCAATACCTCAATCAATCTCTCAATCCCTTAAATCCACTATACTAATCAATAGAACAAGCAATGCATGGCAATCTCTTAATCCCATTCAATCATTGATTAAATCTTAGCTTTCCCTAATGCCAGCAAACCCATAAGCGTGCATCTACTAACCCACAATCTTAAGCAAGCATAGAATGTAACATTCACAAACCCACAAGCTCATAGAGAGAGTCTATCCCCATGAATAACTCATTGCCAATGAAGTGGGCAAGAGCTTGCATCAATGGAGACTACACACACACACACTACAAGCATGCATACACAAGAGAAAGAAAGAAGCATTCAACTAATCATAGATTAATCTACTTCAATGATGCTAAAACAGATTAAGAGAAAGAAGTGGAGCTATACTCATTGGAGCTTGATGCTCATTAGAGTACAATAGAGAGAGAGTTAGAGAGTTGCCATAGCTTGAGAGCTCAAGAGCTTCACTCAATAGCTTATGAGAATGGCCAAAAATGTACTCTTTCTTTAGCTACTAGCATCTCTTTTATAGAGATGTCACTAACCCTAACCCTAGGCCTCTTTCACACATGGGCGGACAATCCCATAAGTGAGCCTTGCTTAATACACTTAGAACTCTCATTTAGAACCCACATTGGCCTAGAACGATTTACATTGCACTTCGGCACAATAATATGGAAAAATTATGTACGTCTTTATGTTCCCATGGCTACAATCCCGCTGTCTCGCATTAATTGCTTCCGGCCTCCTTCCATAATCCGTGTTCCCGTGAGTGTTCGCGTGGAACATTCCCCCCTTCCTAAATCGTGCACGTCCTCGGGCGCGGTAAAAACAAAAGCTGCAAAAAACATTGGAAGACAAGTAAAGCCTTTTATTGAAAAAAAAAACAAGAAATGACAATCTCACACGTGAGCATGCAAGTGAAAGGCCGATTAGAGTTTTAAAGAGTGCTAAAAGAAGCGAGTAAAGACTAGTCAAAGTGAGACTAAGTGGTAGATAGTGCTATGCAAAGGCCAGTGTGTTTGTACACCATAGGTTATGACCGCAGTCTCAATGTCCTACAAGTGTTTAAGTTATTCCTAAGTGGCAACCCTACTCCTAAATATAAGCCATGGTGATTGGACCTTTCTTTCTTTCTTTTTTTCTTTCTCTTTTTTGTTTTTGTTTTTTTGTTTTTTTGTGTAAAGAGCAGAAGATTAAAGAGAATTATTATTTTTAGCTTGACAAAGAGGAAGGTTCCATCCTAATGAGACCCAAGCAATGGCCAAGAGACCTCCGCCAAGAGAATCTAAAGGCTGCTAAGTATCTCAAGGGCGACAGACCCTTTTTTTTCTTTTTGACATAAGGAGTACCCCATGAAGATGAGGGCATCGGTCTCGAGGACCCATAATGTACCCAAGAGTCCTACCAGCATCTATCAAGGCGATAGAGTCCTTGTAGGTCTTCTTCTTAATCTTTTAGACGTCAGTGTACACCCCATGGAAACCAAGGCATCGGCCCCAGGTACTAAAACAACCCAAGGTCCTACCAAGCATTCCACATGGCCGTAGACACGTCATGTCTTAAGTCACTTCTATATATTTTTTAGGGCATGTGTTTCGTAAATTTTTGTTTATCGTAGCACCTAGCCCATACCTAAGAGGTAGCTACCACTAGGGATAACTAATATACTTCTAGAGCTTAAGAACTTAGCATACTCCGTTGGTATATCTTCTTGAGCCTGACGTTTAAGTAGGTCATGTGCTTCTTTCCATGTGTGGACAGCGTGCATTTGTTGAAGCATGGCTTCAGTTAATGGTTCATTATATTTCTTGACACGACTTCCATTAATGAAGTTAGGCATTTGTGCTTACCTTCCATTAGGAACTCAATGGAGTCTTCTTGGGCCCTTTTATTTGGCAGTTTAAGGGAGTCAAACCTTTTCTCTTAAGAAGAAACGTTTTCTAATTTGAAGCTTCAAAACGGCTACTTTATTCGAATTTGAATTTTGGGAGAAAAATGGAATTTAAAATCTAGCGGATAAAACCATATCATGTAACATATCTATGGAAAGCTCTTGATGCGTAGATCACGGATCTGTAATCTCCGCTCAAATCGGAGCTTGTATGTAGAAGTTATGGAGGTCCGAAATTTGTAAAATTGCCCCCTCCCCTTTTTGGGGGAAAAAGTGCACCCTTTGACCACTCTTACACCTCTCTTACAAACCATTGGTTTTTGCTTACATGGCAGGCTCCTATTTGTCAAAAAGTTAAACGTTTCCATAACCTCATGGCAAATTAAAGGGCCCAAAAAGACTCCATTGAGTTCCTAATGTAGTGTCTCTAAACGCACTGCACCACTTGGAGTAAGCTCATTAATCACAAACAGTCCTAGGCCACGTTTCTTGAGCTTTCTCTTATGCTTCTTAAGTGTGTACAAGAGAACAAGGTCCCCTTTTTTGAATCGGCCAGTTGTTACATTTCGATCATACCATTGCTTTTGTCTCCTCTTCTCGCCATACATCCCCATTACCGCCAAAATAAGCAGGTCTCATCAAGCTTTTCCAATTCATCAATGCATTGAGAAAGCTCATGACCAGTCCAGTCCAATTGTTTAGCAACTCGTAGAGTAGGTACAAGAAATTCAATGGGAAGAATTGCATCTAGCCCAAAAGCAAGCTCAAATGGGGTTGTTCCCACAGATGTTTTATAGGCTATTCTATATGCCTAAAGAACTGAGTGTAACTTTTTCTCCCAATCAGTCCTATGTCCCTCAACAATCTTTGTGAGTGCTGTGCAGAGAATCTTGTTAGTACTGTCAGCTTGACCATTGGTCTGCTGGGGATGATAGGGTGCAGAACGCTTGTGAATTACCATAAATTCTTGAAGTAAAAACTCTTTGACCTCATTCACAAAGTGCACACCTTGATCACTAACGATTTCAATAGGTAAGCCATAGCGTGTAAACACGTACTCATACAAGAACTTGGCTGTGGTTCTGGCATCATTTTTGACTGTAGCCTTTGCTTCTACCCATTTGGTGAAATAGTTAGTTGCGACTATAATATATTGGGCATGCGTGTGACGAGCTGGAGGGTTAATGCTCCGACAAAATCAATACCCCATTTGGCAAACGCACGTGTGCTTAACATAGGCCACAATGGCATATCGTCCTTTGTGATGGGAGGTTTGGTCCTTTGACAATCGTCACAACGTTTCACATATTCTTCGGCATCCATTTGTAAGGTTGGCCACCAAAGCCCAGACCACCTAATCAACTTAGCTGTGGTATTGCCCAAAAAGTGTCCACCCCTAACACCTGCATGTGCATGAGTCAAGATTTTCAAGTAGTCAGCTTCACATACACACATGCGCAAGTTGCCATCCTTGCCCCTCTTGTAGAGTTGGCCCTCTATCAGCATATAGTTGGCCGCTTCAACTTCAATAGCATGCTTTCGATATTTAGGAATTGTTCGATCAGTATGACCATGCTGAAGATAGTCCACAATATACTTGCTCCAACTTCGTGTAGTTGAAATTTGGAATAATGTGACATTATGAATTGGTTGTTGAATTTGACATGAAGCACTGTTACGAACAAATTTTTCAGCATCTGCATGCATGGTAGGCCACCATTGCCCATCCTGAGTTATACGTCGCACACAAGTAGTAGCTGATGCATGGATTCCACCAACACCCTCATGTGCCCATTCCAAGATCTCCTCATATTGGTCAGGGTTAGGTATAAGCCGCAATTTGCAATTTTTGCTAATAGTTTTTAGCTTTTCTCCTGGTTGGAATCCATCTGATTGTTTTACTTGGTCTTTGATACTATCTTGTGCTTGGACATAGTATAAATATCTATTCTTTCCTAAGAAGTGAGGTGGTGGTCGAGAGTGTTCATTCTTAAACTCCTCGTTTTCTTTTTGTATTCTCTCACGTCATTTCCTCTCATCTTGTTTACAGATTCTCCTATGGCTCTTACAACATTTACATTTGGATCAACTTCGAGGGATCTCTATTTGAACCTCCCTTCCTCTCAAGAGTAAGCGTGCCTTTCCTAACTCTTTCTCGGGGATTATCACATCATCATCAAAATCAGAGTCCCATCCGTCTTCCTTATCAGCATCATTAGCCAATTCGAGTGTTAATTAAATCCTCCACACTGAGACTTCCTCTACATGCAGTGCTGTGGATGCAACCCCATAGTACAAATCATCTAGATGGTCCCAATCCTGAATCATTTGAAATTGTTGCATGAATGGTCTACCCAATATCACTTCATAGTTTGGATGCTTTCCAAAATCCACTACTGCAAATGTGTGCTCATATTCAATCCCACATGTGGTGACCAATATGTTCTCTAGCAGCCCAATGGGATGTTCTAAGCTTTCATCTGCTAGCTGCAAGCGCATCCTTGTACTCTTAATAGCTGGTTTGCCCCACTTTTCCCAAAATGGACCTTGTCACAATGCCCACTCCTGCACCACTATCAAGTATTGCAGTTGAAGCTACTTTTCGCACTTCTAATGGGAGGGTAGCATTTCCCTGATTGTCCTCACAAAATTTTCCTACTTTGTTGATAGGAACTGGCATAACATGCTTTGTCTTAGGGTGTATAGTACATTTATGGTGACCCTTTTGTAGCAATACCTGCTCTGACAAACATGTGGCAATATCATTCCACAACTCTGGTCGAAGCTTTATCAAATCAAGCAAAGGTAAGGTACAAGCCACTGGTGCTGACAAAATAGCTTGCACGATACCCATATCCATCTCCTTTGTCAACCTTCTATGCATGGAGGGTATCCTCAAGGTTTGAGAACAGTTCTCATATTCTCCCAATTAGATGGTAAGGTATTCATTGCATGCTTACTTCTAGGAGAAACAATTGTTTGAACTTCCTCCTGGATGCTTGGGCGTCTAAAGTTGTTTTCTGTGCCCCTGGTAAAATCCACTTCAGAGAATGGAGATGAAATAATAGAGGACATATTCTCATTAACTTTCTCATGAACTGCTGCCCACATCTCATTTGCCATGTCCTCTCGTTAGCATCAGTAACTTCATCATTGCATGGGAAGACAAGACTAGGTGGTGGCAGAATGCCTTCTTTCAATGGGGTGTCAATTGCTGCAGACTTCTCGCTATGAGCTTGTGAGATCAGCTCACTTTTCATTTCCCAACTTGATGACACTTTTGGTATGGTCTCTAATGTTGGCTTAAGAGAGGTTGGGCCACGAGGGATGGAGGTGGGCCCTCAAGTATTGATTGAGCTTCCCTAATGAGTTGCTGATGTACAGCTAGATTGATCTTCTCCTCCACGAGGGTTTGGGTATTCTTGAAGCTTCTTGGGTAGCTCAGATAAAGCTGCAATGCGACTTCTATGAGCATCAATGATGGCATCTAGAGTCTCGTTCACCTTATCCACAAAAACAGAACCCCCAGAACTATCCTCGGTTGTACTAGCCTCATCTTGTTTAGCACTAGGCACAGGTTGAGGTTGATGCTCCTCATGCACTTCTTGGGATGTAAAAGCTTGATCCTTCATGTTTTGTTTAGAGACTTCTTGAGAACTAGTGGATGCACTCTTAGTTTGCTTGTTGCGGTTCTTTTTCCTCCTAGTGGTCCTTTTTCTATTGGAATGTAGGGTCTTGTCCACTAGATTTGCCTTTGCATCCCTAGTTCGAGGTGTCTCATCAGTCTGCATTTCGGCATTTCGTGTCTGTGATCTAGTCATGACTCTAAGTGGCATGACATCCTCATTCTCTGATGAAGGTGGCGATGGAACTGCCTCTACAAAGTTGAGTGAGACCTTTGGTTGAGAGGTGCCTTCCTCATGTGGTTTTAGCAAACAATCCTTTGGAAAGTGTTCTACACAACACCCTAGACAATATCTTTCAATTGGTGGAAACTGTGGTACAGTTGTATTGGATCGAGCTGCTTACCTTGGGCGATGTGGACAATCATGAGCCCAATGGGGTTCTCCGCACTCATAACAGGGGCCCATTAGTTTGGCTTCTACTTTCCTTTGCTGCCATTGACCTGAGGGGCCTGGAGTCCTAGGTTGGTAGCCGCCTAGCAACATCAAAGAATTTTGTTCCCCCGGGTGCTTGGCTCGGATATGTGAGACTTTCAAAGAGATTTTCCTTGGATGAATATGATGCATATTCCTCCTCCACATAGCTTGGGTTTACCAAGTCTCTACACATATTTGAATTGTCGTAGTCAACAAACCTCACAGGAGCAGTCCCAGGAGCATGAAGTTGAGCTCCAAGTACAGGTCGTGCTTGCTCTTGTGCCATCGGTGGCTTACGTTCAAAATTAGTGTACTGTTGATGCATTTGTGGAGCCACTACACCCCTTTGCTGCTCATGTTCTTGTCTCATTCTTGCAATGCGAGTACATTCCTGTGTGGTGTGGGTATAATTCCAAGCACAGGCCTGGAACCACTTCTTTGTGGGTTGGTTTGTGACTAGAGGAGAAAAGGTATTACATTCTTCGATTTTATGGTTACCGCCGCATGCTCCACAAAGATGAGGACTTGTAGGTAGTATACTCCTCATTTGCTCTGCTGCTGTTATTATGGCTACATGGGTGGGCGATAGGTTTGTCCCAATCTCCTTAGTACTAGATTAGCTATGTGGTCTGGATTTACTAGTGCACTAGACCCTGAACTTTGGTCATCACCCCACTGATCTCTAGGTTGCACCTTAGGACCAGTACCATCTTGGAATTTGAAGTTATCTGTGAAATCCATAGCATCATGGCAACACTCATTGAAATTTGTATGCTTCTTTGCATAGAGATGTGTGTGCAGTGTTGAATTTTTGAGTTCTTTTAAGAAGAGAGAAATTAATCGACTCTGGGTGGGCTTCTCATCTTCTGGAAAACGATTAATGTACTGCTTCATCCTATTTACACAGTCTCTAACACTCTCAGTCTCGCCTTGCTTGAAAGAGTAGATGTTTGCTACTGTGTCATGTTGAATCTCCATCAAGGAAAAAGCAGTGATGAATCTCTCTTCCAAAACTCGTAAAGAAGATTTGTCTGAAGCCTCTAGTGCCTGAAACCAAGCAAGGGCCTTCCCTCAAGAGTGAGCCCAAACCCTTCAATTTGCGTATGCTTGTTGTCAGTCACTTGCTCAGCTCGAACTGCTTGCCTAAATGCTGCTACATGGTCATATGGATCTCCCGACCCTTCGTACTTCTTTACCAGTTTCTGAAGAGTTGATGGCCTTACTCGTCTTGAATACTCATCATCAGGCCTACGGCCTCTCACTCTCAGTGGTTCCTCTCTTTGTTGGTAAGGTGGTCTATATGCATCCCAAATTGGTGTGGGTCCCCTATTACCTGCCTCACCAACCCTCTCCAAAGATCCTGTTACCCGCATTTCAGGAGGTGCATTTATGGGAGGCCGAATTGGCTCCCCTACCCTCCGATTGTCATAGTGAGAGAAACGTTGTTGTGGTGTGATCTGTGGTCGCACTTTTGGTGTAGGATAATATCTTGGTGCTAGAGTTGGGCTACTTACAGTGGTCCATTTTGATGTTGATGGTCCCTCTCTAGTGAACTCTCGTAGGGGAGAAGCAACAGTTTCTCCAAGAAAGGCTGTCTCTCCTGGTTTAGCTGTATTAGTAGAGAACACTTCCATGAATAATGGTTGTCCTCTCCACGTTGTCGTGCTGTGGCACGTCTATGTAGTGAAAGCATGTTCATGGAACAACTTATGTGGAATCTAGGCCCTGAGCAGCAAGGACAGATATGGAAGGTATCCACTCGGATACACTGGCATGTGTTGGAGCAGTTAATATGTGTAGTCTCCAAGGTCTACCAGCAAAAGACCAAGCACTCCCTATGAATATGAGCTCAATTGTGGGCGTGGTGTGATGACCCGAAGCACAAGGAGAAGGAGAGGCTATTGTAAGTGGTGGCCATTATTTTGAAGTAATAAATAAATAAAAAAATATGATGCACATGGCCAATTGGTAGGAGGCCACATGGAAGGCCTTATGGGGGCTGCCAACTCGCCATCTAGAAGCGGAGATGCAGCGGGAAGGCGCCGGAGAGTGAGAGAGGAGGGGACTCTCTGGTGCAGCTACAAGACGAAGCAAAGGGGGGGTTCTTGGGCATGTGTAGCCACAAGCGGGGGGACTCTCGGGGGTGCAACTACAAAGGGAAGCCAAGGGGGGATTCTGCAGACGGGGGGGAGCGCAAGACAGTAGGGGACCCCGTGTGTTTTTGGTGTGGCTAGCTGTGCAGCCACAGGCGCTGGAGAGAAGCGTGGGCCAAGAAGGTTCGCCGTGTGGAGAGCTGGGGGGGTTTCGGAGGCGTGTGCAGCCATAGGCGCAGGAGAGAGAAGCCAGTGGGATTGCGTCGAAGGCAATATGTACAGAGGGCTGCCTTGAAGTGATGATAAAGGACCAGTGGGTGTAGCTGGAGACAAGAGAGTGTGGACTGCGTAGGGGAGCCTGAGGGCTGGAAAGCAAAGAACCGAGGTGGAGCTAGCGTAGGCACATCGCAGGTTGGGGGGGCGGCTCTGCAGGGAGGAGAGTCGTCAGCAAAACAGGAAGAGAAGTGGCCTTGTTTGGGTCACGGTGGCTGCAGTGGCTGGGTACGTCAACTGATAAGGGCTGCGGGTTGGCGTTGGCGAGCAAGGCGGGTCATAGTGGAAGAGAAAGAGCACGCTAACCATTACAGAGAAGTGGACAGTGAAGGAGAGTGAGAAGGGACGCGTTGGGTTTGCTACAGTGTTGGGCTGGGAGTTTGTTACAGTGCAGAGACGGCTTAAAAGTTTGTGTTTCTAGGAATCCATTCTGATGCGGCTAGAGAATACATAGGGTTTTTTGGGTCAACATTATGGACAACAAGTCTGCAGATGCAGTAAATGCGAAGCTGCCGCACACATAGGAGTTTTCAGTTCTTCATTATGGGCAACAAGTTCACAAGGCGCAGAGCAGTAGTAGCTGAAGGCTCTGGGAGCAGCCTATTCGAGTGTGGAGTCGGGGTGTAGATGAACGAAGGAGATCGCTTCCAGAGGTCTTAATGTCATAATGTTATATATTTTCTTTGATTTTGGAAATCATGTGATGATGTATATATACCATATGCCATCTTTTGCTTTGTGAGTTGTTGGAATCTGAAAGCAGGTCTTTTTGAGATCAAGAGTCATCTTGAAATGATGATGTTGACATTATGTGAAACATGTGATGTGTATGGTCACATGTATGTTGAAATCTTTTGAAGATTGTGTTGTTCCTACATGTGTTATGTATGAGGCACTTGGATAAAGAGTCAGGAGATCTATGCTTGGAGTTGGTCATGCTCTTGACACACAATTTATGTGCAATCATCAAGCTGAATTTGGGGATGTATTGAAGTGAATTGGCACATGTACATGTCAACAAAAATGGTGATGTCTTATGCTCCTTGAAGAGTTATATGTTTTTGTTTCCTTGCTGGGATTTTAGAAGCTACTCTCACAACTAGAAGTCTTGCACTTTCCCAGCGACACCGCACACGTCACGACAGCTTTGGTGAACCCGACGTGAAACCGCTGGGGTGAGAGTACGTAGAGATGGCTATCATAATGGAGCATTTATATGCAGAGATGAAAGAGCTTGAAGAGCGGTTCAGGAAGATTGAAGAAGAAAAGCGAATTCAGGAAGCGGTGGAAATTGCGGTGCAATTGGTATATGACAGGGTCAATATATTTGATGGTTTCGATCCAGAAAGCTATCTAAGGTGTTACGAGATAGAGATGAAGAATCAAGGGGTTCCAGAAAACATGATGATTGCATCTTTTGCATACCTTATAAGTCCTGATTTAAAAGATGAAGTGCTAGAACTAGCAGAGTATCACTCCAAACGATGGAGTGAATTTGCAGATGCACTTATTTATGCGAGTTCCATGAACCTAAAGCAGCAGCAACTTACTTGGGAAAAGAAAAAGCAAAAGGGTGATGAAATGAGGTATAATGTGAGCTGTGATAGTGTTTCAGCAACAATCCGGGCCAATTTAGAAGCAGTCGTGGAATTATGTCATATGGAGGATAATCAATTGCTATTCAAGACTGATGCAGAGATCATTGAGGCTGTCTATGCTAAATTGGAACTGTTAGTAGCCGTTAGTGAACAGCAAGACATTCACAGTGCTAAAAGGGATGCTTTGCTGCAACCTAGAAAGGATACAGTGGGTGAACTCTCATGTAAGATTTCTAAACTCGAGGATTCTCATGACAAAAGCACCCATTCAAAAGGTATTCCTCAGGTGACATATCGTATGTGCGAAGAGCTACAAGAACCAATGTTTTTTGCTGAAAGCATGATTGCAGAGTTTGAAGATCGAGGACAAGAAGAATATGCTATCATTACTGCTGGTTATGATGCTTATAAGCAGGATGATGTGAGTGGCTTTTGTGATGAAGGTCTGGATCAAGATTTTGAACTTGAAGCCGAGGGGCCAACTACTTTGCTAATTGAAGAGCAGGGTTTAATAGAGGGTATACATGAATATGCATGTGAGGAAAATAAAATATTACAAGATGGGCCACAAGTATGTGTGATTGATTTAGAGGGGGTGAGTGATATGGGTGATTCCAACAGTGATGTTGCTTCTGAAGCTGGTTGCCAAGGTTCTTTGGATTTGGGTTATCCTGGAATGCTAACTGGGTGTTCCAACAATAAACAGGGTGATGCTATGTCATCAGTGTCAGGGTTACCTTGCAACCACATTTGTGAGCAACAATCTCGAGCTTGGAAGCCTGTTTATGACGATGATTTTTGGAGAGGGAAATTGAATCTGTCTTTTTGGATCATACAGGATTCAATGACATACAGATTCAAGGGTACTCGGGTGAGGGACCCATAATTCTAAGCCCATCTACAGATAGGTATCAAGAAATACTGGGAGATAACATGCAGGATATGCAAAGTGTGGTCACAGAGCCTCATGAGGCTGCATATGAGCAACCAAATGGATATAGCTATGGGGGTATGAATGTTCATGATAATCAACATGTGGGATTGCAAGATGATAATGGCTTCAATGCGATTGATCCTGAATTGAATGCTATCCTAGATGATGCATTGGATGATTTCATGATATATAATAGATCCCCATCAGCTTTGGGCTCTTCTATGCTTGATGTTAGTCAACTGTCGGTTGCAAGTCAGGATGTGCAGGTGTTATGTAAGCCAAATGATTGTGATGAGATTGATCCCAGAGCTGGAGGCTATTCTCGATGATGCCTTGTTGGACTTTGTATGTGTTGATGGTGTGGATGCTTTGCATACTTTGCAACGGCCTAAAGAAGAGGTATATAATAGCATAGAGGAAGCCAATGAAGACCATGCTTTTCCGTCTTTGGATGAGAAGAATGAATGTTTGTCAGTGGGTGAGCTGGATCTGGGCAAGGTAGATTTGGATGGAATGTTACCAAGTGTGTGTTCCATGCTGTTAATGCAGTTGTTACTTGGTGTGGCCATACAATATGTGGTGCAAAGGCTTCAAACATGGCCTGAGGAAAATTTTGAAGGAAATTATTTGAAAGAGCATCCCACTTTGAATGATGAGGGTAATTATGCATATGCAGGGAATCTAAGTGAGGATAGGGCTTCATATGAGCAAAGGATATGGCACATATGCCAAAAGCGATTGGTATTTGATCCTGGTGGGAAAGCACAACCATTCAGATGTGATTGCTAAGATATAAATATCTTGCAGGAGGCTAGGGGGGGAGGTTAACACTAGTTCTGTAATTGGACACTAAAGTGTCCTGAGGACACTAAAGTGTCCTGAAAGTTAGCATTTTTCTTGATTTTTTGTGGGCAATCTATTAAGAGTTTTAAAATGCTTAACATCCACAGATGTTCCTCAAGACCCAAAAAAAATTTGAGATTTTTTAAATTGCACTTCTCTTAGCTTTTGCAAGGCAATATTTTAATTTTCTTAGACACATGCTGATAAAACGCATGATTTTTGCTGTTTTCAAAATAGTAGTAATTTGTACATAACTTTTAGATGGGACATAGTTTGATCATGAAACTTGGCTTGACGGAAAGCCCATGATGTAAACTAAATCTTGGAATCATCAAACGATAATTATTGGATAAATTTTTGACTCGCTAATATTGAAATGTTGTTTTTTATACAGGTGGAGCATGAATTTTTCTCCTTCCATATGCAAGCTAATAATGTAAAACTTGAGGTGCACCCATGTTATATAGGGTAAATACTACTTTGTTTTGAATTTTCCAAAACTTTAGAGCCACTTTTTGGGCCTCTTCTCATACATGGCCTTTTGCGCAACCTGTTTTTAATACGTAAAATGTCTAATTATGAGCCTAATTTTGATTTTCATCAAAGGGGAAAGCTGTGTAAGTGCATTATTTGTTGTAACTATAGGTGTAGACTACTTGTGCAAGCATAGTTATGATTAGTTTTTGAAAAAAGATGATCAAATTTTGTATTTTTATTTTTTACAGTTTTTTTAGAACTAGGCGATAAGAACCTACTTAAGTGGAGGCTAAGTTAGTGTCATACACATCAAATTATGGCTTATTTATCTCATCTCAAGCATGAAAACCAATAATCAAACATTCTCATTGATAGGGCTACAATATTTTTTAGTGGCGTGATTGAGTTTTGATAATACGCGTTACTTTTGCTGATTTTATACAACTTTTTTGAAAAAAATTCTAGGAAAGGAAAATGATTTTTTTGGTGAACTTCTACCTCCTTGGACTGATGTATGCTATCAAAATATCTTGGGAAAAATGCTATTGATATCATTGGATTTTTTTTTGAGAGAATGATGCTTGCATATTTGGAAAAATCCTGAAAAATCCTGAAAAATGTTCATTTTCAAGACATATGCTACTTTGTTGCTTATGTACTTCCAAATAAAAAGGCATTTTATATGTTTAGCATTTTTTACATAAGCATAGGGTTATGTTCTACATGCCCAATGAAGCATTTTGGTTTTTAAAGCCTACATTAGGAGTTTGATTTTTTTTCGCAACCCCCAAAAAAGGACACTCAAGTGTCCTGTTTTGGTACCAAACTAGTGTTAAGATGTCATGCTATGTTTCAACAAAGGATAACCCCTTGTGAGTGGCACTATGTATATTCTTCTACTATTTCATGTTTACTAGGGTGATACCAACTGGGTCAGGTTTGACAGGGTTTAAGATGCCTAGTTGGATGCTTGTACATATACCAATGTTGGTGTGCAAATAATGCATGGACACTGAATTCCAGGACCTGTGTGGCACATACCAGAGGATGTGCAGACTTAGAGGGGGTGGATGTCATGCTGTGGCACATCTATGTAGTGAAAGCATGTTCATGGAACAACTTATGTGGAATCTGGGCCCTGAGCAGCAAGGACAGATATGGAAGGTATCCACTCAGATACAGTGGCATGTGTTGGAGCAGTTAATATGTGTAGTCTCCAAGGTCTACCAGCAAAAGACCAAGCACTCCCTATGAATATGAGCTCAATTGTGGGCGTGGTGTGATGACCTGAAGCACAAGGAGAAGGAGAGGCTATTGTAAGTGGTGGCCATTATTTTGAAGTAATAAATAAATAAAAAAATATGATGCACATGGCCAATTGGTAGGAGGCCACATGGAAGGCCTTATGGGCTGCCAACTCGCCATCTAGAAGCGGAGGTGCAGCGGGAAGGCGCCAGAGAGTGAGAGAGGAGGGGACTCTCTAGTGCAGCTACAAGACAAAGCAAAGGGGGGGTTCTTGGGCATGTGCAGCCACAGGCGGGGGGGACTCTCGGGTGCAACTACAAAGGGAAGCCAAGGGGGGATTCTGCAGACGGGGGGAGCTAGAGATTAATGACACACAAGAGGATTCGAGAGAGATTACAAGCTTACAACAACAAAGATTAGAAAGAGATTAGAAGGTTGCAAGAAAGATTAGAGAGGGATTAAGGAGGTCTAGGACCAATGGTTTATAGGTGTAATTAGTTTAAGAGCACAGAAAGGGGCTAGGAAGCTTGGAGAATCCTTTCTTCACTATAGAATAATATGGAACCACTTTTTTGGAGATAAAATCACATTTTTGGAGGGAAACAAAAAATTTCAATTTTTAGGGTTACTTTTTGGCCGAGCAGATCTGGTGGGGCCCAAGGGAGGTGAAGTGACACTCAGTGGAGCTACTAGATAAAAAAGGTGATGTGATTGGGGTTACTAGAGGGACAAGCCTAAAGTATATCAATAAATACCCCTACTTTAGGTCCTAAATCTAGTGGATAGAATGTGCACTCCCCCCCCTCCCATTGTTCCAAACTTGATTAAAATGTCATTAAAATTAATCCTAAAGGGCTCTTTTATAGTTCATATTTCCCCTAATGAGTGTCTTGAGACTAAGCTTGATCATGTATCAGCGTTATATCTTGAGGCTCTCTCTCTCAAGTTTCATAAGACTCAAACTTGAGTTTGGCCCTATATTAGCTATATATATGTGTAGGGCTAAAACACTTGTTTAAGCCTCGATGGTTGAGAGAATAGACAAGTGTTCTGAGGCTTAAACTTGAGTTTGGGCCTCTCCTAAAAAGTTTGAGCCCATGATGAAATGGTTAAGAGAATGGACAAGTTTGAGCCTTTTTTAGTGTATTTGTGTGTGTAGAGCTTAAACTCAAGTTTGGGCCTCAATGGCCGAAAGTGGACAAGTTTCACGAGGCTCAAACTTGAGTTTGAGCCTGTATTAGTGTATTTGTTTATGAGCTTCAAACTTAAGTTTGTGGTTGTATTAGTATATTTTCATGTTTTAGCATCATTTGGGCCGCCAAATGTGCCATCCAAATGCCATCTTCAAGCTATCTACTCTTCAACAGCTTCTCAACTGGTCCGTTTGTTCACAATTGCCACCTTTGCTACCATTCCAAAGCCTGGCACACAACCCTAAACCACCTAGGGTCCCAAAATGACCCTTCAATATATGGCCACTTGTGGTTGTTGCCGTCTCTATGGTCACCTAGAGAAACAAAGTGTGTGGTCGTTTTGGACACTCTCCCTCACCATGCACCAATCGCCTTAAAATCTTCGACACGACCACCACCAACCACAACCACCGGGGCCTCCACCTCATTTTTGCCACAATATCGCCATCCCCAGCTCACCATGTTTGTATTGTGTGACTCATTGCCCGACTCTCTACTCGTCGCCTACTCCTCCTCCATCCAGTAGCACAATAGCAAAGCAGCAAATCCTAACAAAGTGCGCACTAGCAAGCGAGTACACATCCTGAGGGCGACGTCAACAAGCACATCATCAAGGGCAGTAGAGAGTAACTTTACTCCTCCATCCAGTCGTCACAATAGCAAAGTAGCAAAATCTTGGCGAAGTGCAACAAGAGAGCACACATCCAGAGGCCTTTGTCAACAAGTGCATCATCAAGAGCACTAGAGAGCAAATCTATGGCATGATCATTCGTTGTCATACCTATGCCAATGATAGTGAGGAAGGAGATCATGAGGAGTAAGCACTCTCTATGATGTTTTCAAAGGAAATTTTACATACTTAATTAGGACCTCAATGGAAGGCTTCTTCGGCCCTTTTATTTGGCAGTTTAAGGAGTCAAACCTTTTCTCTTAAGAAGAAACGTTTTCTAATTAGAAGCTTCAAAACGGCTACTTTATTCGAATTTGAATTTTGGAGGGAAAATGGAATTTAAAATCTAGCGGACAAAACCATCATGTAACATATCTATGGAAAGCTCTTGATGCGTAGATCACAGATCTATAATCTCCACTGAAATCGGAGCTTGTATGTAGAAGTTATGGAGGTCCGAAAATTGTAAAATTGCCTCCCCCCTTTTTGGGAAAAAAAGTGCACCCTTTGACCACTCTTACACCTCTCTTACAAACCCAACATTTTAGTCCACATGGCAACCCCCCATTTGGCTATTCCTTAATCACCTTGATTAGGCTTGGGCAAATTAAAGGGCCCAAGAAGACCCCATTCACTTCCTAATTGATATACTTCTATATGGTTAGCAAAGGTGATGAAACAAGACTTCATGCATATATATTCTCCTTTGTTTTGTTTGTAGCTTAGTGTGAAGTACTTTGTGTTTGTAGCTTAGTGTGAAATACTTTAGTTTCTACCCAAGTTTGGCCCACTATGTGTGATACTATAAGGCTAGTTTTGGATGTTTATGGTTATTTGGGTTCCAAATTGCCTTAGTTATTATTTTTAAGTTTGAGCCTCAAGTTCTTTGAATATTTATTTTTCTCACAAAAAATTTTCGAGGAGATATAAAATCCATAGGTTTCCCCTCTCTCTCTCACACACACAGACACATACACACAGACAACACAACACAATCAAAAGTCAAATAGGTATAGAAAACAAGGTTTCTCTCTCTCTCTCTCACACACACAGACACATACACACAGACAACACAACACAATCAAAAGTCAAATAGGTATAGAAAACAAGGTTTATATTCTCCAATTTTGGATAGTAAAAAAATAATTTAAAAACATAAATTTAACTATTTCTAATAATTGAAGTTAATTATTATTTTTAAAAATAAATATCATTACTTTCAAAAAAAACTAATTTAAATCTTTATCTCTACTTTATTGCAATACACTAGCTCTTTCTCTCCCTCACATATAGAATCAAGTTCCATGCAAGTCACTAAAGGAATCACTCTCCTCCCCATTTTAAAACATAAGAAGCAACATCTTTTAACATCTCTCACTCATAACTTTGTGCAGAAGACACTATAAAATTTCCATGTATTGATCAAAAGGAATAGTGCCAAAATCGTGAATTTTTTTCAAAATTCCTGAATTGGAGTTATAATGGTTTGCAGGAGAGGGGATAAAAAGCAGTTTAATATGGATAACCAGAAGCCTGTTCATGATAAAAGGGAAAGTGAAGCAGATTTGAGTATTGATGATACGACTAGTAGCACCACTACTAGTGAGGGAACAGAAGACACTTCATCCAGTGAGGAGGATGCAGACATGGATGCCCTGGTTATTGATGAGGCAGTGCTTGGTGATGAGGTTGCCCAACAAGAAGAGGCCATACAGGAAGAATGCGAGGAGGTACAAGTGAATCAGGAGCAAAGGCATGCATGTGATGTGAAAGAGTCTGCTTTAAAGTCTTTGGATGATGAACCTTTGTGGGATGAGTGGGATATAGAAAGTCTGCAGGATGATGAACCCGAGTTGGAATTGGATGATCAGATGTGCATTAATGTTAAGAAAGCCACGAGCAGAATTGATGCTATGAAGGAGGAGCAACACCAATAGTAGACTATGAATGATGTTGATGCTATGGATGAGATTATGGATGCTGTGATAGATGAATTTCTTATTGGCCTTGATAAAGGTGAGCATACAGAAACTGAGGCGAATGCTTTGGCAATGGTGCCTTTTGAAGGGGAGTTTGTTTTACCTGTAGTGGTTGGCTTTGATGGTGATGTTTCTTATGTTGATGGGCAAGAAAATGTTTCTTATGTTGATGGGCAAGAAAATGTTATAGCACAGTAGGTCTTTCTTGATGAAGCTTTTATCAGTGAATTACCCTCAGCAGGAATTGCTTCACTGGTTCTCCAATATTAGTGTTGACCATATCAGTGATTATGGAATTGAGATGAGGCAGGATGCTATGTATGTCAAGAGCTTTGTTTCCAGAAGTTCTTATGTTATGTTGTGGGATGTGGGATGGCAAATTACGTCTTCTTGGGAAGATGACAGTATTTCTTTGAACACATGGAATAGAGATGTTTGGTTACCTCGTATGATGCTCAAAGTATTGACGGAGGGAAACGTGGTCGTATGCTTTTTGCTGCTGATCATAAATGATTCAGCAGGCTAGGGGGTGGGCTAAAAGCTCGCACTTCATGTACAGTGTAAATTGTTGGTGATTTCTCTATTTTTTTTAGCTAGCAAAGGTTGCTTTGAAAGGATCACCAGAAGCTCTATTTGTGGACATTGCCCTGTATGGCTCCAGGAGCTTATTTATGGTCTCGATTTCCCCCGGGATGCATGTGGTATAAGTGAAATCTTGGGCAGGATATTTGGGAAAGCAGGAGGATGGCGTACCCGGAACAAAGGTCTTGCAAGAGACATTACCCGAGTTGGAATTGGATGATAAGATGTGCATTAATGTTAAGAGATTGTTTCCGCAAGGCCAACAAACATCTATGCAAGATGTTGAATGCCATTATTGTGGGAAATATGGTCATATGGCGAGAGATTGTTTCCGCAAACAGAATGATTTGAGAGGGGGTAGAGCACAACGTGGTGGTCATTATGGTGAAAATTATGCACAACATGGTGGTGGAAATTATGCATCAAGCAGTAATGATGGCACTGCAAATCATTTGTTTGCCATGAAACATGTTGTGGGTTCAATGATGACAAATGCTGAGAATGATGACACATGGTATATGGACTCTGGAGCATCAAACCATATGACATGTCATGGTGAATGGTTTGAGCATATGAAGCCTATGGATGTAAAAGGCTATGTGGAAACAGGTGATGATACCCAGCATGTCATTACACATGTTGGAAGTGTACCATTGGTTATGCACAATGGTCAAACAAAGTCTATGTCAGATGTGTTGTATGTGCCTTCTATCACAAAGAGCTTGGCCTCAGTTGGTCAAATGGTGGAACAGGGATTATAGGTTCGTTTCAACGAGCATGGTTGCTTCGTTGAGGACTTCAAACATGGATGTAGAGTCATTGCTAAAGGAAAGAAAGAAGGCAGATTGTTTAAGCTGGATGCTGGAATTCCTGAGTTAAAATCAGCCATGTTCTCTAAAAGCAAAAATGTGGTACGGGACATTGATATGTGGCATAAGAGGATTGGACATGTCAATATACAGAGATTAAAGAACATGCAAATAAGAGGCATTGTCAGTGGATTGCCTAGATTCAAGTATGATGGGAATATGCATGTTTGTGAAGCCTGTCAATTTGGAAAGCAGGCAAGGTTGAGGTTTCCTAGAGAAGGAAATATGAGTAGCAGGCCACTTGAGATCGTACATAGTGATGTATGGGGTCCTGCACAAAACCCATCTATCAAAGGCAGTTTATACTATGTGACATTCATAGATGATTTCAGCAGGATGACATGGATATACTTTCTTAGAGAGGAGAGTGAAGTGTTGAAAAAGTTCATGGATTTCAAAGCTTTTACAAAAAAGCAATATGGCTGTTGGATTAAATGTTTGAGGACAGATGGAGGTGGTGAATACACCTCAAAGGCTTTTGAGCATTTCTTGAGGAAGCATGGAATAAGAAGACAATTGACTTGCAGGTATACACCTTAGCAGAATGGTGTGGCTGAGAGAAAGAATAGAGTCATATGTGAAGTGGCTAGGGCGATGCTCAATGAAAAGAGCATGCCAGATTACTATTGGGCAGAAGCATGTGCTACTGCAGTGTATATACTGAACAAAACACCTATAGCAGCCATTCATGGAAGCATGCCAGTAGAGATGCGGCTTACAGGTTACAGGCCAGACATTGGACACCTCAAAGTTTTTGGATGCATAGCTTATGTACATGTGCCTGATGAAAGAAGAAGGAAGTTGGATCCTAAGGCAGAGAAATGTGTATTTGTTGGATATGCACAGGATCGAAAGGCATACAAATGTTATAATCCACAAACTAGACAAGTGGTCATCTCACGAGATCTGGTGTTTGATGAGCTTGCTAGTTGGTACAAAGCAAAAGATGAGGGTGTCATTGAGTCACTTGAGGCAGATGTGCCTCTGAACTTGCCACAAGCAAGTTCTAGTTCTACTACTATGTCTGGGCCAGCAGAGCAGAAGCTGAGAGTAGCAGTGTACGTCCATGGTCAGGATGTTTGAGGCATGAAAGTGTGAGCACTGGGAGTAGTGCTATGGATAAAGGCAAAAAGAAAGTCGAAGGAATTGGAATTACAGGTTATGAGTCATATGCTATGTGCTGGCATGTTAGGTAGGAACATGTGTGAGACATAAATGACCGCGTGTCCAGCTGGTCATAGTGTGTGGACATTAGCTAGGGTTAGTAAAATGTGGACACAACTCATAGTGTGTTGTGTGTATTATGGATTAGGGCATTATGCATTGTGTGAGAGTTGAGATGGCTTCCCTCTATGGTTAGGGTTTGCAATATACATTAGGGTTTGCTCCTGTGTGTGTGTCTCCTCCCCCTCTACCGTTCTTTCAACACATATGTGTATCCATATAGCTCCAATGGTACACCTACTGCATAAAACAATGCATAATCAATAGTGGTCCTCAAATACTGAAGTGTGCGTCGCACACTATCAAGATGTGGTTTGCACATGGAACTTGCATAAACTGGCTCTCTTCATATACATAGTGAGATCCTCCCAACACATAACTTGCACCCACACTAAGTTTACCATTTTGATCTAATGGCACCAAGATTGGCCTACAATCAGCCATCCCATACTTGGACAACATGTCAAATACATCCTATCTCTGTGATAGCCAAATACCATCAGGTGTGTGAATGACCTCAATTCCCAAAAAGTAGCGCAGATCTCCAAAATCCTTCATCTCAAACTTCCTTTTGAGAATACTTTTCACATGCTCAATCTCATCCAAGTTGTCACCCCCAACAATAAGATCATCTACATATATGGTGATAATCACAATACCCTTATCACTCTTACACGCACATACAAAGAGTGATATGCATCTGCCATATAAAAACCAATAGTGACAAGATACTCAGCAATCTTGTCATGTCATGCTCATGGAGCTTGATTCAGCCCCATCCAAAGCCTTACGAAGCTTACATACACACTGTAGGTGATCTGTATCCTCAAAACTAGGTGGCTAATCCATATACATCTCTTCTTGAAGTCACCATGCAAGAACACATTTTTTATATCCATCTGATGTAAAAACCAGCCTTTAGCTATAGTCACTGCAATCATAGCTCTCACAATTGCCATCTTTGTAACTGGGGCAAATGTCTCCTCATAATCAATCCCATGTGTCTGCACATATTGTTTGGCTACCAATCTAGCATTGTACCTTCTTATGCTACCATCACTGTTATGTTTCACCTTATACACCCACTTACAGCTAATAGATTTCTTGCCTTCAGGTAATGGCACCAAATCCCAAGTCTCATTTCCATACAATGCATCCATCTCCTCATCCATAGCTTTCTCCCAAAACACATTTCAATAGCCTTATTAAAACATGTGGGTTACAACCTACACAATTTTTGCCATATAAGCATAGTGATGTGCCACATAACCATCATAAGTCAACCTCTGCAACACAAGGTTTTTAACTCTTCGTCTCGCGATATTTATAGCTTTGCATTCATGGCTTCCATAGCCTTCTTCACACCAGGTGCCCTCAATACTGGAATCCCAAGCTCCTTATCAAGGTTCATCTCCAACCCACTAGAATCTCCTCCAACAAGAGAATGCCTTGTAGAAATATCAGGCATACCAAGGGTCTCAACCACTTTCTCTTTGCCTTTATGTGATGTACCAATGACATTTTCAGGACTGGTATTATGATGCAACCTGCCACTCCATGGTCTATCAATAGAACCGCTGTGGATGAGGACTCTCCTGGTCCACTCAATGATTGTGATTGTTGACTTGCATTCTGTGCAACCACATTTCCACTTACATTAGCCCTAACATCTTTTTTCAGTAGCATACCATCTACTCGTCTCATCAAATACAATATCCTTGCTTACCCTCAATGCACATGTAGCAGGATTATAACATCTATATCCCTTTTTCTCAAGGGAATACCCAATAAACACACACTTTAATGCTTTTGGATCCATCTTAGTATGCAACTCATCTTTGGCACATGCACACATGCAATACATCCAAAAACTTTCAAGAGACGAATTAGGTTTCCTGCCAGTAAACTTCTCCTCTGATGTATGGCATTACATCATGTATGGCTGCAATAATGGGAGTCTTGTTCATGATCTAAACTGCTATAGACATAGCCTCAGCCCAATAGCTATGCGGCATATTCTTCTCTGCCATCAATACTCATCCTATCTCTACAATATGCTTTTTTTTTGGCTCAACAACTCCATTTTGCCGTGGAGTGTATCTACATGTAAATTGTCTTTGAATGCCATTCTTTCATAAGAATTCAGAGAACTCATTGGAGAAGTATTCTCCCCCCCTCCATCTGACCTTAGGCACTTCACATTCTTTCCTCTCTATTTTTTAGCCAATCACTCTGAAATTCTAAAAATCAGTGAACATTTCACTCTTCTCCTTCATGAAATATACCCACACTTTCCTTGTGTGGTCATCAATGAATGTTACGTAGTACCTGAAGCCACCCATAGACATAGCCTTCACAGGACCCCATACATCTGAATGCACAACATCTAGTACATTCTTACTCACATTTTTGTCATGTGGAAATATATGATTTGTTTTCTTTCCAAATTGGCATGCTTCACATACTTTTTTTGCATACCTTCAACTTTAAACTTAGGTAGCCTTGTCATAATTTCTTTAGTCTTCATAGACTTCATCCTTTACACATTTACATGCCCGATTCTCTTATGCCAAATGTCTATATCTGCAACAACTCTTGAACCATTTGCAAACATTGCAGAACTCACTCTAGGCATATTTACATTCAATGTAAACATTATGCCCACTCTATTGCCTTTTGCAACCAACCTGTACTTATCTTTAAAATCTTCTACATAACAGCCATCAGGGTTAAACCGGACCTACAAACCCTACTCAATCATCTGAACAACAGAAACGAGATTAATTGTAATGTTTAGAACATGAAGTACATCTACAAGATACTTCACGTTACCATCCTGCATAGACAATGGCACATCTCCAACATGGAAAATCGGATAAGCAATGTCATCCCCTGTTTCAACAAAGCTGGTCTTTCAAGACTCTTCATTTCCTTGAACCACTCACCATGACTTGTCATGTGATATAAAGCACCTGAATCAACATACCATACGTCATCCTTACATACTACTTGTTGGCTATATATATATGGGAGTGATGTAGCTCCTTCGCAGCCTTCATACTATTGTATATATGGGAGTGATGTAGCTCCTTTGAATAATACTTTGTAACTATAAAATAATTTAATATAGCGATAGGTGTATATAGAGCTGTGGGTTTTTCCCTTGAGCCCCCAAGGGTTTTTTCATCCACAGTTAGAGACCCTTCTTTGAGCGGGGGTGTTGGCTATATATAGAATGTCTCTATATATATAGCCCTAGGATCTCCTCTATATATACTCATCTATTGTGTGTATTCCACACACTTTTGGGGATCTTCATCGTGTGCATCTCTCGTCTCCTTCGTCACTTCCAACAACACACACTTCTGGGGATCTTCATCGTGTGCATCTCTCGTCTCCTTCGTCACTTCCAACACTACTATATCATTATGAGACACAACATTAACTACATGTTGTATAACAAACAACCTCTCATTATCCTCATTCATTGTGCTAGAGGATGCATAGTTGTTTTGCTACACTTTTCCATTTTGCATGTCACTCTGCTTCTTACAACAATCTACCTGCATATGTCTAGGCTTACCATAGTAAAAACAACCTCATGTATCATTATGCTGCCTTTACCAATTACCACTCTTTGACTCCCCTTGCCTCTAAAAACTGGCCTCTTCCACTTGTGTGTTGTTGTTGTGAATCCTGGGACTATTGTTGCTTCTGCTGGACCATAATTCTGATTACCTGCTTGGCCACCACCTTGGCCACATCCACAACCTCTACCTGCACTTGTATAGAAGGCCTGCTGCTCAACTATTTTTGTTTAGTGAAGACTAGTGATCTTCACCCAAGTACTTCTCCTCAATGATTAGCATTGACACCAAATTTGTGAAGTTGGGAATGTTCTCCCAAGTCTGAATAGATGTCTTGAACGCCTTGTATTGTGGCCCGAGACCATGTAGATACACTTCCACCTTATCATCATCATCAACAAAAACACCAATTAATGCAAGGGATTCAACAATGTCCTTGATCTTTAAGGCATAATCATTCGCATACATATTCTTCTTCTCCACAGTATGAAGCTCAATTTTCAACTAAGTCTTTCGTGCCTTGGTGGTGTTAGTTTCATACAGCTTCACCAAGGTGTCCCATGCGTCCTTAGGTGACTTGGCATCCTATATATGTCCAATCATGGTGTCCTATATACTAATAGAAACCCAATACATGACTTTCCTTGCTCCTCGATTTCAGTTCATGAATTCTTTTGCAAAGCAGTCGAATTAATCTCTGGTATCTCTGGTACCTCCTCATGTTCACCTTCAATGTAGTCCTAGTAACCTTTTCCTATCAGAAAATATTTCAATCTAAACCTCCAAGCATGGAAGTTGTTCTTGCCAATCTTCTCTACAACAATCTATTTTATTCCATCATTCGATATCTTTTCTGCTAAAAAACAACACTCTTGTTTGACCTACATAAACTGGTGTATTCTCTGCACAGCGGTACTATATTACACCCAAATTGTCAAAACCAGTGACCTCAATTTGCATACATACACCTAATGGCAACTTTGAGACCTCTTTGCAGTACACATAATGTCTGCACAACCAATCGCCCTTCTTGCAGTTCCAAAAAAAGAGTTCTGCAAAGAATTGAAACTTACCCGCAGTGCTTGTGAACGCATGTGTGAACTGAAAAACGGAGGTCCAAACGTGCCTAAAACGTGTTTTTGGCCCAAAAACTTTTATCTTTCTAATATCACTACTGACAAGCTACAAGATCTTATTATACAAGTCTTGGGAAAGAAAGTACCAAAGCCCCATGAAGTTGCATCAAGTTCAAAGAAGGCAAGATCTTCTCAACAAAAAGAGGGTAAAATTTTGTATGTGGATGAAGAAAAGCCTACTAGGGCAACATTTTGCATGTGGATGAAGCAAAGCCTGCTACATCGGCGGGAGCTAAAGGTTCTCAACAGGTACCTTCAAATTTGAACATTATGAATTCCAAGAATCTAGCAAGGAATACTAAAAAGGTAAAGGATTTAGATCTGGGGGATATGGACAAGTATGAAAAATACTTTCCACTTGGTTTGTACACACAGTATGAAATTCTAGTATGAAATGTGTGCAAGCTCCCAAACATTACTTATGTCATCCATTGGAAAAGGACAAAGTCAAACTATGTGTGAAGTGGTATATTGAGCGTGCCAATAACCCAAGGTCTTGTGGATATTTGATGCCAATAAAGAAGATTGGAAAAAAGGGAGGGAATGCAATGACGAAAGAAGAGGTGGTAATTAAAAAGCTCCAAAATTACGATTATTTGATCATAGATGGGAAACATTCCAACTATGTAGCCAAGGTCGTGTTAAGGACTCAATTGCCTTGAGACATGATTTCTTTGAGGAATATTTATATGGTTTGAAAAGCTTGGATTGTCGTTTATGCACCCTAAAATTCTATGTGGCTATCTTAAGGATGGCAAATTTGGAGGCCCAAACAATGTTTAAATAACAAGCCTACATTGATATACTCAAGTGCTTAAGGACCCAATTGGATTTTTATCATAAGTCCTCTCCCAAATAATGAGATATTTTTATCTCTCCTCTCTCCTATTTCAACTAGATCCAAAAAGTGAGTAAAAGTGACCTAAAAATGGTCAAAAATTGACCAAACTGATCCAAAACATTCTAGAATCAGTTTGCTTGGTTAGAAGCTCACTTTTTCCTATAAATAGAAGCCTTCCCCTTTGTTGAAACTCAATAGTGTTTTTGCACTGTTACCTTGTCTCTCCCAAGTGCCAAAAACAATGAATTTTACTCATAATTCATTAGTTTTTGACCTTCCCTCTTCTAAAAGATTGGTGGCCACTCTTATTTTCAAACAAGAGTAGAACCCTCAAACCATCAAGGCAAAGGAAAGCTCTCAAATTATCTATGTACGTTGGAGATTCTTCTCTTTTCTATTTCTTTTATGGTTTTTTATGATTTTTGTCTTCTCCAAAATCAAATGATGTTATGCCTCATTGAAAAAAGGCATTCCCCTCTCTTCTTTAGTAACCAACCATTCTTTATCCTAGGTGATTGATTATTGGATAAAATCAAGTTTTTCATAATGTTTCTCTTAAATAAGTAGAAAATGTTTACACTAGAATGATTTAAATACTCTTGGTGAACTTCTGATTAATTTTAGTGAATTGAAAATTGAAAAATGGTCAGCCATACAAAGGAGGTTATGGCGAAATTTGAAAATTTGTGAAATAAATTTCATCTTTTATTAATCAAAAAGAGTAATCCCTATCGTTAGAGTATTCTAAAAGTGTCATTTTCATTCATACATAGAAAGATGCATATTGATTAATTTTTATAAAAGAATGATTTTCAATAGAATTAAATTCTATGAAAGATACTTATTGATAATTTTTTTATTATGAAAGTGTTACTTTCTTCATTATGGATTTTCATGCATAAAATATTGCATAAAAGTATAATTTTTAGAGTTACTTTTATCATATTGATTTTTATACATAAAAGTATGCATAAAAGAATTTTTTTTAAAATTATAAAAGTGTTACTTTTATCATTATTGATTTCTATGCATAAAAGAATAATTTTTTATTATAAAAGTGTTACTTTTATTATAAATGATTTTTATGCATAAACATATGCATAAAAATATATAAATTTTATATTAAAAGTGTGATTTTCATCATAAATGATTTGTATGCATAAAAGAAGTTCTTTTATATTAAAAGAGTGATTTTTATCATAAATGATTTGTATGCATAAATTTATGCATAAAAGAAATTCTTTTATATTAAAAGAGTGATTTTTATAATAAATGATTTGTATGCATAAGCATATGCATAAAAGATATATTTTTTTTGTGATTTTCATCTCATAAATGATTTGTATGCATAAACATATGCATAAAAGATATTATGTTTATATTAAAAGTGTGATTTTCATCATAAATGATTTGTATGCATAAAGAAAATTCTTTTATATTAAAAGAGTGATTTTCATCATAAATTATTTGTATGCATAAACATATGCATAAAGAATATATTTTTTATATTAAAAGTGTGATTTTCATCATAAATGGATTTTATGCATGTATTAGATGCATAAGAGAAATTCTTTTATTCTAAAAGTGTAATTCCTACTAAATTGGATTTATGCATGGAAAGATGCATAAAGAATTTATTTTAATCCAAAAGTGTTATTTTCATCAATTTGGATTTTTTGCATAAATAGATGCATAAAGTATTTTTATTTTTAATTTAAAAGAGTTATTCTTATTTATATCGATTTTATGCATAGAAAGATGCATAAAAGATTTATTTTTATTTCGAAAGTATTATTTTCATTGAAATTAAATTTATGTATAGTTAGATGCATAAAAGTTTTTTTATTTTAAAAGTGTTATTCTCATTAAATTAGAATTTATGCTAAGTAAAATGCAAAAAAAGGTTTATTTTTAATTCGAAAGTGTTATTTTCCTTAAAATTAAACTTATGCCTAAATAGATGCATAAAAGGATTTTTATAAAAGTATTATTCCTACTAAAATTGTCTTTATGCGAAAAGAATCTTTATATCAAAAAATTAGAATTCTCCTACATTCTATAAATAGATGTGACAAGATGTGATAGGAATCAGATAGATGTAAATGGATGTATGGATGTGAATGTGAATATGGATGTATGAATGTCGAATGTGGAAATGGATGTATGAATGTGGATGTGAAAATGGATGTATGGATGTAGATATGGATGTATGGATGAGAATGTGGATGTGGATGTGGATGTATGGATGTGGATGTATGGATGTATGTATGTGGATGTGGATGTATGAATGAGGATGTGAAAATGGATGTATGGATGTAGATGTGGACATGGATGTATGTATGTGGATGTGGATGTGGATGTGGAAATGGATGTATGGATGTGGATGTGGTTGTATGGATGTATTTATGTGGATGTGGATGTATGAATGAGGATGTGAAATTGGATGTATGGATGTAGATGTGGACGTGGATGTATGTATGTGGATGTGGATATGGAAATGGATGTATGGATGTGGATGTGGATATGGATGTATCAATGTGGATATGGATATGGATGTATCAATGTGGATGTGGATGTATGAATGAGGATGTGAAAATGGATATAGATGTGGATGTGGATGTATGGATGTAGATGTGGATATGGATGTATGTTTGTGGATGTGGATGTGGAAATGGATGTAAATCAATGTTTTATGTCAAGAATGCTGGGGAAGCATTTTGACTGTCTTAAGAATGTGGTTGTGGAGACCTACCTGATAAAGTTGCAACAGTTGACGGAGAGTCAACGGAGGAGGTCTCGCATAGCAAGGTCGGCCGAGGTCTTGACCAGCCTCGGTTTGATTTAAATTGTTTGCTTCCGGTATGGTGGATGAGGGACCAAGGAAGCGGCCTATGAGTGAAGCGCTAGGTGACCTGCAAAGAATCCTAAAGGGTGCTGACCATACGGTGCTCAGGCTCTGGGTTACCGAAGATACCCACACGTGCGTCGAGGAAGATATTTAGAACAAGGAGTAAGAGTTGTTTTCTAATACCGGGCATGGATCTGGTTGATTGACCTTGCTGGTCCTCAATGGATGAGTCCATGGCTCTTTTATATGGATCTGTTGGTTGATCTTGCTGATCTTCAACTTAAATAAGTAGAAAATGTTTACACTAGAATGATTTAAATACTCTTGGTGAACTTCTGATTATTTTTAGTGAATTAAAAATTGAAAAATGGTCAGCCATACAAAGGAGGTTATGGCAAAATTTAAAAATTTGTGAAATAAATTTCATCTTTTATTAATCAAAAAGAGTAATCCCCATCGTTAGAGTATTCTAAAAGTGTCATTTTCATTCATACATAGAAAGATGCATATTGATTAATTTTTATAAAAGAATGATTTTCAATAGAATTAAATTCTATGAAAGATACTTATTGATAATTTTTTTATTATGAAAGTGTTACTTTCTTCATTATGGATTTTTATGCATAAAATATTGCATAAAAGTATAATTTTTAGAGTTACTTTCATCATATTGATTTTTATACATAAAAGTATGCATAAAAGAATTTTCTTAAATTATAAAAGTGTTACTTTTATCATTATTGATTTCTATGCATAAAAGAATAATTTTTTTATTTTAAAAGTGTTACTTTTATCATAAATGATTTTTATGCATAAACATATGCATAAAAATATATAATTTTTATATTAAAAGTGTGATTTTCATCATAAATGATTTGTATGCATAAATATATGCGTAAAAGATATTCTTTTATATTAAAAGAGTGATTTTCATCATAAATGATTTGTATGCATAAATTTATGCATAAAAGAAATTCTTTTATATTAAAAGAGTGATTTTCATCATAAATGATTTGTATGCATAAACATATGCATAAAAGATATTTTTTTTGTGATTTTCATCATAAATGATTTGTATGCATAAAAGATATAATTTTTATATTAAAAGTGTGATTTTCATCATAAATGATTTGTATGCATAAATATATGCATAAAAGAAGTTCTTTTATATTAAAAGGGTGATTTTCATTTGTATGCATAAACATGTGCATAAAGGATATATTTTTTATATTAAAAGTGTGATTTTCATCATAAATGGATTTTATGCATAAATTAGATGCATAAGAGAAATTCTTTTATTCTAAAAGTGTTATTCCTACTAAATTGGATTTATGCATGGAAAGATGCATAAAGAATTTATTTTAATCCAAAAGTGTTATTTTCATCAATTTTGATTTTATGCATAAATAGATGCATAAAGTATTTTTATTTTTAATTCAAAAGAGTTATTCTTATTAATATCGATTTTATGCATAGAAAAATGCATAAAAGATTTATTTTTATTTCGAAAGTATTATTTTCATTGAAATTAAATTTATGCATAGTTAGATGCATAAAAGTTTTTTTTATTTTAAAAGTGTTATTCTCATTAAATTGGAATTTATGCATAGTAAAATGTAAAAAAGGTTTATTTTTAATTCGAAAGTGTTATTTTTCTTAAAATTGAACTTATGCCTAAATAGATGCATAAAAGGATTTTTATAAAAGTATTATTCCTACTAAAATTATCTTTATGCTTAATTAGATGCGTAAAGAATCTTTATATCAAAAAATTAGAATTCTCCTACATTCTATAAATAGATGTGACAAGATGTGATAGGAGTCAGATAGATGTAAATGGATGTATGGATGTGAATGTGAATATGGATGTATAAATGTGAAATGTGGAAATGGATGTATGAATGTGGAATGTAGAAATGGATGTATGAATGTGGATGTAAAAATGGATGTATGGATGTGAATGTGGATGTGGATGTGGATGTATGGATGTATGTATGTGGATGTGGATGTATGAATGAGGATGTAAAAATGGATGTATGGATGTAGATGTGGACGTGGATGTATGTATGTGGATGTGGATGTGAAAATGGATGTATGGATGTGGATGTGAAAATGGATGTATGGATGTGGATGTGGATGTATGGATGTATGTATGTGGATGTGGATGTATGAATGAGGATGTGAAAATGGATGTACGGATGTAGATATGGACGTGGATGTATGTATGTGGATGTGGATGTGGATGTGGATGTGGAAATGGATGTATGGATGTGGATGTGGAAATGGATGTGGATGTGGAAATGGATGTATGGATGTGGATGTGGATATGGATGTATCAATGTGGATGTGGATGTATGAAGAATGAGGATGTGAAAATGGATGTGGATGTGGATGTGGATGTATGGATGTAGATGTGGATATGGATGTATGTATGTGGATGTGGATGTGGAAATGGATGTATGGATGTGGATGTGGATATGGATGTATGAATGTGGATGTGGATGTATGGATGTGGATATGGATGTGTATGTATGAATGCGGATGTGGAGTTAGATGTATGATGTGGATGCACGAATGTGGATGTGTATGTAGAATAATGAATGCGAATGTGTATGTGAAATGATGTATCATCGTCGATATGAGTGAATGGATGAGATGTGATGACATGATGTGAATTGGGATGTGAATTTATGATATGTGATGTGAATGAAATTGATTTGATGAGATGGAAAATGATGTGATTGGATGAGAATGAGTACATATATGAAAGGGAATGTGGAATAAGTAATGTGGACTGATGAGGGATAATGTGAAAAGATGAGAGTTCAATATAGAAACTGCATTTGGGACCTGTTTGTAAATGACTGTTTTATGTCAAGAATGCTGGGGAAGCATTTTGACTATCTTAAGAATGTGGTTGTAGAGAACTACCTGATAAAGTTGCACAAGCAGACGGAGAGTCAACAGAGGACGTCTCGCGTAGCAAGGTTGACCGAGGTCTTGACCAGCCTTGGTTCGATTTAAATGGTGAGCTTCCGGTACGGTGGATGAGGGACCAAGGAAGCGGCCTATGAGTGAAGCACTAGGTGACCTGCGAAGGATCCTAGAGGGTGCTGACCATACGGTGCTCGGGCTCTGGGTCACCGAAGATACCCACACGTGCATTGCCCTAGGGCCAAACTAGATTCTCTTGCAAGGTATCTTGGCCCTAGGGACAAGCTAGATTCCCTTACAAAAGATTCACTCTTGGCATGCACATGCATTGATGGGCCCAAGGGCCATTCTACCACACATGAGAATCTAGCTACCAGATATAAGAGAATCTAACTTGGTCCTAATGTCAAGCTACCATGAACAAATCTACATCATCTTTGCTGGCCCTAGGGCCAAGCTAGATTCTGTTACAATGTAGCTTGGCACTAGGGCCAAGCTAGATTCTCTTGCCAGGGTCACTCTTGCCATGCACATGCATAGATGGGCCCAAGGGCCTCTCTACCATGCAATCTTAAGAGAATGGCTCTAGGCAACATAGGAAAATCTAGCTACCACACACAAGAGAACCTAGCTTGGCCCCCGTTAAGAAATCTACATCATCTTTGCTAGAGCAGCTTGTTGGCTTGGGCCAATATACCAGCAAAGGTGGTGTTTTTTCATTGATGGTAGTATGGCCATAGGGCCAATCTACAAGTAAAGAGAGGACATAGATTTGTTCATGGTAGCTTGGCCCTAGGTCCAAGCTAGATTTCCTTCCAAGGATCACTTCTGCTATGCACATGCAAAGATGGGCCCACGGGCCATCTTATTGTGCAATCTTGATATAATGGCACTACGAAACACAAGAGAATCTAGCTATCACACACAAGAGAATCTAGCTTAACCCTAGGGCCAAGCTACAATAAACAAATCAACATCTTTGTTGGCAGCTTGGCTATAGGGCCAATCTACCAGCCAAGATGGTTTTTCTCTTATGATAGCTTGGCACTAGGGCCAAGATACTAGCAACAAAGAGGATGTTTATTTGTTCTTGGTATATTGTCCCTAGGGCCAAGCTAGATTGTCTTGCAAGGGTCACTCTAGAATATCTTGTGTTCCTCCCTATGGTATATTTGCCCTAGCACCAGGCTATATTCTCTTGCAAGTGTCACTCTAGAATATCTTGTATTCCCTATGGGCCATACTAAATTATGTCAAGATACAAGGGAGTAGAGAATGGCCCTAGGCAATGGCCCTAGGCAACACAAGATAATCTACCTTGGCCATAGGGCCAAGCTATCATGAGAAAATCTACATCACCTTTGCTAGAAACTTGGCCCTAGGGCCAAATATTAGGAAAAATGGTGTTGCTTTGTTGATGGTAGCTTTACCACAGCAAAGAGGATGCGGATTTGTTCATGGAATCCTAGCCCTTGGTAGCATGGACCTAGGGCCAAGCTACAATCTTTTGCAAGAGTAACTCTTGCCATGTACATGCATAGATGGGCCCAAGGACCTTTCTACCACGCAATAATGAGATAATAACTCTAGGGAATACAAAAGAATCAACTTTTATGCATACCTCTATGCATGAAATCCAAATATGATAAAAGTCACACTTTTATAATAAAATAATCAACTTTTATGCATACCTCTATGCATGAAATCCAAATATGATAAAAGTCACACTTTTATAGTAAAATAATCAACTTTTATGCATACCTCTATGCATGAAATCCAAATATGATAAAAGTCACACTTTTATAGTAAAATAATCAACTTTTATGCATACCTCTATGCATGAAATCCAAATATGATGAAAGTCACACTTTTATAATAAAATAATCAACTTTTATGCATACCTCTATGCATGAAATCCAAATATGATGAAAGTCACACTTTTATAATAAAATAATCAACTTTTATGCATACCTCTATGCATGAAATCCAAATATGATGAAAGTCACACCTTTATAATAAAATAATCAATTTTTATGCATACCTCTATGCATGAAATCCAAATATGATAAAAGTCACACCTTTATAATAAAATAATCAATTTTTATGCATACCTCTATGCATGAAATCCAAATATGATAAAAGTCACACTTTTATATTAAAAAAATAATTAATTTTAATGCATACCTCTATGCATGAAATCCAAATATGATAAAAAAAACACTTTTATAATAAAAAAATCAATTTTTATGCATACCTCTATGCATGAAATCCAAATATGATAAAAGTAACACTTTTATAATAAAATAATCAACTTTTATGCATACCTCTATGCATGAAATTCAAATATGATAAAAGAAACACTTTTATAATATGCATAACATAAAAATAAATTTCTCCATGATTACAATAAAATTCTTTCAATTAATCTAGGATGATAATTCCTAGAATATGGTAGGAAGTTCTCTTTTCATGATTTGAATAAAATTATTTTATGTGTAATTTTTATAAAAATTTTGCCATAGCTCCGCTACTATGACTGATAAATCTCAATTTATTTTGAAGGATAAAGCTTATCATTAAGGAAATGATTAGAATGATTCCTAATTGGATCATTAACCCAGTAATGGGTTGAATCATTAATATTCATGAAATACATAAACTAAAAGCATAGAAAAAAGCCATTAATTTGACCTCAAGCATAGATTAATCTTGGATTAAGGAAAAGCTTTATGAAAAGCTTCATTTGGATTGAGAATGGGTCATGAGTATGACCATTTCTTGAGTGAGAGAGAGAAATTACATAAAAACCATTAGAATTAAGCATAAATGAAAATTTATGTAATTCTTAACTATCATTAATCAATTAACTTCAATAGCATTCACATCAAATTATGTAACTCTTCACTACCATTCATCAATTAACTTCAATAGCATTCAAAAACTATTCCAATTAAGCTTCTTAAGCTTGAGAGGGGTTGAGAAGAGAGAAACATTGAGAAATTATAGAAAATGATCAAAATTCACTAATTACCTTAGAAATTGCTTGATTCTTTGTTCACGCTAGAGAACCCCAACCAATCAATTGGTTAAGTATGTTGATGGAGCCACCAATGGGGATTGAAGAAAGAGGGAAGCTCCAATTTCTTCAATTTGGAGAGAATTTTAGAGAATAGTAGAAATTAGCATTATTTCAGCATAACTCTAGTATAGTAAAATTCTTCTATTTTTTTCAAAGAACTCATGTTCTATTTATAGGAGAGGGAAGCTCTAACCAAAGCTAACTGAATTCTAGAATTTTCCAAATTCAGTTTGGTTGAATTTGGACTAGATTTGGATCTAGTTTGGTTCCTTTTAGATTTGATTTGGTTCCATTTTGATTTGGTTTGATTCAAGAGAGAGGAGAGATAAAAATATCACATTAATTTTGAGTTTAAAACTCATTCAAGCATGTGAAATATGCACCTCCTTTAATGGACTGTCAAAATGGAATTATTATATCCAAAATATCTCATATTTTTAATATTGCTCATAGTTTTTTACTAATAAACCTTTTACATTTTCAACTCTTCATCTTATGTGAGCATTTACTCATTTTTGGATACCCAGAATATCTCATATTTTTGATATTACTCATAGTTTCTTACTAATAAACCTTGTACATAGTCAACTCTTCATCTTATGTGAGCATTTACTCATTTTTGGGTATCTTCTTTTACAAATTGGATTTATCTCCTCCCTACACATGGATTGATGCTATTGGCCCAAAGGAACCTTAATTGGACCATAATCTAATTTTTTTGAAAATCTAGACCCTTAGGATAAGGTCCTTTATACCCATTTCCAATTATTTCCAATTGCACATTGGAAAATTCTTTCTGAATTTCTGTTTCAGGGGAATTCATTTTAATAAGATGAGATATTTTTCTATCCAAAAATATTCAAAATGTGAATATTCTCTCTCTAGAATATTTTCTCTCTCTATTCCAAAACAGGCAGAGACAAGATCTCTTATATTTCTGAAGAGGGAATTGATTACAGGGGAATATGCTGGACATTTTGAGAGGCTGGGGAGGAATCTTACATTCTCTCCCACTTGAAAAACGCGAGATGTCCTCATCTCGCAAACTTGGGATAATTTCGCAAGATGCACAAATATGAGACTTAGAGAAAAACTTAATTAAGATTAACCACTAATTAAAAAAGTCTCAAAGAGAGTAAGGGTCAAGACAAGAATAATATTTAAACTTTATTCATTCATGGAACATATACAATAAAGATAGAAGAACTCTTTACACTTCCATAAGCCCGTCCATCATATGATCACAAAAGCACCACTCACAAGCTGCACACGTATAAGGTAACTCATCTATAGGAATAATTCTGTTGGTTATTGCCGCACCTATCTCAGTGGTATGAGGTGATCCAACAAGAGGACCTCTGGTTTCGCTCAGTTTATTACATTTCAACCCATTTTCAGGGGGTCATCGTTTTTCAATCAGAATCCCAATCAATTTATCAGTTCGCAAACAGAATTAAAAACCATATCAACCACATTCAAATTCATCAACTGGATAGCATTAATGCTTATAATTTCAAGCCTTAGATTTACTCGTATATACTGTCGGTGAAGAGCTGCAGTTATACCCTCGGTATATATGGTTAGTCATGATACTTGGAATTATAAGGTAAATACTATCATGTCTAAGCCTCAAGCAAGTCACGGTTACATATAATTGCGGTACTTCCATTTGAAGACCCAATTACTAATTTACGAACTTAGTTTGAATATCAATTTGTATGAATTAAATCACAGAATTATAACCTTTTTGTGCTACTTGATAAATTTTTGACATATTTGATTTTTCAGTTGATCTTTATTAGCCAATTCGCTCTGATACCAACTGTAAGATCGCTGTCCCCACCAAGATACGGATTTGGGGTACTAGCAGCGGAAGTAGCACTTCTCACGCGGGACAGGGATCTCACACTCGGGGCCTCATCCACGGATATCCGGACAAGAGACTAATCCGTCGGTTTTTCAAAAACCGAACCCGGGAAAACTTCCCTTACCCGGAAAGCACGGGCGATTCCACCAAGATAACTTTTTACTCTAACGTAGTCAAGATCATTACTGATCACGCTGATCCGACTGCACCTATAAAGATACTCGGTCAGATCAAGGAAGAAACTTGCACTTGGATCATTGGGATCAACGCTTTTTTTCCCATCAAGAGGCACAGCCGTTGATTCCTATCCATAGAACAATTACTATCCGGGATTTACTTTATCTATCATAATAACAGAAATTGAGTCTCAATTTACGGATCCATCAGTCCAGCCTAAGTCCCATGGGTTAGCCAACCGCCCAACCACTGTAGTGATGGAATCCAATTAAGAATTTGGTTAGGTTTTGTCCCGGGTACCAAGGAAAAGAGTTCCAAGGCCCTCTAGCCGGAAGTTCATGCAAACATAAAATTAGTCACACCACTTACACACCCAATATGAAATTGCCTTTTTCTTAACTTCAGCTAACTTTAAAACAATCCTTTAATTAAACCATTATGTCACTGATGACAATCCTCAAAGTCTATGGTTGAATCCTTATTTTCAGTCATTCATTCATCGGTATACTTATGGCATCATTGGCAACCAGAACGCTCACCACCTGTTCACTCAGGGGCCTTTTCCATAGTTCCTAGCTCATAGTAACCGGCAATATATTCATATAATAGAATGGAATCTCCGTGGAAGATCAGCAAGATCAACCCACAGATCCATATAAAAGAGCCATGGACTCATCCGTTGAGGACCAGCAAGGTCAATCAACCAGATCCATGCTCGGTTTCAGAAAACAACTCTTACTCCTTGTTCCAATATCTTCCACGATGCACGTATGGGTATCTAAATATGATAAAAGTCACACTTTTATAATAAAATAATCAACTTTTATGCATACCTCGATGCATGAAATCCAAATATGATAAAAGTCACACTTTTATAATAAAATAATCAACTTTTATGCATACCTCTATGCATGAAATCCAAACATGATAAAAGTCACACTTTTATAATAAAATAATCAACTTTTATGCATACCTCTATGCATGAAATCCAAACATGATAAAAGTCACACTTTTATAATAAAATAATCAACTTTTATGCATACCTCTATGCATGAAATCCAAATATGATAAAAGTCACACTTTTATAATAAAATAATCAACTTTTATGCATACCTCTATGCATGAAATCCAAATATGATAAAAGAAACACTTTTATATTAAAAAAATAATTCTTTTATGCATACCTCTATGCATGAAATCCAAATATGATAAAAGAAACACTTTAATATTAAAATAATAATTCTTTTATGCATACCTCTATGGATGAAATCCAAATATGATAAAAGAAACACTTTTATATTGAAATAATAATTCTTTTATGCATACCTCTATGCATGAAATCCAATTATGATAAAAGTAACACTTTTACAATAAAATAATCATCAATTATGCATAACATAAAAATTAATTTCTCCATGATTACAAAATAAAATTCTTTCAATTAATCTAGGATGATAATTCCTAGAATATGGTAGGAAGTTCTCTTTTCATGCTTTGAATAAAATTATTTTATGTGTAATTTTTATAAAAATTTTACCATAGCTCCGCTACTATGACTGATAAATCTCAATTTATTTTGAAGGATAAAGCTTATCATTAAGAAAATGATTAGAATGATTCCTAATTGGATCATTAACCCAATAATGGGTTGAATCATCAATATTCATGAAATACATAAATTAAAAGCATAGGAAAAAGCCATTAATTTGACCTCAAGCATAGATTAATCTTGGATTAAGAAAAAGCTTTATGAAAAGCTTCATTTGGATTGAGAATGGGTCATGAGTATGACCATTTCTTGAGTGAGAGAGAGAAATTACATAAAAACCATTAGAATTAAGCATAAATGAAAATTTATGTAATTCTTAACTATCATTTATCAATTAACTTCAATAGCATTCATCAAATTATGTAACTCTTCACTACCATTCATCAATTAACTTCAATAGCATTCAAAAACTATTCCAATTAAACTTCTCAAGCTTGAGAGGGGTTGAGAAGAGAGAAACATTGAGAAATTATAGAAAATGATCAAAATTCACTAATTACCTTACAAATTTCTTGATTCTTTGTTTACGCTAGAGGACCCCAACCAATGAATTGGTTAAGTATGGTGATGGAGCCACCAATGGGGATTGAAGAAAGAGGGAAGCTCCAATTTCTTCAATTTGGAGAGAATTCTAGAGAATAGTAGAAATTAGCATTATTTCAGCATAACTCTAGTATAATAAAATTCTTCTATTTTTTTCAAAGAACTCATGTTCTATTTATAGGAGAGGGAAGCTCTAACCAAAGCTAACTGAATTCTAGAATTTTCCAAATTCAGTTTGGTTGAATTTGGACTAGATTTGGATCTAGTTTGGTTCCTTTTAGATTTGATTTGGTTCCATTTTGATTTGGTTTGATTCAAGAGAGAGGAGAGATAAAAATATCACATTAATTTTGAGTTTAAAACTCACTCAAGCATGTGAAATATGCACCTCCTTTAATGGACTCCCCTTCCTTACATATGTGTCAAAATGGAATTATTATACCCAAAATATCTCATATTTTTAATATTGCTCATAGTTTTTTACTAATAAACCTTGTACATTTTCAACTCTTCATCTTATGTGAGCATTTACGTATTTTTGGATACCCAAAATATCTCATATTTTTGATATTACTCATAGTTTCTTACTAATAAACCTTGTACATAGTCAACTCTTCATCTTATGTGAGCATTTACTCATTTTTGTGTATCTTCTTTTACAAATTGGATTTATCTCCTCCCTACACATGGATTGATGCTATTGGCCCAAAGGAACCTTAATTGGACCATAATCCAAAATTTTTGAAAATCTAGACCCTTAGGCTAAGGTCCTTTCTACCCATTCCCAATTAATTCTAATTGCACATTGGAAAATTCTTTCTGAATTTCTGTTTCAGGGGAATTCATTTTAATAAGATGAGATATTTTTCTATCCAAAAATATTCAAAATCTGAATATTCTCTCTCTAGAATATTTTCTCTCTCTATGCCAAAACAGGCAGAGACAAGATCTCTTATATTTCTGAAGAGGGAATTGATTACAGGGGAATATGCTGGATATTTTGAGAGGCTGGGGAGGAATCTTACATCATGGGTGTTAGAATGGACTTAGGCCCTACGGCCAAGATACCAGGAAAGAGGATGTTGATTTATTCTAGGTATCTATATTCTCTTGCAAGGGTCACTCTAGATTAGCTTGAGTTCCATAGGACCATTCTAAAGTGCATCAAGATACAAGGAAGTAGAGAATGGCCCTAGCCGGGAACACAAGGTAGTCTAGCTTGGCCCTAGGGCCAAGCTACCATGAGAAAATCTACATCATCTTTGCTGGCAACATGGCCCTAGGGCCAATCTATTAGCAAAGATGTTGTTGCTTTGTTGATGGTACCTCTACCAGAAAAGAGCATGTAGACTTATTCATAATAGAATCTTGGCCCGAGGGCCAAGCTAGAATCTCTTGCAAGGGAGCTCTTCCCATGCACATACATAGATGGGCCCAAGGGCCATTCTACCATGCAATCTTGAGAGTATCTCTAGGAAATACAAGAGAATCTAGCTTGGCCCTAAAAACAAGCTACAAGATGTTATTACACAAGTCTTGGGAAAGAAGGTGCCAAAGCCCCATGAAGCTGCATCAAGTTCAAAGAGGAAAAGATCTTCTCCATAAAAAGAGGGCAACATTTTGTATGTGGATGAAGCAAAGCCTGCTCCATCGAGAGTTGGAGCTTCTCAACAGGTACCTTCAGATTTGAACATTATGAATTCTAGGAATCTGGCAAGGAATACTAAAAAGGTAAAGGATTTAGATATGGGAGTATGGACAAGTATGAAAATATTTCCCACTTGGTTTGTACACGGAGTATGAAATTCCAATAATGAAATGTGTGCAATCTCTCAAAAATTATGTGTCATCCATTGGAAAAGGACAAAGTCAAACTATGTGTGAAATGGTATGTTGAGCGTGCGAATACCGCTAGGTCCTATGCATATTTCATGCCGATAAAGAAGATTGGAAAAAAGGGAGGGAATGCAATGACCAAAGAAGAGATGGTAATTAAAAAGCTCCAAGATTATGATTATTGGATTATAGATGGGAAACATTCCATCTATGTATCCAAGGTCATGTTAAGGACTCAATTGCCTGGAAACATGATTTATTTGAGGAATATTTATGCGGTTTGAAAAGCTTGGATTGTCGTTGATGCACCCCCAAAAGTCTGTGTGGCTATATCTCAAGGATGGAAAATTTGGAGGCCCAAACAATGTTTAAACAACAAGCCTACATTGATATACTCAAGCACTTGAGGGCCCAATGGGATTTTTATCATAAACCCTCAAGGCCGGTACCTAGACTTGTAAAGGGGCATGCATCTTGCTCAGTTTAGGATGTAACTACTTATTTCTTATGTTTTCTAGTTTTTTTAAATTTTATAGATAAGCAAGACTTTGGATATTCTTATTGCTTCCATGTTTTTTGTTCATTTATATTTTTAGAAATGCATTGCGAGTGTAGAAACATCGACAAGTGCCTACTATATGCATAAAAGTAGTCTGACATCGTTGGTTGTTTGGATAAAATCTTTACTACCTAGCTAGAAATTTTAGAAGGTGTTGAAAAAGAATCAATTGAAGGAAGAAAGCCCAACCCTTCAAAATTTAGATGCTTGTGCGGGCTAGAAGACGAGAAGGTGAAGATCATTCAATCCACACTAAAAGCCAGAACAATCTTGATTTCCAAGGATACTTCTAAGGACAAGATTGACATGACGGATTGTGTAACACTAATGAAGTAGGATAAAGTCATCCAAGAGCAACTAGTCATCGAATTTAGTAAATTGTATGGTGCAAAGAAGTGCCACAATTGGGGAGAGTTGATTGCATCTTATAATGTCAATGCTAAGTTGTAGGTTGGAAAGGCTATCCTAGAATTTTCTTTGTATGTAAAAAACTACATTCAATGAATTATCACTATCCACAAACAGATTTCCGCTTCTAATGATTATCCTTCCTTGGTGTGTTTTTGTGGTGAGCTTGGAGATGGAGGGAGAGTAGTTTCTTGCTCAATATTTCATTGATCCAATGGAGAATATGTTTCCTTGTAGCTCTCCTCCGGCGAAGAAACTTCCTGAATCAGAGTTTGTTTGGTGCATTCCGAAGAGCTCCCGATAAGGGTGTAGTAGCCAACACAAAGGGGAAAGAGTAGATGAAGCTCTTACCCTTGTACCACTTCCTATGCTTCTCTTGCTTGCCACTCAGCTCTTAGCATAAACCAGGATCTGATACCATGAAAAATTATGTAGGGGAGAAGAGAGCTTGAGCTCTTGCAAGCACACACACACTCACACAAACCCTGAAAGAGAGCACATAAGGTGAGAGACTGAAAATACCCACTGTATATACAGGTGGTCACGGTCCTTGGTGTTATAAGGCAAATGCCATCATATCTAGGACTCAAGCAAGTCGCGGATTCCACACAATTGTGGTACTTCCATCTAAAAACTCAATTCCCAATTTATGAATTTCCATTTTAAATATCAATTCATACGAGTTTAACACATAATTACAATCCGTTATTGGTAAATCAAAATTTTTTGACATTTCTTACTTTTTGGTTTATCAATTTTAGCCAATTCGCTCTGATACCAGCTGTGGGATCCCTGCCCCCTCTGCGCGTCGAAATCCGGAGTGCTAGCAAAGCGGGAGTAGAAACCTTGCATGTGCAGGGTAGAGCTTCTCACTCGGGGCCTCGCCCACAAATGTCCGGACACGAGAATAATCCGGCGGCTCTTCCAAAACTGAACTTGAAAAAACTTCCTTCACCCAGAAAGCATAGGTAATTCCTCCGGGAGAAAAACTTCTAATGTAGTCAAAAGCCTTAACTATCCTTTCTATTCTGACCAAACCCGTGGGTCACATGGACAAATCAAAGGAGGAACTTGCACTTGGTTCATAGAGACCAACGCTTTTTCCCCCATCAAAAGAGGCACAACCGTTGATTCTTTTCCATCGTAGAACAAGAATTATCCTATGACTTACTTCAACTATCGTAACTTGAATAGAATACAATTTTATTATAGGAATCTATTGATCCAGCTTAGCCCCATCCAAATCCCATGGGTTAGCCAACCGCCCAACCACTGTATTGATAGGATCCATTATAAAAACTTGGTTATGTTTTGTCCTTTTCTTAGGTACGAGGGAAAAGAGTTCCCAGGCCCCCTAGCCGGCTCTCATGCAAAATTTAAAGACACACCACTTACACACCCAATAGGAAATAGCCTTTTCTCTTATTCAACTATATTCCAAAACAGCATGCAATAAAACCACAGTGTTTCCATCATAATTCTCATTATTCCATTTCCAAGTTCTATTTCCAACTTTTCTACTTCCTCACCATAAAATCCAAATTTCAATCATTTCTTCCTCAGCGTACCTATGGCATCATCGGCCAACGAGAATGCTTACCACGTGCTCACTCAGGGGTCTTTTCAATAGTTCCTAACCCATAGTACCTAGGAGTATAATCACATAAAATCCATATGGACTCTCTATTGAAGATCAGCTAGATCAATCAACAAGATCCATGTAAAAGAGCCATGAACTCATCCGTTGAAGACCAGCAAGGCCAATCAACCAGATCCATGCCCGTGTTCAGAAAACAACTCCAACTCATTTTCTTCCTCGTCACACGCATGGGTATCCTGGTGGGCGACCCAAAACCTGAGTACCGTATGGTCAGCACCCTCTAGGCTCCTTCGTAGGTCACCTAGCGCTTCACTCATAGGCCACTTCCTTGGTCCCTCATCCACTGTACTGGAAGCTCACCATTTTAATTGAACAACCGAGGATGGTCAAGACCTCAGTGACCTTGCCACGCGAGACGTCCTTCATTGACTCTCTGTGAGCTGTTTGCAATCTTTTCACTTAGGTCCCCCCACGACCTCATTCCACAAAATAGTCAAAATGCTTCCCCAGCATTCTTGACATAAATCAATCTTTAAAAAGCAGGTTTCACATACAAATATAGTTCCAAATAAAATTCCCATCTTTCCTCATCATTCTACATCCTTTCACATTATTCCTCATGATTTCTCATCATTCCTCATAATTTCCCATCATCCCATATCATTCCACGTCATTTCTCATTATCCCACATTTTTCTACATTAATTCACATCACATCATTTCACATCAATTCACATCCATTCACATCATTTCACATCAATTCACATCCATTCACATCATCCCACATCATTTCACATCAATTCACATCATCTCACATCAATTCACATCCATTCACATCATCTGACATCATTTCACATCCATTCACATCATTCCACATTCACATCATCCTACATCATTCCCACATTTATTTACATCATCCTACATCATTCCCACATTCATTCACATTATCTCATATCATTTCACGTCCATTCACATCATCCCACATCATTCCCACATTCATTCACATCATTTCTCATCCATTCACAACACCTCACATCATTTCACATCATTCGCTTCAATCCACATCACTCTACATCTTTCCATATATCAACTAGATTAAAGGTATAGTTACTCTACTTTTTATACTGACACGACTTTGTAAGTCTCGACCATTACTTGAATCGGTTAAGGATAACTTTTCTCGACTCAATTCAGTTAAGTCTAAGTTTCCATTCTCTTTTGGATCCTCAATCCTTTCAAGAGTTCCCGATTCCTTTCCTAGGGAAGCTAGGAATAAGTCAATCATAATTATTCATATTTATCCAAGTAGGGGTGTTTTTGGTCTTTTTTTGGGAAATCCTTTTCCCGTTAGGAATGTACCCCAAGATTCTTTTTTTCAAGAATCTAGACATATACTTCGTACTTCCAAAAGTTAATTATGTTCGTGATTTCTCTTTTTGATTAAATTTTATCCATGATTTCTCGATTCATTTCCATGAATATTTTCTCATTCTTATCTCAATTTTTCCAAAATAAAATATACTCATTATTCCTCTTTTTGAATAAAAGATTTATGCATACGATCTTATGGGATTTACAAAATCAATAATACCCATATTTCCTCTTTTTAATTACAATTTATCTATATTTTCTCAATGCACCCCTATGAATATTTTCACCTTCTTTTCTCTATTTTTCCTAAATAGAATATCACGGAAATCCCTCTTTTAGCATAAAATATTTATGCACACGTACTAATCCATTTTATCTAAATGAATTATATTCATAATCATTTTCATAATTCTCATAAATTAAATGAATCTTGACATCTCAACACTTTACTGATAGCTTAGCCCTAGGGCCAAGTACTATAACCAGAGCAACATAATATTTTCCTATGGTGGATTGGTCCTAGGGCCAAGCTGCCAATAAAGATGATGTAGATTTGTTCATAGAAGCTTGGCCCTAGGGCCAAGCTACCATGAACAAATTTACAACACCTTTGCTAGTATATTGGCCCTAGGGCCAAGTAACCATTAACAAAGCAACACCATGTTTGCTGGTAGATTTTTTCATGGTATCTTGACCCTAGGGCCAAGATAGATTCTCTTGTATTCTCTAGAGCTAGTCTCTCAAGATTGCATGGTAGAATGGCCCTTGGGCCCATCTATGCATGTGCATGGGAAGAGTTCCCTTGCAAGAGATTGTAGCTTGGCCCTCGGGCCAAGCTACCAAGGGCCAAGATTCTATGAATAAATCTATATCCTCTTTTTGGATAGAGGTACCATCAACAAAGCAACAATAGTTTGCTAATAGAATGGTCCTAGGTAACTCAAGCTAATCTAGAGTGACCTTTGTTTTGCAAGAGAATATAGCTACCAATAATAAATCAACATCCTCTTTGCTGGTAGCTTAGCCCTAGGTCCTAAGTCCATTCTAACACCCATGATGTGGAATTTTAGGATGGCCCTAGGGACAATCTCTACATGTGCATGCATTAAATATCAATATTGTGCATGGTAGAATGGCTCTTTGTCCATTCTTACATTCACAATGTACTTTAGAATGGCCCTAGGGCCATTCTATCTAGACAATGTGCTTGAGAATGGCCCTAGGGACACTCTCCACTCCCTTGTATCAACTATTGGTAAATTTTAGAATGGCAAATCTCTTTAGAGAAAGGCCCTAGGTCCATTATACCATCCATTATGTTTTCTAGAATTTCCCTAGGGCCATTCTTTCATGCACAGTGTGCATGGTGGAATGGCCCTAGGGCCATTCTACCTCTTGTATCAACAATGGGTGAATTTTAGAATGGGCCAATCTCTCCATGTGCATGGCAAGAATGGCCAAACAACCATTCTACCATGAATCTAGCTTGGCCCTAGGACCAAGTTACCAAGATTAAATAAACATTCTCTTTGCTGGTAGCTTGGCCCTAGGGCCAAGCTACCATCACCAGCGAGCAACACCATCTTTGCTTGTACATGGGCCCTAGAGCCAAGGTGCCAGCAAAGAGGATGATGATTTGTTCATGTTAGCTTGGCCCTAGGACCAAGCTACCATCACTAGAGCAACCCCATCTTTGCTTGGATATAGGGCCAAGGTTCCAGCAAAGATGATGTAGATTGGATATAGGGCCAAGATTCTAGCAAAGATGATGTAGATTTGTTCATGGAAGCTTGGCCCTAGGACCAAGCTACCATGAACCAATCTACATCCTCTTTATTGGTAGATTGGCCCTAGGGCCAAGCTACCATCAACAAAGCAACACCATCTTTGCTGGTAGATCTGTTCATGATAGCTTTTTTCCTAGGGCCAAGTAGATTCTATTTTATTCCCTAGAGTTATTATCTCAAGATTGCATGGCACAATGGCCCTTGGGACCATCTATGCATGTAAATGGAAATAGTTATCCTTGCAAGAGACTATAGCTTGGCCCTAGGGCCATGCTACCAAGGGCTAGGATTCCATGAACAAATCTGCATCCTCTTTGCTATGTTAAAGCTACCATCAACAAAGCAACACCATCTTTGTTAATATTTAGCCCTAGGGCAAAGTTTCCAGTAAACAGTATGTATATTTTCTCATGGTAGCTTGGTCCTAGGGCCAAGGTAGATTATCTTGTGTTGCCTAGGGCCATTCTCTACTCCCTTATATCTTGACATACTTTAGTATGGCCCATAGGGAACACAAGATATTCTAGAGTGACCCTTGTAAGACAATCTAGCTTGGCCCTAGGAACAATATACCAAGAACAAATCATCATCCTCTTCGCTACATCCTCTTCGCTAGTAGCTTGGCCCTAGTACCAAGCTACCATCAAAGCAACACCATCTTTACTAGTAGAGTGCACCTAGTGCCAAGCTGCCAGCAAAGCTAATGTTGATTTGTTTATCATAGCTTGGCCCTAGGGTTAAGCTAGATTCTCTTGTGTGTGGTAGCTAGATTCTTTTGTGGTCCCTAGTGCCATTCTATCAAGATTGCATGGTAGGATGGCCCTCGGGCCCATCTCTGCATGTGCATAGCAGCACAGTGACCCTTGGAAGAGAATCTAGCTTGGACCTAGGGCCATGCTACCATGAACAAATCTACATTCTCTTTACTCATAGATTGACCCTATGACCATATGTAAGATTCCTTCCTCTAGCTTTTGAGTTGTACAGGTGTAAGAACCTCCCCTTTTGATCTTATAATTATTCCTCTCTCTCAAATAAAAGAAAGATCTTGTTTTGCCCTATTTTAGCCTGGAGAGAGAAAATGTCTAGAGGGAGGTAATCCAAAATTGAGAAACTTTTGGATATGAAAATCCTCCTAGTGTCTAAAATGGTTTCCCTTGAAACAGAAATTCAAAAAGAACTTTCCAATGTGCAATTGGAATTAATTGAAAATAGGTATAAAGGACCTTAGCCTAAGGGTCTAGATTTTCAGAAATTTTTGGATTATGGTCCAATTAAGGTTCCTATGGGGCCAATAGGATCAATCCAAATGTGGGGAGGAGATAAATCTAATTTATAAAAGAAAAATACCCAAAAAATGAGTAAATGCCCACATAAGATTAAGAGTTGACTAGGTACAAGGTTTATTAGTAAAAAACTATGAATATTACTAAAAAAAGAGATATTTTTGGTATAATGATACATTTTTTACACTTTGGTAAGGAGAAGGGGGCTCTTCAAGGAGGCACCTATTTCACATGTATGGAGGAGTTTTAAACTCAAAAATAATAAGATATTTGTATCTCTCCTCTCTCCTGGATCAAACCAAATCAAAAAGGGAACCAAACTGGTCCAAATCTTGTCCAAATTCAACCAAACTCAACCTGGAAAATTCTAGAAAATAGTTGGACTTGGTTAGAGGCCTCCCTCACCTATAAATAGACCCTTATCCCTTTGTAAAAAAATATGAGAACTATACCATGCCAGTATTATACTGAAATAATGATATTCTCTATTATCCTCTACAATTTGGAGAGAATGGAGTTTCTCTCTCTCTTCAACCTTCTTTGAAGCCTTCCTCAATATACTAACCAATTGATTGGTTGGGGGCCTCTTCAATGACTAAAGAATCAAGCAAAACAAGAGGTAAAGTGTGAGTTTATGGTCTTTTTCTTAATCTCTAAATGTTTCTCACTTCTCAACCCCTCTAAAGTTTGAGAAGTATTCAATTGAATGGCTCTTTAATGCAATTGAAGCTCTAATAAATTTTAGTGATAAATTTTATAAAGTTTTTATTTATGCTTAAATTAAATGTTTTTTTTAAAAGCATATCTCTCTCCCCCCCAAAGAATGGTCATTCCTATGACCTATTCTATATTCAAATGATGCTTCTCTCATGAAGCAATTCTCAAATCTAAAAGTAAATTCTATGCTTGTCAAATTTGAGGCCAAAGAAGTCGCTTTTTAATGCTTTTATGCTATTTAATTTATGGAAAACTTGGGAATCAAGTCCATAATTGGATATTGATCCAAATATTAGTTATTCTATCATATGGTATTACTAAACTTTATTCTTTCAAAAATATTAAAAATTATTAGTAATAGCAACGAAGCTATGGTAAAATTTTTAAAAAATTAACACATAAATCATTTTCATTCATAATATGAAAAGAGGACTTCCTACCATATTCTAGGATTAATCATCCTAGGTTAATTGAAAAATTCTCATCATAACCATGCAAAAATTGATTTTAATATTTATGCATAAATAGTTAATTAGCAAAAAGAGAAATTTCTAGTAATTCATTTTTATGATGAAAGAGGAATTCCCATATTTGGAATCCAATCATTTGAATGAGAAAAGTGGAACTCCTAGCATATTGGAATTATTGGATATTTTATTTAAATTCAAAGATAAATTTATTTTATCTATGAGAACTAATGAAATGGTAAAAGAGGAATTCCTATGAAATTTGGAATTCCATCATTTAGATGGGAAAAGAGAAATTCCTAGCATATTAGAATTATTAGATATTTTATTTAAATTCAAAGATAAATTTTAGATAAATTTATTTTATCTATGAGAAATGATTAAATGGTAAAAGAGGAATTCCTATGACATTTGGAATTCCATCATTTAGATGGAGAAAGAGAAATTCCTAGCATATTGAAATTATTGGATATTTTATTTAAATTCAAAGGTAAATTTTAAATAAATTTATTTTATCTATGAGAAATATTTAAATGGTAAAAGAGGAATTCCTATGATATTTGGTATGATATTTGAAACTCCATCATTTAGATGGGAAAAGAGAAATTCCTATCATATTGAATTAATGGGTATTTTAGTTTAGATGAAATTATTTTATGAGAAATATTTGATGATAAAAGAGGAATTTCCATGACATTGCAATGCAAATAATTAAATGCAAAAAGAGGAATTCCCATGACATTGCAATGCAAATAATTAAATTCAAAAAGAGGAATTTCCATGGTGTTTGAGATCCAAGAAATTAAATGGGAAGAAGAGAAATTTTTAGTATAATTTAATTTATGATTATTTATCAAAAGTGGAAATATGGGTAGAATTGATTTCTGTAAATCCCATGAATTCTTTTATTCAAAAGAGGAATATTGAATATAATTCAATTGAGGAATTGAGAAGGAATATGAAAATAGTCATCAAGAAAAAGAATCTTTATCTAAGCCAAGCAATTGGTAGCAATTTAGAAAAAGTCCCATTATCGGTATCAAAGTAGAAAAAGCTACTAAATGGGGATAGGATGTGATAAGATGTAAATGGGATGCGATAGGATGTGAATGGATGTGATAAGATGTAAATGGGATATGATAGGATGTGAATGGATGTGATAAGATGTAAATGGGATGCGATAGGATGTGAATGGATGTGATAAGATGCAAATGGGATGTGATAAGATGTGATGTAAATGGATGTGGATGTGAATGATGAGATGAGAATGAGAATGAGAAGAGAGGATATGTGAAAGGGTGAGATGGAAAGTAAATGGATGTGGATGTGAATGTGTATGTAAAGAATGGATGTGGATGTGTATGATGTGAATGTGTATGTGAAGAATGGATGTGGATGTGGATGTGAAAGAATGGATGTGGATGTATGTGAAAGAATAGATGTGTATGTGTATGTGAAGAATGGATGTGGATGTGTATGTGAAAGAATGGATGAGATGTGATGGGATGTGAATCAGGATAGATGTGAATGAATGTGATGTGAGGTGAAATGGATGTGATGTGATGTGATGGGGATTGGAGTAGATATGAATGGATCAGATGTGAATGAATGTGATGTGATGAGATGTGGATATGGGTAGATGCGAGTGGATGAGATTTGATGAGGATAAATGAGGAAAGATGTGATGAGATGGAAAATGATGTGATTGGATGAGAATGGAAATATGGGTAGATGCGAGTGGATGATGAGATCTGATGATGAGGATAAATGAGGAAAGATGAAAAATGATGTGATTAGATGAGAATGGGAATACATATGAAATGGATGTAGATTCAATAATGTGGATTGATGTGGAACAATGTGGAAAGACGAGAGTTCATTATAGAAACTGTATTTACGACCTATTTTTAAATGACCGTTTTATGTCAAGAATGCTGGGGAAGCATTTTGACCGTCTTGTGAATGAGGTCGTAGAGACCTAACTGATAAAGTTACAATAGCTGACAGAGAGTCAACGAAGGACGTCTTGCGTAGCAAGGTCGAGCCAAGGTCTTGACCGATTTAAATGGTGAGCTTCCGGTACGGTAGATGAGGGACCAAGGAAGTGGCCTATGAGTGAAGTGCTAGGTGACTTGCGAAGGATCCTAGAGGGTGCTGACCATACGGTGCTTAGGCTCTGGGTTGCCAAAGATACCCACACGTGCGTTGGGGAAGATATTAGAACAAGGAGTAAGAGTTGTTTTCTGAATTTGGGCATGGATCTAGTTGATTGACCTTGCTCCTCAACGGATGAGTCCATGGCTCTTTTATATGGATCTGTTGGTTGATCTTGATTATCTTCCATTTTGATTCTTATAAGTGAATAAATTACCAGGTACTATGAGCTAGCAACTATTGAAAAGGCCCCTGAGTGGACAGGTGGTGAGCGTTCTGGTTTCCAATGATGCCATAGGTACACCGATGAAGGAATGATTGGAAATTAGGATTCAACCAGATATTTTGGAGGATTATGATCAGTGACACTATGGTTTCATTAAATGATTGTTTTAAAGACTGTCACAGTTGAATCTGTTTTAAAGACAGCTGAATCTGTGAAAAAGGCAATTTCATATTGGGTGTGTAAGTGGTGTGACTAGCTTTAAGTTTGCATGAGTATCCAGCTAGGGGGCCTGGGAACTCTTTTCCCTAGTACCCAGGACAAAACCTAACCAAATTCCTAATTGGATCCCATCACTACAGTGGTTGGGCGGTTGGCTAACCAATGGGACTAAGGCTGGACTGATGGATCCCTAAAGTGAGACTCAATTCTGTTATGGTACGATAGATGAAGTAAATCCCCAATAAAAATTGTTCTATGGAAAAGAATCAACGGCTGTGCCTCTCAATGAGGAAAAAGCGTTGGTCTCATGATCCCATCCAAGTACAAGTTTCTTCCTTTATCTGACCAAGTGTCTTTATAGGTTTGGTCGGATCAGTTTGGTTATAGTGATGACCTTGACTACGTTAGAGTAAAAATATCTTTGAGGAATCGCCCGTGCTTAGGAGAAGTTTTTTTCGGTTCGGTTTTGGAAGAACCGAGGGATTAGCCTCTTGTCCCGATATCCGTGGGTGAGGCCCTGAGGAGTAAGGGACCCTGCCCCATGCAAGAAGTGCTACTTCCACTGCTAGCACCCCAGAATTCGTTGCTGCGTGGAGGGGATAGGGATCTCTCACCAGACTACCGCATTAGGACATTTTGGAGGTCATTCGTAGGGCCTTGTAAGAAAATAGTCGATTCTTATTTTCTCTCTAGAAAAAATCTTGAAATATTAAAATAAAGAGAATGTAAAAGTCATAAAAGTGTAGTCTCTGAGCTAGAGAGGTAAATTTTCTCCCACGCGGCCGTCTTTAAGTTCATTGAAACCTTCTTTGAAATGATACATTCGAAACTGCAAGAATAAGGTTAGTTCAAGAGGATATTATTGCACGGAAGACAGTTTGGAGGGAATTATAACCTTCATCTCCAATTTCAAAAGTCAAATACAAGCCTTCTCTCACCATAACCAGTCCTATTCTTTCACTTTGCATCATATAGTATACTTACTCATTCCTAGAATACTCCAATGGAGAACAACCATGTACACACTCATTCTTTTGAAGAGTCCAATCATGAAAGCATTAAGAGAAAGTACCATCTGCACATTGATCTAGATAGTGCGTATGCGTCCATTCAAAAACGTAGAAGTGGACAACTAATGCTCTCATCAGATGTTAAAGATCATATGAGGTTGTCGGGGAAGCAACACATAGAACTTTGGTGTGATGGCTCCATCTATCCTATTGACCCTTGTACTACTTCACATCCTCCCTTTTCAAATCCCACAACTCTCTTACGTTTTGCAGCAGGTGATGGCGCCACAGGCTTACTAGGATATTGCAAGTCAATTTCTTACATACAAGAAAGAGAAAGACATTATTCATCACAAAACTCAGCAAATGAGCTTCTTGGCTTGTCTGGTGAATGCAAGACACAGAAAAATAGATTGGAAGAACAAGAATGTCAAATCAATAAACTAAGAAGTGACCTCCGCAAATATAGAGAAAAAGACACAATCATTGGACGGTGCATACGGAAAAGAAAGCTTAAAAACGTCAAGAACTTGAGGCTCGGTATTTGGGGCAAACTGAAGAAGAGAATCCAAGCCATAAGGTAAGATTGCACTGAATGCATTCCCATTCACATGTCTTTTGTGCTAGCAATTAATATTATTTTATTTGCTGGGCTTCTTTGGGGTTTACATGTTCTCTATGTTAGTAATGAGTAGTGCTGTATTTGTAGGGTTGTCATACATATCCTAAGACAAAGAGAATATTAATCCCAATCTCAATCCAGCAAAGCAACTAAAACCATTCGTGGACATCAAGAATGGTAAGAGAAACGATAAAAGAGAAGAAGTTCAAGGTGGTTCAACGAGATATAGTGGATGAATTTGTAACCAACAATACAGTTTCAGCCCTGTGCGATATTCAATATGCCATGGATTCAAGTGGAGTGAGTCATAAGGGTTATAGTGCCATCTAGAATTCAGTGTCATCCCTCCTTGAGGCCAAAGGCATTAAAGAAAAGCTACTTCCAACACCTACAAAAGTTTGGAGACATAGGGAGGAATTAAACACAGAATAACTTCACTATGTTAGTCACTCATACCACATTGTAGGAGAGTTTAAGGGAGAAGGTGGCAGCATATTCTACAATGAACACAACAATATATTCATGGAATTGGAGCTCTTGAAAAAGAGAATGGTGGAGTTCTATGATATTACATTTGAGGAGGTAAGAGGTGTACTTCAGTTTGTCATCAAACTTGATGAGTGCGAGATTATCAAGGAGAAAAAGACGAAAAGGGTCACAATAACACTTATGAATAGGGCTCTTTGTAATTGTAGTAGGGATGATCCAAAGTATTTTAGTGTGCAGTCCGAGACGAACATCTAGTGGCTAGCTTCATTTGAGGTCAAGAAAGAGGACCATGAATCCTTGTTTTGGGTATTTCATCAGACACATATCCCCAATCTCATCAAAGAACAGATGAATGCAAACACGATGCTCCATGTAGAGAAAAGGGAAGAATTTCAACTCTAATGGCATCTTGCGGGTGATTTGAAGACTCTCAAGTGCTTATTTAATTGTAGCAAAGGGGACAATGCAAAGTCTCCATGCCTTTACTGCATGGACTCCGCAAGGGTGATGGACTCTAAGTGATTGGAGACGACCACCTAACAGACAAAATTTGGATGAGAACTTTAAACCAGTGTTTGAGATTCCTCTTTCCAATGTTGTATCATAGAGAAATTGGTATATCTCTACATTGGTTTTGCTTGGAAGATCAAGAATGTAGCAGAGAGGAAAGAAGCCATCAGTGCATTGGAGAAGGTGCTATAAGAAATTGGACTACATGGAGGTAATGTCCAGATTCTGAAGGACACTAAAAGTCATCAAATGAAAAGGAAATTCTAATGAAGCCCTCCACCATTGGAGGTGTTAAGGAAAGAAGATTTCTTTCCAAGCGAATGAATAATCAGCAACACAAACTTACAAAGTTAGGAAAGCAATATAAAACAACCTACACAAGTCGAATCGAATACCAATAGTGGAAAAAGCTTCATAATGCTGTGAAAGACCATGAAGGTGCTTGAAGGAATGTCAAAGCAGATGTTTGGCATTCAATTGATACTCTGTTCCAAATGTGTGAGAAAGTCAACTACTCCCAGCAAGACAAAAAGAGCTTTCAAGACAACTTGTAACAAGCACTCAAAAAAGCATTCAGAGCTGCTTGGACTGACACAACATTACACACTATATGGTATGTTTCTAGCTTACTCTTGTATCCTAGCCATCGATACTGTATGGCATCATATTATCTACAACCACATGCCTTACTTTATCAACAATCCTAGCATTTGCAACACACAAGGACTTGATAAATCACACTATATGGCCCAAAATGCATATTTCAGGCACACACAACATGGTGGTGGAAAAAGTAAGGCAAACAGCCTACAAGAAGTGTTCCAATGGTTTTATAGAAGGATACTACAACAACTACATAAAAAAGAAACCTTGAGGTCAGGCATGTATGATGCTGGATTTGTATTAACAACCACTTGTGGTTGTGAGGGACCGGCAATTGTTGAGACCTCCTGGGGTTTGATAGAGCTAACCATAGGTGATGTCCCCATAGGGCCATAAAGTAATTCCCTCCGTCGTTGCTGTCCAAGCTGTACCTCTTCCCAGTTTCTAGCTTCTTGTTTGGCCGCATTCAAATCAACAGGCCGACGAAGCCCAACATACTTCTGAGCCTCTGGATCCCTTAGACCATCAATCAAACGATGCTTTTGTGTGTCATCATTAGGGGCTGCTACTCCCATCTTCCTCACAATGGTCTCCATGCGTTGTATGTAATGGTCAATGCTCTCGTTCACTCCTTGCAACAAGTAGTCTAATTGCTGGGCCAATCTATTTTGAAAACCTTGCCTTCTAAATTTGGCCAAAAAATATGTTGATAGATTTTGGTACGTGGCCTTGGAGGTTGCATCCAAGTTGCCATACCAACTTGCTGCTTCGTCTTTAAAAGTTGCCGGAAAGATATGCAGCTTTTGATCTTGATCAATTATCTCGTTAGCAACACATGTCACCTCAAACTTTTGTAAATGCGCATCAGGATCCTCGTCCCAAAGTCCCGCAAATTGCACGAAGTCGGCTAACCGGATTGTTGCTCTTTGTGCTGGAACAGCCATTTGGAAAAATGGTAATACCTCAAAAGTTGGATCATCCTAGAAATTTAAAGCTCTAGGTCTTACCCTAGGTAGTCGCGGATAGCTTCTAAGTCCTCTAGGCACACTACCGCTAGTGCCTACAATAGTCTCTCTTTCTTCTCTTGTTGGGCTATCAACTTGTGTTGAAATGTCAAGCTCTTATACAGCTCGAGGATAGCACATGGGTGCTGACAGAGTGACAGTATGGTAGTTGTGGAAGAATTGAAACTTGGACTTGGTGGTATGAGTCTTACAGGTGGTGCATCAAATCAGAATTTTCAGAATTCACAGTCATCATTTGGATCACGTGGAGGTCGTGGATTTCAATCCCATAGGGGGAGATTTGGAACAGGTGCTCGTGGTAGAGGACGATGGCAAGGTCCTCAACAAAATTTGAATGGGATTGAATGTCACTATTGTGGCAAACTTGGACATATGGCAAAATATTGTTACAAAAAGCAGAATGATGTGAGAAATGGAAGATCACAACATGGAAATTATGCATCTACTAGTAACAATGATGGGAGTTCAAATCATCTTTTTGCAATGAAGCACGTTATGGGGACAATGGATTCTCAGAATGCAGGAGATGAGTCATGGTATATGGATTCAGGTGCCTCAGACCACATGACATGTCATGGGGAGTGGTGATGAGCAACTGGTATGCTACTGAAAAAGAAGCTGTTGGGGCTGATGTGAGTGGAAATGTGGTTTGCAGAGAATGCAAGTGAGCAATCATAGTCTTTGAGCGGACCAGGAGATTCCTCATCTAGTGGTTCAATTTGATAGACCATGGAGTGGCAGGCTGCGTCATAATACCAGTCCTACAAATGTGATTAGTACATCACATGAAGGCAAAGAGAAAGTGGTTGAGCCCCTTAGTATGCCTGACATTTCTGTAGGGCATTCTCATGTTGATGGAGAGTTGTGCGCTCTTGCCGCACAGGTCGTAGCTTTGGACTTGCCGAACACCGTATGCGAGCCACGAATGGCTGCAAGCGTACAACCAGGGAAGCAAGCTCAAAATAGAATGCAAAAAGGTGTGTCACGCACCGCTTAACTGCCGCCTTGAAAGATTCCCGCATCGCAGCCGTGAAGGAGGAGCCGTTGTCGCCGCTCTTACCACCTCTCCGCCGCCGTGCCGCTACACAGTGCTCGATCACTCTCTCTCTCTCTCTCTCTCTCACACGCAGGAGAAGGAAACCAAAGAGATAAGGCAAGAGCACTCTTGTATTCACAACACATGAGAATGAGGATTTTAGGGTTACATTTGACTCTTATAGGTGACTTGGCCGTTCACACTTGGGTGCCCATACATGGTCGGCCAATCCTAACCCTTACCCTGCTGATATTCAAGGTGCGCCTCTCATCGGCGATCACCCAATCCCTTTATCCTTAACATATGGTGCCAACAAGCCCGACCCATGACTGAGAATATTTAAATTAATGACGTAAAACATAGTACGTCTCAATGTCCACCATGGGTTAACGTGCCCCCCTTCCTGATGTAGATTCCATCCTCAGAAGCTATGGTATGGTAAGCTCGATAGGGTTGTTGTGGTGGACCGTGTGCAAAACAAGGAAGTAGAGTGAAAGTATGCTGGAATTCAAAAGATATAAAGTGTATAAATTCAAGCATGTTAGACCACAATGGATGTTGCTATGAGAACTTAGTTTAAGGGTCACATGAATGAGCTAGTGTAGCAAATTAACAGGAGTTTAAAATTATTGAAAGTAAATCAAGAGTTAGCAAGGTGTCAAAGGTTAATCAAGGTTTATAACTGGCCTAAGTCAAGGAAAATAACCAAGCTTAATAAATAAACAGATGACCACACTGTGTCTACTCTAAGAACAAGTTAATACCACGAGCCCAGGGGCACAAGAAACATCAGAGTTACAGGAGCTTTTTGCCTTTATTTTTATTTTTATTTTTTTTAATGCACGTGACAATTTTCACACACAATGGCGACCTTCCTAAGGCAAAACTAACATCGATCCTGGTACCAGCATTATCCAGGAATCTATTAGCTCACTTTAGGCAAGGCTACCCCCTACCAACCAAGGCATCGGTCTTGAGTAGAATACTCCTCGCCTACCAAGTATCAATAAGGCGAAAGGCCAACATTAAAGCACATCATAGACTTGTATTGCCATTTATTTTAGGCTCTTCTTTTTTTGAATAATTTCTTTTGTTTTGCTCTCCTGAACTATAATTTATCTTACATCCTTTCGACAAAGGGGTAAAAGCTATGTCCTAGAGGTCAACACACACATGGCCAGGTGTCAAACATTAAGATGGTTTGATCCTAGACCTAAGACAATCGTATTCCAAGGTTAACTAAAGACGTCATGCCGCCTAGGAATATTTCCAATAAAGTTAAGCTCATTAATGATTTACACTAGCATGCAAGCAACTTCAAAAACTCAGTAGTACATTGACAATTTCCATGTGGTCATGCATTATAGTTTATGCAATTAATTGAACAGTAAAAACGAAAGAGAGTGGGTACGGAAGAATTACACCTGTAATTGGAGATCTCCTTGATTTGACGAGACAGCTTGTAATTTGATGTAGATATATTTTGATGAATGTTGCGACAGTCTCAGGACTTGAAAGCAAACCCACTTCAAACTTTTTAACCTGTACAATTAACTAACAAGCACTATACCTCGAGAGGCACATCAGTGTGAAAATTTCAAGACTTGTTTAAGGAATCTAAACTAGAAAAAACTAGAAAACACTAACCTACCTACCAATCACCACACTACTACTGAGGATATGGTAAGAGGATGTTGTAGAGTCCTAGCTCTAGCCCTAAGGCTAAGCCTCTATCCGCATCATCCAAACAAATAAACTCAACCTCAGTAGTGCCATGAGTTTCATCCGTCCATTCATCATTGTCAGATATTTCCTTTTCATTTTCCCATCCACAAACTCATCAAGAATGTAACCATGCGAGGATAGTCATCTTGTGGAAAAGGAAAGCATTGGGCTATCGGGGATATGTCCTCTACGGAGTAGGGGTCAGTCATGGTCAATAGGTGAATTAGCCATTCTAATTCCTCAACATTTTCCTTTCTGGCTAGTACATCTATATGATCCCATTCAGTTTCAATTATAGGATAGCACATGTGAAATATCTGAGAAAGGTACAGATGATACCTCTCACCAAAGGTAGGAGTGGATGAAGTGTATGATGATTGTGCATCTGCCATATCTGCAAACACAGATATAGCATTAGTAGGTTTGTGACAGGTCAATCTAGTGCTTGATTTTATACGGATATTTGTCCTCTTTTTGTGCTCTTGCTCTTTTTACTATTTTTTGTTTTTTTTTAAATGTATGAAGCTATATATATACATCCCCTTGAATTTGGCAATTACATGGTCAGGGGAGAAGGTTAAGGAGGAGGCATTAGAATGTCGAGCTTGAGTACATGCTCCCCCTTTCCTTGGGTAGATCATATTATTTGCAATGATGTTGCAGCCTCTTGGAACCAATTTGTCCAGCGGGTCATAGGTTGTGATGTGGGCAGATAGCTTTTTATGACCCTTGTGGCCACATCCAATTGCAAAGATGGTAGTGCACGCTCCCATTGACGAATGGAGGAAATGGTTTCCGACGATACTATTACAAGGGGAGACGTAGACTCATCGGTTTTTTGTTGGGTGTTGACAAGAGTAGGTGTAGAGCATGTAGAAACTTCTATATTAGCATGTGCCTGGCATGAGGAGCTAGAAGCTTCATGTGGCTCCCCCCTTCCTGAGCTAGGTGGTAATGATCGATATCGTTTGGGAATCCAGACTAACTCTGGAAGAAGTGGTGCGGAGCACTCTGTTACCTTTCCCTTACCACGATCTTGAATTGTCGTTGGGGTGGCAACAATTGGCTTGCAAGGTTTTATAGGTGATGTAGAGGGATTCACCTTATGTTTAGGGACCCAACTCTGGTCATTCCCCTCGTAGTACCCTTGGGCTACTAATAATTTTTTAGGGATCCATCGCGATGTTACATTGCCATTTCTCGGGTGGTTAGCTGCTTTCCTTTTACGAGGCCTCTTGGTGGCTGAACGAGATTGAGCAAGGGAAGTAGCTGTTAACGAAGCTTTAGGGACCCATTTGTATGTACTCTTTGGCATAGTAAGCAAAGCTTTAGGGACCACCTTGCGTGTTTCCACTCTTGGCGTTGAAGCGTTAGAGGGATGGTCAACAATCGAAGATGGTTTTGCCACTGGACTTTCTGATTTTTCATTATCTAATATTTGAGTGGATGACTTAGGTGCGGGATTTTGAGAGGTCAGACCTAGTGTTGGTTCTTGCGTTGTGACTTGTCTGGTTGCCCAATCGATATTGCACTTGGTGGCGATCATCCATTTGCGCCCTAAGATTACAGTCCCTTCCATGGTACCAGTAGGCATAACCAAAAAGCTTTGAATTATGGTTCCCTTGTCATAAGCAGCCGGAGTGTGCAGAATTCCTGAGACAGGGGTTTTCTTCTTGTTGATTCCTTGAACTTTGATAGAACTCTTGGATAAAGGTGGTTTTCCCAATTGACACCACATGCCATATGATAGCAAATTGTGTTGAGCTCCTGTATCCAATAATGCATTATACAGCACCTCCCCGTAAGGACTCTGTAACTCAATTGGGTATCTTAGAGGTGGGTCGGATTCCAGTGAATCCTCCTCTGCTTCCTCGAAAAATACTTGCGTAATTCCCAAGTTGGCTTCTCGTTGTCGCCTAGCACGCTGTTGACGTTCTTTGGCTTCGACTCTCGCTTGTATCTTTTTAAGCTCAGCTTGTTCTTTAGCTGCCTTCTTTTGATGGATTGCACGTAACTCTTCTTGGATCAAGGGGTCATAGTATCTTTTGAATTTACTCCCATTAAGGAATCCAATGGTTTCAACTCCGTCGAGAGTCTCCACTCTAATGGTACATTGCGGGGTGATTTCACATACTCTATACGGTCCCTTACCAGCATATTTGAGCTTCTTCTTTTCGTTACGCACTCCATACATCAGGACTTTATCCCCAACCTTGATGTCCTTGTCCTTCAGGTGGCGATCAAACCACTTTTTCCTTCTATCCTTCTCCACAAGGGCATTGTACACAACCAATTGTCTTTCTTCGTTTAGCTGCTCAAGGATATATAGACGCTCTACTAAGGGATTACCATCCCAACCCTCTTGAGTAGCAACACGAAGACTAGGAATGACAAATTCCCACGGCATGACTGCTTCTTGGCCATATACCATTTTGAATGGTGTGCAATTAATAGCCACTTTGTATGCAGTACGATAGGCCCATAAAGCTGTCGTAAGCTTTAGATCCCAATCCGTGCGATGAGATTCAACTGTCTTTGTCAAAACAGAGATTAATGTCTTGTTTGTACTCTCGGCTTGGCCATTCGCTTGCGGATAATAAGGAGTAGATTTATGATGGGATATCATGAAAAGAAAATGCACAAATTTCCATCTAGCTTCCACTATTCTATACATAGTAAATTTTGCATTCTCAAAGAGCAGATGGCCAATCGAAAGAATGAGGGGGGAGGCTGTGTCATAAACTAATTCACGACTTGTCCTGGAATACAAAGGAGAGAAAGAGCTATGTGTCATAAGCTAAAATCATGACTTGTCCTGTAATAATAAGGAGAGGCTCTACCGAGGGCCCTGATCTGCCCCTCCCAACTCCCCAGGGGGCCGCCATAGACTGGCCATGGCTAGGGGCATTCAAGCCTAAGAACCCACACAGAGTTTGCAAAACAAGAAGATAGCTAGTCCAAAATGCTGCTCAGAACAGGGTTGTATCGTGCCTCAAAAGAAAAGGCGAAGAGCCTCAAAGGGCAGAGTCGAGTCGGGGACAGGTTTGTGCTCTGTCGGGGGCCTGGATATGTATGTATGTATGTATGTATGCATGTATGCATGTATGTATGTATCTATGTATGCATGTATGCATGTATGTATGTATGCATGTATGTATGTATGCATGTATGTATGTATGTATATATGTATGTCTGTGAATGTATTTATTTCTCTTTCATCATAAACACTTACTGTATAAAAGCTCACCAAAATGTATCATTTTTCTTACAAGCTCGCATAAGACTATCTTATCTCCAAAAAGCTCGCCAAAGAAAGCTCGCAAAAAATTCAAACCCCGGTTGATGAACTTCTGGATCGGTTAAGTGGGACCCATATGTTCACAAAGATAGATCTCAAATCTGGGTACTACCAGATAGGAATCAAGGAGCAAGACATCCCAAAGATAGCATTCAATACTCGCTATGGGCATTATGAGTTCACAATCATGCCATTTGAATTGACTAATGCCCCGACGACATCCAATCATCTTATGCAAGATATTCTTAGAGAATACTTGGATGATTTTGTTCTTGTCTTCTTTGATGATATCTTGGTATACTCAAAGAATGCTGCAGACCATGAAGATCATGTGCGCAAGGTCCTGGAAATCCTAAGGAAACACCAACTCTTTGCAAAGAAGAGCAAATGTTCTTTCTTTGTTGACCAGGTGGAATACTTGGGATTCATAGCATCAAAGGATGGGATTTCTCCTGGCCCCGCAAAGATCCAAGCAGTCGTAGAATGGCCAGAACCCAAGTCAGTTAAAGGAAGTCAGAGGATTCGTAGGGTTAACCAGATGGTATAGGATCTTTATACCTAGGTATGCTCAGATAGCATCCCCCTTAACTAACCTTCTCAAGAAAAGTACACTTTTTCAGTGGATTGCAATGTGTCAGAGTGCCTTTGACAAGCTAAAGACAGCCTTAGAAACCAACCCTATCCTTAAATTGCCAGATTTTACCAAACCCTTTGAGGTATTTACTGATGCTTATGGGTTTGCCTTAGGCGGTGCTTTGATGCAAGAAGGTCATGCAGTGGCCTATGAATCCAGAAAACTCACAACACATGAGAGAAATTATGTTGACCATGACTTGCAGTTACTCTCAGTAGTGTATGCTCTGAAGTTGTGGAGACATTATCTTTTGGGACAAAGGTTCACCTTGATGTTGATCATCAAAGTCTGAAGTGGATCTTCACCCAAAAGGATCTCAACATGCGTCAAAGGAGATGGATGCATCAAAGGAAATGAATGCAAACCTTGCAAGAATTTGATTTTGAAATAAAGTATTGGTCGGGGAAAGAAAATGTGGTTGCACAGATGCACTCAGCATAAAAGCCTTCTTGCTTGCACTAACACTGGTGTCAAATCCATTGATCAATGAAGCAAAGGAGAAAATCTTGCAGGACAAATTCTTTGCCCCTATTGCTACCCTTCTGATGCAGGAAAGCGAGACTCCTCATGAAAGGAGTCGAGTTCTTGGATACAAACTGGATGAAGGATGCATGTATTATAATAATCGGCTATGTATCCCCAATGATGAGGGAATAAAGGGAAGAATTCTGAGAGAAGCCCATGATAGCCTAATAGCTGGACATCCAGGGTTTATAAAAACCTATATGTCTGTGAAGAAAAGCTTCTTCTGGCCAAGACTCAAAAAGGATATACTTGATCATGTACGAAAATGCTTGATGTGCCAAAGGGTCAAGGCAGAGAGAGTCAAGATGCCAGGGAGACTGCAGCCTCTAGACATTCCACAGATGAAGTGGGAATGCATCAATATGGACTTTGTCACTAGATTACCTTCAGTGCAGTCAGGTTACAACTCCATTTTTATGGTAATTGACAGGCTAACCAAAGTTGCCCATCTGATTCTAATGAAAGAAACATACTTTGCAATGGATGTTGCCAGAGTTTTCCTTAAGGAGATCTTCAGATTGCATGGTTTACCCCCAGGAGGATAGTAAGTGACAGAGATCCCAAATGCACATCGAAATTCTAGACTGCGTTCTTTGAAGCAGTAGAAACTTTCTTGGATCTTAGCACAGCCTATCACCCTGAAACAAATGGCCAGATGGACAGGGTGAATCAGGTAATAGAAGATATCCTTCGTTCATGCTGCAGGCAAGAACCCAAGAAGTGGTTAAAGTCATCTGCATATGGTCGAATTTGCTTACAATGCTTCTTATCATCGAAGCATTGGGATGAGTCCTTTCAAAGCTTTGTATGGACAAGATTACCTTACACCGTTGACTTGGTCTGACCCATTGATCAGAGTCAAAATATCCAAACAAATGCTTGGTGACATGGTCCAGTAGATGCAATCAATCCGTAAAGATATAAAGGCAACCCAAGATAGACAAAAGCATTATGCAGATAAAAAGAGGTCAGAGAGAGTTTGAAGAGTCAAATATGGTCTTCATTCGAGTACGACCAAAAAGAAGTTCCTTATCCTTAGGGAAGTACAAGAAGCTCTCTCCTAGATACTGTGGGCCGTATGCTGTTACAAAGAAAGTGGGCGATCTAGCCTACAAACTTCTTCTGCCTCCCCATCTCAAGGTACATGATGTATTCCATGTCAGCTTGCTTAAGAAGTATGTACCTAGCCTGAGTCACATGCTTGATGATGAACAATTCATCTCTCTGACTCAAGGCCAGACGGTACTCCAACCTGAGGAAATCCTTGACGTTCGAGAAGATTCTTAGGAGCTGAGTCATCAGAGAATTCTTAATAAAGTGGAAGTTCTTCCCTCTAGAAGACGCCACCTGGGAGAAAGGAGAAGAGTTGGCGAAGGATTACCCCCACTTTGCGAGATGAGGACATCTCGCGTTTCTCAAGTGGTTGAGGATGTAAGAATCCTCCTCAACCCCCTTAAATAACAAATAATCCTCTACTTCAATCCCTTGTAATCATTCTATGTTTCTGAATACAAGAAAATATTATTTTTCCTTGTTTGGCCTAGTGAGATAAAAATATTATTTTTCCTTGTTTGGCCTAGTGAGATAAAAATTTCTAAAGAGTGGTAAATCAATATTGGGATGTTTTTGGATAAATAAATTCTACAAATATCAAAAAAATATTTCCTTGAAATAGAAAATCAAAATAGATTTTCTAAGGTGCAATTGGAATTAATTAAAAATGATTTATAAGACAGCCTAAGGGTTAAGATTTTTTGAAAATTTTGGATTAAGGTTCCTATGGACCAATAAGATTAATCCAAGTGTTGGGATAAGATAAATCCAAAGAATAAAAGAAAATACCTAAAAATGAGTAAATTCCCACATAAGATGAAGAGTTGACTAAGTACTAGATTTATTAGTTTAAAATTGTGAAGTATTAATAAAAAAAATGAGATATTTTGGACACATTGGTAAAGAGAAGGGGGCCCTTCAAGGAGGTGCCTATTTCACATGTGTGGATGAGTTTTAAACTAAAAAATAATAGGATATTTTTATCTCTCCTCTCTCCTAGATCAAACCAAATCAAAAAGGGAGCCAAGCTGAAGTTGAAAAATTCTAGAACTCATTTGGACTCAATTAGTGGCCTCCTCACCTATAAATAGACTCTCATTCTTTTGTATTCTCATCTGTGAACTAAACTATGTCAGTATTACTCTAAGATAAGCTTATTTTCTATTATCCTCTAAAAACTCTCTACAAATTGAAGAGACTGGAGCTTCTCTCTCTCTCTCTCTCTTCAATCTTCATTGGAGACTTCATCTCAACATACCAAACCAATTGATTGGTTGGGGGCCTCTACTTTGATCAAAGAATCAAGCAATCTAGGAGGTAAAATGTGGCTTATGGTCTTTTTTCTCTAATCTCCAAATATTTCTCTCTTCTCAACCCCTCTCAAGCTTAAGAAGCATTCAATTGAATGGCTTTTGATTACAATTGAAGTTCTTTAATGAATTGTAGTGATAAAACACATAAATTTCCATTTATGCATAAATTATAATGTTTTTAAACATTTCTCTCTCTCCCCCAAAGTTTCCCTCCGTCAATCCTTTGAGCATCATACAAGGTAAATCCCCTCCTTCCTTCACTTTACCTTTCTTCTTGCTAGGCCCTGCAACATCCCTGCCTTTCCTTTCTTGTGGCATCCGTTTCCCCAAAGGCATTACATCAGCTTCTGTCTCCTTTGTCTTCTCAAGGGTGACCACATCTATCACCTTAGTTTTACCGTTCTCCCCATTTGTCAATCCACTGGTCCCTACTTCACCTTTAATTTCAATTCCATAATCATTTGCCCTATTGGGAGTCTGAGAGGGTAAGGGATACATATCACCCCCCAATCGCTGAGGCTTTTCACAGTCAGGACTTATATGCCCCAATTCACCATAATTCCAACATGTAGGAATAAACCGTCTACCCCTGCCAAAACCACGGCCACTTCCATAGCCTGCTGTCTGACCTTCAACTCCTTCTTGATTATAACCTCTACCTCGGCCACGTCCACCACCTGTGTTCCCCATCATTTTCAAGCTCAGATTCTTCATACAATCCACTATTTGCCTCATGTCATGTTGAAGCCCTTCATCTCAGGAGCTGTAGCAGCTGTGGGTGCCACCTTTGTCCCTTGTGGTGTGGCATTATTCACTTGAGCTTCTGTCGGTTGCACTCTTTCCAGCACGGTTCTCATCGGTACCACTTCTACCCTTCTCATTTCAGGCCTCACTGCCACTGCAGCTCGTTCATCCGTTGCAATTTTCAATCCTTTGATTTGGCTATCTCCACTGTTATATGTACATTATGTGTGCTATGTTATATACACATTATGTGTGCATATACTAGGAGGCTAACCCACATTAGGCTTGTGAGCATGGGAGCATGGGAACAAGCTCTAGTGGAGCATGGGTTAGGACTAACCTTAAGGGCTAAGGTTAGGGTCAGGCATCCAAGGGTCACACATGGGCCCTCCTATATAATAGGAGCATGGGGCACACTCAAGGGGGCTTGGAGGTTTGGGCTCCATGAGGCCAAGGCAATGTTATGCTCTCTTGTGTAGAGGTTCATATCTACTCTTCTACCATTTCACACTATAGCTACATGCTATTGGATTGGAGTTATACCTCTTGATGGTATGGGACATCAAGGTAGAGGTATGATGTATTTCATTATTATTCATGTGTGCATCCCTTGGGCTCCGGGGTGGTTGGGTGGTTGAGTTTATGCCGGATTTATGCATGTTTATGCATAACAATTATCTAGAGAGATCTTAGGGTTTTAACAGTGGTATCAGAGCAATCCCTATTTAATTGTTGTTGATTTTTTTTAAGTAAATTTTAATATTTACTAATAAAATGTTATTTTTTGTTGATTTGTGTTGATGAATTGCACGTGGATCATCGATTTGGTGATTCGAACGTGTGTAACTACAATTCAATGGACGAATCGACGTTGCGGGGAAATTCCGTGAGTTAATGCTATTTTTTTCTATTTTTTATGGTTAAAATCAAGCATTAATGGAATTTTTTACAAATATACCATAGATTTAATGGGTGATATTTTTGTAGAATGGATTCCTTGAATTTCTAAGTTAGCTCCTGAGGTCACAAATATTCTCACATTTTTTGAGAATTTTTGAAGCTAATGGTGGTGAGATATGAATTTTTTATTGGACCCCAGTCTGCCCACTTTTCGACAAGATACACCTAGTCTTCTCACCTCCCTTACACATTCATCACCTACACACTTACTCATTCCTTTCTCACTCCATCAAACCTGCAAACTTTATGTCCTCTCTCACCCTCTTCACCTTTGTCCTCTCCTTCCATCTTCATTTGCTCTCATATCTACTCTACACCCATACCTCATCTCCATTTCTCTCCCTACCACTCCCATATTACTAAATTATTTTCCCAATCTCAAAAAATACATAAAAATCTAGCATGACTGTATCATATTAACCTCTGCAAATATGGGGTTTTCATCTACAAAAATCTCCATGTTCTTCACCTCAATCAACTTTTGTGGCGTCGAATGCAAGAAGGAGACCGGTGGTTAACTTAAAGATCTACACATGGGAGAGTCCAAGCTTCTCTAAGCCTCAACCACACAAAGGATCTTTCCAAATCTTTACTCCTCTCACTCAACCTCTCAGCCCTTCTCACCCATTTGTACATTGTACTACTAACCTTTTATAGTGATTTCTAGCTACTAAAACCACTAAACATATGTAAATAAGCACCCACTCTACTACTTTTTGAGTAGGCATTACTACAAGTTATTTGCTCAAACCTCTACATCACATTCTCCTCTCACCTTCAATAATTCTCTCACTTTGAGCCCACATCCATGAGACTTAAGGGATAAGAAGAGGCCCACTCTCATTTCAAAATAAAAAAACCATAATCTATGATTTCTCATAATAAAATTGATTAGGCTTAATCCTAATTGGGGCTTCTCAAACCTATAAATAGAGCCCCTCCATGCCTTGTGAAGGGGGATTACACACATTGTACACCACTCCCAACTCTAGTGTGTAAGGAGATAGTGAACTTGTGAGCTCTTTCTATACATCAATACCTTTGATTGCATAGAGAAGCTTGAAGCTAGTTATGTCATTGTGAGGGCTTGAGTGATGCCGTACTCCCTATCGTAATTGTATTTTGCCTTTGTTGCAAAAAGAAGATTAGTAGTTTGGGTGCAAGTACAAAATCTTGGACTCCTATATCTCCAAAGTTGATTTAGCAAAGCGGTCCGATGTTTGATTTAAGGTAAATTCGATCCTTGTATTTTGTGGTGTGATTTTATGCTTGGCGGTTTGAGGGCCTGTTTTTGATTTGTTGCCCCTCAATCCATGGTAAGAGGATTGTATGGTGAGAGGGCTCTCGTAACCTTAAGACCATGTGTATACCGACAACAAAATCAAGCTTATATTGTCTCTCTAAGTTCTTCTCCAAGTTTGGTGTGCATCTATTTGTGTTATGCTAGTCTCCTCCCCACACACAATATCATATGTTATGAGTGTTTGTTGAGGGTGTGTGTTCCTTTGGATTGATGTATATGGTTAGCTTGTATTGATTGGCTACAAGGAAAGATCTTTGGTATCCTAGTTCACACACATAACTAGGTGGTGCCTCTTTTCTTGTTGAGTGTGTAGTTTTGGGGTTCTTATATTTGTGTTGCGTTGTGCCCCAAGCCCATTGAGCAACACGGGAGCCTTGAGGAGTGCTTAGAGGCGGCTCTTCTTGTTGCCCGCCTTAGGCTGCCCTAATTTTTGGTGTCCCCACTGAGGAACGAGTAGTTTTGAATGGGTATTTAAGGTACATCGATCTCTTTAACACATAAATTTCCTTGTGTGCTTGTTGGGTATCATATTTTAAGAAGGAAAGTTGGTAATTTTGTGTGATCTCTCATGAATAATCCACCTCCTCCTAATCCTCTTGGGATTCAATTCAACCAGTTTCATTGGGTGCGCTCCATTAGAGTGAATGTTTGCATTGATAGAAAATTTTCTACCAACAACGCATGGTTCTTCTTTTTGGTCCAGAAATACTAAGAGAGGTTTTAGCATCACCTAATCCTGTCATACTTCCCATTGTAGATTACACCATTTCCTTTGATGTGCATATTTTCATCTTGTTTTAGCTTAGTTTTATGAATCAAGAAGACTTATACCGTAGGCTAATTTCTTATGCTAGGCAAGAAATACACATAGTTGTTGGTAGTAAGTTGCAATTTCAGCGTGTCATTCGTTTTGTATGTTTGGACCTAGGCAAGTAGCAGCCATTAATGCCTCAGTTAATCCATTTATTTTGCCTTTGATTCATTATGACATAAGCTTTGACGTCTACATTTTCATTCTACTTTGAAAAGAAAAAAAGAGAGAGAGAAAGAGAGTGAAGCAAGACCTTTGTGCAATCATATTTGTGCTTCTTCTTCCTAAGCATGGATACACTAGGCAAATGAGTGGCTACCCCTTATTCTTTGGAGAGCTCGGTGAGGATGCCGAGTTGTTCTTATCAAACTTTAGAATGGCACTCCACATAAAGAGAGTGGTAGGAGACCAAGAGTGCTTAGACATGTTTGAGTTGGTCCTACGAAGAGATGCTTCCACTTGGTTTCAATCTCTACCTGCACATGCACGAGTAGATTACAAGGGGGTCATACAACTTTTTAGAGACAATTACTTCACTCCTTTGAACACACAAAAGCTATGGCAAGAAATAGTTGCTCATAAGCAAAAGGATCTAGAGGACTACTTGAGTTATAAGCAAGAATTCTTACGTCTTTGGACTCTTTGGTTGCGTAGTCTTCCTAACCCTAGAGATGGTGCAAAATTCTTGAAGAAGGAGAGATTTATTGCAGGAATGTACCCATCACTAAAATTGCAAGTAGAGTCAGGAGAGCCCACAACATTTGATGTTGCTTCGGCTAGGGCTACCAAGAAACTTTGAAAGATGAGGTGTATGCTAGGGGGGCTTTATCTTTGATGATTCAAAGCCTAGGGAAGAGGTATAGTCTTGCACTCGTAGAGAATTACCTGAGTTCACAGTCGAGGTGATAGAAAAGTTAAATGAGTCTTTAAATAACTTGTCTATCCACTTTGCACAAGTTGTGGAACAGAAGGGCCAAGCCAAAGGGTTAAAGAACGAGAGCCACGACCTAGGTGACTCTTACAATGTTGGAATTGCAGAGAGTCAGGGCATGGGATGTATAATTGTCCTTGGCCTCATGGGGAGCTAGGGAAGCCTAACATGAATTATCTAGTGATGAATGCAGGTGAAGGCACTAGTCAACAACAATCGATGATTTTGCAAAGGCCCAATACAACAAGACCACCTCCACGAGGAATGGAAGGAATGCCGCCCTTGCCGGACCCAAATGTACATGTGGTGGAGGTAACAAAGGCCAAGGAGGTAGACATTGAAGCAAATGGTATCAAACAAGGGCGTGGAAAAGAGAAGGAAAAGGAGGGTGTGGCATCACAAAGTGACCATGGATGAAGAAAGAAAGTGAAGGAAAACAAGGAAGTCAAGAGGAGATGACATCGTATAAACCTCTCCAAGATTTCCCCCTTGGACATGGTATGGCTCCATACAACCTTTTGGAAGACATGAGAGGTAAGGGTCCTGATATCTCATGGCCTCAATTTCTAGCCTTATGTCTACAAGTTAGGAGAGAATTAACAAAGGCCATGAGCACTAGGAGAAAAACAAAAGAGAATGTGCCTGTTGTAAAAATTTCACAAGCCAAGATGGATGAGGACATTACACCTATATTAGATTGCTACATCAAGGGAAGGCTAGTTAAGAAGGGTCTAGTAGATGGGGGTGCACAAATTTGCATCATGACAGAGGACCTTATGCAAAGACTAGGCATGCATATTCATGAAACACCTGAAATTAACGTGAAAATGGCAAACAATAGCAAAGCAAAGTGTCTTGGGATTTGTAAGAATGTTTCTGTGGAAGTTTTTGGCATTAAGAAGGTTGTTGATTTTTATGTTATGTCTACCAAGGGAAGTGGTTATCCATTTATCCTAGGTAGACCATGGCTAATGAGAATGCAAGCTTTGCAGGATTGGGAAAATGGAAAGTTAATTTGCAGGAATGAAAATCGTAAGAAGATTATCTTTGACATGAAGGAGCAACGACGAGAGGAGATAAATGAAGAATCTTTTGAAGGTGAATCAAAGGAGGATTGGACCGATGACACCTCAGAGGAAGAAAGAGGCAGTAGCACTACGGAAGAGGAGTCTTCCATTGAAGTCATGGGGGTAAGATTTAGAGCAAAAGACAAAGAGACACCCTATCAAGGTTTGGAGGAGGTAGGCTCTCAAGAAGACCAAATTGTGCATGATTAAGAAATGTTTGATGCTATGCTCTCAAAAAAGACAAAGAGACACCCTATCAAGGTTTGGAGGAGGTAGGCTCTCAAGAAGACCAAATTGTGCATGATGAAGAAATGTTTGATGCTATGCTCTCAAAAAAGCTTACATTGAAGGAAGGAGAGGAGTTTAAATGTGTACTAAGGATTTCCTAAGTTTTTTGCTAAAGATTACACAAATGTGTGTGGCGTAGAGGCCATTCAAAACAAGATCGAGCTAAAGCTAGAAGCCAAACCTAAGGCACAAAAGCTACGAAGACTAGGAGTCATCAAGGAGCAAGCACTACTCAAAGAGGTGAGGAAGCTTCTAGCAGCAGGGTTCATATATCTTGTAGAAAATTTAGAATGGGTCTCTCCCGTCGTCATGGTCACTCCCAAGAGGAACGGAAAATGGAGGGTGTGCGTGGACTATCGTCCACTCAACAAGGCGACAAAAAGGGACCACTTTGCTCTCCCATTTCAAGATGAGATCCTAAATGAGGTAGCAGGTCATGAGAAGTATACGATTTGTGATGGCTACTCTGGTTACTTTCAAATTGGAGGATCAATTGAAAATAACTTTCATCACTCCTTGGGGTTGCTATGCTTTCAGAGTCATGCCATTTGGTTTGACCAATGCTCCAGCAACATTTCAATGTTTCATGAACATGGTGTTTCAAGCATTCTTTGGGAAATTCATTAGAGTGTTCATAGATGATTTTTGCATCTATAGCTCTAAGTCATTGCATGTGCAGAGGGTGGAAGAAGGCTTGAAGAAACTCTACGACAAGGGGAGCCAACTCAATCCCGACAAATGTCATATCGGTGAGGATGAAGTAATCTTGCTTGGTCATAAGGTTTCTTCCAAATGCATTGAGGTGGATCCTACAAAGGCAAAGGGTCTTATCGATCTACCATCTCCAAAGAGTCTCAAGGAGGCCATCTCATTCTCATTTAAAAGGTGAAGTACATGTCACACTGACTGAACAAGTAGAGTTTGCATAATGAGCTTGAGGAGTACTTTTGTAACATTAAAGTCATTTTGTCAAAGCTACCAACACTCATGCCTCCTTGTTGGGAGTACACTTTCTTCGTTAGCTCTAGTGTTGGAAAGGAAATAGTGGGTACAGTTTTGTTGCAGCAAGATCCCCACAGTACTAGGATGCGGCCCATCTACTTTGTTAGTAGGGTCATGAATGTCTTGGAGAAAGGCTACACGGAAGCGGAACTCATGATGCTTGCTCTCATCTTTGCGGTGAGAAAATTTAGATCCTACTTGTTACCAAAACCTTTTGTAATTCTCATTGCAGAAAATTTGTTTCCTTGGGTGTCGTCTCAAATGACTCTCAGCGCTAGAATCACAAAGTGGGTTATGGATGTAAGGTCCCTCCCAAGCCATGTATGTATGTGTCTCTTTTAATATAGAATTCAATAAGGAAAGAGAGTGTAATTAGAGAAGAGTGACAACAAGGCTAGAAACATTAGGAAAGTGTTGGAATAAAAATATTAGCTCCAAAAATCCTAAAAGAAATAAGAACATAAGAATAGTTCTAGTAAGAGATAAGTATCCCCAAAAATAGAATTTTGAATTTAGGTGATAAGAGGTCATATTTAGAGTACTTCTACACATTTAGAGTCCATGCATACTAAAAATATGGAAAAACAACGCGTTTCTAAAGATGGCACGTTTGTGGCTATATATAAACGTTTTTGCCTATTCTGCTCGCGATGGCTCTTGTAGACCAGATGTCTTCCCGTTCTTTTGACTGGCTATATGACCACATTCTGAGGTTTTTATTAGAGAGTTATGGCCGAAACAATTTGCTATTTCTGTCAGAGTCTCTACACAGAGAAAACTGTGAGAAGGCAGCAAGTAGCCTCAAGGTAATCCTAGAGATTGAGATGTATATATCCCTTCATTCTTATCTAATATCTTAGAAAAGAAGCTTAGATTGCTATGGTCTTTCGGGAGAAGAGACCAAAAACTCCATAGCTTTTCTTTTAGAGAAAGAATAGTATGCCGTAGTCCTGTAAGAGAAGGCTATTTTGCCATAGACCTTAGAAAGAGAGAAGAGTCACAGTACGAGTAAGAGGAGATAAAGCTTGAGGATAATTAGAGGATTTAAATCATAAGACAAGGTATTAGAAGACTCCATTCTCTTATGTCAAGTTCTAAAGCTCTTGTTAACGAGCAAAGGCAACGATAAACGACAAATTTCTATAAGGTATATACATATTTTGTTTTTCAATTATATATCATTCTTAGGGGTTGAGATATGGCCCCGGCTTCTCTATCAATTGTTAATAGTGATCTATTTGATTGATTTACTATTTAAAGTTTGTATTCTTTTAAGCAATAGCATATGCCTTAATAAAGAATGTCTTATCGCAATCTCAAGTTGAAATGCTAAAATCTTTGTGAAAAGGATTGTTTTTTTAAAGAAGGCGACGTGGATCCTAGTCCTATGGTTTAGTGAGTAAATGGATTGTTATCTTGGTTAAATTAAGGTACGAGTATAACTTCTCCCTGCCTTGACGCTGCCCCGTTCTTGTGCTTGTGTAGCCAGACGGCGGAGATGTTAGTAAGGCCCGGAGTTGGCCCATGGTATCCCTCATACCATTGGGAGAATGAGGTTTGCCGATTGAGGCGAGTGATTGTGATGCTACCTAGTTCTGAGGGCCCAGGCTAGTGCGGTGAATTAGCCCACCCTAGTGCGCAGACATCCGTCTGAGGGGTGGGAGGATCGAGCGATGGAGCCTGAGAGGGCGACATGCCGGCTTGAGTTCTCGTCGCCAGCGAGACCGACGATGAGGTGTATGGTCTTGTAGGGTTTTGCCCAGCATGTAGAGGCTGGAAGGCCGAATTCTAGATCATCGGCGGTATAAAGGAAAAGAATAAGAGAGCCGGTTTGGCTTGTATGGAATTGATTCATGTATAAACTTTTTTTATAAATCTTGTCTTTGGCATTATTGTATTGTGTAAAAAGGCTGTTTTAACAAACCTTGTGAAAAGGACCTTAATTAAGGAATATGCTTATTTATGTCAAACAGTGTGGTAGGATTAATTAGAAAATAAATTAACGCGTTGTCGTGCTGTGACACGTCCATGTAGGGAAAATCTTCTCTGTGATCAATTCACATGAATTCAGAGACAAAGACATGCAAGCAGAGATGTATAAACTGTACATGGGCTTGATATGCTAGTACTCTGTAAATAGGAGTTCAAATATAGTGTGATTTCAATTATAAAGTGATATACTGGCATGGTTGGTTTCTTTGGGGTATACAGGGCATTTAGAGATGGGCCTTGAGTGAATGTGTGGGCGTCCCCAAGCATGAGCGGGCATCGTGGATTGTGATAGAAGTATGTGGAGCATGGGAAATAAAAGATTATTGATATGGCCGATGTATCTTTGAGAAATGGTGTGAATTCAAGGCGTGAGGGTGGCCATCTTTAGGCCTTAGGAAAAATAAAGAATAAAAAGAGGAGAAATAACGTGGCCAGCGGCGGTAGGTGAGCGTGGAGTTTGGAAGGATTGCCAGCTCGAAGGCCTGGAAGGATGGCGAAGCATGGAGGTGGCGGATGTTGCGCGTAGCTGCAGATAGACACGGGTAGCCGCTCGTGGAAAAGCTGGGGGGCTGGGGGTGTGCAGAAAAAGAAAAGATGTGTGTGTGAGCCGCCTCGTGTATAAAGGATTGGTGTTACAGTGTGGGGGAATTCGGCAGACGGAAGTGAGCAGCGCCGAATCCAAGAGGGAGAGATCTCTTTGACGTGAGGAAGGGAGGCGGCAGCTGGCACGTGAAAGGCCGCCTTGGGTACTAGAGGTGACGGGCTGCAACTGGATATATAGAGCGCAGCCGAGTGAAGGAGGCAGGGCGCTCTGAAGAAGCAGGGCGCAGCTGCTGGGTCAAGGGCAACAAGGAAGGCTCTGGTCGAACTGTAGGGAAAGAGACGTGGAAAAGCCATGCGCAGCTGAGGTATACAAGAAGTGCCGGTTCGTGAGAAAAGGACGGCGCTCTGAGAAGGCGACGGGGCTGGTAATACTGGGGGGATTGATGAACAGAAAAACAAAAGGGCGGTGGTCGTCTACAAGTACAGAGTGCAGAGGCGCTGGAGAGTGGAGAGAAGCTCGTGCTGCTGGGGAGCTGAACCAGGATACTGGAAAAGAGCTGCCTTGTGGTGGTGGGGTGGCCAGTTTTGAAGTTTTGGGCTTGGAAGAAGTAGTGAAGGGATCTGCAGAAGTGGGGTTACCTGCAGTTTGGTTGAGGCTTTAGAGGTTTGCAGCTTTGTGAACACCTGCTGCTGCTGGAGAGTTTTATGAGATTACATCATTGAGGATTGGAGCTTTGAACAAAGAGGACTTGCTTAGCTCAAGAGATGAAGCTCCAGGTTCAATGAAGATTGTATCTGATATGATGAGGATGCAAGTTTGAGGTTCTATTTTCTTGAGTCCACTTGTGGATGTTCACTTTCATGTCTATGTTTTTGTTCTTCTCGTGTATGAGTCCCCTGTCTCAGGGTTGTTGAGACATCTTTTTTAGCAAGTGCAAAGATGACTGAGGATTTGGTCTGAACATATGGTAAATGGGATGATGGTGATACACGATGATATTTCTATGATGTTTGGGTGTTGTTTTGGATGAATCTATACTACATGGTATCAGTTGTGGATGAGCATGTTGTCTTGTTTCAAGGCTATTGGGACATTTCTTGGAATGAAGGTTTAAGGTACGAGGGTTACAGAGCACATTAGTTGGATTGTAAGGGATTTGAAAGTTACTCTCACAGCTAGAAGCCCCGCGCTTTCCCAGCGACACCGCCCACGTCACGACAGCGTGAGTAGGGTGGAAAGTGGGAGGATGGAATGCCCCAACGACACCATCCTACGGACGGGTGGACCCGATTAGTCGGGTAGCTTTCCAACAGATTAAGTGAAAGCCCTACGCTAGATAAATAGGTTCTTGGGTAACTCTATTCTAGAAGACTAGGCCAGCGGTTGTGCCTTGCATGGATGAGGAAAAAAGCGTTGCCTCTAGAAATCAAGTCTTGTAGTTGCCCAATTTATGATCAATTACCCTATGGGTGATTTGATTTTTAGAAGACCACTTTCCTTCTTGCGGGATAGAACTAGGTCTTACCTATGAATCGTATCCTTGAATCTCTATATGGTCAAGGTGTCGATGAGTAGGAAATTTTCTCTAAGATAAGACTTAGTGGACTATCTTAAGTGTTTCCCCTATTTTTGGAAGGGGGGAACCTTACGATGGAATTTCAAGAATTCCAATACTCTTTCAAGGTAGAAGATAGTGTGCATGCACAATTGGCAAGGATTCTCACTTATAGAGTGCATGAAAAGGAGATTAAGGTGCCTGAAGTAAAGACCCTACCATTGCCACCACCCAAAACTATACCTAATGCATTCACCTTGTTCTTTGATGGAGCTTTTAGAAAAGCCACAAGTAAAGCAGGGGGAGGGCTGCAACCCAAGTGGAGAGGTGGTTATGAAGGAGAAGGACAACTTGCCAAGTTCTACTAGCAGCAAGCAAAGTACGACATACTACTTCATGACTTCTTGAAGGTGTGTATCAATCAAGGGATACAACATCTCCTCGTAAAAGGGGTTGCACTTCTTATTGTAAGGCAAATTTTAGGCATTTGGGCATGCAAGAATGAAAGATTAAGGCAAAAGTTTCATGCTATCCGTAGGTTGTTTAATCAATTTGAGGAGGTAAAATTGTATCATATTCCTAGGAAACAAAATGAGGATGCTGATCTACTTGCACAACAAGTTGTTGCATGTGTCAAGAAGGAAAAACAAGTAGTCTTGGGCTGTAGCGGCTATTAACCAACCACGGTACCAAAGAATGGAGACACTGGCTCCCATAGTGAGCTACATCTTGGAAGGTGAATTCCCACAAGACTTCACAGGGCACAAAAGAAGAGGCTCATGAAGAGGGAAAGTTCTTTCTTGTTCTTAGAAGGTGCCCTCTACCAAAAAGGAAAAGATCAAGTGTGCAGAAGAGTACCAACAACCAAGGAGATTCCAGCCATTTTAGAAGGTTTGCATGAAGAAGCATGTGGTGGCCATTTTGCTCAAGAACTAACTGTGAAAAAGATTTTGCTTGCTGGGTATGTTTGGCCAAGCTTACATGTGGATGTCCAACATTGGTGTAGGAGCTGTCATAACTGGTAATAAGAGGTTGCTACATGGTCCACGCCAATTAGTCATTGAGTGGTCCATTTAAAAAATGGGGCATTGATGCTATGGGTCCACTACCTAGAACTAAAAATGGAAAATTGTACATCTTAGTGGCCATAGACTACATGACTAGGTGGGTGGATGCTCAAAGTGTGGCAAGGGTGAATGAAAAGACTGTAAGCAAATTTGTTTACACTCATATATGTTGCAGATTTGGCACACCCTTGGAGATTGTTTCTGACAATGGTCCAGGTTTTAGAAAAGGTTTGCTCACCAAAGTTTGTGAAGAGCTTCATATTTCACATCGTCATAGCACACCACCCTACTATCCCCAATCAAATGGGTTAGTAGAGAAGGCTAATGGTGTCATTGCAGGAATCATAAGGAAGATGGTGAAGAACAAGGCAAAGCTTTGGGACGAGTTCCTTGATGGAGCACTATGGGCATATCGGACTACCTACCGAGAAGCAACGGGGTTTACGCACTTTCACTTGGTTTATGGTCAAGACGCATTGCAGCCTATTGAGCTCAACATTCCAACAATGCGGCTACATGGAAAAGGTGGACTAGAAGATCAAGATGCATGGGTGGATCGACTTCTCACTTTAGTTGAGCTAGAGTGGAAAAGAGAAGCTGCATACGAGTGTTATAGAAGAAAAGCCATGCAAGCAGCGGAGAAGTTCAATGCAACTTTAAAAGATAAGGGCATCAAAGAAGAAGATCTTGTGCTAAGGTATGACAATCGACTTGATAACCGGTTTGATGCCAAGTTTGAAACTAGATGGCAGGGACCATACATTGTCAAGAAGGTTTTCAACTCTAGCTATTATCAGCTCATGGATTGAGATGGCAAAGAACATTCTAAGAAGGTTAATGGCTACAGACTCAAGCCATACTTGAGTCGCATTCTATCGACAGACTTACAAAAGCAACCACTAAAAGGAGATAAAAGGGCATGTAAGTTCAGTTGTTTGAGTGATGTCTGTGGTGCAAAACACGAGGAACATAAGAAAGATGGACAAGAGAACTACATTACACCACTTTCTTTAGAAGGCCTACTTTATGATGGTACATGAATATACCATCATCTAGGGGGAGGGCTAAATGATAGCCGTTTTTTCGACTATCCACATTACCATAGGGAGCTACCTCGGCCAAGGAAAATCACATAAACTCTTTGTCATAAATACCTTTTCACTGTAAATAGGCGTGTGTGCGTTAGGGATTTTACCCATATCTTCTATATATTTTAATATTATTTAAAAAAAATTTGCTAGCTACTTATCAAAAATAAATAAAATTATTATCGCCCATTTTGTGTAAATATTTCATTTCATATAAGGGGCTAAATATGGGGGTCTCTATTTTCTCTAATTATGTAAATACTTCATTAGGTGTGTGTATTATAAAACCTAAGTATAATTTTTTTTATTTTATTTTTTTTCTTCATAATACTTTTGGACCATCATTATACATATGCTTCAACTTCACCATGCATAAGTAAATCCGATGCTCTCACATTTCTACCCACACCGTGTAGAAAGCCTAAAAAAATAAATAAATAAATAAATAAATAATCTACTACCTAAATCACTTTTTCCCTTAGACTATTTCATCTTTTATTCTCTCATCTACCCTAAAATAATGAGGGTCTCCCTCCCTTTTGACTTCCATAGTATAGTTTTTTTTTCATATATCAATTATTTTTGTATATTTTATTTTAGTATTTTTATTCACAATTAGATCTTTTTGTTTATTTTATTTTCCTATCATAATAACCATATTAGCATGATATGTTGACTAGTTAAAGTACTAGCGTGTTTTTTTCTTATTATGTAAATCCTTCTATAAAGTGAAAAAAATCTCCTCCATGCAAGTGTCCACATACACTTGAGTCTCTAAGGTCAGGATATGATGTATTGGGGGCTCACTCTTAGAGCTATCAAGAAATTCCACCCATAGGGACCCACACAAAGATTTTAAAAATTCAAAAAATACATGATTCTGCTGAAATTTTTGCGCCCACTTCCACTCCGAATTTGGACTGGTCATCAAGAGACAAAAGTTAGCTCCTGAGCTCAGAAATATTATCACATTTTTTGAGAACTATTGGAGCTAATGGCGGTGAGATATGAATTTTTTAATGGATCCCAGTCTGCCCACTTTTCGACAAGGTACACCTAGTCTCTTCTCACCTCCCTTACACATTCATCACCTACACACTTACTCATTCCTTTCTCACTCCATCAAACCTGCAAACTTCATGTCCTCTCTCACCCTCTTCACCTTTGCCCTCTCCTTCCATCTCCATTTGCTCTCATATCTACTCTACACCCATACCTCATCTCCATTTCTCTCCGTTACCACTCCCATATTACTAAATTATTTTCCCAATCTCAAAAAATACATAAAAATCCAACATGACTAGATCATATTAACCTCTGCAAATATGGGGTTTTCATCTATAAAAACCCCCATGTTCTTCACCTCAATCAACTTTTGTGGCGTCGAATGCAACTGGCGATTAACTTAAAGATCTACACATGGGTGAGTCCAAGCTTCTTTGACCTTTCAACCACACAAAGGATCTTTCCAAATCTTTACTCCTCTCACTCAACCTCTCAGCCCTTCTCACCCATTTGTACATTGTACTACTAACCTTTTATAGTAAATAAGCACCCACTCTACTACTTTTTGAGTAGGCATTACTACAAGTTATTTGCTCAAACCTCTACATCACACTCTCCGCTCACCTTCAATAATTCTCTCACTTGGAGCCCACATCCATGAGACTCAAGGGATAAGAAGAGGCCCACTCTCATTTCAAAATAAAAAACCCATAATCTATGATTTCTCATAATAAAATTGATTAGGCTTAATCCTAATTGGGGCTTCTCAAACCTATAAATAGAGCCCCTCCATTCCTTGTGAAGGGGGATTACACACATTGGACACCACTCCCAACTCTAGTGTGTAAGGAGATAGTGAACTTGTGAGCTCTCTCTATACATCAATACCTTTGATTGCATAGAGAAGCTTAAAGCTAGCTATGTCATTGTGTGAGGGCTTAAGTGATGCCATACTCCCTATCATAACTGTATCTTGCCTTTGTTACATAAATAAGATTAGTAGTTTGGGTGCAATTGTGTACAAAATCTTGGACTCTTACATCTCCAAAGTTGATTTAGCAAAGCGGTCCGATGTTTGATTTAAGGTAAATTCGATCCTTGTATTTTGTGGTGTGATTTTATGCTTGGCAGCTTGAGGGCTTGTTTTTGATTTGTTGCCTTTCAATCCATGGTAAGAGGGTTGTATGGTGAGAGGGCTCGCGTAACCTTAAGACCATGTGTATATCGACAACAAAATCAAGCTTATATTGTCTCTCTAAGTTCTTCTATTGTCTCCAAGTTTGGTGTGCATCTATTTGTGTTATGCTAGTCTCCTCCCCACACACAATATCATATGTTATGAGTGTTTGTTGAGGGTGTGTGTGCCTTTTGATTGATGTATATGGTTAGCTTGTATTGATTGGCTATAAGGAAAGATCTTTAGTGTCCTAGTTCACACACATAACTAGGTGGTGCCCCTTTTCTTGTTGAGTGTGTGGTTTTGGGGTTCTTATGTTTGTGTTGCGTTGTGCCCCAAGCCCATTGAGCAACACAGGGGGAGCCTTGAGAAGTGCTTAGAGCCGCTCTTCTTGTTGCCTGCCCGGACTGCCCCACTAGCTTGGCCCCTATTAACAAATCTACATCATCGTTTGCTAGCAGCTTGTCCCGGGTTGGCCTTCCATGGTGAAGGCAATTGGGGGTGATGCTTGCCTACACAAAACTTGTAAAAATAACATTTAATTTTAATTTTATCTGAATTTGAAAAATATAGAAACAAGTACTTGACCAAGATTTCAATTCAGATCTCGAGAGAGAAGATCATCCCTTTTTAATGTGCTCTTAATTGGTGCAAACAACAGGTACAAGTTGGCAACCAACCGATATAAATGTGGCAGCATGGTAATCAATTGAAAAATCACCATTCCGATGGCCTTCCATGGTGAAGGCAACGGGGGTTGATACTTGCCTACACAAAACATAGGTCATTGAAGTACTCTACGAGAACGTCTTCAATCAGCAGCCTCCTAGAGATAGAGAGCAAGGCTGTCCTATTCCACCTTACAGATAGGATCCAATTCTCACATATAGACCTACACACCCGCTCTGGAACGGGAGCTTGGGAACACATAACTCCACACAATTCTGTGCCTTCCTTATCTCCTTCAGAATGTAGAATTTCTATGAGAATCTCCTTGTTCTGGCCTGCTTCAGAATATGAATAGGTTTTCCTTCCCTTCGCTTCTTCTGAGAGGCAGCCTTTGCTACCAATCCAGGCCCCTTACCCTATCTCCTTCAGTGGCTTTTGTTCTCACCACCATGATCTACCAATCAGCCATTTTCCCTGTTCCTAGGTGCAATGATTATTCCTAAGAGTTATGAGAAGATTATTTTGATAGAGAAGTCTACTGCCTTAGAAATTTTTGGATGCTACCATGGTTATGCCGGCAACCGAAGGGGTTACTTTCATACATATGCTACAGTAGCATTGTCTCTAGGCATAGAGAACCCAGAGGAACTAGAAGAGTATGGTAAACACCGTTTTCTAAGGTATAAACGAAAGCCAGATTCACGAAAATTGCCAAAGTCATTAGAATGGAAAGATACATTGTAAAAGACTTATGTGTTACATCTATCTGTCCAACGATGATTAATAAAAAACTTTTGTTCTCTCCATTTGTTTTGTGCTTCTATGGCATCTGAGTTTTTAAATGCTTCGGAACGCTTCAATCTCTTCCTTTCCATATGTCTGAGTGTCTGCATTAGTTTGGATGACCTCAAGGTTTCTTTTTTATGTAGTTGTTGTAGTATCCTTCTATAGAACCATTGGAACACTTCTTGTAGGCTGTTTGCCTTACTTTTTCCACCACCATGTTGTGTGTTCCTGAAATATGCATTTTGGGCCATATAGTGTGATTTATCAAGTCCTTGTGTGTTGCAAATGCTAGGATTGTTGATAAAGTAAGGCAAGTGGTTGTAGAGAATATGATGCATAAGAAAACATACAGTATCGATGGCTAGGATACAAGAGTAAGCTAGAAACATACCATATAGTGTGTAATGTTGGTGTCAGTCCAAGCAGCTCTGAATGCTTTTTTGAATGCTTGTTACAAGTTGTCTTGAAAGCTCTTTTTGTCTTGCTGGGAGTAGTTGACTTTCTCACACATTTGGAATAGAGTATCAATTGAATGCCAAACATTTGCTTTGACATTCCTTCAAGCACCTTCATGGTCTTCAGTGCATTATGAAGCTTTTTCCACTATTGGTGTAATATCATAGAACTCCACCATTCTCTTTTTCAAGAGCTCCAATTCCATGAATATATTGTTGTGTTTCATTGTAGAATATGCTACCACCTTCTCCCTTAAACTCTCCTACAATGTGGTATGAGTGACTAACATAGTGAAGTTATTCTATGTTTAATTCCTCCCTATGTCTCCAAACTTCTGTAGGTGTTGGAAGTAGCTTTTCTTTAATGCCTTTGGCCTCAAGGAGGGATGACACTGAATTCTAGATGGCACTATAACCCTTATGACTCACTCCACTTGAATCCATGGCGTATTGAATATCGCACAGGGCTGAAACTGTATTGTTGGTTACAAATTCATTCACTATATCTCGTTGAACCACCTTGAACTTCTTCTCTTTTATCGTTTCTCTTACCATTCTTGATGTCCACGAATGGTTTTAGTTGCTTTGCAGGATTGAGATTGGGATTAATATTCTCTTTGTCTTAGGATATGTATGACAACCCTACAAATACAACACTACTCATTACTAACATAGAGAACATGTAAACCCCAAAGAAGCCCAGCAAATAAAATAATATTAATTGCTAACACAAAAGACATGTGAATGGCAATGCATTCAGTGCAATCTTACCTTATGGCTTGGATTCTCTTCTTCAGTTTGCCCCAAATATCGAGCCTCAAGTTCTTGACGTTTTTAAGCTTTCTTTTCCGTATGCACCGTCCAATGATTGTGCACCGTTCTTGTCTCCAAGAGGCAGAGTCTGAAACCCTAATTTCATGTCCAACTTGCTCCTTTCTTTCCTTCAAGGCCACCTCCCTCCTCATTTGAAGCTTCTTCTTACAAGTTCCATGGCTAGCCCCTCCCGGCGAAGGCACCAAATGAAATAGCCTTCCAAGCACACAAACAGACAGCAAATCCCAGACTCAAGCATGCAAAATATATGCACTGGGCTCAGCCCATTGCCATAAAAACTGCAAGAAACACTCAAATACACTCAAGAATGGCACACACACACTCTCTCTCTCTCTCTCTAGGAAGCTACAGCCATGCACACACAAAAAGAAACTAGACCTAGGTTATGGCACACAAAAGATAAGCATGGAGATCATCCTCATCACCATCTTCTTCTTCACTCTCTTCCTCCATGGATATGGCGTTGAAGCACAAGAGAGATGGAGGAAAAAAGAAAGCAAGAGTTTGTGCCAATTGAGAGACATTGAAAAGAACCATGAGATTGGTAGATAAAGGTAGAGAGACGTTGTAACCAACTTCCAACTTTCCAAACCTCCCAAATCACACAACTCCTTTCTCTTTCTTTCTTTATTGAATTTGAAAAGTTTGTTACATAAGCTTTTTGAAACCTTAGGCTTAGCTTTCATTTTTGTGCATACATAGACCATGGCTTTTAACCTTACAAAATAGCTAGAGAGAGAGTTTCCATGCTTTGGCTTTACAAGTGCGGACCCGCTAAATTGCCAAGCATTTACAAAGTTGGACATGCGTACAAATCATACGGCAACAAGTGTATGTCGAGGCTTGGATACAAAATAAACATGAGATAACATCATTCTTATTTGAGAAAAGCTGCATCTTCTTAGCCTATTTGATGTCAAAATTGGAGGCTATCATTCCTCCCACACTTAGCTTGTGAGCTCCCGCGAACAAAATATCAATGAAGTTTCTCCCTTTTCAAATACTAAATCACTCCTTCAAAAACTCCACAAACTTCATCACACCTCCTCAAACTCCTAACTTACTCTCCTACACTTACTCCATACTCAATCAAACATAGAATGAGGTGAAAAAATCATCAACACATCCCCCACAAAAAACCCACAAACATCCTATGGAAATAATAATAACTCCTAACTTCAAACACCAAAATAATCCCCATCAAAAGATCATAGTTTCATAGCTCTCCCTCACTCAAAATCTGCATAAAAATCTGCCACCCGCATCTACATACCCTTGCTGTGCCAAAAATCTCTGGCTCTTCATAGGAGTTTCAATTAATGCTTATTAAAGAAAGAAAGTAAATTTGGCCCGCTCCAGAGCTGCCGTTCCAGCCTACACGTGTTCCACGGCATTTGTGACCTGTGTTTCAATGTTGTCCAGCATCTCACCTTGTGCCTCCACCAACACAGCCATATCCAAGAAAATCTGATGTAAATCGAGAAGCTTTTTCTCAATGTCTTTTACAGCATCATGCCGCTCCTTGATCTCTGCCAATGTATCTAGTATCTGCCCACGTCCTTTCTCTTGGATAGCCTTATGAAAAATCTGCTCACTCTCCCCTGTTTCTATCAAGCGGTCTATGGTCTCTTCATCAAGCTTCTTCCCAGTGACTGTAAAAGCACGCCTTTCAACCACCTCTCTATACTCATCCTGGATCTTTTGCCATTAGCTCCTTCAGCTTTTTCTTCAATGTTGCTGTCATTGACATACGAATGCAGTCAATGCTTGTACCCTCTCCAGAACCGGGTTTTTTTCTGTTTGCCAGATTCGCACTATCAAGTGCCTCCAATTTTTCCTTGATGTTCTTTGCCATAATGCTTACTTCATCTACATCAGCCTCCATGCGCTACTTTAAGGCTTTCATAGCCGCTGTTGTAACAGACTTTGACTCCTCATGAGCTCCCTGTAGCTTCTGCAGATTCTTCCTGATCTGTGCCATCAAGCTTTTGATCTCAGCAACCTCTTCAAAAAATTGAAACACTAAGGCTGTTCAAACACCGTTCTTGTCTCCAACAGGCAGAGTCTGAAACCCTAATTTCATGTCCAACTTGCTCCTTTCTTTCCTTCAAGGCTGCCTCCCTCCTCATTTGAAGCTGCTTCTTGCAAGTTCCATGGCTAGCCCCTCCCGGCGAACGCACCAAATGAAATAGCCTTCCAAGCACACAAACAGACAGCAAATCCCAGACTCAAGCATGCAAAATATATGCACTGGGCTTAGCCCATTGCCATAAAAACTGCAAGAAACACTCAAATACACTCAAGAATGGCACACACACACACTCTCTCTCTCTCTCTAGGAAGCTACAGCCATGCACACACAAAAAGAAACTAGACCTAGGTTATGGCACACAAAAGATAAGCATGGAGATCATCCTCACCATCTTCTTCTTCACTCTCTTCCTCCATGGATATGGCGTTGAAGCACAAGAGAGATGAAGGAAACAAGAAAGAAAGAGTTTGTGCCAATTGAGAGAGATTGAAAAGAACCGTGAGATTGGTAGATAAAGGTAGAGAGACGTTGTAACCAACTTCCAACTTCCCAAACCTCCCAAATCACACGACTCCTTTCTCTTTCTTTCTTTATTGAATTTGAAAAGTTTGTTACATAAGCTTTTTGAAACCTTAGGCTTAGCTTTCATTTTTGTGCATACATAGACCATGGCTTTTAACCTTACAAAATAGCTAGAGAGAGAGTTTCCATGCTTTGGCTTTACAAGTGCGGACCCGCTAAATTGCCAAGCATTTACAAAGTTGGACATGCGTACAAATCATACAGCAACAAGTGTATGTCGAGGCTTGGATACAAAATAAACATGGGATAACATCATTCTTATTTGAGAAAAGTTGCATCTTCTTAGCCTATTTGATGTCAAAATTGGAGGCTATCATTCAAAAATGACTGGCCTTCCTACTCTCTAGTCCAACGCACTAAATACCCACTAAAACAGTGAATGCGTCCTAAATAACAACCACACACAGCCTAAATCCTAGAAACACACACCGAAAAGACATCTTTTTGTATGAAATAATTTACAATGTTTTATTCACACACTCCCACACAAACACACAAATGAAAAAGAACAAACTACTACGACCCAACAGATCATCAAGACACAACTTCACCATTCTAAACTGAATAAAGAAATTTAATGTCAAAATGGTTTTGTGTAAATTGTTTCCAAGAATTTAATGAAAAAGAACTGATATTTCCAACACTTCCACGTTTCAGTCAATCTGCACAACAGCATCACTGCATTCAACATTTGGCTAATCTTCACTTCACTCCACTCTTCACTCTCTCTCTCTTTCACACTTCAAAACTCTTTCTTTCTTTCTTCTCTCTCTCTACTCATTATTCTCGTGAACTCTCTTCTTCTTCTTCTTTCTTTCTCTTTCTCCTCCTGAAACACAAACACAAGAATAATGCATACAATCTAATACATTCTCTCACAATCTCATGCTTTTACTTTTAAGTATGCACCATGTCAAAGTGATCAAATCTCTTTCTCTCTCTTTCCTATTTTGCATGTACACACATAGCGTAGCCAAATTGCCCTCTCTCTTCTTTCCTTCTTCTTCTACCCACACACAATGTCTCCTCTACTTGCTATGGTTCCCCACCTTCTCTCTTCTCATTTTACCATGAGAGCATGGAAACCTCCCACATGCACACACACATTTCTTTCTCTCTCTCACAGTCTACCATGGGTGGCCTTCCTAGGTGTATGCTTGCTCTCTTCATGAGAATTCCCTTAGTGGCTTGGTCAAGGGCCGCTATTATGGACCTTGCCTATGTGTGTGCCTGCCTGCTCCAAGACTCACGCATGGCCTTACTCCAAGCCACATGCACAGCGGCCTCGCTTTCCATTGCGTAGGCTAGCAATCTGCCAACCAACCCTCATGCTAATGAGCGGGCCTTGTGAGGCTCACTCACCTTTGGTGGTCAATCCCGGCATTGGCGCATGGCGCACAACCCCAAGCGCACCATGCTTGGCCTACTTGCGTGCAAGGCCAAAGACCTCAAGTGTATCCGCACGCTAGGCCGTCTAGCCGCATAAGGCGACCACACCACTACCCTCCACGTGCTCTTTGTGCAGGCCTATGCCCACTAGGCGACCAACTCTATGGCGCACGGCACACAGCCCTGCCGGCGCTCCATTCTCTCATGCTTTCCAGTGCCACCTCCAGCCGAGCGAAACCTCAAGGCTCACTCCATCGAGCCCCTCTCCAAGGCACATCGTTGAAGGATCTCCATTGCTAAAGCAGCTCGCCAGCCTCATACGTTTACGCCTGTGGCCTCCTGCCAACCCGTCAAGCCACGAGCAGCGTAGCGCAAGTGCCATGAGGCACTCCCAGCCTGTACCCCGACACGGCCTTGCCTAGGCACACTCAGCTGCAGATGACCATCCCGCTCACGTGCAAGGGCTTGGCCTCTCTGTGTTGTGCAGGCCGAAGGAGCCTACCTGCAACGGCCGACGCTCTTCCTTGTGATGCGTAGGCGGCCAACCCGCCTACTCCATGCGTAAGAGTTCGGCCCTATTGTGTTGCGCTGGCAGCCCAGGCCCTGTGCGTAGGCCTGCCTCATGCACTGAAGGCACGGGTGCTCTCAACACCCGCCATCGCTAGGTAGCCATCGCCGCCGCCCGTCGACCGCCGCAGAGCCTCCGCCATCTTCTGCCTGCACCTACGCAAGCCCTCATACGCCTCTCTCTCTCTCTTTATGTACAGAATTCACACACATGCATTAATCAACAAGCAAATAAGCAGGCTTACCTCCTCCTCCTCCTCCTCGTGTTCTTCATGCCAGCCAGAGAAAGAAGCGCTTCCTCTCTCTCTCTTCTATTTTATTCTCTCAAAAGGTTGGCGAATACCAACGGGTGCTAAAACTACCCACCCCTCCATTTTTTTAATTTGGAATTTTTCATTTGTAACCACATTAAGGTCTCCAAACTTGCATTCCCACCTAACCATCCTCAAAGCTTGAGCTCGAACCTCATCATACAAACCCTCGTTCTCTCCCCTCGATCTCTCTCTTCTCTCTACCCACTTACATACAACCTCCTCTTTATGTACAAAATAATATTAATCGTCACCATTCCCATGCAATGTGCTTACACCAATGGACAACATCGACAATCATGATGCATGCAAATACCATGACATTCCACACACATATGCTTTCAAATACCATGAAAATGCACCTAAAATAACCACAATTGACCCTATGTAAACCCTAAAAATTGCTAAAAATGGCTTCGATCCAGGGGTCATCATTCCCCCCACATTGAAATGTGAGCGTCCTCCCGAACACAGTAGCAACTTCACTTTACAGCTTCCCCCACACTTAACTTCTTCACCATCACTGCGCCTAGCATCACATCACTTCATCACTCTGAAACAATCACCAACCATACACTAGAATTATACCATACCAAATAAACAAACAAAAACAAAAACAAACCTTCAACACCTTCACATCAGCACACATAAATGAGTGAATGAAAATCCAAGTTGAGTACTGACAACCCTGCCAGCATGACTCTCCTCACCTACCAAGAACCATTAAGGCGATAGACCACATATACCACATACATACATTTGAATTTTTATTTTTCTTCCTTCCTTTTTTTTCTTTTTTTTTCTTTTTTTCCATCATTTTTCAAAGGCAATGGTTTGAAAACCCTCCCCAGGCTCATCATGAATATCGAGACTATTATGGTCATTATCACCCAGGAAATAAGGGAGAAAAGTTCCTTCCACTAGAGTTTTTAAGCACTTCCAAGCTGTTACCTACCATTAAAGAGAAAAAATATAGTCAATGCGGCACATGCCTAGTTAAGATGAATGTGGTAATGACCAATTTCTACTACAGAGCTCAGCAAGAAACTCATAGAATTAGTATCCTTGACTAATAAACCCCAAATCTTTCCAAAAGAAAGAATCATATAAGTCAAGTACCAAGCAATTGCAACTGGATTAACACAACTCACAATCCCCATTATTACACACACCATGCAAGTGATACCAAAAAAATATCCAAATATATTGGAGAAAATACACCTGTGGAACACTGCATATTCTCTGAGTAGCAAAAATTGCATGTCCAGAAACAATCTTCAATACTATGATATCATTGTTCCCAAGTTACTTCCCCATCTCCTTGCACCTGTATACCACCTGTATGAAAGAAAATCGATCGCACCAAAACCTGATAAACCCACCAATCCCATCAAAACAATGCAAAATAATAAAGAGCAAAACTCATGTGAAAAATATACAATGAACCAACTTGACCCACATAATTACCAACTTAAACAAAATAATGTTTCACCCTAAGACCATTAACACGAAAAGGAGCTATTACAGCATCAGGATCTTGGACAATCAAAGAACCATTATTAAAGGCTTCTAACACCTTGAAAGGGCGTAACCACCTCATTTGTAATTTGCCAGGAAACTTATAATATCAATTGTCATAGACTAAAACCTGATAATTCTTTTGAAACTCCCTCACCTTAATGTGACGATCATGCCAAGCCTTTCGTCTATGTTGCATTGCCTCAACATTTTGCAGAGCCATTAAACATATCTCATCCAACCTCACCAAGGCCAGTAATCGAGCCTCTAAAGATTCCTTCTCACCTAGTCGAGATTCCAAGGCAATGCATAATGTGGGTATTTCATTCTCTATTGGGAAAATTGCTTCTGTACCATACACTAGAGTGAAAGGTGTATTTTGAGTCGTAATCTAAAATGTGGTACGGTATGCCCACAAGGCCTCAAACAATCTCTCATCCCAATCGCGTCGATTTTCCAATACTGTCTTGGTTAAAATTGTTCCCAGTATTCGATTGGTCACCTCCACTTGACCATTAGCTCGAGGATAATACGGAGTGGATTTTCGATGCTTGATTTTGTAAAGTTCCGTTAATTCCGTAATGGTCTCATTTAAAAAATGAGAACCGCGATCACTCACCAACTCCAACAGACAACCAAACGAGTAATGATATTTTCATATAAAAATTTGACAACATCCAATGCCCTATCCGTTTTCAAAGGTTTAGCTTCAACCCACTTGGTCACATAATCCGTGCACACAAGAATGTATCGATTGAATCGATAACGAGTGGGTGGATCAATCGGACCCACAAAATCAATTCTCCATTTCTCAAAAGGTTTTAAAGCCAAGATTGGATTTAAAGGGGTCGCAAATTGTGGTGTGGGTCGACCAACCCGTTGACACTTATCACAACGTTTACAATGCTCAAAAGAGTCTTTATTGGCCACCAATACCCTGCTACTAGCAATACTTTGCGAGCGGTTAATTCCCCTGCAAAATGACCTCCACATGGCTCATCATGAAGTGCACGTAAGATAGAAGTTATCTCATCCTCTCGCACACAACGACGATACACCCCCTCCCTAGCAAAATAACGATACTAACACAAATAGATGCACACCAAACTTGGAGACAATAGAAGAACTTAGAGAGACAATATAAGCTTGATTTTGTTGTCGGTATACACATGGTCTTAAGGTTACGCAAGCCCTCTCACCATACAACCCTCTTACCATGGATTGAAAGGCAACAAATCAAAAACAAGCCCTCAAGCCGCCAAGCATAAAATCACACCACAAAATACAAGGATCGAATTAACCTTAAATCAAACACTGGACCGCTTTGCTAAATCAACTTTGGAGATGTAGGAGTCCAAGATTTTGTACACAATTGCACCCAAACTACTAATCTTATTTATGCAACAAAGGCAAGATACAGTTATGATAGGGAGTATGGCATCACTTAAGCCCTCACACAATGACATAGCTAGCTTCAAGCTTCTCTATGCAATCAAAGGTATTGATGTATAGAGAGAGCTCACAAGTTCACTATCTCCTTACACACTAGAGTTGGGAGTGGTGTCCAATGTGTGTAATCCCCCTTCACAAGGAATGGAGGGGCTCTATTTATAGGTTTGAGAAGCCCCAATTAGGATTAAGCCTAATCAATTTTATTATGAGAAATCGTAGATTATGGGTTTTAGAGTGGGCCTCTTCTTATCCCTTGAGTCTCATGGATGTGGGCTCAAAGTGAGAGAATTATTGAAGGTGAGCGGAGAGTGTGATGTAGAGGTTTGAGCAAATAACTTGTAGTAATGCCTACTCAAAAAGTAGTAGAGTGGGTGCTTATTTACATATGTTTAGTTGTTAGTAGTTAGTAATCACTATAAAATATGGTAGTACAATGTACAAATAGGTGAGAAGGGCTGAGAGGTTGAGTGAGAGGAGTAAAGATTTGGAAAGATCCTTTGTGTGGTTGAAAGGTCAAAGAAGCTTGGACTCTCCCATGTGTGGATCTTTAAGTTAATCGCTGGTCTCCTTCTTGCATTCGAGGCCACAAAAGTTGATTGAGGTGAAGAACATGGGGGTTTTTATAGATGAAAACCCCATATTTGCAGAGGTTAATATGATATAGTCATGTTGGATTTTTATGTATTTTTTGAGATTGGGAAAATAATTTAGTAATATGGGAGTGGTACAGAGAGAAATGGAGATGAGGTATGGGTGTAGAGTAGATATGAGAGCAAATGGAGATGGAAGGAGAGGGCAAAGGTGAAGAGGGTGAGAGAGGACATGAAGTTTACAGGTTTGATGGAGTGAGAAAGGAATGAGTAAGTGTGTAGGTGATGAATGTGTAAGGGAGGTGAGAAGAGACTAGGTGTACCTTGTCGAAAAGTGGGCAGACTGGGGTCCAATAAAAAGTTCATATCTCACCGCCCCATTAGCTCCAAAAGTTCTCAAAAAATGTGAGCATATTCCTGAGCTCAGGAGCTAACTTTTGTCTCTTGATGACCAGTCCAAATTCGAAGTGGAAGTGGGCGTAAAAATTTCAGCAGAATCGTGTATTTTTTGAATTTTTAAAATCTTTGTGTGGGTCCCCATGGGTGGAATTTCTTGATAGCTCTAAGAGTGAGCCCCCAATACATCATACCCTGACCTTAGAGACTCAAGTGTATGTGGACACTTGCATGGAGGATATTTTTTCCACTTTATGGAAGGATTTACATAATAAGAAAAAAACACGCTAGTACTTTAACTAGTCAACATATCATGCTAATATGGTTATTATGATAGGAAAATAAAATAAACAAAAAGATCTAATTATGAATAAAAGTACTAAAATAAAATATACAAAAATAATTGATATATGAAAAACAAAAATACTATACTATGGAAGTCAAAAGGGAGGGAGACCCTCATTATTTTAGGGTAGATGAGAGAATAAAAGATGAAATAGTCTAAGGAAAAAAGTGATTTAGGTAGTAGATTATTTATTTATTTATTTATTTTTAGACTTTCTACACGGTGTGGGTAGAAATGTGAGGGCATAGGATTTACTTATGCATGGTGAAGTTGAAGCATATGTACAATGATGGTCCAAAAATATTTTGAAGAAAAAAAAATAAAAAATAAAAAAAATATACTTAGGTTTTGTAATACACACACCTAATAAAGTATTTACATAATTAGAGAAAATAGAGACCCCCATATTTAAGCCCTTATATGAAATGAAATATTTACACAAAATGGGCCATAATAATTTTATTTATTTTTGATAAGTAGCTAGCAAAAACTTTTTTTTAATAATATAAAAATATATAGAAGATATGGGTAAAGTCCCTAACGCACACACGCCTATTTACAATGAAAAGGTATTTATGACAAAGAGTTTATGTGATTTTCCTTGGCCGAGGTAGCTCCCTATGGTAATATGGATAGTCGAAAAAACGGCTATCATTTAGCCCTCCCCCTAGATGATGGTATATTCATGTACCATCATAAAGTAGGCCTTCCAAAGAAAGTGGTGTAATGTAGTTCTCTTGTCCATCTTTCTTATGTTCCTCGTGTTTTGCACCACAGACATCACTCAAACAACTGAACTTACATGCCCTTTTATCTCCTTTTAGTGGTTGCTTTTGTAAGACTATCGATAGAATGCGACTCAAGTATGGCTTGAGTCTGCAGCCATTAACCTTCTTAGAATGTTCTTTGCCATCTAAATCCATGAGCTGATAATAGCTAGAGTTGAAAACCTTCTTGACAATGTATGGTCCCTGCCATCTAGTTTCAAACTTGGCATCAAACCGGGTATCAAGTCGATTGTCATACCTTAGCACAAGATCTTCTTCTTTGATGCCCTTATCTTTTAAAGTTGCATTGAACTTCTCTGCTGCTTGCATGGCTTTTCTTCTATAACACTCGTATGCAGCTTCTCTTTTCCACTCTAGCTCAACTAAAGTGAGAAGTCGATCCACCCATGCATCTTGATCTCCTAGTCCACCTTTTCCATGTAGCCGCATTGTTGGAATGTTGAGCTCAATAGGTTGCAATGCTTCTTGACCATAAACCAAGTGAAAGGGCATAAACCCCATTGCTTCTCGGTAGGTAGTCCGGTATGCCCATAGTGCTCCATCAAGGAACTCGTCCCAAAGCTTTGCCTTGTTCTTCACCATCTTCCTTATGATTCCTGCAATGACACCATTCGCCTTCTCTACTAATTCATTTGATTGGGGATAGTGGGGTGTGCTATGACGATGTGAAATATGAAGCTCTTCACAAACTTTGGTGAGCAAACCTTTTCTAAAACCTGGACCATTGTCAGAAACAATCTCCAAGGGTGTGCCAAATCTGCAACATATATGAGTGTAAACAAATTTGCTTACAGTCTTTTCATTCACCCTTGCCACACTTTGAGCATCCACCCACCTAGTCATGTAGTCTATGGCCACTAAGATGTACAATTTTCCATTTTTAGTTCTAGGTAGTGGACCCATAGCATCAACGCCCCATTTTTTAAATGGACCACTCAATGACTAATTGGCGTGGACCATGTAGCAACCTCTTATTACCAGTTATGACAGCTCCTACACCAATGTTGGACATCCACATGTAAGCTTGGCCAAACATACCCAGCAAGCAAAATCTTTTTCACAGTTAGTTCTTGAGAAAAATGGCCACCACATGCTTCTTCATGCAGACCTTCTAAAATGGCTGGAATCTCCTTGGTTGTTGGTACTCTTCTGCACACTTGATCTTTTCCTTTTTGGTAGAGGGCACCTTCTAAGAACAAGAAAGAACTTGCCCTCTTCATGAGCCTCTTCTTTTGTGCCCTTGTGAAGTCTTGTGGGAATTCACCTTCCAAGATGTAGCTCACTATGGGAGCCAGTGTCTCCATTCTTTGGTACCATGGTTGGTTAATAGCCGCTGCAGCCCAAGACTACTTGCTTTTCCTTCTTAACACATGCAACAGCTTGTTGTGCAAGTAGATCAACATCCTCATTTTGTTTCCTAGGAATATGATACAATTTTACCTCCTCAAATTGATTAAACAACCTACGGATAGCATGAAACTTTTGCCTTAATCTTTCATTTTTGCATGCCCAAATGCCTAAAATTTGCCTTACAATAAGAAGTGCATCCCCTTTTACCAGGAGATGTTGTATCCCTTGATTGATGCACACCTTCAAGAAGCCATGAAGTAGTATGTCGTACTCTGCTTGCTGCTAGTAACACTTGGCAAGTTGTCCTTCTCCTTCATAACCACCTCTCCACTTGGGTTGAGCAGCACCAGCCCTCCCCTTGCTTTACTTGTGGCTTTTCTAAAAGCTCCATCAAAGAACAAGGTGAATGCATTAGGTATAGTTTTGGGTGGTGGCAATGGTAGGGTCTTTACATCAGGCACCTTAATCTCCTTTTCATGCACTCTATAAGTGAGAATCCCTGCCAATTGTGCACGCACACTATCTTCTACCTTGAAAGAGTATTGGAATTCTTGCAATTCCATTGTAAGGTTCCCCCCTTCCAAAAATAGGGGAAACACTTAAGATAGTCCACTAAGTCTTATCTTAGAGAAAATTTCCTACTCATCGACACCTTGACCATATAGAGATGCAAGGATACGATTCATAGGTAAGACCTAGTTCTATCCCGCAAGAAGGAACGTGGCCTTCTAAAAATCAAATCACCCATAGGGTAATTGATCATAAATTGGGCAACTACAAGACTTGATTTCTAGAGGCAATGCTTTTTTCCTCATCCATGCAAGGCACAACCGCTGGCCTAGTCTTCTAGAATAGAGTTACCCAAGAACCTATTTATCTAGCGTAGGGCTTTCACTTAATCTGTTGGAAAGCTACCCGACTAATCGGTTCCACCCGTCCATAGGATGGTGTCGTCGGGGCATTCCATCCTCCCACTTTCCACCCTACTCACGCGTTAATTTATTTTCTAATTAATCCTACCACACTGTTTGACATAAATAAGCATGTTCCTTAATTAAGGCCCTTTTCACAAGGTTTGTTAAAAAACATCCTTTTTACACAATACTGATGACCCCTGGATCGAAGCCATTTTTAGCAATTTTTAGGGTTTACATAGGGTCAATTGTGGTTATTTTAGGTGCATTTTCATGGTATTTGAAAGAATATATGTGTGGAATGTCATGGTATTTGCATGCATCATGATTGTCGATGTTGTCCATTGGTGTAAGCACATTGCATGGGAATGGTGACGATTAATATTATTTTGTACATAAAGAGGAGGTTGTATGTAAGTGGGTAGAGAGAAGAGAGAGATCGAGGGGAGAGAACGAGGGTTAGTATGATGAGTTTCGAGCTCAAGCTTTGAGGATGGTTAGGTGGGAATGCAAGTTTAGAGACCTTAATGTGGTTACAAATGAAAATTTCCAAATTAAAAAAATGGAGGGGTGGGTAGTTTTAGCACCCATTGGTATCCGCCAACCTTTTGAGAGAATAAAATAGAAGAGAGAGAGAGGAAGCGCTTCTTTCTCTGGCTGGTGTGAAGAACACGAGGAGGAGGAGGACGAGGTAAGCCTGCTTATTTGCTTATTGATTAATGCGTTTGTGTGAATTTTGTACATAAAGAGAGAGAGAGAGGCGTATGAGGGCTTGCCTAGGTGCAGGCAGAAGATGGCGGAGGCTCTGCGGTCGACGGCGGTGATGGCTAGCGATGGCGGGTGTTGAGGGCACCCGTGCCTTGAGCGCATGAGGCAGGCCTACGCACAGGGTTAACCATGGCCTAGGCTGCCAACGCAACACAATAGGGCCGAACTCTTACGCATGGAGTAGGCGGGTTGGCCGCCTACGTATCACAAGGAAGAGCGTCGACCGTTGCACGTAGGCTCCTTGGCCAAGTCGGCCTGCACAACACAGAGAGGCCAAGCCCTTGCACGTGAGCGGGCTGGTCATCTGCAGCTGAGTGTGCCTAGGCAAGGCCACGTCGGGGTACAGACTGGGAGTGCCTCATGGCACTTGCGCTGTTGCTTATGGCTTGACGGGTTGGCAGGAGGCCACGGTCGTAAACGTATGAGGCTGGCGAGCTGCTTTAGCAATGGAGATCCTTCAACGACGTGCCTTGGAGAGGGGCTCGATGGAATGAGCCTTGAGGTTTCACTCGGCTGGAGGTGGCGCTGGAAAGCATGAGAGAATGGAGCGCCGGGGCAGGGCTGTGTGCCGTGCGCCACAGAGTTGGTCGCCTAGTGGGGATAGGCCTACACAAAGAGCACGTGGAGGGTAGTGGTGTGGTCGCCTTATGCGGCTAGACCGCCTAGCGTGCGGATACGCTTGAGGTCTTTGCCCTTGCACGCAAGTAGGCCAAGCATGGTGCACTTGGGATTGTGCGCCATGCGCCACTGCTGGGATTGACCACCAAAGGTGAGTGAGCCTCATAGGGCCAGCTCATTAGCATGAGGGTTGGTTGGCAGATTGCTAGCCTACGCAATGGAAAGCGAGGCCGGCTGTGCATGTGGCTTGGAGTAAGGCCATGCGTGAGTCTTGGAGCAGGCAGGCACACACATAGGCAAGGTCCATAATAGCGGCCCTTGGCCAAGCCGCTAAGGGGATGCTCATGATGAAGAGAGCAAGCATACACCTAGGAAGGCCACCCATGGTAGACTGTGTGAGAGAGAAAGAAACGTGTGTGTGCATGTGGGAGGTTTCCATGCTCTCATGGTAAAATGAGGAGAGAGAAGGTGGGGAACCTGTGAGATCCCTGTCCCCACCATGCGACGGATTCGGGGTACTAGCAGCGGAAGTAGTACTTCATGCGCGGGGCAAGGACCCACACTCGGGGCCTCGTCCCCACGGATATCCGGACAAGAGACTAATCCGTTGGTTTTTCCAAAACCGAACCCGGAAAAACATCCCTTACCCGGAAAGCACGGGCGATTCCACCAAGATAACTTTTTACTCTAGCGTAGTCAAGATCATTACTGATCACGCTGATCCGACTGCACCTATAAGATACTCGGTCGGATCAAGGAAGAAACTTGCACTTGGATCATTGGGATCAACGCTTTTTTCCCCATCAAGAGGCACAGCCGTTGATTCCTATCCATAGAACAATTACTATTCGGGAATTACTTTATCTATCATAATAACAGAAATTGAGTCTCGATTTACGGATCCATCAGTCCAGCCTAACTCCATCCGATCCCATGGGTTAGCCAACCGCCCAACCACTGTAGTGATGGGATCCAATTTGGAATTTGGTTAGGTTTTGTCTCGGGTACCAAGGAAAAGAGTTCCAAGGCCCCCTAGCCGGAAGTTCATGCAAACATAAAACTAGCCATACCACTTACACACCCAATATGAAATTGCCTTTTTCTTAGCATCAGCTAACTTTAAAACAATCCTTTAATGAAACCATAGTACCACTGATCACAATCTTCCAATTTATCCGGTTGATTCATAATTTCCCATCATTCATCAGAGTATCTATGGCATCATTGGCAACTAGAACGCTCACCGCCTGTCCACACAGGGGCCTTTTCAATAGTTCCTAGCCCATAATACTCGGCAATATAATCACTTATAAAAATCATGATGGACTCTCGTTGAAGATCAGCAAGATCAACCAACAGATCCATAAAAAGAGCCATGGACTCATCCATTGAAGACCAGCAAGGTAAATCAACCAGATCCATGCCCGGTTTCAGAAAACAACTCTTACTCCTTGTTTCAATATCTTTCTCGACGCACGCGTGGGTATCCTGGGCGACCTAGAGCCCGAGCACCGTATGGTCAGCACCTTCTAGGATTCTTCGCAGGTGACCTAGCGCTTCACTCATAGGCCGCTTCTTTGGTCCCTCATCCACTGTATCGGAAGCTCACCATTTTAATCGAACCGAGGCTGGTCAAGACCTCGGCCGACCTTGCTACGCGAGATATCCTCCATTGACTCTCCGTCTCATCAGTTGCAACTTTAACAGTTAGGTCTCCACGACCTTAATCACAAGACGGTCAAAATGCTTCCCCAGCATTCTTGACATAAAGCAGCCATTTACAAACAGCATTTACAACAGTTTACAAATACAGTTTCTATATTAACTCTCATTTTTCCACATTATCCCTCATTAATCCACATTACTTATTCCACATTCCATTTATATATGTACTCATCCAATCACATCATTTTCCATCTCTTCACTTCAGATTCCTTCACATCACATATCATATATTCACATCCATATCCACATCCACATCCACATTCACATCCATACATCCACATCTACATGCTTACCCTCCATTTTCACATCCTCATTTATACATCCACATCCCGTATCCACATTCATACATACACATCCATATCCACATCCATACATCCACACCCACATGCATACATCCACTATCACGTCCTCTTCAATACATCCACATCCACATACATACATACATCCACATCCACATTCCCATTCACATTCCACATTCCCATTCCACATTCCCATTCCCATCCACATACATACATACATCCTCATCCACATTTCCATTCATATCTATACATCCACATCTACATCCACATACATACATACATCCACATCCACATTCCACATTCACATCTATACATCCACATCTACATCCACATTCACATACATCCACATCCACGTTCCCGTTCACATCTATACATCCACATCTACATCCACATACATACATACATCCACATCCACATTCCACATTCACATCTACATCCACATTCACATACATCCACATCCACATTCTCATTCACATCTATACATCCACATTCTCATTCACATCTATACATCCACATTCACATCTATGCATATACATCCTCATGCATACATCCATTTTCACATTCATACATCCACACTCTCATCTCCACATCCACACATCCACATACATACATCCATTTCCACATTCCCATTCATATAACCCCATATGCCTTCACATCTAATCTTTTACATCACATCCATTCTTGCCCTATCACAACCCATATACATCTTATCCTATCACATACACTTCTTACCTCATCCCATACACATCTTAATTTATCTTATCACCTCCTAACTTATTTCATAAGCATTTTATCACCTCTTATCACATCTTATACACCTCTTATCACATCCTATTTCATCTCATTTCTATTTATAGAATATATCTTATCACCTCCTAACTTATTTTATAAGCATCTTATCACCTCTTATCACATCTTATACACCTCTTATCACATCCTATTTCATCTCATTTCTATTTATAGAACACAAGAGAATTCTTATATTTGATATAAGATTTCTTTACACATTTATTTATGCATAAATTCCATTTAAGGAGATTAATACTTTCGAAGTAAAAATCAATCTTTTATGCTTCTTCCTATGTATAAATTCATTTTAAATGAAAATGACACTTTTGAATTAAAATTCAATCTTTTATGCATCTTCCTATGCATAAATTCAGTTTAGATGAGAATAACACTTTTGAATCAATCTTTTATGCATCTTCCTATGCATAAATTCAATTTGGTAGGAACTACACTTTTAGAATAAAATAATTTCTCTTATGCATCTAATTTATGCATAAAATCCATTTATGATGAAAATCACACTTTTAGTATAAAAAGAATATCTTTTATGCATACCTCTATGCATGAAATCCAATATGATAAAAGTCACACTTTTATAATAAAATAATCAACTTTTATGCATACCTCTATGCATGAAATCCAAATATGATAAAAGTCACACTTTTATAATAAAATAATCAACTTTTATGCATACCTCTATGCATAAAATAATCAACTTTTATGCATACCTCTATGCATGAAATCCAAATATGATAAAAGTCACACTTTTATAATAAAATAATCAACTTTTATGCATACCTCTATGCATGAAATCCAAATATGATAAAAGTCACACTTTTATAATAATTTATAATCAACTTTTATGCATACCTCTATGCATGAAATCCAAATATGATAAAAGTCACACTTTTAAAATAAAATAATCAACTTTTATGCATACCTCTATGCATGAAATCCAATTATGATAAAAGTCACACTTTTATAATAAAATAATCAACTTTTATGCATACCTCTATGCATGAAATCTAATTATGATAAAAGTCACACTTTTATAATAAAATAATCAACTTTTATGCATACCTCTATGCATGAAATCCAAATATGATAAAAGTCACACTTTTATAATAAAATAATCAACTTTTATGCATACCTCTATGCATGAAATCTAATTATGATAAAAGTAACACTTTTATGTTAAAATAATAATTTTTGTGCATACCTCTAAGCATGAAATCAATTATGCATAGTATAAAAATCAATTTTTCTATGATTACAATGAATATCTTCAATTAGTCTAGGATGATAATTCCTAGAATATGGTAGGAAGTCCTCTTTTCATGCTTTGAATGAAATTATTTTATGCATATTTTTTATAAAAATTTTGCCAGAGCTCCGTTGCTATGACTGATAAATCTCAAATTTTCTAAGGGATAAAGCTTATCATTAAGAAATAATTAGAATGATCCCTAATTGGATCAATAATCCATAATGGATTGAATCATCAATATACTTAAACTAAAAGCATAGAAAAAAGCCATTAATTTGGCCTCAAGCATAGCTTAATCTTGGATTAAGGAAAAGCTTTATGAAAAGCTTCATTTGGATTGATAATGGGTCATGAGTATGACCATTTCTTGAGTGAGAGAGAGAAATTACATAAAAACCATTAGAATTAAGCATAAATAGAAATTTATGTATTCTTAACTATCATTAATCAATTAACTTCAATAGCATTCATCAAATTATGTAACTCTTCACTAACATTCATCAATTAACTTGAATAGCATTCAAAAACCATTCCAATTAAGCTTCTCAAGCTTGAGAGGGGTTGAGAAGAGAGAAACATTGAGAAATTATAGAAAATGATCAAAATTCACTAATTACCTTACAATTTGCTTGATTCTTTGTTCACGGTAGAGGCCCCCAACCAATCAATTGGTTAAGTATGTTGATGGAGCCACTAATGGGGATTGAAGAAAGAGGGAAGCTCCAAAAACTAGTGAATTATTGATGAATTCACAGTTCTTGGCTTAGGTGGAGTAGAGTAACGATGCATAAACACTATATATTTTTTAACAAGGGGAGGCTTCTATTTATAGGAAAAATTGAGCTCCTACCCAAACAAACTGATTCTAGAATTTTCCAAGTCAGTTTGGTCACTTTTTGACCATTTTTAGGTCAGTTAAGCTAACTTTTTGAAACTAGACTTGAATGAGGAGAGAGGAGAGATGAAATATCTCAATTTTTATGAGTTTAAAACTCATTCAAGCATGTGAAATATGCACCTCCTTTAAAGAACTCCCCTTCCTTACATATGTGTCAAAATGGAATCATTATACCCAAATATCTCATATTTTTAATATTGCTCATAGTTTTTTACTAATAAACCTTGTACATTTTCAACTCTTCATCTTATGTGAAATATGCACCTCCTTTAAATAACTCCTCTTCCTTACATATGTGTCATAGTTTTTTTTTTACTAATAAACCTTGTACATTTTCAACTCTTCATCTTATGTGAAATATGCACCTCCTTCCTTACATATGTGTCAAAATGAAATCATTATACCCAAAATATCTCATATTTTTAATATTGCTCATAGTTTTTTACTAATAAACCTTGTACATTTTCAACTCTTCATCTTACGTGAGCATTTACTCATTTTTGGATACCCAAAATATCTCATATTTTTAATATTGCTCATATTTTTTTACTAATAAACCTTGTACATTTTCAACTCTTCATCTTATGTGAGCATTTACTCATTTTTGGGTATCTTCTTTTACAAATTGGATTTATCTCCTCCCTACACATGGATTGATGCTATTGGCCCATAGGAACCTTAATTGGACCATAATCCAAAAATTTCTGAAAATCTAGACCCTTAGGCTAAGGTCCTTTATACACATTTCCAATTAATTCCAATTGCACATTGGAAAATTCTTTTTGAATTTCTGTTTCAGGGGAATTCATCTTAATTATAAGAGATATTTTTCTATCCAAAAATATTCAAAATCTGAATATTCTCTCTCTAGAATATTTTCTCTCTCTAGGTTAAAATAGTTAGAAACAAGGTCTTTATAATTCTGAAGAGGGATTGATTACAGGGGAAGATACTAGACATCAAAAAGGGGTTGGGAGAGGAATCTTACATTCTACCCCACTTAAAGAACGTGAGATGTCCTCATCTCGCAAACTAGGGTAATTTTGCAAGATGCACAAATATGAGACCACCAAGAAAAGTCTCAAAGAGAGCAAGATAAGAACAAGATTTAAACTTTATTCATTCTCGGAACTTATACAGTAAAGATAGAAGAACTCTTTACACTTCCATAAGCCCGTCCATCATATGATCACAAAAGCAGCACTCACAAGCTGCACAAGTATAAGGTAACTCATCTATGGGAATAATTCTGTTGGTTATTGCTGCACCTATCTCAGTGGTATGAGGTGATCTAACAAAAGGACCTCTGAGAGGCAAGCCAAAAATGGGGTAAAGGCATATCTTCTCATGAGGAAGAAAACACGCCAGTAAGAAGACCCGCTCAGAAAACCCAAGATGCCTTGATCTCATGACGCAGTAGTATCGGGGACCCAAACCCAAAGCTTCAATAACCATGGCCAAGCGGACATTGTTACGAAAGTGCTGCTGACCCCAGGGTGTTACCCTAGTTATGTTTTGATAGGTTCGCCATTTGGTCTGAGCTACAGAAGTTCCCAAGTGAGGAAAAAGTGAGCGCTCATACTGTTCTATAAAATCCTTCTTCACAGACTCACTTGCATCTTGAAGGTGAGGAATCATTATGGATAAAACTAATTCTTGTTGCTGTTGGAATTAGGGTTGCAGGAATGCACACACAACTTCAAGAAGATGAGGAAGCTTGAGCACAACACAGTAGTGTATTATGAGTACCAAAAATGAAAGATAACAAGCCCTAGAAGATAATGGGCGTATATACAATGCACGGGGGAAAAAACCTCCTAGTGAGGGAAAAAGTGCCCCGGCGGTCCTAAGTGTGTTCACACACATCACTACTATAATATGGTAACAAATCCCCCCTGGAGTGATGCGGTGAACAAGAGCTAGCACTCATGTATAGGGAAGTGTCTAGCTATGTGGACGAATCCACAAAAGGGAGTAAGCCCAAAGCTTTGCGAAAAGCTTCGAACTTCTCACGAGGCAGAGCCTTTGTGAAAAGGTCTGCAAGGTTATCCTGTGTTGGCACATAAGCCAAACTGATCTCTCCTGCAGAGAGTCTCTCCCTGACATAATGGTAGTGCACCTCAATGTGCTTCGTACGAGCATGGAACACTGGGTTCCGCGCAACTGCCAATGCGCTCTGACTGTCAGTGAAGATGGTGGTGGCAGATGGCTGCCCAACACCCAAATCAGCCATAAGGCGTCTGAGCCACACACACTCAACCGTAGCTGTGAAAGCTGCCCTGTACTCAGCTTCACAACTAGAAGTGGCCACAGTAGGCTGCTTCTTGCTCAACCATGATATGCATGAGCTTCCAAGCATGAAGCAAAAACCACTCGTGGACACGCGTGTGTCATAACAACCAGCCCAGTCAGAATCTGAAAAAGCATGTAAATCTGGCGGCAATGATCCCCCCTTGGGATAAAACAACCCAAGATGTCGAGTACCACTCAAATAGCGAAAGATACGCTTCACTGCCTGCCAATGCTTAATGCCTGGGCTATGCATAAATCTGCTCACCTGTGAGACTGCAAACTGAATGTCTGGCCTCGTAATGCATACATAAATGAGGCAACCAACAGCTGTCTGATAGAGTGTGACATCAAAGTGATCTCCAGCATCATGAAGACTCAACTTCAAACCTGTCTCCATTGGAGTAGCAATAGGCTTGCAGTCTTCAAGGCCAAATCTCCGCAACAATGTTTCAATATACTTTGTCTGACACAAAGCAATACCTCCATCACACTGCTTAAATTGTATCCCCAAATAATGATGCAAATGCCCCAAATCTGACATCTCAAAAGAGGCATTCAAATCAGCCTTAAAATCAGCAATATGACTCTCATTTGGTCCTGTGAGCAGTATGTCATCGACATAGAGAGCAATGATTAGATGTACACCATCCACACGTTTAACATACAAAGTGCTTTCTGTTGGACTATTCTGAAACCCATGTGCAGTCAAATATGCATGTATCTTTTCATACCAAGCTCGTGGAGCTTGCTTTAAACCATATAAAGCCTTTTTTAACCTGCACACTTTGTTTTCCTGCCCTCTTTGAACAAAACCACGAGGCTGCGATACATACACCTCCTCATGCAAATCTCCATTTAAGAACGCAGTCTTTATGTCCAGCTGATGTACATTCCAACCATTATGAGCTGCTAATGCACAGATGCTACGAAAAGTGGTCATACGACATGTGGGAGCAAAAGTCTCATCAAAATCAATGCCCTTCTCTTGAGCATAACCTTTTGCAACAAGCCTAGCCTTATGGCGATCCACTGTGCCATCAGGCTTACGCTTCAATTTGTATACCCACTTAGTGCCAATGGCCTTCTTGCCAGGGGGCAAGTCACATAAAGACCATGTACCATTCTTCATAATAGCATCGTATTCTGCTTGCATAGCAGCCATCCAATTTTCTGAACTTTGTGCCTCATCAAATGAAACAGGCTCACTTTCATCGCACATACTAGAAACAGCCAATGCATAACAATCTGACGCATAAGAGGCACCATGAGAGCCAGAACGAGTGCGAGTAGACAAAGGGGCATCCAACTTGCTGTCACGCAAAGTCTGCACCAGCCATCTAGGCATATTCCTAGAGCCCTCAATCTCTTGTCTCTCATCCTCAAGTGCATCATGCACATCTGCATCAGATATAGGCTGATCTGTGCCATCATTTAAAACCTGCATAGGCTGAAAAACTGCCTCATGAGGTATTGCACTTGACTGTGCACCACTGAAAAGAGGCAACAATGTATCATAGACATCACGTGAGCTGATATCTGTCTCCTTAGTACATGAAACCAAGGGCTGAACTGCATCTTCCACAAATACAACATCACGGCTAACCAAAATGCGCTTTGTCTGTGGATGATACAAACGATAGCCTTTGCTCTCAGCACTATATCCAACAAAAATACATTTGACAGCTTTGTCATCCAATTTTCTGCGATGTTGCACAGGCACTAATGCATATGCCAGGCAACCAAAAACACGTAAATGGCCAACAGATGGCTTGCGGCTATGCCAAGCCTCATATGGAGTGACAACCTGTAATGCTTTGGTGGGACACCTGTTTAGTACATAAGTGGCACACATGACAGCCTCAAGCCAAAAACCATGTGGTAGACTTTGACTCTTAACCATACATCTTGCCATTTCCATGAGAGACCTGTTTTTTCTCTCAGCCACACCATTTTGCTGTGGTGTATACGGCACTGTACATTGGTGTTTTATCCCACGCTCAGCCAGAAATGCATTAAATTCTGAAGACATATACTCCCCCCCTTGATCTGAACGGAGGGTGCCCATCTTACTTTCTGACACATTTTCAGCCATAACCAAAAACTGTTTGAAGCACAAAAACACTTCGGACTTTGCCTTCAAAGGATATACCCATGCATGCCTGGTAAAATCATCAATGAAAGTCACGAAGTAAAGGTAGTTTTCAAATGATGGAGTTTGCATGGGACCACAAACATCACTGTGAACAAGCTGCAATCTGCGTTCAGCTCTCACTGATCCATCTTTGGGAAAGGAAGCACGCTGCATTTTACCCAATATGCAGCCCTCACAAACATGCTTGGCAGGTGCCTCAAGCTTAGGCAAAGAAGACACCATTTCAGATTTCTGCAGGCGCAGCAAACTTGCAAAATTCAGATGACCAAAACGTGCATGCCACAGTTTTGCATTTGAAATAGCCTGCGTATCCATAATAGCACATGCTGAATCCTCTACACATTTGCCATCCATATTGAGCTTATACAGCCCTCGACATAGTGAACCAGATGCTACAATGATGTCACCACAAGAGAGATCATGAACAGTACATCTGTCATCCACAAATTTTACAACCAAACCTGTTTTGGCAAATGCGGAGACTGACAGCAGATTCTTTTTGATCCCTGGCACATACAATGCATCAAAAAGTGTAAAGGTGTTGCAATTTGCAACATTCAGCACAATCTGTCCAACTCCTTTAACGGGATAAGAGGAGTTATTGGCACAAGTGACAGTATTCCCTGTGGGAGCAGACTCAAGGAAAGTGAATAAACTGCGCTGCGAGGTGATATGCTTAGTGGCACCACTGTCAAAGTACCATACATCTGAATCTACTGCAGACATACATGTGTCATGCAAAGATGGGTCATAACTGCACTGCGCATTTGAATGCCCATTCTGTATCTTGCACAACATTAGCAGATTCATTGTTAGAAGGAGAGGCATCTGCAACAGCCATACCAGCCTCTTTCTTCTTAGCCTCTTTCGCAGCCAGCTTAGGACACGCTTTGATGACATGATCATTTCCCTTACAGTACTTGCAAAATGTCTTCTGTTTTTCACCCTTCTTCTCATCTTTGTCTTCCTTCTTTGGTTGCGCAGCATTTGCAGATTTCTGCTTACTAGAAGAAAAGCCAGCTTTACCTTTCCCGCTTCTCTGACTAGCAACGAAAGCTTGATCTGCGACACGCATAATATTCCTGTTTTGCCTTGACTGGTCTTCTTGCAGCAAAACAGAAACTAACTCCTCAAATGATAAGGCATTGGGATTGCCTTTCATCATCAAGCGAAGAGTGGAAGCAAAACCCTGATAAGAATCTGGTAGACCATTCAAAACAGTCTGCACAAGTGAACTGTCTGACAGGATTTCATCTGCAGAAATGAGCTGCTCTTTGAAATCCTTGATCTTTGTCAAAAAGCTATCCATAGAATCACCTTCGTTCATATGCTCACTCTCCAACTGTTTTCGGAGGTAAGCAACACCAGCCTCATTTCTTGCCTGATACAATGTGGCAAGTACATCCCAAGCATCCTTAGAAGTCCTGCAGGAGCGAATATGTGGGATAATGGTACGTTTGACAGACAGCGCAATCAAGGCATGAGCCTGCGCATCTCTACCATCCCAACGAATCTGCTCTGCTGAAAGTGGTGGTTCTCGAACAGCTGCTACAGCACTTGTGCCTGCACCATCATCAACAGTACCTGTTTCTGATGTGTTTGCAGCATTCCCAGCCACAATAGGACGTGCATCAATACCCTGCACAATGTTCCATAACCCCTTTGCTACCAATACATGTCGCATCATATATGCCCACAATGGATAGTTGGTGCCATCCAACTTATCCTCAGCAGCCAACATGCGGAATACATCATTGTTGTCAGCCATGGCCAATGACTGTACTGCTAGATGTAAATGTTGTCTGTAAGAGGTGAACCTGTATAAAATGACCTGTGCTATGCAGCACAGCCCAAAACAGACGAATGGGCACCTGTCCTGCAGATTTTAATCTTGACAGAAAATCTGCACAGTAGGACGATTTTGCCTGCGCAGTACTTGGAATGCAAAAACGGAGGGCGAAATGACTTCAGATTAAAATTCTGAAATGACCAAGCCCTTCGGGCTTGCCCACGGCATATACTAACCTGCAGACGCTCGTGAAACCTCGTCGCAATCGGAGGAGATGAAGCGGCAGGTGCCGGTGATGCTGCCCGGGAGGAGGAAGCCTGCTCTGATACCAATTGTTGGAATTAGGGTTGCAGGAATGCACACACAACTTCAAGAAGATGAGGAAGCTTGAGCACAACACAGTAGTGTATTATGAGTACCAAAAATGAAAGATAACAAGCCCTAGAAGATAATGGGCGTATATATAATGCACGGGGGAAAAAACCTCCTAGTGAGGGAAAAAGTGCCCCGGCGGTCCTAAGTGTGTTCACACACATCACTACTATAATATGGTAACAGTTGCCAAGTCATGAAGGAGATTAAGAAAGAAAGGAGATCGATGGGAGTAAGATTACTGTGAACGACAAGTAAAAGTTACGACTTATATAAAGGAAGGAGCTAGCGTAACCTAGAAGCCAACGGTAACTTGCCACTGAAGTTTTACCGTCTTTCCACGATTTGGGTTTGGCACATTTCTCTATAGAAGGCATTAAAAAAGAAGCTTGTAGGCTAAGTCACATACTTTCATTGAATTCAGATAAGGTTCACAATATTTGGGGGATAACTTATTATACTCCCCAAGAGATAAAGAACTTCTTTTTGGGCCATACTCGAATGAAAACCAAAACCGTGGTATCCAAAACACCGATTTTTACTTCTGAACTCATTGTTCTCAATCCTTAAAACAGGTAGGACTCCTGAGAAGTATTCTAGGGAAAGGATCTTTTTTTTAAACAGAATCTTTCTTTTATTTTAGAGAGGAAATAATTATAAGATCAAAAGGGAGATTCTTACTCCTGTATACCTCGAAGACTGGGGAGGAATCTTACATTCTACCCCACTTAAAAAGTGCGAGATGTCCTCATCTCGCAAGTAGAGGACAACTCTTTTTCTTAAGATCTAATTTTATTCTGGGGTTCCTTATATTCTGGTCAACCCAACGGAATACTGGGATAAATATCCCTTATATAGAACTCATAACAATTCATTCAGATCATATCATTCATATGTTTAACATGATAATGGTCCATTAAACCAAAAAATTTCCTTCTGAACATTCCTCCATAGAAATTTCAGTCAAGCAAGTTCTCAATTTGTCATCCCTTAACTTAATCTACCGTCTCAAGTGTTAATAGTAGCAATTTGACAGCGCAATCCACTAATCTCATAGTGATTTGCTGAAATCATTATCATCATTCCAGTTATGAATATCATCATAGGGACTCGTCCCATTCATCCTCATTGTGGTTTCGCTCAGCTTATTACATTTCAACTAAATTTTAGAATTCATCATTTTTCAATCAGAATCCAAATCAATTTCATCAGTTCTCAAACAGAATTAAAAATCATATCAACCACATTCGAATTCATCATCTGGATAGCATTAACGCTTATAATTTCAAGTCTTAGATTTACTCGTATATACTGTCAGTAAAGAGCTGCAGTATACTCTCGGTATATACGGGTAGTCACGGCCCTTGGAATTATAAGGTAAATACCATCATGTCTAGGCCTCAAGCAAGTCAGGGATTCTATATAATTGTGGTACTTCCATCTAAAGACCCAATTACCAAATTACAAGTTTCAGTTTGAATATCAAATTGTATGAATTATATCACACAATTATAACCTTTTTGTCTTTCTTGATAATTTTTTGACATATTTGTCTTCTCAGTTGATCTTTATTAACCAAATGCTCTGATACCAACTGTGAGATCCCTGTCCCCACCATGTGATGGATTTGGGGTACTAGCAGCGGAAGTAGTACTTCACGGGGCAGGGACCCACACTCGGGGCCTCGTCCACGGATATCCGGACAAGAGACTAATCCGTCGGTTTTTCCAAAACCGAACCCGGAAAAACTTCCCTTACCCGGAAAGCACGGGCGATTCCACCAAGATAACTTTTTACTCTAACGTAGTCAAGATCATTACTGATCATGTTGATCCGACTGCACCTATAAGATACTCGGTCGGATCAAGGAAGAAACTTGCACTTGGATCATTGGGATCAACGCTTTTTTCCCCATCAAGAGGCACAGCCGTTGATTCCTATCCATAGAACAATTACTATCCGGGATTTACTTTATCTATCGTAATAACAAAAATTGAGTCTCGATTTACGGATCCATCAGTCCAACCTAACCCCATCCGATCCCATGGGTTAGCCAACCGCCCAACCACTGTAGTGATGGGATCCAATTTGGAATTTGGTTAGGTTTTGTCCCGGGTACCAAGGAAAAGAGTTCCAAGGCCCCCTAGCCGGAAGTTCATGCAAACATAAAACTAGCCACACCACTTACACACCCAATATGAAATTGCCTTTTTCTTAGCATCAGCTAACTTTAAAACAATCCTTTAATGAAACCATAGTACCACTGATCACAATCTTCCAATTTATCCGGTTGATTCACAATTTCCCATCATTCCTTCATCAGAGTATATCCACATGAAGTACTACTTCCGCTGCTAGTACCCCGAATCCGTCGCATGGTGGGGACAGGGATCTCACAGTTGGGGCCTCGTCCACGGATATCCGGACAAGAGACTAATCCGTCGGTTTTTCCAAAACCGAACCCGAAAAAACTTCCCTTACCCGGAAAGCCGCACGGGCGATTTTACCAAGATAACTTTTTACTCTAACGTAGTCAAGATCATTACTGATCATGCTGATCCGACTGCACCTATAAGATGGTCGGATCAAGGAAGAAACTTGCACTTGGATCATTGGGATCAACGCTTTTTTCCCCATCAAGAGGCACAGCCGTTGATTCCTATCCATATAACAATTACTATCTGGGATTTACTTTATCTATCGTAATAACAAAAATTGAGTCTCGATTTACGGATCCATCAGTCCAGCCTAACCCCATCCGATCCCATGGGTTAATAGCCAACCGCCCAACCACTGTAGTGATGGGATACGATTTGGAATTTGGTTAGGTTTTGTCCCGGGTACCAAGGAAAAGAGTTCCAAGGCCCCCTAGCCGGAAGTTCATGCAAACATAAAACTAGCCACACCACTTACACACCCAATATGAAATTGCCTTTTTCTTAGCATCAGCTAACTTTAAAACAATCCTTTAATAAAACCATAGTACCACTGATCACAATCTTCCAATTTATCCGGTTGATTCATAATTTCCCATCATTCCTTCATCAAAGTATCTATGGCATCATTGGCAACTAGAACGCTCACCGCCTGTCCACACAGGGGCCTTTTCAATAGTTCCTAGCCCATAATACTCGGCAATATAATCACTTATAAAAATCATGATGGACTCTCGTTGAAGATCAGCAAGATCAACCAACAGATCCATAAAAAGAGCCATGGACTCATCCATTGAAGACTAGCAAGGTCAATCAACCAGATCCTTGCCCGGTTTCAGAAAACAACTCTTACTCCTTGTTCCAATATCTTCCTCGATGCATGCGTGGGTATCCTGGGCGACCCAGAGCCCGAGCACCGTATGGTCAGCACCCTCTAGGATCCTTCGCAGGTGACCTAGCGCTTCACTCATAGGCCGCTTCTTTGGTCCCTCATCCAGTGTACCGGAAGCTCACCATTTTAATCGAACCGAGGCTGGTCAAGTCCTCGGCCGACCTTGCTACGCGAGATGTCCTCCATTGACTCTCCGTCTCATCAGTTGCAACTTTAACAGTTAGGTCTCCACGACCTTAATCACAAGATGGTCAAAATGCTTCCCCAACATTCTTGACATAAAGCAGCCATTTACAAACAACATTTACAATAGTTTACAAATACAGTTTCTATATTAACTCTCATTTTTTCACATTATCCCTCATTAATCCACATTACTTATTCCACATTCCATTTATATATGTACTCATCCAATCACATCATTTTCCATCTCTTCACTTCAGATTCCTTCACATCACATATCATATATTCACATCCATATCCACATCCACATCCACATTCACATCCATACATCCACATCTACATGCTTACCCTCCATTTTCACATCCATACATCCACATCCACATTCACATCCATACATCCACATCTACATGCTTACCCTCCATTTTCACATCCTCATTTATACATCCACTTCCCGCATCCACATTCATACATACACATCCATATCCACATCCATACATCCACACCCACATGCATACACTATCACGTCCTCTTCATACATCCACATCCACATACATACATACATCCACATCCACATTCCCATTCACATTCCACATTCCCATTCCCATCCACATACATACATACATCCTCATCCACATTTCCATTCACATCTATACATCCACATCTACATCCACATACATACATACATCCACATCCACATTCCACATTCACATCTATACATCCACATCTACATCCACATTCATATACATCCACATCCACATTCCCGTTCACATCTAAACATCCACACCTACATCCACATACATACATACATCCACATCCACATTCCCATTCACATCTATACATCCACATTCACATCTATGCATATACATCCTCATGCATACATCCATTTTCACATTCATACATCCACACTCTCATCTCCACATCCACACATCCACATACATACATCCATTTCCACATTCCCATTCATATAACCCCATATGCCTTCACATCTAATCTTTTACATCACATCCATTCTCGCCCTATCACAACCCATATACATCTTATCCTATCATATACACTTCTTCACATCCTATCACATCTCATTTCTATTTATAGAATACAAGAGAATTCTTATATTTGATATAAGATTTCTTTACACATTTATTTATGCATAAATTCCATTTAACGAGATTAATACTTTCAAAGTAAAAATCAATCTTTTATGCTTCTTCCTATGTATAAATTTATTTTAAATGAAAATGACACTTTGGAATTAAAATTCAATCTTTTATGCATCTTCCTATGCATAAATTCAATTTAGATGAGAATAACACTTTTGAATCAATCTTTTATGCATCTTCCTATGCATAAATTCAATTTGGTAGGAATTACACTTTTAGAATAAAAGAATTTCTCTTATGCATCTAATTTATGCATAAAATCCATTTATGATGAAAATCACACTTTTAGTATAAAAAGAATATCTTTTATGCATACCTCTATGCATGAAATCCAATATGATAAAAGTCACACTTTTATAATAAAATAATCAACTTTTATGCATACCTCTATGCATGAAATCCAAATATGATAAAAGTCACACTTTTATCATAAAATAATCAACTTTTATGTATACCTCTATGCATGAAATCCAAATATGATAAAAGTCACACTTTTATAATAAAATAATCAACTTTTATGCATACCTCTATGCATGAAATCCAAATATGATAAAAGTCACACTTTTATAATAAAATAATAAACTTTTATGCATACCTCTATGCATGAAATCCAATTATGATAAAAGTCACACTTTTACAATAGAATAATCAACTTTTATGCATACCTCTATGCATGAAATCGAAATATGATAAAAGTCACACTTTTATAATAAAATAATCAACTTTTATGCATACCTCTATGCATGAAATCCAATTATGATAAAAGTCACACTTTTATAATAAAATAGTCAACTTTTATGCATACCTCTATGCATGAAATCCAAATATGATAAAAGTCACACTTTTATAATAAAATAATCAACTTCTATATATACCTCTATGCATGAAATCTAATTATGATAAAAGTAACACTTTTATGTTAAAATAATAATTTTTATGCATACCTCTATGCATGAAATCAATTATGCATAATATAAAAATCAATTTCTCTATGATTACAATGAATATCTTCAATTAATCTAGGATGACAATTCCTAGAATATGGTAGGAAGTCCTCTTTTCATGCTTTGAATGAAATTATTTTATGCATGATTTTTATAAAAATTTTGCCATAGCTCCGTTGCTAAATCTCAATTTTTCTAAGGGATAAAGCTTATCATTAAGAAATAATTAGAATGATCCCTAATTGGATCAATAATCCATAATGGATTGAATCATCAATATACTTAAACTAAAAGCATAGAAAAAAGCCATTAATTTGACCTCAAGCATAGCTTAATCTTGGATTAAGGAAAAGCTTTATGAAAAGCTTCATTTGGATTGAGAATGGGTCATGAGTATGACCATTTCTTGAGTGAGAGAGAGAAATTACATAAAAACCATTAGAATTAAGCATAAATAGAAATTTATGTATTCTTAACTATCATTAATCAATTAACTTCAATAGCATTCATCAAATTATGTAACTCTTCACTAACATTCATCAATTAACTTGAATAGCATTCAAAAACCATTCCAATTAAGCTTCTCAAGCTTGAGAGGGGTTGAGAAGAGAGAAACATTGAGAAATTATAGAAAATGATCAAAATTCACTAATTACCTTATAATTTGCTTGATTCTTTGTTCACGGTAGAGGCCCCCAACCAATCAATTGGTTAAGTATGTTGATGGAGCCACTAATGGGGATTGAAGAAAGAGGGAAGCTCCAAAAACTAGTGAATTATTGATGAATTCACAGTTCTTGGCTGAGGTGGAGTAGAGTAACGATGCATAAACACTATATATTTTTTAACAAGGGGAGGCTTCTATTTATAAGAAAAATTGAGCTCCTACCCAAACAAACTGATTCTAGAATTTTCCAAGTCAGTTTGGTCACTTTTTGACCATTTTTAGGTCAATTAAGCTAACTTTTTGGAACTAGACTTGAATGAGGAGAGAGGAGAGATAAAATATCTCAATTTTTATGAGTTTAAAACTCATTCAATCATGTGAAATATGCACCTCCTTTAAAGAACTCCCCTTCCTTACATATGTGTCAAAATGGAATCAATATACCCAAATATCTCATATTTTTAATATTGCTCATAGTTTTTTACTAATAAACTTTGTACATTTTCAACTTTTCATCTTATGTGAAATATGCACCTCCTTTAAAGAACTCCTCTTCCTTACATATGTGTCATAGTCTTTTTTTTACTAATAAACCTTGTACATTTTCAACTCTTCATCTTATGTGAAATATGCACCTCCTTCCTTACATATGTGTCAAAATGAAATCATTATACCCAAAATATCTCATATTTTTAATATTGCTCATAGTTTTTTACTAATAAACCTTGTACATTTTCAACTCTTCATCTTATGTGAGCATTTACTCATTTTTGGATACCCAAAATATCTCATATTTTTAATATTGCTCATATTTTTTTACTAATAAACCTTGTACATTTTCAACTCTTCATCTTATGTGAGCATTTACTCATTTTTGGGTATCTTCTTTTACAAATTGGATTTATCTCCTCCCTACACATGGATTGATGCTATTGGCCCATAGGAACCTTAATTGGACCATAATCCAAAAATTTCTAAAAATCTAGACCCTTAGGCTAAGGTCCTTTATACACATTTCCAATTAATTCCAATTGCACATTGAAAAATTCTTTTTGAATTTCTGTTTCAGGGAAATTCATCTTAATTATAAGAGATATTTTTCTATCCAAAAATATTCAAAATCTGAATATTCTCTCTCTAGAATATTTTCTCTCTCTAAGTTAAAATAGTTAGAAACAAGGTCTTTATAATTCTGAAGAGGGATTGATTACAGGGAAAGATACTAGACATCAAAAAGGGGGTGGGAGAGGAATCTTACAGAACCATAGCAAGTAGAGGAGACATTGTGTGTGGGTAGAAGAAGAAGGAAAGAAGAGAGAGGGCAATATGGCTACGCTATGTGTGTACATGCAAAATAGGAAAGAGAGAGAAAGAGATTTGATCACTTTGACATGGTGCATACTTAAAAGTAAAAGCATGATATTGTGAGAGAATGTATTAGATTGTATGCATTATTCTTGTGTTTGTGTTTCAGGAGGAGAAAGAGAAAGAAAGAAGAAGAAGAAGAGAGTTCACGAGAATAATGAGTAGAGAGAGAGAGAAGAAAGAAAGAAAGAGTTTTGAAGTGTGAAAGAGAGAGAGAGTGAAGAGTGGAGTGAAGTGAAGATTAGCCAAATGTTGAATGCAGTGATGCTATTGCAGATTGATTGAAACGTGAAAGTGTTGGAAATATCGGTTCTTTTTCATTAAATTCTTGGAAACAATTTACACAAAACAATTTTGACATTAAATTTCTTTATTCAATTTAGAATGGTGAAGTTGTGTCTTGATGATCTGTTGGGTCGTAGTAGTTTGTTCTTTTTCATTTGTGTGTTTGTGTGGGAGTGTGTGAATAAAACATTGTAAATTATTTCATACAAAAAGATATCTTTTCGGTGTGTGTTTCTAGGATTTAGGCTGTGTGTGGTTGTTATTTAGGACGCATTCACTGTTTTAGTGGGTATTTAGTGCGTTGGACTAGAGAGTAGGAAGGCCAGTCATTTTTTGGTGCATTTGCCGGGAGATCACTAGCTAGTTAGTAGCTACGGGATATCTCGGTGCATATATTTTGCGTGTGAGAACCAGGGTTTAGGAGTTCAAAAAAAAAAATGGCACAACTCCTAGGATCAGAAGGACTTAGGAGTGGCCGCGAGGAGTCAAATGAGAGAGGGGCATTGGTAAACACGTGATTTTTTGGAGAGTTTTGCTAACTGGGTTCCGTACGAAGAAGAACGACAAGAGTGGGAGGACATATTCATTCAAGAATATTACCCACGGTTTCCCAGTGATGTGATACGTAAGATCAAGGCTACATACTACAAGGATTATCTTAGATCCATAGAGCCCTTTGGTTTGTTCCATGCACCAATCTGGTGGAAGTGGTTTATCAAGGCAATTTTAAGGTTCATCAAGCTAGATAATCCAGAGAATCACGAAGAACCTCAGGAAGTAAGAAGTGCATGAGTGAGTCTACTCAGGGTCGAACAATTGACCCAAGACAAGCAAGGGAAGAAAGGAGGAAAAAGGAGGGCTGAACGAGCTGAAATCCGTCTCGCTGCGCAATTAGAGTTAGTGAACCTATTGTTGAGAGAGCAAGAACCGAACGTGACACAAGGAAGATCCTTGGATAGCGGTCAATTTCAGGTTAGCGTTCCTTCTAGTCTAAGCGGGGAAGATCTTTCGTGTGATGACCAAACAATAAGGGATTTAGGAGTCAGCAATCGACCTGTACAAGTAGATAAAAAACAGAAGCAGGAAGGGACACACACAAGAGAAGCAAACCCTAATTCATATCCATCAATCATAAAGAAGGAGAGAAGCCATAGTCACCATCTCTCTCACACACACAAAGGAGAACACAACATAGTGTTATGTCCACACTACAAGGTAAACCTAATGTAATGTCCACACCACACATGACCAGCTGGACGCGGTCATAAACACACCACACGATATCTATCTACCATACTGTCACTCTATCAGCACCCATGTGCTATCCTCCAGCTGTATACGAGCTTGACATTTCAACACTCCCCCTCAAGCTCGACATGTCCATCTCTAGGACTCCCAATCTGGTACGGAAATACTCGAACTTATCCTTACCAAGTGCTTTGGTAAAGATATCTGCAACCTGCTCATCTGTCTGCACATATGTCAAATCAACATGCCCATCTAGCACTTTCTCTCTGTTGAAGTGATAGTGGACCTCAATATGTTTGGTCCTGGCATGATAAATTGGGTTGCTAGCAAGCTGAATACTACTCATGTTGTCACAATGAATGACAACTCTCATATCACTCTGTAACCTGACATCATCTAGCAACTTCTTCAACCACATAGCCTCACATGCAGCTATGGCTGCTCCTCCACAATACTCTGCCTCTGTGGTAGATAAAGCAACTGTAGGTTGCTTTTTACTGCTCCAACTCACAGCTCCACTACCAAGGCTGAAAACATAGCCACTGGTAGACCTCCTGTCATATGCACTACCGGCCCAATCTGCATCTGTATATCCATAGACATGCATGTCTTTTCCTACCTCATAGAAAAAACCATAATGCACGGTAGTTTTGACGTATCTCAGAATACGTCTCACAGCATCCAAGTGAGGTTTACGAGGACTCTGCATAAACTGACTCACCAAACCAACTGCATAAGTGAGATCTGGCCTCGTAATGGTCATGTAGATAAGGCTACCAACCATTTTCCTGTACATGGTGATATCATCAAGCTCATCACCCAAATCAGCCCTAAGCTTCATGTTTTGCTCTAATGGTGTCAACATTGGTTTGCATGCTGTCATACCATACTTTGCCAGCATGTCAAGTGCATATTGCCTTTGCACCAACCATATACCCTTGCTTGTTCTAATCACCTCAATGCCAAGAAAGAACCTTAAATCACCAAGGTCTTTCATATCAAACTCTTTGCATAAAGAGGCCTTAACCTCATCAATGCCTTTCCCACAATCACCTGTGATAATCAAATCATCAACATAAATGACTATCATCACGATACCATCATGTGTCTTCTTCACATAAAGTGAAGAGTCTGCATTTCCAACCACAAATCCAATACTGACAAGATATCTGCTAATCTTGTCACTCCAAGCACGAGGTGCTTGCTTCAAACCATAGATTGCTTTCTTTAACCTGCAAACGAAAGTAGGATATTTTGGATGTACATATCCTTCTGGCTGTTCCATGTACACCTCTTCTTGTAGTTCACCATTCAAGAAAGCATTTTTTACATCCATTTGATGTAAAGCCCAACCTTTTTGTGCTGCTAGTGCAATGATAGACCTCACTGTAGCCATCTTAGCCACTGGGCTGAAAGTTTCATCATAATCAAGACCATAAGTTTGTGCATATCCTTTAGCGACCAGCCTTGCCTTATGTCTCTCTAGGCTGCCATCTGACTTGCACTTTACCTTATACACCCATTTGCAACCAATTGCATTCTTTCCTTGAGGTAACTCAGCCAATTCCCATGTATCATTTTTGTCCAAAGCATCCATCTCTTCATCCATGGCTTTCTCCCATACATGCTCTCCAATAGCCTCTGTATAGCATGTAGGCTCCACATGCTTTACCATAGATGTCATGTATGCATAGTGCATAGCAAAATCTCTATATGTCAATCTTTCAACTGGATATCTGACTCTCTGGGATCTCCGTAATGCATGCGGGTCACTCTGTACACCTGTAACTCGAGTGTAGCACGGTTATAACACCTGTATCCCTTTTGCTCAAGGGAGTATCTAATAAACACATTTTTTAGCTTTTGGATCTAGCTTAGTTCTCAGCTCATCTGGCACATGAACATATGCAATGCATCCAAAGACTTTCAGATTAGACAAATCAGGTTTTCTGCCAGTAAACCTCTCCTCTGGAGTTACATCATGTATGGCTACAGTTGGAGCCCTATTTATGATGTAAATTGCTATAGAAATAGCCTCATCCCAATAGCTATGCGGCATATTCTTCTCTCCCATCAATGATCGTGCAATCTCAGTAATGTGCCTGTTTTTCCGCTCAGCAACTCCATTTTGCTGCGGAGTGTATCTACATGTAAACTGTCTCCGAATACCATTCTTCTTCAAAAATTCAGAGAACTCATTGGAGAAGTACTCTCCCCCTCCATCTGACCTTAGGCACTTTACATATTTCCCTGTTTGCTTTTTAACCATAACTTTGAAATTCTCAAATTGAGTGAACACCTCACCCTTCTCCTTCATGAAGTATACCCACACTTTCCTTGTGTGGTCATCAATAAATGTCACATAATACCTGCAGCCTCCCATAGACATGGTCTTCGTAGGACCCCATACATCTGAATGCAGTATACCTCACCCTTGTCCTTCATGAAGTATACCCACACTTTCCTTGTGTGGTCATCAATAAATGTCACATAATACCTGCAGCCTCCCATAGACATGGTCTTCGTAGGACCCCATACATCTGAATGCACAACATCTAGTGCATTTTTACTCACATTTGTGTCACGTGGAAGTACATGCTTTGTTTGCTTTCCAAATTGGCATGCTTCACATATTTTTTTGCATACCTTCAACTTTAAACTTTGGCAGCCCTGTCAGAATTCCTTTAGTCTGCATAGACTTCATTCTCTACACATTCACATGTCCAATTCTTTTATGCCAAATATCTGTGTCTACAACAATTCCTAAAGCATTTGCAAACATCACAGCACTCACTTCAAGCATGCCACTACTAGAGGTTTAGGGCATACCGACGCTAGAATACTGACGCAAATGTCGAACGTCGGTATGTACGTCCTAAACTTGGAGGCAAAGAGTATGGGCGGGTAATTTTAAAAAGGGAGTATACCGACACTTATACCGTAGCAGATACCAACGCACATACCGACGGTGATATCGATGCTTCGACAGATACCGACGCTACGGCAAATACCGATGCTACGATAGATATTGACGCTACAGCTGATACCGACGCTACGATAGATACCGATGCATATTCCGAGATACCGATGCCCGCAACTTTTTTACAGCCGAGAACCTTTCATTCTCTGTTTTGCAAGGCTTGGAGTGTCAAGACAAGGTATGAGTGTCTTTTCCCTCATCTCCCTCATGCGTTCGCCTTGTTCCATTTGACCCACTCTTGATGTGTGTGTGCGTGCGTGCGTGCATGTGTGTGTGCGTGCATGTGTGTGTGTGTGTGTGTGTGGAGAGAATTAGTGAAGTGTGTGTAGATCTCCCTCTCTCTCCTTGGGCGTTTTGCCTCTCCCCATCTCCTCATCTTCTTATGTGTGTGTGTGTGTGTGTGTGTGTGGAGAGAACTAGGGTAAATGTGTGATGTGTGTGTATATCTCCTTCCCCTCTCTCCATCCTTCTTCTTACCTTCTTAATTATGTTTGGAGAGAGGATTTGTATGTGTGTGTTGTGAGAGATGTAGAGAGTGAGAGAGCTTGTGTATGTGCATCTATTACTAATGTATGGAATGTGTGTGTAGGTTTGTTCCTCCCACGTGTGTCCTAGCTTGCAGATCTGCTTCGAACATGCACTATCCAATCCACATTTGAGAGGTAAGCACATTACCAATTATGTTGTTTTATTACTTCTCTTTTTGTTATGTTTTAATTTGTTCTCAATTTGTAATTATTAATTGAAATTATGAGTACGCAAGCTTGTTGTTTTATGCACATATATGCTAATATTAGCATATATGTGAGTGTATAAGAAATTAATGTATGTGCTTATTGTTGGAAATCATGGATCTAGGACTAGGCTAGCCTATGGAGGCTCAAACATAATGCTAAACATGATTATAAACAAATGACAAAAGCAATACAAAGCAACACAAGATGCACTTACTTGACCAAGAGATTGTGTACTTGAGAATGAATTGTTGTATCACATTACATTGAAATGACCCTTTATATAGGTCCAAGTACCATATGGGCTTTGCCTTTGCATGTGGGATAACTCCTAGCCTTCACCACATTCATCCACATCCCTTTGACCTTGTCTATGATATGACATAGATCACTTTTTCTAACACCCTTCCTTGATCATGGCATATCATAATGCCCTTCCTTGCTTCTAACATTACATGAAAGAAAAAGCTTAACTCATAAGGAGTATAGCTCTACAGTACATAAAAGAAATTAGCATCGCTCATAGGGAGCATAGCTTCTACATTGTGAAAAGAAAATGACATGACATGAAAACATTCCTACATGAAAACATTCCTCTCCCATACCCCATCATCATCATAGCATCATCATCATCATATCCATGAACATTGTGCCTCATGTGCACCATCATGTGTCTCTCCAATACTCCATATCCATGAACATTGTGCCTCATGTGCACCATCATGTGTTGAGCATGGAAACCCAACTCCCATCAATCCCCCCTTGTGGGCTACATGGCCAACGTAGGAGAACTGTGAGCATACATCATATCACATGACCTACATCATCGGTGGTCAGAGATGAACATACATCTTGAGTAAAGGAGTGCATCATCATGGCTTTAGAAAGCCCATTCATCATCAGGTACCTCTTCATCATCATAAGAGGTGGTTATATGATTACATTGTTCGGTGGTAGTAGTGTCCATACATAAACATTTGGGTAAGAGAGGGAATAAATCATTCGTCATTATGACATGTGAGCCATGACATAATAATCAACATAGACAGCATCTTGTTCATCTTCATTGACATCTTCGTCTTTGTCTTCATTCATTTTTGCATCTCTGTCTGCATCTTCATCTGCATCTTCATTTTGCATAGCATCTTCTTCGTCCTGACATTGCACATAGATTGGTCGTGCGTGCATTCCCATCCTTGAGGCATCTTCATAATGCATGGAATTTTCCAAAAAGAGGTAAAAGAACATCGTACCATATGAACAACCTCTTAAATTGCTTGAAGGTTTTTAAACCTTAGTCTCAAAATAATAAAGAATAAGAATTCTTTATTTCCAAATTAGAAACGGCCAGATTTATTCGTTCGGCGGCTGCTGCACTGATTTAGGATCTGTCAGCGTTCGAAGGCTCCATAGATGATGCTGGATATGGATCTGGTCAACTGCCTTCTTCGTCTCGCCGTCACCGCCTATGTTCTGCTGTGGCCTGCGCTACTGGGCAGCTCCTTCTTCTAATGCTTCGGACAGTGATAGCTTCTCATTCCCTCCTGGCTTCTGTACTAGGTTCGTGGTTGGCCGTGCACCGTCGTGAGCTGCCACACATGCTCTACTTGTTCTTGCAAATGCGTGTCTCGGAGGTTGCTGAAACAGCTGGCACTTGGAGATGTAAATGTTGAGGCCCGTGCTGCTATCTCTCGTTCTGATGCTGCCGTCTACAGCATAGCCTTCACTGCCGGCTAGCCTTTGCTTTGTTGCCGAGCTGCTTATCTATTCTTTAGATGCTCACTCTCTCTCTTCATGTGGTGTGTGTTCCAAGTACCTCTTGTATGGCAAAGCGAGCGCTCGTCTATGGACTCTTATCTCCTTTGAGAGTCTAAAGGGCTCTAAACTAAAGAGACCAACACAATAATCCTAATGAAAGAGATTAGTGCTAATGATGTGAAAAATACTAAGCTAAGCTAAGAGAGATAGACCTAAGCTATTGGAGAGCTGAACCTACCAGATCCCTAATGGTGCAAAGACTAATGCAATAATTTTGCTATTCCTTCTTCTCAATGGCACTTCCTTTTGTGGGCACCATATTGAAAAGAAATGGCAAAACAACTAAACTAAGCTACTGCTGCCAGGCTCTGATACCATGTTGGAAATCATGGATCTAGGACTAGGCTAGCCTATGGAGGCTCAAACATAATGCTAAACATGATTATAAACAAATGACAAAAGCAATACAAAGCAACACAAGATGCACTTACTTGACCAAGAGATTGTGTACTTGAGAATGAATTGTTGTATCACATTACATTGAAATGACCCTTTATATAGGTCCAAGTAGCATATGGGCTTTGCCTTTGCATGTGGGATAACTCCTAGCCTTCACCACATTCATCCACATCCCTTTGACCTTGTCTATGATATGACATAGATCACTTTTTCTCACACTTATTTGTCTTTACACACACACACTTTGCAAGAGAGAGAGAGAGAGAGAGAGAGAGAGAGAGATTTTCTTTTTGGCGCATACCCAAGGCGTTTCGATCTCTTTTTCAACTTGAAATCTAATGTCTAAGACATACATGTCAACGCTATGTCTATATGTATATACTCTAATGTATATGCCTAAAGCACATATCCAAAAGCTAATATATATGCCTAAACATCACTAATGTATATGTCTAACATCGCTAATGTATAAACTCTAATGTATATGTCTAACATAGCTAATGCCTAAACTGGACATGCCTAAACGCTATGCATATGTAAATGCTAATGCCTAAATGCTATGCATGTCCCTAAACGCTATGTATATATATGTAAATGCTATGTATATATATGTAGATCTAGATCCTTTCCCTTAAGCGTACAATACATAGAAGTGGGGATCACTAGTTCTTGCACTTGATGTTTAGTAGAAAGGGCACCACTATGCCATTTTTTTATCAAATTAACCATTCAAGGTGGGGAGGGATGATCTCAATTTCCTGACCCAATTACTAAGTAAGAGCATAGGCGCTAATGCAAAGGCGCTAATGTATAATGTCTAAACTATGTCCATTTGCATCAAATTAACGAGATAATGTGGGGAGAGACGATCTCAATTCTCTGACCCAACTACTAAGAGCATACCTCTTTCTCCATATTTAGTTCCTTGCTAGATCTAGATCCTTTCCCTTAAGCGTACAACACATAGACATCGTAATCACTAGTGCTTGCACTACTTGACGTTTATTAGTAGAAAGGGCAACACTATGCCATTTTAAATCAAATTAACCATTCAAGGTGGGGAGGGATCGACCGAACGATCTCAATTCTCTGATGTCTTATGTAAGCTTGATGTCGCACATCGCTAATGCCTAAACTGGACATGCCTAAAGCGTACAATGCATATGTAAATGCTAATGCCTAAACGCGAATGCATTTACGCTTACGTCTTATGCAAGCCTAATTTCTAACGTCTTATGCATTCAAGGTGGGGAAGGAGAAAAATTTGGTAAGCACTTGGTAATCTTGCTTATAGAATAGGTCAGTAGGGAATGAAGCTTGTCTGGAGATGAATTAGGGAAAGTCATTTTCTGATCATAGGTAGGTTCAGGATGCATGTTCTGTTAGGGAAGTGGGATGTCCCCCCAAAGCATCCTGTATAGGTGAGATAAGCGCTCGTACGACCATTTGCAAGTCGTGCCTTGTCCTCAGGAAGAAGAGTTGCGATTGAGTCCCATCCTTTAGTTAGAAAATCAGGGACCAAGAGTTAAACGTACTTAGGAAAAGACTCGAAGAGTTCGTATGGATCAAGATTGTTCTTAACGTAGGAGTTGTAGGCTTCTTAAAGTCGTCGTTTATTCTTGCAGTCGAGTAGCTCAAAGGTTCTCTTAGTAGAAGTGAAGATCCTTACTCTTCATAGTGGATAAGGGACAAACGTTTTCCTAGTCCGGAGGCGAAGGACCATTCCTTCTCTCTTTCTTTGAAACATAAAGGAAAAGGCGATCTCGCTGCAAGCTGCGAACTCAATTGACTGGTGGGAAGGATCTCCTACTCTTGCGAGTCGTAATAATTAGATAAGTGATGTTAAACTGGGTAGTAACGTTAGACTTAGCTCAGATTTTTCTGATCAAGTAGTTATAGGAGTGGAAGGATAACAATTGAATCTTGTTGCAGAAAAAATAAAATAGATATAAAGTGAAAAGGAGTAAATGCAGGAATAGGCCTGCTTTCTGTAATCTTTATGCTTTCTTTTTTTTGTAAAATATCCCTCAACGGCTAGGGAAAAGAAGCCCATTTGACGCTTTAAATGTTATTTTTAAAATCTCCCTCACGGCTGGGGAAAAGAAGCCCTGTTTTATGGTGCCAAGTATCCATTTTCCAAAGGAGATGCTGGCAAAATTTTTGGTGAATTCTTATGGCGAGGGAAGTCGAGAACGACATTCCGGCTTAGCCTGTTCCTATGGACGGGACATACCTAGGAACGGGGATTTCAGCTAGAGATTTTAGCTATGCATATGTAAACGCTAATGTCTAAATGCTATGCATGTCCCTAAACGCTATGTAAACGTTATTATGTAAACATTATGTATATATATGTAAACACTATGTATATATATGTAAACACTAATGCCTAAACGCGAATGCATTTACGCTTACGTCTTATGCAAGCCTGATGTCTAAGGTCTTATGCATTCAAGGTGCGGAGGGATCGGCAGGACGATCTCAATTCTCTGACCCAACTACTAAGAGTGTTCCTTGCTAGTAGCTAGATCTGGATCCTTTCCCTTAAGCATACAACACATAGACGTCGTAATCACTAGTGCTTGCACTACTTGATGTCTATTAGTAGAAAGGGCAACACTATGGCATTTTTCATCAAATTAACCATTCAAGGTAGGGAGGGACGATCTAAATTTTCTGACCCAACTACTAAGATCGTACCTCTTTCTCCATGTTTAGTATAAAGGGCACCACTATGCAAGCCTTCATCAAATTAACCATTCAAGGTGGGGAGGGACGATCTCAATTTCCTGACCCAGTTACTAATTAAGAGCATACATCATTTGATTAATGATTTACATAATGCTTAATGATTTGCGTAATGCGTAATCAAATTAACCATTCAAGGTGGGGAGGGATGATCTCAATTTCCTGACCCAATTACTAATTAAGAGCATACATCATTTGATTAATGATTTACATAATGCTTAATGATTTGTGTAATGCATAATGATTTACATTTAATGAGCATATACATGCTATCCTGCTAGATGGAGCCTCTCAATCTTGAAGAGAGAATAGTGTGTCCATGCATGCGATATAAGTACCAAATATTTCGAAAACGAAGGATTTGCAACCAGTATATTCATGACGCTGGCATATTTCCAATGGAGCACTTACAAAATTTACGGTTTCAATCATACAACCAAGCAAGTGTGCAACCACATCTCTAATGAGTGGATACAATATACAGCTTGCATTTTGATGGGGCATCGTAGGTGTCAGAGAGGCGAGGGATGCATTTAGAGGGGAAAGAGAAACCTATTTGGCTAGATGATAGGGAGTGGGAAGGCATAGCTCAGGAGCTCACAGCAGAGACACCAGAGAGGTTTCAAGAACAAAGAGAGGCGGCAAAAGGACGAGACTCCAAACAGTAGGGGCTTCTCATCTTGGGAGTGGTGATTATGAAACCATGCGCCATGAATTTGTAAGTATTTGTAGCAATTTTGTTTATCTAAATGTATGAATGTGGGCTAAATGTTGATTTCTAAAAGTTGTAATTGTTAATCGTTTATGTAGGAGTTGGTCATGAATCGCCTACCAAGTAGGCGAGAAGAGAAGTGCGCTCACAAATATGGCCTTGTGGTGGCCTTATTTGAGATGCTTGAAGCAGAAGGAGAGACCGTCAATTGGGAGGCATTACCATAATGTAAGTCCTCTAAACTATTAGTATATGATCAAAATATTCATGAGTAATGTTTCTTTATCTGAAAAATACAAAAACGAGTACGGTTGTCTTTTGTGCTCTACTTTGGACAGAATGGTGCTGTCTGTTTACTGCTGTTGAGTCCTGTTCTTGACTGCAGCATATGTAGCAGGTGTTGAAATTTGAGCATAATGATGAGCTATGGTGGATCATACACTAGAATCAACATCATTAACAAAGTGATTAGCAAATAATTAAGATGTAATGAATAATTAGCAAATAGATTAATGTAGGCATGGATACTCAAAAACCAGTAAATTCTCATTAGGGCTATGCCTCAATTTATAGAGTTTACATCAAGCATCTAATCCCATTGATTTCTCCATGATTCACTCCCAGAATATCTCCACCTTTTGCCTGATTCTCTCCACCTCTTCTCTTTTCCCTTAATATCTCCCAGAATATCTCCACACTCCTAAATTCCCTCATGCTACCCTTTATTCTCTCCCAGTAGAATCTTCTCACCTTTTCACAGGTTCTTTCACAATTACATCTTCTCTTTTACAGCCTCTATCCAAGAGCTTTTTCCCACACACATCCTATTCACTTGTATATTTCAACACCTCCCCTCAAGTGAATAATCCTAGAACACCGAGACCCTATACCAAGTTTGCCTCCCCTTACTTGATAGTTCGTGACCAGTGTCTACTCCTCCCCTCAAGTTATCTCAGCACACCTGGACCCTGTATCAAGTTTCTCTCTTACTTGATAGCTTGCGAGCAGTGCCTCGAGTCCGTAAACTCATAGTCCTTGACACTCTCTCTCTCTATGTGTCCAAGGCTTACTATAGTTGCCTGCGACCTTGACTAAAGTGCTCACACATACATCTACCACGTGGCCTACATCATCGGTGGCTCAGAGGTGGTTTTACTTTATTGGGGCAGGTTACATTGGGTTGTGGGGTTTCTCTCTCTCTCTCTCTCTCAGAGATTTTCACATGGTTCCTCACTCTTTGGAGCCTCACATCTTCTCTTTTCTTCAGTCTTCTTGTCGTGGCAGCTTCTCTCCACGCGTCTGTCTCTTCTTTCAGTCTTCTTGGGGCAGCTTCTCTTCTCGTGGCAGCTTCTCTTCTCGTGTCCATGTCTTCCTTCAGCTTTTCTTCTTGGTGTGGATCCTCTTCTTGGGAAGAGATATTCTTCTTCTTCCATGGCTGGGGCCATGAGCTCGTCCGTCAGGTCATTTTGCTCCATGTGAGCAACATGTTTCAATGTTTTGCTGACAGTTCCTTTGGGCTTTTTATGTTTATTTTGTATCATTATGCAATGCAAACCCAAATTTATGCGGGAGGTCTTACATCTTGCCTTATTCTGGACAAGGACAGTGTCTGTTCCCATTTTTACACTGATGCAATGTGCCCAATACATAATGCGTATAGCATTCATTCTCATGCACATTCCAAAATGCAACTCTAGCTATGAATAATCTTGAATTTGAGTGAGATTTACAAGCATTAACCAAAGGTTAAATGCAAAATGATGATTTTCACAATTTTATCAGCACAATTTTCCCAGAAATTACATTAAATCGAGGGTAACCAATTTGTACGGGATGGTTGGAGTATCAAACCAACTCCGATTTGAAATTTGAATTTAGGGATCTGTATCAGATACCTAAATTTGAACCCTCAATTGCACCAAAGTATAGTGATTAGCACTGATTAATCACTGATTAGCAAATTAATGCTCTGGTTTGTGTGCAAAAAATAGAGTATGCGGGGAGCCCAGATCTGGTGCCTTCCACTTCAAATGAGCTCAAATGCTTTCAAAGGCATCAATAGCAATGAGTCTAGTAGAGGATTAAGCCAAGAAACACAAGATTTGACCAAATATTGAAAGCTTAATCTCTGTTTTACCAAAGTCACCTGCAGATTTGATGAAGAGCTTGGATCTCACTGTAGACTTGATGAAACTGAATTCTATCTTCACCAGCTTGTAGAGCATGCTTGAAAACCCCGGGGCTAAGAGGAATTAGACCCATTTGATTTTATGAAGTAGAAATCATTGATTTACTGCAGAAAAACGTAGCTTTTTAATCAACAAAAATCGGGAGCTTGCGTGGGCGGTTTGCACTTCTGATTTGATGGGCTTGAGCTCCTATGGGTTAGCTATCTTGGGCTAGAAGGGTTTGGGCAATGGTTGAGTGTGCAAGGAGAATGAGATCCTCCACTGGCTGGGGGTGAAGGGGTGAAGTGAAAAATAACTAAAATTTTGATTATTTCCTAATTATTTACTAATCCTAATTAATTAGATAATGGGCTCATAAATCTGATGGATTCTAGGCATGGCTCTGATACCATGTTGAAATTTGAGCATAATGATGAGCTATGGTGGATCATACACTAGAATCAACATCATTAACAAAGTGATTAGCAAATGATTAAGATGTAATTAGTGAATAATTAGCAAATAGATTAATGTAGGCATGGATACTCAAAAACCAGCAAATTCTCATTAGGGCTATGCCTCAATTTATAGAGTTTACATCAAGCATCTAATCCCATTAATTTCTCCATGATTCACTCCTAGAATATCTCCACCTTTTGCCTGATTCTCTCCACCTCTTCTCTTTTCCCTTAATATCTCCCAGAATATCTCCACACTCCTAAATTCCGTCATGCTACCCTTTATTCTCTCCCAGTAGATTCTTCTCACCTTTTCACAGGTTCTTTCACATGCACCCCCAAGATACAAGCACAATTTCATAGGATGATTGTCTCAACATGTAAGGATATTCAAATCACTTCTATGGCCAGTAGAGATGATTGATTCGTCCTCATATGATAAACAATCACTTGTTTTAATCCCTTTGATAGTTAACCTTTGAAAAACAACTCCTAGGAACTAAGATCGGCTTTGATACCACTTGTAAGGTTCCCCCCTTCCAAAAATAGGGGAAACACTTAAGATAGTCCGCTAAGTCTTATCTTAGAGAAAATTTCCTACTCATCGACACCTTGACCATACAGAGATTCAAGGATACGATTCATAGGTAAGACCTAGTTCTATCCCGCAGGGGGAGCGTGGTCTTCTAAAATCAAATCACCCATAGGGTAATTGATCACATAAATTGGGCAACTACAAGACTTGATTTCTAGAGGCAACGCTTTTTTCTTCATCCATGCAAGGCACAGCCGCTGGCCTAGTCTTCTAGAATAGAGTTGCCCGAGAACCTATTTATCTAGCGTAGGGCTTTCACTTAATCTGTTGGAAAGCTACCCGACTAATCGGGTCCACCCGTCCGTAGGATGGTGCCGTCAGGGCATTCCATCCTCCCACTTTCCACCCTACTCACGCATCAATTTGTTTTCTAATTAATACTACCACACTGTTTGACATAAATAAACATATTCCTTAATTAGGGACCTTCTTTACAAGGTTCGTTATAACAGCCTTCTTACACAATACAATCATACCAAAGACAAGATGCAATTATATAAAAAGTTTATACATGAATCCATTTCCATACAAGCCAATCCGGCTCTCTTATTCTTATTCTGTCGATGATCTAGAATTCGGCCTTCTAGCCTCTACATGTTGGGCAAAACCCTACGGGACCATACACCTCATCGTCGACCGCTGGGGCGAGGACTCAAGCCGGCCTGTCGCCCTCTCAGGCTCCATCGCTCGATCCTCCCGCCCCTCAAAGGGATGTCTGCACACTAAGGTGGGCTAATTCACCGCACTAGCCTGGGCCCTCAGAACTAGGCAGTCTCACAATCACTCGCCTCAATCGGCAAACCTCATTCTCCCAATGGTATGAGGGATACCATGGGCCAACTCCGGGCCATACTAACGTCTTCGCCGTCCGGCTACACAAGCACAAGAACGGGGCAGCGTCAAGGCAGGGAGAAGTTGTACTTGTACCTTAATTTAACCAAGATAACAATCCATTTACTCACTAAACCATATGACTAGGATCCATGTCACCTTCTTTAAGAAAACAATCTTTTTCACAAAGATTTTAGCATTTCAACTTGAAATTGCGATAAGACATTTTTTATTAAGGCATATGCTATTGCTTAAAAGAATACAAACTTTAAATAGTAAATCAATCAAATAGATCACTATTAACAATTAATAGAGAAGCCGGGGCCATACCTCAACCCCTAAGAATGATATATAATTGAAAAACAAAATATGTATATACCTTATAGGAATTTGTCATTTATCGTTGTCTTTGCTCGTATTAACAAGAGCTTTAGAACTTGACATATGAGAATAGAGTCTTCTAATACCTTGTCTTTTGATTGAAATCATCCAGTCATTCCCAAGCTTTATCTCCTCTTACTTGTAGTGTGACTCTTCTCTCTTTCTAAGGTTTATGGCAAAATAGCCTCTTCTTACAGGACTACGGCATACTATTCTTTCTCTAAAAGAAAAGCTATGGAGTTTAGGTCTCTTCCTCTGAAAGACCGTAGCAATCTAAGCTTATTTTCTGAGATATTAGATAAGAATGAAGGGATATATGCATCTCAAACTCTAGGATTACCTTGAGGCTACTTGCTGCCTTCTCACAGTTTTCTATGTGTAGAGACCCTGACAGAAACAGCAAATTGTTTCGGCCATAACTCTGTGATAAAAACTCAGAATATGGTCATATAACCAGTCAAAAGAACGGGAAGGCATCTAGTCTACAAGCCAGCGTGGGAAGAATAGGCAAAAACGTCTGTATATAGCCACAAACGCACCATCTTTAGAAACGCGTTATTTTTCCACATTTTTAGTATGCATGGACTCTAAATGTGTAAAAGTACTCTACCTCTTATCACCTAAACTCGAAATTCTATTTTTGGGAATACTTATCTCTTAATATAACTATTCTTATGTATTTATTTCTTTTAGGATTTTTAGAGCTAATATTTTTATTTCAACACTTTTCTAATGTTTCTAGCCTTATTGTCTCACTCTTCTCTAATTACACTCTCTTTCCTTATTGAAATCTATATTAAAAGAGACACATACATACATGGCTTGGGAGGGACCTTACAAAACCCTGCTCAATCATCCGGCCAACTGAAAAAACCAGATTCTTTGTTATGTTCGAAACATGAAGTACATCTATACAAGGTACTTCACTTTGCCATATTGCATAGACAATGGCACATCTCCAACATGGGCAATTGGATGAGCAGTGTCATCCCCTGTTTTCACAAAACCTAGTCTTTCAAGGTTTTTCATCTCCTTGAACCACTCTCCATGACTTGTCATGTGGTTCGAAGCACCTGAATCAATGTACCATACATCATCTTTATGTGCTGCTTCAACATTTTCAGACATGGCATTAACGACATGCTGCTTAACAAACAACCTTTCATTATCCTCATTGTTTCTGCTCGAGGATGCATAGTTGTTTTGCTGCAATTCCCTATTTTGCATGTCAGCCTGCTTCTTATAACAATCTGCCTGCACATGTCCACGCTTACCACAATAAAAGCATCCACGTGTATCATTATACTACCTTTGCCAATTTCCATGACCTCTTTGACTCCCCCTGCCTCTGAATTGGCCTCTTGCAAGCACACACACTCACAAAACCCTAAAAGAGAACACACAAGGTGAGAGGCTGAAAATCTTCTTCTTCTTCACACAACACTCAACATACCATATACAAAGATAAGAGTACACACAATATGAAAAGGTACTCAACCAAATACATACTAGGATTCTCTATAGTGTGAACCCAACTAAATGAGCTGGCGCTATAACTATGCCAGTCTCTAGAATGGCTGTCACACAGCCTGTCATCCCACTGGCCGCATATCACCCATGATCTCACCAACCATGCCAGTGGTGTAAGTGTGGGGCCTTTCCCCCACGTGGGTCATCAGTGTCCACCGTCTCACTAGATGAGCTTGATATCTCAACATACATTACCACTTCATCAGGGAGAGAGTCTTGACAGGAGACATCGACTTGGCCTACGTCAGCACATAGGATCAAGTTGCTGCCATCTTCAAATTGTATTTCATCCACGACTCCCACATCCTACAGCACAGTTTACTGCCTATAGGGGAGAGATCGGCCTTTGAGAACAAAACTTCATTGAGAGAGAAACCCTTCCAAGATCTTTTACCTTTGAGCCAAAATTTATCAATATCCCTTTTGAGTAAGTCAGCCCAGACATCGTTAGACAAGATGGCTCTATGAACCCATTTAGCAGCAAGCTTCTTAGCAAGCAAACCAATGTTGATGATGCCGAGACCCCCTTGATCTTTTCCCAAGCAACATGTCTGAAAAGCTACTTTGTTGATCCTCTTACTCCCCAGAGATCCCCCCCACAGATAATTCCCCATGATCGAGTTAAGGGATTGGAGTTGGGTCTCAGAGGGTCTCCAACAGGCCAGGAAGTAAACAACCGAGGGGATAATGAAGTGATTGAGGACAAACGCTCTTGAAGCAACCCCTGTGTTGATGTGACTCCATTTCTTGACCTGATTCTTGAGTTTATCAAGCACATAGTCCCACCTTTGTTTGGAAGAGATGTTAAAGCCCATGGGGATTCCAAGAAGCCTGAACACAACACCATCTTGGATATTCTTACAACCAGCGGACAGGATCGAGGGGGGGGCACCCCTTCAAAGACTCTGAAGCTGGTCTTGGAGTGGTTAACCTGAGAGCCACTGGCCAGGCAGAAGGTCTCAAGGCAGGACATAAAGTGGGCAGCAGTCTGCACATCGTTCCAGAGCAGCACATTCGTGTCATCAGCAAAAAGCTGAAGACATAAAGGATCGGTCCTGTTGGGGATCTCAATACCCTTGATATTACTATCAGTAATATCCTTGTTAACAAGCCATCCCAGAGCATCCGCAACAATAGCAAAAAGAAGAGGGGACAGGGGACAGCCTTGTCTTATAGATTTCCTCAGAGGAAAGGCACCAGTGAGAGATCCATTGACGGCCACCTTGGAAGAAGCATTTCCGAGCAAGGTTTGGACATACTTTATGAATTTCCTATTGAGCCCAATATCTTGCAGGGATTGGAAGAGGAAAGACCAGTCTATTCTATCATAGGCTTTATCAAAGTCTATTTTGAGGAAGATGTAGTTCTGACCGGAGTTCTCAGCATGCTCCATACCCTCCCAAAGACTAATGATAGCATCAAGAATATACCTTCCCTTTATAAAGCCCTTTTGCTCCTTGAGGATCCACTCGTCCATATAGGGGCTGATTCTGCTAGTCAGAATATGAGCAAAGACTTTGTAAAGGGACGAGAGACATGTTATGGGTCTCCAATTACCAAGATCTTCTTTCTCATCCTTTTTGTGAATCAGCTTGATAACTCCCATATTTGTCCTTTCAGCTAATCCTCCTTTTCTCATGGCTTCCCTCCAGATGTCAAGGATGTGAGGTGACAGATCATCTCTGAAAACAAGAAAGAATTCATTGGGAATCCCATCTTCCCCCAGAGATTTGCCTTTTTTGAGATGAGAGATAGCCTCCTTGACCTCCTTTTCAGAGAAGGGGGAGTCAAGCTTAAGGGCCAAAGCGGGGTTAACAACCTTCTTTCTAATGCTGGCAATTTTGGCCCTAGCAGCAAAAACTTCGTGAGAGGGAGGGAGGGCTGTGGAGAACAAGTTAGAAAAGTGCTCCTTAATAACCTCCAAGTTTTCCACATCATCTGAAGCAAAGTGGCCATTGGGCTTCTTGACCATAGGGATGAGATCCCTAACTTTTTTCCTTTTAAGGAGCGCAAACATCTTAGGGTGAGGAGTATCAATTTTCCCCGCCCAAACCTCCCTGTGAACCACAATCTAGTGGCCTTAGCCGCTAACAACTCTTCGAGTCTGAGCTGGTTCTTTAGCTCAATCAAAGAGTGGTTGACCTCACCATTCTTAGACCGATAAATGTCTTGAATCTGGTTCCTGATTTGAACTCTACGATTCAGGCGGATCTTAGAAACCTTCGTCTTATACTCCTTGCAGATAGAATGAACCTTATTCACCAAACTTTCCCATCCCTTGGATGGGGAAACAAACTGCTTGAAAGCATCAGCAATGGAGGCTCTGATCATCTGTTGGATGCAAGGGAGACGGAAGAGGGAGGGGTCAAGATGGGGCCATCCTGCCCTTCCCTTGGCCTGGCCTAGGGACAGGTTGCAGATCAAAGGGATGTGATCTGAGATGGTTAGAGAGGGGTCTGTAGTGACTTTGGTTTTTAAAAACATATCAATCAAACTCCCCGAGGCATACAGTCTGTCCAATCTGGCAGCTTTGTGACAGGAGCCTTTTTGATTGTTAGACCAAGAGAAACCAGTTTTAGAAGAAAGATCAGAGAGATCTTTCTCCCCCTTTAACCCATCCCATTTAATCTTTTCATAACCACTAATGGTACTGCCCAGAAGTCTGCTTCTTTCAACCTGGGCCTCAACCATGTTAAAGTCCCCAATGAGAAAGATGGGACCCACAATCTGAGTGATAGACTACCAGGTAGTGGCTCTCAAGCTAGCCAAGCAGGGGGCATACACCGACACCAAAGTGAAATTGAAGGGGTTGCCCAACCTAACAGCGGTCCAAGAGTGGTTCACATCAGACCAAGCATCTAAAATGGCATGTTCCCACTTCATGTGGATGCCAATCGCCGTCCCACCTTTCCCGGAGTGGTGATTGGTAAAAAACCACCTAGAGTTCCTAGAGATTTTTTGAAGGTTCATATGAAGCTGCTGCCCCCCGATTTTGAGCTCTTGAAGACTGATAAGGTCATAATCAAAAGTAGAGTCCCTTAACCACATATTAATAGCTACAGCCCTCTCCGGATTGGTGAGGCCTTTACAATTGAACGAGAGAAGGTTCAGAGAGTTCATTTCTTACTTGTTTTTGAAGGTTTCCCCGCAGATACGGAGGTTCTTAGGACATCTTGGCTTTTTTCCTTTTTCCTCTTCATTTTCGACCCCAAAAGAAGGGGAGAGAAGTCCTCCTCATCATGTTGTTTCATTGGTGAGAGAGACATCCTCCTCATCAAAGAAGCATCTTCTTCGTCCAGTTGGGTTTTGAAAACTTCATCAACGCGCTGGGTTTTGTCAATGAAATCCTCATCTGATTCCATCGGGGAATCAAGATCTTGGCTAACTAAAACGCGGTCCTTGTTAGGGACTCTTCCCGGGGATGGTTGGTCAACCCCTATATGGGCTGAGCAGCCAGCCTCTTTGGCCTGAAATTGAACTTCTAGACCGTCTTGTACCTCAGCTAAGAGGGGGGCATATCTGTTGGCTGGGATATGCCAATTAGATTTGTTGTTTTTAGCCTTGGACACATGTTTCCTCTGAGGCAGGACAAAGGCCTCCTCTTTGGCTAGGGTCTTGTCATTGGAAGCAGGATGAACGAGATCAGGGCAATCTCTAATGAGATGCCCTTGTTTATTGCAATTAAAGCATGCGTTCGGGAGGTTCTTGTAGGTCAAAATTTGCTCATAGATAATCTGTCCTTCTCTGTTTTTTAGGGGAACTTTTTCTTTGAGTGGTTTAGAGGTGTCAACCTCAATGAGCATTTGATGAGCCCATTGAGGATTCACGACTTGAAAAGGTTTTTGGCCTAGGACCTTGCCTACGGCACCTCCTATCCTCTTAGCCCATATAGAAAATTTGGTGGGCATATCTGTAAATTCTACCCAGATCGGAATTTTAGTTGGTTTTGGTCCTTTGGGGTCAAGCGAATCATACCATCTGAAAAAGGAAATGGGGGTATTTCTGATAATCCACTGTCCACTGTTTATAACAGAAGAGGCGCTTACCTGATCTTCAAAAATGAACATATAATACGCGTTAGGCAGACGCTGTACAGAGGCAACTTTGATTCCCTTTTGTTCCCAATTAGATCTAATCCATAATTTCAGGGTGTCTACAGGCGGTCTCGCACCATGACATAGCCCAATCAGAGCATGGGAAGACAGATGGTTCTGCCACGCTGCCAATTCGTCATCATCGCACATTACAGCACCATCATTGTCAACAACAACATCACTGGTTTTTTCCTCAAAGGTAGGGTTCTGTGACAAATTAAACATTGGATTATCAACAACAACTTTAGGGGGATAAGGTGGAACGATATGACCTGATAGAGGCAGACGCACAGCCTGTGCGAAAGAAATCGGAGGAGACAGACGTGCCTGGCCAGCATGGCCCTGCGGGGGGCCGTCAAGAAGGGACCCCCGGGAACCTTCAGAAACGACCAGACCTTCCGGCCCTTTGTGTTGACGAGAGACAGGAGCAGTCGCCTTGCGTGTAGCAATCGAGCCCTCCAAAGGCCTTGAAGGAACCTGATGCAGGACCAGAGACGGAGGAATAGCAGCTTCACGAGTGGAATACGAGGAAGACGCGGACTCAGCAAGGACGACATCCTGCAGGGACATCTTGAACAGAGTTCCCCCCTCTCGGGGGGAGGAGGAGTATCGCCGGGGAGCTCAGCAGAAAGAATGGCGAGGGAATCAGGGCAGAGGCGCAAGGGGGTTAGCATGCAGAGGGCTATGGCATGGGCGACACCTGGTGGTTCTCAACGGGTAGCCGTTGCATCCGTTCTTGTTCTTTATAAAAATGAATATACAATGCATCTATCTTGGGGGGAAAATTCAACGGATAGAGATTGAAAAAAAACCGACGAAGGGGTTTTCCAATGTCCCATGGTTCAAAAAATGGTTTTTCGTTAGCAATGGTTCATAAATGGCTGTAGGCTGGTGACGATCTCGCCGGAACGTGATATCAATGAAGCAGGTAAAACATGCTTGCAGATCCAGTGGTCTAGATATGAATCAAACCGTGGGGCTGTCCTTCAAAACCTACCTTCGGTTAGCATCATGATAATTAAGATCTAGCATGTACATCTGCACTTGCATCCTGATCAGCTGCTGCTGATCATGAGCTCCAGCACTTTCTAAGTTGCAGCTGCTTTAAATGGGTTAGCTCTGAGTTGCAGCTATATTGGGTTAGTGTTTTCATCTTCCATGCGTTACTACTCCAGCTATGCTATGGCCTTAATTCATTGGGGGTTCCAATTAATCTTGGTCACGTTGCTGCTTTGTGGATTAGTAGCCTACGCACAAAGCGCCGCTGATGATGCGTGCCCCTCCTTTGTGTTTGCATTTGGGGACTCTCTCTCGGATACGGGCAACCTCGTGAGAACATGGAACCCTGCCCTATGGAATCACCTACTTCCAGAATGCGGCTCAACGCTTCTCAGACGGTCGTTTAATCATCGATTGCATAGGCAAGTAGATGTTAATCAAAACATTTTAATCTTGAGCAAGGTACAAAGATTCTCCAATTAGGGGTCAATCATCTTCGCTGCTGACAAGTATAATATTTTGTGTGTGAGATTTGGGGTCATGTATGTGTGTGCGTGTGATTTGGTGTCATGTGTGTGTGTGTGAGAGAGAGAGAGAGAGAGAGTGATTTGGTGCTGCAGTGCAGTCGCTGGGCCTCCCTTTCTTGCCACCAACTCTCTGGGACGCTTGAGCGAGTCTCTGCAGCAACTCTTGTCTAATGCGACCGTCTTCTTGGATATCTACTCGGCCTTCGACCAAACAATTGCATCAGTCGTTTCTCACACTCATGGATCTACCTTGTTCTCTATCCAAAACCCCTTCTAACAATTAGTGTAGGCCTTTGCATATGTCATACTAAGATGCTACCAAAATTTTATGTAAGATTTTATTCCTGATATCACATCTTCATGCTCCTTTACATACTCTACCATTTGCAATAGAGGTGGATGTGGTAGCATCAGTTTGCCTTCATTGTCTTTTTTTCACAATGGGACACCTCCCTCACTAGGTCTCCAATCAACTGTTCCCACCAGATGCACTTTATATTACATTACCAGTGTGTCCTCCTTCATGGGGAACCAAAATTGAAGCAATTTTGAGTGGGGCCTATAAGTGCTTCTTGCCCATCACAAAGGTAGCGCTACCATAGACAAGAGAATCTAGCTTGGCCCTCGGGCCAAGCTACCATTAATAAATATACATCATCTTTGCTCGCAGATTTACTGGCTGTAGGACCAATCGACCAGCAAAGATGGTGTTTATTTGTTAATGATAGCTTGGCCCTATGACCAATATACCAGCAAAGTTGATGTAGCTTTGTTAATGGTAGCTTGGCCATAGAGCTAGATTATCTTGCAAGAGTAAATCTTGCCAAGCTATAATGAAAAAATCTACTTTATCTTTGTTGGCAACTCGGCCCTATGGCCAATCTACCAACAAAGATTGTGTTGCTTTGTTGATGGTAGCTTGGCCCTAGGACCAAGCTAGATTCTCTTGCAAGGATCAATCTTGCCATGCACATGCATAGATGGGCCCAAAGGGCCATTCTACCACACAATCTTGAGAGAATGGTTCTAGGGAGTAGAGGAGAATCCAGCTACCACCACACACAAGAGAATCTAGCTTGGCCCTAAGGCCAAGCCACCATGAACAAATCTACATCATCTTTGCTATCATCTTGGCCCTATGGCCAATCTACTTGTAAATTTGGGATTGCTTTATTGATGGTAGCTTGGCCCTATGGCCAAGCTACCAGTAAAGAGGATGTAGATTTGTTCATGGAAGCTTAGCCCTAGGGCCAAGCTAGATTCTCTTGCAAGAGTCACTCTTACCATGCACATGCATAGATGGGCCTAAGGTCCATTATACCATGCAATCTTGACAGAATGGGTCTAGGGGACACAAGAGAATCTAGCTCCAACACAAGAGAATTTAGCTTGGTCCTAGGGCCAAGCTATTATGAACAAATCTACATCATCTTTGATGGCCCTAGGGCCAAGCTAGATTCTCTTACAATGTAGCTTAGCCCTAGGGCTAAGCTATCAGCGAGAGGATGTAGATTTATTCATGGTATCTTGGCCTTAGGGCCAAGCTAGATCCTCTTACAAGGTAGCTTGGTCGTAGTGCCAAGCTGGATTCTCTTACAAGGGTCAATCTTGGCATGCACATGCATAGATGGGCCCAAGGGCCATTCTACCATGCAATCTTGAGAGAATGGCTCTAGGGAACATAGGAGAATCTAGATACCACACATAAGAGAATCTAGCTTGGCCCTACGGCCTGTTAAAATACCCCCAACAATAAGATCATCTACATATATGGTGATGATCATAATACCCTTATCACTCTTGCGCACATACAAAGAGTAATCTACATCTGCCATATGAAAACCACTAGTGACAAGATACTCAGCAATCTTGTCATGCCATGCTTGTTGGATCTTACTTCAGCCCATACAAATCCTTATGAAGCTTACACACATACTTTGGGTGACCTGTATCCTCAAAACCTGGTGGCTGATCCATATACACCTCTTCTTGCAAGTCACCATGCAAGAACGTATTTTTTATATCCATATTATGTAAAAACCAACCTTTAGCTGTAGCCACCACAATCACAACTCCCACACTTGCCATCTTTGCAACTAGGGAAAATGTCTCCTCATTAATCCCATGTGTCTGCACATATCCTTTAGCTATCAATCTAGCCTTGTACCTACTTATGCTACCATCACTATTACGTTTCACCTTATACACCCACTTACAGCAAATATCTTTCTTTTCTTCAGGCGATGGCACCAAATCCCAAATCTCATTTTCATACAATGCATCCATCTCCCCATACATAGCTTTCTTCCAACATATATTTCCAATAGCCTCATCAAACATGTGGGTTCTACAACTTGCACAACTTTTGCCATAGATGCATAGTGATGTGCAACATAACCATCATAAGTCAACCCCTGCACAGGGTTTTTTACTCTTCCAGATTTTCATAACTTTGTATTCATGGCTTCCATAGCCTTCGTCAAACCAGGTGTCCTCATTGCTAGAATCTTGAGCTCCTCATCATCAAGGCTCATCTTTGAGCTACTATAATCTACATTAACAAGAGAATGCCCTACAGAAATATCAGGCATACCAAGGGGCTCAACTACTTTCTCTTTGCCTTTATGTGATGTACCAACTACATTTTCAAGACCAGTATTATGACGCAGCTACCACTACATGGTCTATCAAGAGAACCACTGGATGAGGACTCTCCTAGTCCACTCAATGATTGTAATTGCTGACTTGCATTCTGTGCAACCACATTTCCAGTTACATCATCCCCAACATCTTTTTCAGTAGCATACCAGCTACTCATCTCATCAAATACAATATCCCTACTTACTGTCAATTCACGTGTAGCAGGATTATAGAATCTATATCCCTTTTGCGCTCTCAAGGAAATCCCCAATAAACATAGATTTTGTGGATCTAGCTTGGTACTACGTACCTCATTTGGCACATGCACATGCAATACATCGAAAAACTTTCAAGTAAGACAAATCAGGCTTCTTGCCAATAAACTTCTCCTCAAGCGTTACATCATGTATGGCTGCTGCAACATAGGAGTCATGTTCATGATATAAACTGTTGTAGACACAACCTCAGCCCAATAGCTATGTGGGATATTCTTCTTTGCCATCAATGCTCGTGCTATCTTTGTAATGTGCCTGTTTTTCCACTCAGCAACTCCATTTTGCTACGGAGTGTATCTACATGTAAATTGTCTCTGAATGCCATTCTTTTGCAAGAATTCAGAGAACTCATTGGAGAAGTATTCTCCTCCTCCATCTGTCCTTAGGCACTTCACATGCTTTTCTATCTGTTTTTCAGCCATAACTCTGAAATTATGAAAATGAGTGAACACTTCACTCTTCTCCTTCATGAAATATACCCACACTTTTCTCGTGTGGTCATCAATGAATGTTACATAGTACCTGTAGCCACCCATAGACATAGTCTTCGCAGGACCCATACATTTGAATGCACAACATCTAGTACATTCCTGCTCACATTTATGTAATGTGGAAATACATGTTTTGTTTGCTTTCCAAATTGATATGCTTCACAAACTTTATGCATATCTTCAACTTTAAACTTAGGCAGTCCTGTCACAATTTCCTTAGTCTCTGCATGGACTTCATTCTTTGTACATTTACATGCCTAATTCTCTTATGCCAAATTTCTGTATCTGCAACAACTCATGAACCATTTGCAAACATTGCAGCACTCACTTCAGCATATTTACATTCAATTTAAAAATTCTACCCACTTTGTTATCTTCAACCAACCTGCACTTTTCTTTAAAGTCTTCTATATAACAACCATCAGGATTAAATCGGACCTATAAATCCTTCTCAATCATCTGGCCAACAGAAACTAGATTCTTTGTAATATATTCGAAACATGAAGTACATCTGCAAGGTACTTCACCTTACCATCCTGCATGGACAATGGCACATCTCCAACATGGGCAATCGGATGAGCAGTGTCATCTCTTATTTCAACAAAACCTGGTCTTTCAAGATTCTTCATTTCCTTGAACCACTCACCATGACTTGTCATGTGGTTCAAAGCACCTAAATCAACATACCATACATCATCCTTACATGCTACTACATCATTTCTAAACACAGCATTAACTACATGTTGCATAACAAACAACCTCTCATTATCCTCGTTATTTCTACTAGAGGATGCATAGTTGTTTTGCTACACTTTTCCATTTCACGTCACTTTGCTTCTAATAGCAATCTACCTACACATGCCGAGGTGCTGCTGAGACCATAATTCTGATTACCTATTCAGCCACCACCTTGGCCATGTCTATGACCTCTACCTCGTCCTCTACCTACACTTGTGTAGAAGACCTACTGCTCTAAACTATTTTTGTTTTGTAAAGACTGTTGATCTTCACCCGAGTTCTTCTCTTCAATGATCAGCATTTGACACCAAATCTATGAAGTTAGGAATGTTCTCCCAAGTTTGAATAGACATCTTGAACGCCTTGTATTGTGGCTCGAGATCACGACACCACCTCATCATCATCAATAGAAATACCAATTAATGCAAGGGATTCCACAATGCCCTTGATCTTCAAGGCATAATCATTCACAGACATATTCTTCTTCTCCACAGTATGAAGCTCATTCTTTAACTGAATCTTTCGTGCCTTGGTATTAGTTTCATACAGCTTCACCAAGGTGTCCCATGTCTCCTTGGGTGACTTTGTATCCTGTATATGCCCAATCATAGTGTCCTATATATACTAATAGAAAGCCAATACATAACTTTCCTTGCTCCTTGATTCCAATCCTTAAACTCTTTTACATCTATAGTAGTTGAATTAATCTCTGGTATCTCCGATGCCTCCTCATGTTGTTCACCTTCTCAATGTAGTCCTAGTAAACTTTTCCCATCAGAAAATTTGTCAATCTAAACCTCCAAGCATGGAAGTTGTTTTTGTCAAGTTTATCTGCAGCAATTTGGTTTATTCCATCATTTGACATCTTTTCTGTAACACAAATTTACCAAAAATAACACTCTTGTTTGACCTGCACAAACTGTTGTATTCTCTGCACAACGGTACTATACTACACCCAAGCTGTCACAACTAGTGATCTCAATTTGCATACATACATCCAATGGAAACTTTGATACCTCTTTGTAGTACACACTATGTATACACAACCAATCGCCCTTCCCACAGTTCCAAAAATAGAGTTCTGCTCTGCAGAGAATCGAAACTTACCCGCAGTGCGAACGCCTATGAATTAAAAGACGGAGGTCAAGATGCGCCCGAAATGCATTTTCGGTCCGATAAACTTTGTCCAACGGTGTCTAATGGACACTATAGTTACCCTATAGCTCTCCTTCCATGAATAAAGCTCCTCAATCAGAGTTTGTTTGTCGGTGCCTCCTCTCGAGCTCTCGACGATAAGGGTGTAGTAGCCAACATAAAGGGGGAAGAGTAGATGAAGCTCTTACCCTTGTACCACTTCCTCTGTTTCGCTTGCTTGCCGCTCAGCCCTTAGCATGAACCAAACTGTGATACCATGAAAAGATGCAGGAGAGGAGAGAGCTTGAGCTCTTGCAAGAACACACACACTCACACAAATCCTAGAAGAGAACACACAACGTGAGAGGCTAAAAATTCTTCTTCTTCTTCACACAACAAAAGAGGTCTACAAAAAAGAAGATAAAGTGACTAACACACATAAGAGGATTGGGTAGATGTAGACTAGTCGGTGTAGTCCAGTTGTAGAATCTCTGGTGAAGATATGTCAGTGCCAGCTACCAACCCTTCCAACGATGTAAATGTCGAATGGTCATGTAGGCACCTCATGAGTGTCAACTCATGTTCACCTTGATATCTCAACACTATGTGTATGGCCAACTTCGATGGCACTCATGGAGGCAACACCCCTCTCCCTTTCTCTCGAGGGATGAAGAGATCCCCTTGAGCACCATCTTCCTTTTCCCGACAGAAGATCTTCCCTCTACACTAAATGATGAGGTTTGGGACTTCAAGGAGGAGGACACCGAAGGAGGAGATAAGGGAAGCACTCTCTCGGCAGGCAGCGGACAGACACTCTCTTGTAGGACATACATTGTAGCACATTCTCTGTTGGAGAGCAAAGTCTCATTTGTATCATTCTTTTGAAACTCGGACGCAAAGCGTTACGCTCTTGTTGTGTTTTGTCTCTCTCTCTCTCTGTTAGCGAGGTGAGTGAGGGGTCAATGGTGGGTGTGAGTGAGGCTTGTAGGGTCAGTGGTGGTGGGTGTGGTGTGAGTGAGGCTTGTAGGGATACTACAGTGCTAGGTGGTGTGGTCGGAGAGCACAGTAGATAGTGTAGAGAATAGGTCTTGCATATCTAGCCAATGAGGTCGACTCATCCTTGGCAGGTATACTTCTCTGAGAGGATCCACGCTCCCTTTCCCCAACCCTAGTGTTTGTGTCGATAGATCTAAAGTTCCCTAGCAAGGACCGGCAGAGTCATCTACAATATACCTCCTTTGAAGATTCAATTCCTAGGAGTCATAACTATAAATTTGCATGTATTCTCATAACTATAAATTTGCATGTATTCTCAAAATAATGACTTTCAAATGAAGACTAAAATATGATTAATTTAGGTTCTAAAATGGTTTATCTCTTACACCACACACATTAAAAATCATGCTCTCAAGATATGTAGCACCACACCTTGAAAGTGTAACAAATGTGCCTTTTATATACATACTTTTAAGACTTGAAATTTAGGCTCAAGGTGTTACTCTCACACTACACATCAAAAATCATGCTCTCCCAATCAATGTAGCACCACACCTTGAAAGTGCATTTGAAGGTGTAATGAATGTGCCTTCAATATACATATTGACTATCTGTCGATAAACATTGTCAGTAAAGTGAATACCATCCCATACTAAGAAAGTGTTGGGATCATCACACAGAACACTTGTTGAACTACAGGAAGCCAAAGGGTTATATCTATCTACAGTTGCGGCGGCCAAGAGACTAGGTGCTCCACAACATGTGTTTTGTACATCAATAAGTCCTGAAACAATATCAATCCAATTTGTAACTATTCAAGGGTCATACATCTTAAGTGAAATAATTGTGATAATTTACATTGAAAGATTCATTGATTGAAGAGTTTATCACAAGATGATCTATGTTATAGCCATGATTGTTAATGTCAAGATAAGTGTATGCACCCAATGTATCTCGCACAAAAAGACAAGATTACACAAGTACAGGTTCCAGTTCATGCAAACATAATAATTTCATATGATTTTGTTTTAATATTGATTAGGTTTTGATAAATATTACAAATAAGAAAGAAACTACTCAAGTTTGACCATTTTATTGGTTACCATATCTTTCTATATAGAAGCAATGATCCACGCTTAAAGAAGCAACTTGCCAACTTCTTTGTTGACAACCATAACTAGTTTGATACTAGCAATTTCACTTAGGAATAAGTATTGTTACAAATAAATAAGGTGCCAAAGAATGTCTTCCATCACATTTAGACTTGAAATTAATTTGGTGCATTTTTTTATCAGTTTCCTTTATAAAATATGTCTTTATCTCCCTTCCTCATTTGTGTTGAGTTCCTTTAGATTTTGAGATCTACAACTATAACATGTACGAAGAGGTGGTGACACATGTCTTGCCCTTCAACAAATTTTATCTTGTGTACTTTTTGGTGTGCTGGTTATAAGTATAATATTTTATTAAAAACCTAAAGATAGCCTCATCTAACTTACATTTTGCCTAATTTTTACTACTTATGTAATTGGAAATGATTCCTCATTACTATTACTTTGCTTGTTTAAGCTTACTTCTCTGACTTGTTGATGATGTATTGACTCACGAAGGGGTAACATTACTCTTGAGAATAATATAGGACATAAAAACACATTCATTTTCACTCCTTTGCATGAATTATTCACTTATAATCTCTCTCTCTCTCTCTTTCTCGCTCTCTCTCTCTCTCTCTCTCTCTCACACACACACACACACACACACATACATTTTCTCTCTTTCACATGAATTATTCACTTTTAATCTCTCTCTCTCTCTCTCTCTCTCTCTCTCTCTCTAAAGAGACTCACTTAACCAACCCCTAGAGTCAGTGTAATTGCGGGTAATGTCGTTCACCCATGCTATACACCCTCGCTCGTCCAATGTTTGTCTACGAGGCCAGCAAAATACTTGATGATGAGGCTGCATCCCATCAAGCCTACACTGCTTATGCATATTAGAATGAGGGAAAGATGTGGGGACACGTCCCCACAAATCTCATCCATCTATCCACGTTTTTTTTTGCAGACACTATGCAGATATATACGTTGCTAAGAACATTGTTGTACATGCGGCTATGGACGTTGTTGTACATGCAATATTGATGTTGTAGCCGTGCGCTCATAGCCGCGCCCATAGCCACACTTATAGACATGTGGGGACAGAATGAGGGATAAATGTGGGGACACGTGCCCACAAATCTCACCCATTCTATACCCTTTTTTTTTTGTAGACAGGACGCGGCTATATATGCGACTATGAATATTGTTATACACATGGTGATTGACGCTGTTGAAGCCATGTCCATAGCTACGCTTATAGATATGTGGGGACACAATGAGGGAGAGATGTGGGGACACATGCCCCCACAAATCTCACCCATTATGTAGCCTTTTTTTTTTTGCAGATAGTACACAGCTATATACACTACTATGAACACTGTTGTATACGTGACTATGGATGTTGTTGTACACGCGGTGACACTATTGTAGCCGCGTCCATAGCCGTGTGAATGTTTTTTTCTATTTATAGATCCTTTGAAATTTCTGCGTATCTTCACGCGGTTGTGTTCTTCGTTTGTTGTAGTGGTAAAAAATCTCTTGCATACATCCAGACTACATACTAGAGGCACCTAGATCTAGAGGAGCTGAGTGAGGCCATTTATGTAGTTTTGGTTTGTGTAATTATAGTCCTAATTTACAATATTATGGCAATCCACAAAGGAAGTTTTTAAAGGCGGGTAGAGAGAGAATACCATAATGACCGGGATTGGTCATGATCTCGTCGAAGGCCGAGTAGAGGTCCAAGAAGACGACGCTGGCATTGGGCAAGAGGTGCTGAAGAGACTCGCTTAACCGGCCCAGAGAGTTAGTGTAATTGCGGGTAATGTCGTTCACCCATGCCATACTTGATGATTGTCCAATGATTGTCCGCGGCCGGCAAAATACTTGATGTTGGGGCTGCATCCCATCATGCCTACACCCGTGTCGTACAAGAACTTCACGATAATTAATTAGAGATTAATGAGCGGATGCAAAATTGAAATAAAATTAATTAGAGTATCAGTCAGCTGCAGCTGCATCGCGCACCAGCGGGCGAGTGCAGGTGGGCTTGATGCATGCATTAATGAGCTGAGATTAAGAAATTGATTTCGCACAAATTACCCGGATAGTATCGGCAAGTTCATGATTTCTGCATGTGTAAATCCGGCCACGACCAAACCAGAAATGTCATTTCCACCGATTTCTATGAAGCAAGTAGCTTCCGCTACAGTTGATGGATCCGGGAAAGTGGTCACGCCTCCTTTCAAACCTAAAAGTAAAATAAATATTAACCAATATGTGGCTTTTGCTGGTTATACAGTAGGTTATAATATGATTTCTCTACAAGCATTATCAACCCATGTTCTTGCTTAGAAAATTATCCTCAGACTGGACTGTGAGAAGTGTGTACCTGCTTCCACAAATTGCAAGAAGGTCCGATGCCATTGTAATTGAACGTCTAGTGTGCAGGTGGTATAAGGGATAGTCCCAAGCTCTACAGAGTAGGAGTAATTGAGAGCTGTTGCGCTGCCCACTGCGTAGTTTACACCGTGAGAGAAGTCCGTCCCGACAAAGTCCAAGAAAGGTGGCAAGAAAGGGAGGCCCAGCGACTGCACTGCAACACCATAGCCCTCCCCCCCCCACACACACACAAATAAACAAAATATGTACTTGTTAGAGAATTAACACCGCCTTGATATACTTGTGCAGGTGTCGTGATGCAGTAATACCAAATGCAACGTCTACTTGCCTATACAATCAATGATTAAACGACCATCCGAGAAGCGTTGCGCCCCAGCTTTGAAGTAGGTTCTTCCATAGGGAAGGAAAGACGGTGATAGGAAGGCCGGGTTCCATGTTCTCACGAGGTTGCCTGTGTCCGAGAGAGAGTCCCCAAACGCAAACACAACCGAGGGGCACCCATCACTACTTCGTGCCGGAGTTGAGGCGGCATGGCAAATGAGCACCAACATGAATAATACTATTTGGAAAGCCGGCCAAAAGCTGGCCATAATTACATGTTGACTTGAATAACCCATGCCAAAATCCCTGCCCTCACTCTCTATATTATACCACTTACTTATAGCTGAGTGCATGTGAAGCGATCCAAAAGGCGTGATGCGGATGAAACCAAAGCGGCTGCCGGGGCTCCATCATTCACAGCCTCTAAGTGATTAGGGTAGGTGAGGAGTCTTTCGAAAGCAACTATACAGGAGGGCCGCAGGTCCTTATTAGTGGGAGCCTGCTTATCGGATCATGTACGAAAGGAAAGGCAAGGTAAAACACACGGTGTAACCAGGTGATCTGTAGAACTCTGTCGCATTGCCATTTGTAGTCTTCATGGATGCCTTCAGAAACTGTAGATCATCATATATTTAAGCAAAGCACAACACAAGAAAATGGCACATGTTGATGGGAGCTCACAAGGGTTGATTAGTCCCCCTCCGCCCCTTTTGTATTATGAAGATTTTATACACAAACCTTACTCACTAGGCAATATCTGGTTGATTACCCCTTGTATTGTGAAATTTTATACACAAACCTTACTCACTAGGCAATATCTGGTTGATTAGTCCCCCCCTTCTTATGAAGATTTTATACACAAACCTTACTTCTGGATTGGGTGGGTGGGTGGATGGGTGGTGGAGTATTGAACTCACTCCCTTACTTAGGGGAAGCGGTGAACATTGAACTCACCCCTGCTGGATATGAACGCTCTATCAGCTATTCGACTGGAGCTCGATAATTGCCTAGCTATCGTTTTACAAAAGAAAATCACTTAATCTACTGTAATGGAATCTGTATTTCACATCACATGACCAGAATTTAGGAAAACTGTAATTTAGGAAAATCACTTAATCTACTGTAATGGAATCTGTATTTCACATCACATGACCAGAATTTAGGAAAACTGGAATTTAGCAAAACTGGCTAAGATTTTAAGTATTTGAAGGAATGATTTTTTAATATAAAACTGGCATATAGTAAAACCCAATATAGTTAAGAGTTGTGTTTACAGGTAATTCTTGAAATTGGAAGGGTGAGGCTTATGATGCCTCTTCAAAAGAGAGGGCCCATAATCAATGTTAGAGAATAACACTGTACCCACCCACTAATAAAAAAAGACAAGCTGGAGTACAATGGTTTTCCTATTTAAAATCTTATTATTGACTGGTCTTTAGAACTAAAAACTTATAAATTTTATCGATTTACAAAAAAGGAGTTGCAAATTACTCGCTTTAAATTGTGATGACCGCATCTGCAAGCATGTTTCACCTGCAAAGTTCAAAAGCAGTCGCCAGGGCCGAGGGCAGATGCGCACCTTACTCGCTTTGAATTGTGATCAATGTGATGACCGAGTCTGCAAGCATGTTTCACGTTCCAGCGAGATATATCTCCACAAGTGTTCGGAAAAAAAGTTGGGAAAACCTCCGTGTAAAAATTGTCAAATTATTTATAAAGGAAAATTTCCAAAAGGAAAATTTCCAAATCTGAAGGTTTTTGTTTTATAACTTCTCAAAATTTGGAGGTATTTGTACTTTAAAGTTTTAAATTTGAACGTGTTTTCCAGGTGCAAGCTACACTAAACTCGGCTTTTTTTCGAACACTTATCTGGAGCCTCCAACCATTTATGAACACCATCTGTTTAGTTGACTCTTGTCTAGAGTCTGTATAAGGGAATTTCAAAGCCCAAAATGGGCTTCAAATGACACACCTGCAAATTCACCTAAGGTGGCAACAATGAAACCTATTAACTTACCATAGTATCAACATGAAGCCTAGTTCTTAGGTCCAAAGTTATATGGGTACCAGGGATTTCACTGACGTAATTATAAACGCGTCAATAAGTTATTAACTTTTGACAATAGCACATAAAATTAACGTTGTATTAATATTATCAGTATTTGACTTGGAATACAGGTAAAGCCCGTCAAGGTTATTATATTGCCCATCGAGCTTTTTTTGTTTCCCAATGGGCCCGTCGGGCCTTTTATATTTCCTAGCGGGCTCGCCAGAAATAGAAAAAGCCCGGTGGGCTATTATTTAAATCTATAAAGGAACTTCATGGTGTCACATCTCTTGTTTTCATAGTAGCGACACACTAGAGGGTGCTTCTCCCAAATAGAGAGCCCATGTTTAGGTAACTTGGGTAGGTGCTATCCCTGAGCAAATCCTTGTGCTGCTTGTAGATTGGGCTATTAGTCCTATTATTGGACTGTTTGGGCCCTTAATACAGACAACACAGTCTGCATTTCGCATATAGAGTACATTGTACGGATTGGACATCTTGTCCTTGATATTGGGCGATGGTTGTCCTTGATTTACATTAGTATGCTATTTGTGCATGCTTTAGTTTAGACTTAGGGATTACTTTACACTTTAGCTTAGACTAGTAGTCCTTTATTGGATGGTGCTAGTCCTTACTATAGAGAGATATTATTGTGTATGCTATTTGTGCATGCTTTAGTTCAAACTTAGGGATTACTCCACACTTTAGCTTAGACTAGTAGTCCTTTATTGGACGATGCTAGTCCTTACTATAGAGCTATATATTATTGCATATGTGAGTGATTGGACCATTTGTCCTTCTTGTGCTGCATCACTCACAATAGAAAAAGCCAACATGATTGATTGGACCATTTGTTCTACTATTTAACAAGGCACAGCCGCCGTTGATTCCCTCCCATAGAACAAGGGTCTTCTTGGGACTTAATCTAACTAACGCAACTAATCTTATCTTAATGGTATCGCAGAAATCCTCCGATCCAGCCTTCGGTCCATGGGTTAGCCAACCACCCGACCACTGTATTGGTGGGATTCCTTTATAAAGATTTGGTTGTGTTTTACCTGGGCACCGAGGAAAAGAGTTTCCAGGTCCCCTAGCCGACGTTTCATGCAAAAATTAAGGTAGAAATTCCACATACACACCTGATATGAAATTGCCATTTATAACAGATTCGGTTATCTTTAAAACAATCCTTCAATAGAAATCATAATATTACTGATTATCATCCTCTAAAATTTTGAATCCTTTGTGTTATAAAATATGTCATATGGACTCTCCGTTGAAGACCAGCTGGCCAACCAACGAGATCCAATATCAAAATCTGATTCACAAAAATCTTTCTCTTTAGTCCATCCGAATCTTCCTCGACGCACGCATGGGTGTCCTAGCAACTGTGAGCCCGTGCATCACCTAGTCAGAACCCTCTAAGATCCTCCTTAGGTTTCCTAGCACTTCACTCAGGGACCGCTTCGTCAGTCCTCGCCCATCGTACCGGAAGCGCACCATTTTAACCGTACACCGAGACTGGTCAAGACCTCGGCAAGCTTTGCCACGAGCGATGTCCCTCGACGACTCCTCCCGAGCTGTTGCAACAACGAACCTCCTCTTAGTAAAACACATGCCAAATGCTTCCTCTAGCATTCTGGCGTAAAACAGTCATTTAAATGAAAAACAGAGGCAAGTAAAATTCCCAGTTTGAGATTGGTTCCACAAAACCCCTTTTTCCTTAATTTCCCAATTTCATAATGAGAATCCTTGATCTCTCATGAAGGTAATCTACCCATCATTTGACTAATTGTCCAGCTAGATTCTTGGTGATTTTGGTCAAAGGAAAACTAGTTTAATTCAATGGTGGTCTATTCTTTGTATTTAGGAACTTGAATTGGTGCTTGATTCATACCGAAAGATACAGAAGTAGGTTTACTGTCCGTCCCTCTCGTAGTCTAACCAAAATCATTCAGTTTAGTTCTAATAAGGATTTTCTTCAGATAAACATCTATTTTTGGATAAGTACCAATTTAATGATTTAACCAAATAGAATATCTAGAGATATTCTTTCTACCATTTAATTTCTCAACCTTAATTCCCTAGGTGGAATTATGGTGAAAACTCCTCTAAATTTGTTATTAAAAAATAATTCAATCTTTCTCTACTTTAATATCATAAAAATTCTTTTTTTAATTAAATACAATTATCCATAAGCTTAAAATTCCTCTTTTTCTAATTTATTGAGTGCAATCCAAATGTTATAGGAATTCCTCTTTTATCATAAAATAAATCTATCTAAAATTTCTCTTTAAATTAAATAAAAATATTCAATATTCCAAATATACCAAGAATTCCTCTTTTTCCATTTAAATGATTGAATTCCAAATATGATGGGAAGTCCTCTTTCATCATGTAAATTTATTCATGCATAAAATAATTTTAACTAAAATTTCTCTTAAAAATTAAATAAAATATCCATTACTCTTAATATGATAAGAATTTCACTTTTTGCATTTAAATGATTGAATTTCAAATATGATGGAAAATCCTCTTTTATCATTTAAAATTTTTTAATGCATAAAAATAAATTTAACTAAAATTTCTCTTAAAATTGAATAAAAATATCCATTAATCCAAATATGACAAGAATTTCACTTTTTCCATTTAAATGATTTAATTCCAAATATGATGGTAATTCCTCTTTCATCATTTACATTTATTCATGCATAAAATAATTTTAACTAAAATTTCTCTTAAAAATTAAATAAAATATCCATTAATCCTAATATGACATAATTTTCACTTTTTCCATTTAAATGATTGAATTCCAAATATGATGGGAATTTATCTTTTATCATTTAATTTTTTCTTATGCATAAAAAATAAATTTAACTAAAATTTCTCTTAAAATTGAATAAAAAATATCCATGAATCCAAATATGACAAGAATTCCACTTTTCCCATTGAAATGATTGAATTCCAAATATGATGGGAATTCCTCTTTTATTATTTAAATTTATTCATGCATAAAATAATTTATCTAAATGTCTTCTTTAATTTTAAATAAAATATCCATTATTTTCTCTTTCTCCATTGGAATACATGGATCTTCATTATCATGGGAATTCCTCTTTTATCTCATAAAAATGAAATTACTAATAATTCCTCTTTTTCTCTAATTAACTATTTATGCATAAACATTAAAAATTATTTTTCCATGGATGTGATGAAAATTACTCATTTAGCATAGAATGACTAATCCTCGAATATGGTAGGAAGTACTCTTTTCACATTATGCATAAAAATGATTTATGTATTAATTTTTTAGAAAATTTTCCATAATAAAACTTAGTAACATCATTATGATAGATTAACTATCAATAGATCTAAATCCAATTTATGGATCTAAATCATAATTTATGTAACATAAAAGCATTAAAAAGCCATTTCTTTAGCCTCTAGCTTGACTAGCATAGAGTTTGATTTTAGAATTGAGAATTACTCCATGAGAAGCATCATTTGAATAGAGAATTGGTCATAGGAATGACCATTCTTTGGGGGAGACATTAGGAATTTTTTGGACCCAAAAAGGGTCTCCTGATAAGGATTCCTAATTTTAAGAGATTAGAGCTTAAAAATATGGGCTTAAGGGAGACAAAGGCTATGATGACCCCTATTTTTTGCCTTTCCACATCAGCCATACCCCCTAGTTTCACTTTTTAAAGGGAATATTCTCATACTCTCTCTCTTACTTTTTGACTTTTCTCATACTTTTTGAATTTTTTATCTTCACTCTCTACAAATTGAATCTTTCTTGTCAGTTTGAAATCTCCTTTCTCATTAATTCCCACCATATCTCCCTTCCACATCAGCAAAACATTCTCATATTTAGGTGGACCCCAACAAGTGATTTTTTTTAATTATTTAATTTTTTACATTTTGAGGTTGAAAAAACACCACCCAATCAATATGTATGATGAAAATAAAGTTTTTTCTCCAAAAAGCTTGTAATTCAAGGGTCACATCAGAAGCCTGTCAGGAGCCAGTACATCCATAACTAACTGTCAGGTCCCCACAACCCCATAAACATAACTAACTGCTATATTCAGGAACCACTACATCCATGAGATCTCAAAATTGTGGGGACCCCAAAAATTATTGTTTTTTAAATTTTCTCATAAATGTAATTTATTGATGAAAACTCCATGCAAGTATATTTGTATATCAAAAATATCAATTTTTTACTTAGAAAAATGGATTTGTGTTAAACCTGCAAACAACAGCAAAGTTTTAACAGTCTCTCACTCCCTCTCTCTCTCTCTCTCTCTTTCTCTCTCTCTCTCCCCTATGAGGATCTCTTTGCTTTAGCTTCTTCCTCTGCTTAGCTATGGAGCCTTTGCAAGCTGTGTGTGTAGCCTCTTGTGAAGCTAGAAAATGGAAGGTTGATTTACACATTCGTATTCCTGAAGAGTATGGCACCTCTAAAAAAACCCATCCTACTAATTCACAATCTGTCCAAGCTCGTAGAATAGCTAAGGAGAAAAATGTAGATCTTTGGGTTGATGGGCATCTCTATCGAGTTGACCCTCCATTAAGAGCAAACCCTCCTTTCTGCAATTTATCATCTTTTATGCAATTTGTTGGTGAAAGGAGAGCTTGGCTTGTTAGGATATTGCAAAAGATTGACTACAAGTGGAGCTTGGCAAACCCATATTCTCCATGTGGAGTACCCAAGGGATGGAGAAATCACATTATAAAGCAAGAGGGGCTTATTTCAAAAATACAAGACATGGAGGTGGAGCTTCGGCAGGAGGAACATGTACAAACTATCTACACGCACAACCTTTGGAAGGGTATTGGTTAGGGAGGAGCGAGCCCAACAATCTAAGCTTGTGCAAGAGGCATGCAAGGCTGCAAAAAGTCATGCGCGGCTTTAATGGTTGCAGCCCATTGCTCCCCAGGCATGGTGCTTGGTGTGCACACATGAGGAGACAAGGGAGGCATTGGATTGTGCACGCACCAGCATAAATCTACATGTAATAAGGCTAAGAAAATAAGTTTAGTTAGGTTTTTTTTGCCCTTTAAAAAAAACTATTAATAGTTTCTTCTCTCACTTCATTTTCATTCCACTTTTTTTAGAGAGCTTGAGCTCAAGATCTACGTAGACACCCACGTAAGGACACCAACACATCACCACATTAGCATAGTCATACATGGATATGGCACGCACCATGAACACTGCACTTGTTACCATACCTTCACGAAACACAGTGCAAGGAACCCAACGACCACATACTGGCGACACCACGGAAGAGAGTCACCCCTTCGATTCTAGAACATGCCCAATGGGATCACCAGAGTCCAACCCTCCTCCCACATCAACACCAATGCACACATTTACAGGCCCTTCTAGTGGGAGCAAGCATGTGAAGAAGACCCCACAATGCAGACACCCCAGAGATCAAGACAGAGAGGCCGATGATGAGCAGTACGATTGGGTTGGTCAAAACATTCTAGGTGAGGACCGAGGTTGGACGTATCAAGGTCCACCTCATGCATATAATGCCCAAGCATTCATCCATTCCTCGTGTGTGGAAGATGGCCCCGTATCTTCTACTACAGTGGGCTATTCAGCTGCAGATTATGCACCCTCTGGAAAGTGCTCTGATGCAAGCTGCTCTTCCACACTAGCACTCGTTTCCTACTGCCTTCACTTCCTTGTCATCCCTCAAATACCCTGCCAACTGCAATGCAGGCATCTCTACCTCCTCATCCTCATCCTGATGAGAGGAATGCAAAAGTGGTGAGCCATGAGAGGAACCTAGTTCCTAAATTTTCCTTCCCCAACCTCTTCACCTCCTGCTTATTGAAGGTACAATAAGCTCCTGCGGGGATGTAGATGTCGATGAAGCATTCAAGGCACTGGATGTAGGGGCGGGCATATTGTTGAATGTACTTAAGCAGCTCAACAGGCACCCATCGATCATTGGGTTTAATTTGGGGCAATGGGAAAAGGAGATGGAGCGGGGAGCCAAGTATTGCTCCATGTATGCAATCTATGTCTCATAATGTTGGGACGCAAGGGCGAGCAACTTTTCAAAGTCGACTTCATGAGAGAACATGACAAAGAGCTCGCTCTTGCCCGCCCATAGGGTGGTGGGAAGAAACTCACAGAAGTTGTCAAAGTGGGTAGCCATGTGAATGCAAAGAGATAGTGTGAGCTCGTGCCTGGTTTCTATCGCATGAAAATGAGAAAGAAGGCACCTTTGGCTATTTATAGTTAAAATTTAAAGTTTGGCCTTTTCATAGTAGACCACTAGACAAAAAAAATTACAGTTTGCAAAAATGTTAAGATTTCAATTACATAAAGATTGGTTAAAAAAGAGCCTGCTACAAAATTACAAGCATGTCATCTAATCTAAAATTGTTATAATGCTTCATTTTTTGCCCCTCTTGTGACATTTACTTCATGTTGATCTCCATCTCCTTGTTGACTTGAAAGCTTGTCATTGCCTTCACCTCGATCCTGAAACTCTTGCCCCTCACGTGCATCAAAACAGAGATTATTTTCCCATATACTCAGTTCATCTTCAAGCTCTTCCACATGCCTACTATGTGTTTATAGAGCTATGCACCTTGCTGCTGTGCTGAAAATTTAAGGTCCCCCATTTGCCATGATTCTAAGACCATGGTTGTCCCCTCCTTACGTTTCCCAATCTGTAAAAATATAGAAAGTGGCACAATAACCAGAAAGTGTAAGGGTTAATTCTAGACATGTAGTGGAATCAGATATACCTTTCTTCTCATCAACTTGAAACTTGACTCTTCCACATTGTCAAAGCCCATGATGCTAAAGTGTTGACGCAGGTCTGCTAGGCTCCAATGCTTGCTTGCTGTCGCTCACTCAATCCATCCATTTTGCATCATCATAGCTACCTCAATAGGCATACTTTCTTCTTCTGAGGCTTGAAGTGGGATCCATGTCCCGTGCTTTTGCATCCATCTTTCGTAGTACAGACGCGTGTACAAAATAGAGCGTGCCTTCAAAAACTTAAAAGACACTATAGAATCTACTACATTGCACTTGTACACATCACCTTGATGTGACCCCTCATTAACCTCCCAACCCTCTCCTAGTAATCCTTGAATGAGGTGAGACCATACCTCCTTATAAATATACATTGTTTTTGTTTGGTGCTTTGGCATGGAATTGAACATGTGCACAAAAACATGTAAAGGACAAAACTAATTTAGCCCTACTGACCTAGATGCCTTTGAAAACTTAAGTGATGTCTTGATATCACTTACCATCTTAAACTTTAAGCATAAGATGGTCCAAGCATCAGGTTTGGGCCATTCGGGATTGTTAAGAGGGAGGTTGGGGATCTCTTCTAGCTTGCCAAATAAACCTAGTTTTTTATCTACAAAATATGAGTGAGAAAAGAAAAAGATATTGTTCTGTCAAGATCACTTGGTCTTTGAGATACAAACATTGTCTCTCCAATGGATGCATGCATAGCATAGAAAACTCGAGTGAGGCTTTGGAGTGGTTGTTCCTCAACATAATTAGAGGGAAAAATATCTGTACAGAGACATAAGAAAATGGAGAATGATAAGAATATTTGAAACAAAAAATCCAATATTAGCATGTTGTTGAAGCTGTGTTTATGTTTATGTTACACAGATAATTTAAAGGAAACCTTGGTCGTTAGCCTTGAATGTACAGGTCTCCAAGGGTATACACATGTTGCACTATGGCAACCATTCCTTCCTTCTTAGTATGCTTGATGCCTTGTAGCCACCCTAGATTTTCTTGGGTTCCCTAGGGCCATTCTCTCAAGATTGCATGGGAGCATGGCCCTTGGGCCCATATCTACATGTGCATGGCAAGAGTTACCCTTGCAAGAGAATCTAGCTTGGCACTAGGGCCAAGCTACCATGAACAAATCTACATAATCTCTGCTGGTAGATTGGCCCTAGGGCCAAGCAACCATCAACAAAGCAACACCATCTTTGTTGGTAGATTTGTTCATGGTAGCTTGGCCCTATGGCCAAGCTAGATTCTTTTGTGTTTCCCTAGTGACATTCTCTCAAGATTGCATGGTAGAATGTCCCTTGGGCCCATTTATTAATGTGCATGGTAAGAGTTACTCTTACAAAAGATTCTAGCTTGGCCCTTCTATGAACAAATCTACATCCTCTTTGCTGGTAGTGCTACCTACAATAAAGAAACACCATGTTTGCTGATAGATTGGCCCTAGGGACATATTTCTGCCAAAATGATGTAGATTTTCTCATGGTAGCTTGTCCCTAGGGCCAATCTAGATTATCTTGTGTTCCATAGGGCCATTCTGTACTCCCTTGTATCTTGATGTACTTTAGAATGGTCCTAGGGAACTCAAGATAATATAGAGTGACCCTTGTAAGATAATCTAGCCTGGCTGTAGGACCAAGCTACCAAGAATAAACCAAATTCCTCTTTGATGTGGTAGCTTGGCCCTAGGGCCAAGCTACCACACTAGAGCAACACCATCATTGCTGCTACATTGTCCCTAGGAAAAAGATACAAGAAAAGATGATGTAGATTTGTTCATGGTAGCTTGGCCCTAGGGCCAAGCTACATTCTTGTGTGTGTGGTAGCTTCTTGTGTTCCCTAATTCCATTCTCTCTAGAGACTGCACAGTAGAATGGCCCTTGGATCTATCTCTGCATGTGCATGGCAAGAATGACCCTTGCAAGAGAATCTAACTTGGCCCTAGGGCCACGCTACCATGAACAAATCTACATCCTCTTTACTAGTAGATTGGCACTAGGGCCAAGCTACCATCAACAAAGCAATACCGTCTCTTATAGTAGATTGGCCCTAGGGCCAATCTATAAGCAACAAAGATGGTGTAGATTTGTTCATGGTAGCTTGGCCCTAGGGCCAATCTAGATTTTCTTGTGTGTGGTAGCTAGATTTGCCTATGTTTCCTAGAGCCATGCTCTCAATATTGCATGGTACAATGGCCCTTGGGCCTATCTATGCATGTGTATGGCAAGAGTGATCCGGATTAGTGTTGGCCTCTTCTTGCTGTTGTTGTGGAATCATGATGGCATTTCTAGTGCTCTATAATGACCTTAACTAAACCTCTTAATTTCTTTTACTAGACTGTCCTCCACTATTTCTCTTGGGGATTAGTATTGGCCTTTTGTTTCTCTTGAGGAACCATGACTATAGGCATTGGGATATCCACTATATATCTTATTTTTAATAGTCATGTCTCTATGTAAATACCATGTGTTATAACCACTAGTTGATGCTTCTTACTATTATAGAGGCTATTCTTATGGTGTTCTAGGAGATACTTACCTTAATACTTCATGTACCTCCTTAGTGTGCATCCTTATCCTATATTTATATGCAATTACTACTTCTAGATCCATAGGAAAGAAAATTGGTCATGTAGGTACCTCCACTTGGCCATGTGATAGATGACCTTGGTACCTCCAATTGGTCATGTGTATAATTGGATTTATAATATTTATTTGATAATTTGTAGATTGTTGTAAGCTGCCATGGGTTGGTCACTATGTAAATATCTCATGCACGTACATTCATATAGCATGTGTAAAAACCCTACGTAGCACATGCATTCATATAGCAAATGTACAAACCCCATGTAGCACGTGCATTCAATATAACACATGCACATACATTCAAGGGATTATTTAAATAGCTCCTAGAATGAATTCATATAGTACATGCATGTATTTAAAGGGTCATTGAATGCATGCATGCATTCAATGAATGCATTCATATAGTACATGCATGCATGCATTTAAAGGGTCATCGAATGAACCCTTATCTATTGATTTTTATATTTACACCCTTTTATAAATTTGGAGATGATAAAAGTACCCCTTTCGGATAGAAATTTTAGTTTTGAACTTAGAAAATTCTTATAGAAGCATAATTTATGTAACTCCATAATAAATTAAAACATGTACATGCTATCTTACATATTTTTTAGTGATCTTGTGGGGTAAGCTCCTTGTGAAAGTAGTGATTCTAGGTGTAGTATTTGTTTATCTTTAATTAGGCAAGCATATAAGATACCTATGTTAAACCTATTGTTTTGTTAAGTAAAATCTAATTAAAGATAAACCTGTTGTTAAATACAATCTAATTACATTATTATTTAATTATTGTTAAGTATAATCTAATTATAACGTATGAAAGCTAACCTAAGATTTTAATTACAATAGGTTTAACATAGGTTACTTAACAATCTAGTTACATTATTATATTATTATATGTAATTATTTTTAAGTACAATCTAATTATAATGTATGAAAGATAACCTAAGCCTTTAGGTTAGCTGCCAGGTGGCTGTTTCTCTCTCTCTCTCTCTCTCAAACACCCACACACCCCCTTCTCTTTTCTCTCTCACACACAATTATCTCTCTCTAATTAGTTTTAAATCTAATTAATGTTAGATTCTAATTAGTGTTTGAAAAGATGCAGGGGGGAAGAGAGCTTGAGCTCTTGCAAGCACACACACACACTCACAAACCCTAATAGAGAACACACAAGGTGAGAGGCTGAAAATCTTCTTCTTCTCTACTCAACACTCAACACACCATATACAAGAATAAGAGTACACACAATATGAAAGGTACTCAACCAAATACATACACGGGTTCTCTATAGTGTGAACCCGACTAAATGAGCTGGCGCTATAACTATGCCAGTCTCTAGAGTGGCTGTCACACAGCCTGTCATCCCACTGGCCGCATATCACCCAAGATCTCACCAACCATGCCAGTGGTGTAAGTGCGGGGCCTATCCCCCAGGCGGGTCATCAGTGTCCACCGCCTCACTAGAGCTCGATATCTCAACACTCCCCCTCGAGCTCAACTCCATCTCATGTACACCAAGCGAAGCCCTGAATCTGCGGAGCTTCTCTGTACCCAATGCTTTGGTGAAGATATCAGCTACCTGATCCTCTGTGCTGACATAAACAAGGTCAAGGTCTCCTGCTAAGACCTTCTCTCTAACGAAGTGGTAGTGGACCTCTATGTGCTTCGTACGAGCATGAAAGACTGGGTTCCTGGCCAACTGTATACTGCTAATGTTGTCACAGAAAATGACAACTTGTCTATCCACCGATAGACCCAAATCTGCAAGTAGCTTCCTCAACCAAGCTACCTCACATGCTGCCATAGCAGCTCCTCTGTACTCGGCCTCTGTACTCGATAGAGCAACCGTAGGCTGCTTCTTGCTGCTCCAAGTCACAGCAGCACTCCCCAAAGAAAACATGAATCCACTGGTAGATCTTCTGTCTGAGATACTACCAGCCCAATCAGCATCTGTGTACCCATGTACACATATCTCTGTCCCAGTCTCATAGAATAGTCCACAATGCAGAGTAGACCTCACATACCTCAGTATGCGTCTCACTGCATCCAAATGCGGTTTCCGTGGAACCTGCATAAACTGACTCACCAACCCAACAGCATAGCTCAAATCTGGTCTGGTGATCGTCATGTAGATCAAACTTCCTACTATGCTCCTGTACATAGTAGGATCCTCCAAGATCTCTCCTGAATCTGCACTCAACTTGCCATTCTGATCCAATGGCACAGAAATAGGCTTACAGCCTGTCATACCATACTTGGACAACATGTCCAAGCCATACTGTCTCTGCAGTAATCCAATACCATGTGGTGACCTAATCACCTCAATGCCCAAGAAATATCTGAGCTCCCCCAGATCCTTCATCTCAAACTTCTGTCTAAGCAAGATCTTTACATCAAAGATCTCTGCATCATGGTCCCCCGTAATGATCAAGTCATCTACATAGATGACAACAAGCACAACCCCTCTATCACCATGTCTCACATACAGCGAGAAATCTGCATTGGCTACATGAAAGCCAATAGTGACAAGATATTCAGAAATCTTGTCAGACCATGCTCTTGGTGCTTGCTTTAAGCCATACAAGGCTTTCTTCAACCTGCAAACATGCTCGGGGTGACCCACATCCTCATAACCAGGTGGCTGCAACATATACACCTCTTCTTGCAAATCCCCATGCAAGAATGCATTCTTTACATCCATCTGATGTAAAGACCATTGTTTTGACGCAGCCACTGCTATCACAACTCTCACCGTTGCCATCTTGGCAACTGGGCTGAAAGTTTCCTCATAATCAATCCCATATGTTTGCGCATATCCTTTGGCTACCAATCTAGCCTTGTACCTGTTTATGCTCCCATCACTGTTATGTTTAACTTTGTACACCCACTTGCATCCAATGGCTTTCTTGCCTTCAGGCAATTGCACTAAGTCCCAAGTTTCATTTCCATATAGTGCATCCATCTCCTCATCCATAGCTTTCTCCCAATTCACATTTCCAACAGCCTCATCAATGCATGTGGGCTCAACAACTTGCACAACCTTTGCCATATATGCATAGTGATGTGCCACATAACCATCATATGTAAATCTCTGCACAGGGTTCTTCACTCTCCCTGATCTTCGCAGCTTTTCATTCATGGCTTCCATAGCCTTCTTTACACCAGGTGTTCTCATAGCTGGGATCCCAAGCTCCTCATCAAGGCTCATATCTGAGCCACTAGACTCTCCATCAACATGAGAATGCCCTGCAGAAATGTCAGGCATACCAAGGGGCTCAACCACTTTCTCTTTTCCTTTACGTGATGTACTAATCACATTTGCAGGGCTGGTATTATGACGCAGCCTGCCACTCCATGGTCTATCAGTAGACCCACTAGATGAGGACTCTCCTGGTCCACTCAAAGACTGTGATTGCTGACCTGCATTCTGTGCAACCACACTTCCACTCACATCAGCCCCAACAGCTTCTTTTTCAGCAACATACCAGCTGCTCATCTCATCGAAGACAACATCCCTGCTTACCCTTAACTCACGTGTAGCAGGGTTATAACACCTGTATCCCTTTTGCTCAAGGGAATATCCAATAAACACACATTTTTCAGCTTTCGGATCCAGCTTAGTTCTCAGCTCATCTGGCACATGCACATATGCAATGCATCCAAAAACTTTCAGATGAGACAAATCTGGTTTTCTGCCAGTAAACCTCTCCTCTGGAGTTACATCATGTATGGCTGCAGTTGGAGTCCTGTTCATGATGTATACTGCTGTAGAAACAGCCTCAGCCCAATAGCAATGCGGCATATTTTTCTCTTCCATCAATGCCCACGCAATCTCAGCAATGTGCCTGTTTTTCCGCTCAGCAACTCCATTTTGCTGCGGAGTGTATCTGCATGTATACTGTCTCCGAATTCCATTCTTCTTCAAAAATTCAGAGAACTCATTGGAGAAGTACTCTCCCCCTCCATCTGACCTTAGGCACTTTACATATTTTCCTGTTTGCTTTTCAACCAAAATTCTGAAATTCTGAAAGTGAGTGAACACCTCACTCTTCTCCTTCATGAAATATACCCACACTTTCCTTGTGTGGTCATCAATGAAAGTGACATAGTACCTGCAGCCTCCCATAGACACGGTCTTCGTAGGACCCCATACATCTGAATGCACAACATCTAGTGCATTTCTGCTCACATATCTGTTACGTGGAAACACATGCTTTGTTTGCTTCCCAAATTGGCATGCTTCACAGATTTTCTGCATACCTTCCACTTTAAATTTTGGCAGCCCTGTCACAATTCCTTTTGTCTGCATAGACTTCAATCTCTGCACATTTACATGTCCAATTCTTTTATGCCATATGTCTGTGTCTGCAACAACTCCTGAACCATTTGCAAACATCGCAGCACTCATTTCAGGCATGTCTACATCCAACGTAAACATTCTGCCCACTCTGTTGCCTTTTGCAACCAACCTGCACTTGTCTTTGAAATCTTCAACATAACACCCATCAGGGTTAAACCGAACCTGCAAACCCTGCTCAATCATCTGGCCAACTGAAACCAGATTCTTTGTTATGTTCGGTACATGAAGTACATCTGCAAGGTACTTCACTTTGCCATCCTGCATAGATAATGGCACATCTCCAACGTGGGCAATTGGATGAGCAGTGTCATCCCCTGTTTCCACAAAACCTGGTCTTTTCGGGTTCTTCATCTCCTTGAACCACTCCCCATGACTCGTCATGTGGTTCGAAGCGCCTGAATCCATATACCATACATTATCCTTTTGTGCTGCATCAACATTTTCAGACATGGCATTTACAACATGCTGCATAACAAACAACCTTTCATTGTCCTCATTATTTCTGCTTGAGGATGCATAGTTGTTTTGCTGCACTTTCCCATTTTGCATGTCAGCCTGCTTCTTATAACATTCTGACTGCACATGTCCTGGCTTACCATAATAGTAGCATTCACGTGCATCATTATATTGCCTTTGCCAATTTCCACGGCCTCTTTGACTCCCCCTGCCTCTGAATTTGCCTCTTCCACTTGCGTGTTGTTGTTGTTGTTGATTCTGGGACTGTTGTTGTTGTTGCTGCTGCTGGCCATAATTCTGATTACCTGTTCGGCCACCTCCTTGACCGCGTCCACGGCCTCCTCTACCTCGTCCTCTTCCTGAACTCGTGTAGAAGGCCTGTTGCTCTGAACTGTTTTTGCTTTGTGAAGACTGTTGGTCTTCACCCAAGTTCTTCTCTTCGATAATCAGCATAGACACCAAATCTGTAAAGTTGGGAATGTTTTCCCGAGTCTGAATAGACGTCTTGAACGCCTTGTATTGTGGCCCGAGACCACGTAGACAGACTTCCACCTTGTCATCATCATCTACTGACACACCAATAGATGCAAGGGATTCCACAATGCCCTTTATCTTCAACGCATAGTCATTCACAGACATGCTCTTTTTCTCCACAGTATGAAGTTCATTCTTCAACTGTATCTTACGAGCCTTGGTATTTGTTTCATAAAGCTTTACCAAGGTATCCCACGCCTCCTTGGGGGACTTGGCATCCTGAATGTGCCCAATCATGGTGTCCTGTATACTAATGGAAAGCCAATACATTACTTTCCTGGCTCCTTGGTTCCAGTCTTTAAACTCTTTCACATCTGCAGCAGTCGGATTTATATCCGGTATCTCCGGTGCCTCTTCATGCTCACCTTCTATGTAGTCCCAATAGCCTTTTCCCATCAGGAAATTCGTCAACCTGAACCTCCAAGCATGGAAGTTATTCTTATCCAGCTTCTCAGCCACAATCTGTGTTATGCCATCATTAGACATCTTGCCAAACACACAATTTTACCAGAAACTGCACTCTGGTTTTTTTCTGCACAAATGCTGTATTTTCTGCACAGCGGTACTGCACTCCACTCAAATGTCACAACCAGTGACTTCAATGTGCATACATACACCCACTGGCAACTGTAGACCTCTTTGCAGCACCCACAGTGTCTGCACAGTCAATCTGTCTTCCTGCAGTTCTTAAAACAAAGTTCTGCAGAGAATCGATGACTTACCCGCAGTGCTCGAAATCGCCTGCTTTCTGAAAAACGGAGGTCCAGACGCGCCCGAAACGCGTTTTCGGCCCGAAAAGATTAGTCCAAAGGACTGTATAGTTGCCCTATAGCTTTACTCCCGCGAAGAAAGCTCCTCAATCGGAGATCGTTTGCCGGTGCCTCCCGTAGAGCTCCCGACAAGGGTGTAGTCACCAACACAATAGGGAAGAGTAGTTGCAGCTCTTACCCTCGTACCGCTTCCTGTGGTTCTCTTGCTTGCAGCTCAGCCCTTAGCACGAACCAGGCTCTGATACCATGAAAAGATGCAGGGGGGAAGAGAGCTTGAGCTCTTGCAAGCACACACACACACTCACAAACCCTAATAGAGAACACACAAGGTGAGAGGCTGAAAATCTTCTTCTTCTCTACTCAACACTCAACACACCATATACAAGAATAAGAGTACACACAATATGAAAGGTACTCAACCAAATACATACACGGGTTCTCTATAGTGTGAACCCGACTAAATGAGCTGGCGCTATAACTATGCCAGTCTCTAGAGTGGCTGTCACACAGCCTGTCATCCCACTGGCCGCATATCACCCAAGATCTCACCAACCATGCCAGTGGTGTAAGTGCGGGGCCTATCCCCCAGGCGGGTCATCAATGTCCACCGCCTCACTAGAGCTCGATATCTCAACAGTGTTTACAATGTAGTTAGTGCTTAATGTTAGATTCTAATTAGTGTTTACAATGTAGTTAGTGCTTAATTAGTTTATATTAATTATTACTTAATTAGTTTGGTTTAGAGTTATTTAGTTTAAAATTAGTTTATGCATACAAAATAATCATACTTTAGTACATTAAAAAATCAAACTAGAAGGAAGTGCACCTTTGGTTTTTTTGATTGGATATTGACGATGTCGATGCACGAGAGGCTTGGGAGGAAACATTTCAGAGCAAATCTGGGGCGAGTTTTGAAATCTTATGAATTTGAAATTGGGTGGGAAACCTTGGGAGAGATGGGCTGAAGAGTCTAAATTGAGAGTGTGAAATTGAAATTGGCTCTACACTTTGGGAGACACGAGCTAAATAGACTGGGAGTGCAGATTGGCCCTAGGGAAAATCTCAATCTACATTGGCCCTAGGGAACACAAGAGAATCTAGAGTGACCCTTGGACCAAGCTACCACACACAAGAGAATCTAGCTTGGCCCTAGGGCCAAGCTACCATCACCATGGCAACACTATCTTTACTGGTACATTGGCCCTTCGGCCAAGCTAGATTCTCTCAAGATTGCATGGTAGCTTGGCCCTAGGGCCAAGCTACAGTGACTCCTTTCATGATGCATCTACTAGCCATGATGATAATGGCAAAAATTAGGCTTTCTATTCACAAAGGGGATTTAGAGGTAGGGGGAGATTTGCATCACGTGGCCGTGGTGGTAATGGTCGTGGATGGCAGGACAGGTCACCACAACAGAATTTTCAGCCTACATATGGTACTAGAGGTGGTCGTGGATATACACCTCAGAGAGGCAGAGGTAATCCTCGTGGTAGAGGATGTTTGCAAGACCAAGAAACATCTATGCAAAATGTGGAATGCCATTACTGTAGGAAATTTGGTCATATAACACATGATTGTTTCCGCAAACAAAATGATTTGAGAGGAGGTAGAGCACAACATGGTGGACATTATGCACAACATGGTGGAAATTATGCATCAAGCAGTAATGATGGCAGTGCAAATCACTTGTTTGCCATGAAACATGTTGTGGGATCTATGATGACAAATGCTGAAAGTGATGACACTTGGTATATGGACTCTGGAGCATCAAACCATATGACTTGTCATGGTGAATGGTTTGAGCATATGAAGCCTATGGATGTGAAAGGCTATGTGGAGACAGGAGATGATGCCCAACATGCCATTGCACATGTTGGAAGTGTACCATTGGTTATGCACAATGGTGAAACAAAATCTATGGCAGATGTCTTGTATGTGCCTTCTATTACAAAAAGTTTGGCCTCTGTTTGTTGGTCAAATGGTGGAACAGGGCTTACAGGTTCGCTTCAACGAGCATGGTTGCTTCGTTGAGGATTTCAAAAAAGGATGTAGAGTCATTGCCAAAGGCAAGAAAGAAGGCAGGTTATTTAAGTTGGATGCTGGGATTCCTGAGTTGAAATCAGCCATGTTCTCTAAAAGCCAAAATGTGGCACAGGACATTGTTGCAAGATCAATACAAGGATGCAACAAAAAAGACACTTAGGGCTCTTGAAAAGAGTTCAAAGTTGTAGATGAATGTGGGAGAGGGCTTGACAATAATCCCACATGGGAACTTTTGGGAGTTCTAGAATTTTTGTATAAAAGGTGGCCCATTTGAGAGCTAGGGGGGACTCTTTGGTCATTTGGTTGAGAGGCTCATAGAGAGAGCTTGCTCCATAGCTCCTTCTCAAGTGCTCTCCCAAGGCTCTCCATCTCCATTCTTGCTTCAATCTTGTACTCTCTATTCTCTACATTTTCAATGATATGAGGTTTTGGTCTACACACTTGCTAATCTAGATTTCTTAATGATGTTTTGATTTGTGAGTTGTAGAGTGCATGTGATGGCTTGTGTATGAAATGATGTGTAGTTGAGGCTTGTGTGATAGCTCTTTGCATGTTAGGTTCTTTGCATAAGTTGCATTTTTATGCTTAAGTGTAGCCTAATCTTGATGCTTTGATTATGTAAGATTGATTGCTTGAGTGTTGAAGAAGGATTGAGTAGGGCTAGAAGTCATTAGTGTGTGGTTAACTCTTCTTCTCCCATTCGGGATAGCCTCTATGCACTAATCGGGTTGCATTCACAGATTGACAAGTGTGTGGGTTGGAGTGTAGCCTCCGCTATGCTATGATGACCCAAACAATGGCGTCGCTGCCAGGGAACGCACACCTAAGTTAGTGAAGGGTGTTAACCATTACTTCTTACTAAGTGCTCCATTGATTGCAAAATCATGGATTAGAGTAGATTAGAGTAGAGTTTGCAAGGGCATTGAGTGTGTGATCTCAAGGGTGCCTTGTGTATTTTCGGTTTTTTGATTAGAAGCCAAAAAAAAAAAAACCTCATTGCGGTAGAGAAATCCCACCACTAATCAGATTTAAGTACTTCAAGTTTTTGTATTTTTGACGGGGTTGGCGAGAGGTAGGTAGGAAGTAGTGGAAGCGGCCTTCTTTCCTTTATTGTCTTGATTTGTTATAGTGTGGGGAGGCATCTCCCTCAATTGAAGTAAAGACAAATAGATATACATATATATATATATATATATATATATGTATATATATATGTGCAGGGAGGCGGCCAGCTGAAAAAAGAAGGCGGCCTTAAAAAAATTATAAATCTATATATATATATAGATATAGATATTTATATTTTTGCAGGGACGTGAGCGCTGCATCAAGCGCTAAAAAACCTGGATAAAACCAGGATTAATCCAAAACTGTTAATTTAAAGGCTTAAAGAAACACGCGCGGCGGCTGGAAAGTGCGTCCGACAGGCAGTTGAAAAAGCGGGTGAAGGTGGCCGGTGTGGAGCTGCATTGGGCGCAGCAGCCTGCAGCAGCAGCAGACGGCGGCTGGAGGAAGCGAAAGAAGACGAGCGGCGGGGCATACTAGTGGAGAGCTGCAGCAGCGTGGAGTAGGCGCAAGCAAAGTGCATCGAGCGCTGCACTGGGGGGCAGTGTTGGCCGGTGTGGAGCTGCAGTGGGCGCAGCCTGCAGACGGCGGCTGGAGGGAGCGAAAGAAGGCGAGCGGCCGCTTGAAGGTGGCCGGTGTGGAGAGCCTGGCTGCGGATGAGCTGGCGAAGGAGCAAGCGGCTGACTGGAAGCGAAAGGAGGGGGCACGCCTGCAGAGCTGAGAAGCACGGAGAGCAGAGAAGGTGCTGCATCTGAAGGAGGAAAGAGCATTGAAGGCGCCGCACGTGAAGGAGCGACGAGCCGAATCTGCAGAGAAATCTGGAGCGGCGGAGGATAAGGTAGGTGGAATTTTTTATTTTTTTATTTTTTTATTTTTATTAATTTTTCATGTTTTTTTTGTATTTTTAAATAAAAAACAAAAAAATAATATTTTTTTAATAAAAAAAGAAAAAGAGATTAAAAAAGAAAAAGAAAAAAAAAGAATAGAAAAAAATTAAAAAAAAGGAGAAAAAACAATTAAATTTAAAAAAAAACCAACAAAAGGAAAAAAAAATTTGTGTTTGTAGTTTGAATCCATTGTTCATTTTTTAAATTTTTGTAAAATTTTGCATAATTAAAGTAGCTTGCATTTTTATTTTTTATTTTTTATTTTTTTTTTATTTTTGTAATTGATGCATAATTAGTAAATTATATTTGGCACGAAATTTATTAGTTTAAAAAAAAAACAAAAAAAGACAAACAAAAAAACAAACAAATAAAAAAAAACTAACAAAAGGAGAAAAAAAAACAAAAGAAAAGTTTTAAAAAAAATTAAATAAATAAATTTTTAAGTGTTTTTAGGAGTCTACCTTTGTGCATATTTTGTAATTCTTCATTTAAATTTTTTACATAATTAGTATTTTTTTGTATTTTTTAATTTTTGTAACTTTGTGCATAATTAGTATTTTTTTAGTGTGATTCATAATTTTTGTGTTTTTTTTTTAAAAAAAAAGTAAAAATCATAAAATCATAAAATCATTTAAAAAAATTATTTAAAAAAAATAAAAAAAATAGGATAGATAGTTATGCCACACATACTCATTTTAGTTGAATTTAGTGCTTAGGTAGGTTAAAAATATATATATATATATATATACATATATATATATATATATATATATATTATTTTTAAAAAAAAAAACAAAACAAAAACACATAAAAAACCAAAAAAATTTGACCTTATGCACTTGCGGTCGGGACGTCTTGTAGATTCTGCCATAGGGCCTAGGGCACCTTCTAGAGTACCTACGCAGGAAAGTGGGACCCAATCGGTAGGAAATTTGGCAGATATTGTTGAAACCCTTTCTGAATCCCAATCCGATACCCTTTCCTCTAGAACAACTAGTTCATTGTCCATGGACAATCTAGGGCCGACAAATAGTCATCCCGTAGCCCCAAATAGGACACCCTCAAGATCCTTTAATCCATTTGAAGCCGACACCATGGGGTTAACACTCAATGTGAGACTCCAATATGTCTACACAAATGCTCAAGGAGCTGAGATCTTTAGGGACCCACAACAACGGTATCTTGTTAAGATCGTAGACATTTTCTCAGAACTTGATAGAGCACCTCTAGTCAATGACCAGGGTAACATGTACATGGGTGGAGATGGTGTTCGCTACGAAGTCACCTACCATCCAGAAAAGGTAGACAAATTAGGGGAGCTCTCTAAAACCGAGTTCTTAGACTTATCAGAACTTTCCAGAGCAAGGGAGTCTAGAGATGACTGGCTCATTGAGCCGGACATGCCTGGACCCTCCAATGCCCAGTCCTCAAAACCATCCATAGATGATTTACTTCTTGTAGATCTAAATTTGGAAAGGGATAGGAAAGGCAAGAGTAAAATGGATCAGGGGGCTGAAAGCCAATGGGAGTTTGTACGACAAATTCGAGTGACAAAGGTCTTACAGGATGACCCACTTCAAGTGGTCTATAAGGACTCGTTAGAGGGATATTATGCCACAACTAAATTGCCAGAGCTGGATCTTCCTCTAGCTCATGTGGTGGTAGTTGAGAAGCTTGCAGGACACATGAACAGAATAATTGATAAATGGGCCAATGAATACCGAACCTTAGATTGGAAAGAGATTCGAAAACTCACGTGGAAAGGACATCCATTATTCATGGAAGTGTTCTCAACAAATACAGCCAAACCAGGAGAGACAGCCTTTCTTGGAGAAACTGTTGCTCCTCCCCTACGAGAGTTCACTAGAGAGGGACCCTCAACATCTAAGTGGACCACAGCTAGTAGCCCAACTCTAGCACCAAGATATCGTCCTACACCAAATGTGCGACCACAGGTCACACCACACCAACATCTTTCTCATTATAACAATCGGAGGGTAGGGGAGCCAACTCGGCCTCCCATTAATGCACCTCCTGAAATGCGGGTGACAAGATCTTTGGAGGGGTTTGGTGAGGCTGGTAATAGGGTACCCACACCAATTTTGGAAACATGTGGACCATCTTTCCAAAGAGGAACAATTCCCACTGAGAGTGAGAGGCCGTAGGCCCTATGATGAGTATTCAAGACAAGTAAGGCCATCAACTCTTCAGAAACTGGTAAAGAAGTATGAAGGGTCGGGAGATCCATACGACCATGTAGCAGCATTTAGGCAAGCAGTTTGAGCTGAGCAAGTGGCTGATAAGCATACTCAAATTGAAGGATTTGGACTCACTCTTGAGGGAAAAGCCCTGGCTTGGTTTCAGGCATTAGAGGCTTCAGACAAATCTTCTTTACGAGTTTTGGAAGAGAAAACCTAGAGATCAGTGGGGAGATGAACAAAGTTCAGGGTCTAGCGCGCTAGTAAATCCAGACCAGATAGCTAACCTAGTACTACAGAGATTGGGACAGACCTATCGTCCACCCATGCAGCCACAACAATAGCAGCAGAGAATGAGGAGTGTACTTCCTACAGGTCCTCATCTTTGTGGAGCATGTGGTGGTAACCATAAAACAGAGGATTGTAATACCTTTTCTCCTCTAGTCACAAACCAACCCACAATAAAGTGGTGCCAAGCCTGTGCTTGGAACTTTACCCACACCACACAGGAATGTACTCGCATTGTGAGAATGAGACAGGAACGTGAGCAGCCAAGGGGTGGAGTGGCTCCACAAATGTATCAACAGTATACTAATTTTGAACGTAAGCCACCGATGGTACAAGAGCAAGCACGACCTGTTCTTGTTGGTGCTCAACCTCCTGCTCCAGGGACTGCTCCTGTGAGGGTTGTTGACTACGACAATTCAAATATGTGTAGAGAATTGGTAAACCCAGGCTATGTGGAGGAAGAATATGTATCATATTCATCCAAAGAAAATATCTTTGAAAGTCCCGCATACCCAAGCCCAGCACTGTGGATGTTCAACCAGGGGAACAAAACTCTTTAATGTTGCTAGGCGGCTACCAACCTAGGACTCCAGGCCCCTCAGGTCAATGGCAGCCAAGGAAAGTAGAGGCCAAACCAATGGGCCCCTGTTATGAGTGTGGAGAACCCCATTGGGCTCGTGATTGTCCACATCGCTCAAGGCAAGCATCTCGATCCAATACAACAGTACAACAGTTTCCACCAATTGAAAGATATTGTCTAGGGTGTTGTGTAGAACACTTCCCAAAGGATTGTCTGCTGAAACCACATGAGGAAGGCACCTCTCAACCAAAGGTCTCACTCAACCTTGTAGGCGCAGTTCCATCACCACCTTCATCTGAGAATGAGGATGTCGTGCCACTTAGAGTCATGACTAGATCACAGACACGAAATGCCGAAATACAGACTGATGAGACACCTCGAACTAGGGATGCAAAGACAAATCTAGTGGACAAGACCCTACAGTCCAATAAAAAAAAGACCACTAGGAGGAAGAAGAACCGAAACAAGCGAACTAAAAGTGCATCCACTAGTTCTCAAGAATCCTCTAAACAAAACATGAGGGATAAAACTTTTACATCCCAAGAAGTGCATGAGGAACATCAACCTCAACCTGAGCCTAGTGCTAAACAAGATGAGGCTAGTACGACTGAGGTTAGTTCTGGGGATTCTGTTTTTGTGGATAAAGTGAATGAGACTCTAGAGGCCATCATTGATGCTCATACAAGTCGCATTGCAGCTTTATCTGAGCTACCCAAGAAGCTTCAAGAATACCCAAACCCTCGTGAGGAGAAGATCAATCTAGCTGTACATCAGCAACTCATTAGGGAAGCTCAGTCAATACTTGAGGGACCACCACCACCTATTCCTCGGGGACCAACCTCTCTTAAGCCAACATTAGAAACCATACCAGAAGTGTCATCAAGTCGGGAAATGAAAAGTGAGCTCATTTCACAAGCTCATAGCGAAAGGTCTGCACCAATTGACACCCAATTGAAAGGAAATAATCTGCCACCACCTAGCCTTGTCTTCCCATGCAATGATGAAGTTATTGATGCTAATGAGGACATGGCAAATGAGATGTGGGCCGCAGTTCATGAGAAAGTTAATGAGAACATGTCTTCTATTAGTTCGCCTCCATTCTCTGAGGTGGATTTTACCAGGGGCACGGAAAACAAATTTAGACGCCCAACCATCCAGGAGGAAGTTCAAACAATTGTTTCTCCTAGAAGTAAGCATACAATGAAAACCTTACCATCATATCTGGGAGAATATGAGAACTGTTCTCAAACCTTGAGGATACCCTCCATGCATAAAAGGTTGACAAAGGAGAAGGATATGAGTATGGTGCAAGCTATTTTGTCAGCACCAGTGGCTTGTACCTTACCATTGCTTGATTTGATAAAAATTCGACCTGAGTTGTGGAATGATATTGCCACATTTTTGTCAGAGCAGGTATTGCTACAAAAGGGTCACCATGAGTGTACTATACACCCTACGACAAAGCATGTAATGCCAGTTCCTATCAACAAAGTAAGAAAATTTTATGAGGACGATCAGGGAAATGCTACCCTCCCATTAGAAGTGCGAAAAGTATCTTCAACTGCAATACTTGATAGTGGCGCAGGAGTGGGCATTGTGACAAGGTCCATTTGGGAAAAGTGGTGCAAACCAGCTATTAGGAGTACCAGGATGCACTTGCAGCTAGCAGATGGAAGCTTAGAACATCCCCTTGGGCTGCTTGAGAACATATTGGTCACCACATGTGGGATTGAATATGAGCACACCTTTGCAGTAGTGGATTTTGGAAAACATTCAAACTATGAAGTGATATTGGGTAGACCATTCATGCGACAATTTCAAATGATTCAAGATTGGGGATACAATTATTTGTACCTCCGACATGATTCTGTCATCACAAGGGTCAACCTAAGGAATCACTCATATCGTGATGTAACAAGGTCTCCAATAGATGAGTTTGATTCTGCTTCATCTGAGGGCTCAAGAGTTACATTGTCAGACGGACGAGAAGATCTGTGGATGTGTGGAGCCTCATGTAGGGATTTCAACACTGAGAGACTTAAGGGTAATCGAAGTGTATCAGACGAGGCATACATTCCACAACCCTTCCCTGAGCATTTAATTGATCCATTAGAATGGAGTCATGTCCTTGCAACATTATCGACATGTGCTTTACCGAAGCCAATTCAATTTTGTGACTCAGATGGATATGATATTATTCCTATACGAATGGTACAACCATGTGCCCTTCTAGATGATTTGTACTATAGAGATACATCCACAACAGCTATGCATGTCGAGGAAGTCTCAGTGGAGGACTTAACACTCGAATCTGCTAATGATGCTGATAAGGAAGATGGATGGGACTCTGATTTTAATAGTGATGTGACAATCCCTGAGGAAGAGTTAGGAAAGGCACGCCTACTCTTGAGAGGAAGGGAGGTTCAAGTAGAGACCCCTCGAAGCCGACCTAAACGAAAATGTTGTAAGAGCCATAAGAGAATCAGTAGACAAGATGAGCGGGAACAATGTGAGAGACTACAAAAAGAAAAGGAGGAGTCTAAGAGTGAAAACTCTCGACCACCACCTCACTTCTCAGGAAAGAACGGATATCTATACTATGTCAAAGCACAAGATAGTATCAAAGACCAAATAAGATGATCAGATGGATTCCAAGCAAGGGAAAAGCTAACAACTGTTAGCAAAAATCATAAAAAAACGAAGAAACAAAAACCAAACTCAAGTCTAAAACCGATTCAAAAAAAAGTGTGGGAAGTGCAAAGACAACGGTTGAAAAAAAAAATCCGATGCAAGATAGCAAAGGAGAGCTCAAAACCGCATGGTCTTCAATGAGTGAAGACTCAAGTGGACATGAACAAGGTCTCAATGTTCCTCCCAATTTCACACAGTACACTCTTCAAGATCGGAAGATTGTTCTTCAACAGCCCATGCGACAAAAACCAAGCGTGCCAGGGGTTTCATACCATGGTCCAGAAGATGCAAAAAAGATTGATATTTCTAAGCCAGGAGAAGAGCCTCGCTATGTGTGGATTGCCACAGACTTGTCCTTAGATGAGGAGAAGTTATTAATACAAACAATAAAGGAGTATCGCGATGTTTTTGCTTGGAGTTATAAAGACCTCAAAGGAGTTGATCCAAGCATATGTCAGCATACAATTCCATTGCGAGAGGATGCAAAACCCTCCAAGCAACGTCCTTATACTTACAATGAAAATTTTACACGGAAGATAAAGGAAGAAATAGACAAGCTCTTAGAGGCAGAATTTATCTATGAGATTGAACACACTGAATGGGTCTCCCCTATTGTAGTGGTGCCCAAGAAAAATGGAAAACTTCGAGTATGTGTAAACCTCAAGAAGGTAAATGCAGCTACTGTGCGTGATCATTACCCACTTCCAATCACGGATCATGTTCTGGAACGAGTTGCAGGGAAAAAGGCATATAGTTTCTTGGATGGATTCTCCGGGTACAATCAAGTGTCAATTGATCCAAAGGATCAACACAAGACAGCCTTTGCTACTGAAGATGGCATCTTTGCCTATCGTGTTATGCCATTTGGTCTAACAAATGCACCAGCAACCTTTCAGTGGTTGATGAGTCATGTATTCAAGGAGTACCTTAGGCAATTTCTTGAGATTTTCATGGATGATTTATGTGTTCACTCACAAGAGCGTGATGATCATATAGAACACCTGAGACTTGTGTTTCAAAAGTGTCAACTTTATCGTATATGCTTGAATCCTGACAAGTGCAAATTCATGGTAAGACAAGGGAAAATTTTGGGCCATATTGTTTCTCGCAATGGGATTTCAACAGATATGGATAAAATTGATGTCATTGTCTCATTACCTCGGCCTATAAACCCTAAAGAGGTACAAACATTCATGGGACATTGTGGCTATTACCGTAGATTCATCTACATGTATGCTGTCCTAGCCAGACCATTATATGCTCTTCTTGTAAAGTTTAATTGGACTGATGAGTGTGAGGAATCCTTTGAAAATTTGAAGCAAGCATTAGTGACTGCACCCATTTTACGGGCACCAGATTGGAACCAAATCTTTCATGTCCATATTGATGCTTCCAACTTTGCAATTGGATGTATTTTGGCTCAATCAGGAGAACACAATAAGGATTTCCCAATCTCATATGCGAGTCGACAGTTGAACAATGCTGAGAAGAATTACACCACAACAGAAAGAGAAGGATTGTCCATGATATATGTAGTGAAAAAGTTTCGCCATTACCTTTTGGCAAACAAATTCATATTTTTTGTGGACCATCAAGCATTGCTATATTTGGTGAATAAGCCTTGTACAACTGGAAGGATAGTAAGGTGGTTTATCATCCTTCTTGAGTTTGATTTTGAAGTTGCAGTTCGAAAAGGAACAACTCATCTAAGGGCAGATCATTTGTCTTGAATCACCTCTGGCGAAGCTCCTGTGGGTGTGGATGATGATATGTTAGATTCAACACTTTTTCTTGTAGAGACAGCTCCTAGATGATCTGAATCCATTTTAGAAATTTTGACAAGTGGGCAGATACAACTAGCAGGTCCTAATGTGGACCTATGGTGACGACCATTCAATTTAATCTCAGGGAGATTATATCGTCAGGGTAATGATGGAGTGTTGAGGCTTATACCTAACCCCGACCAATATGAGGAGATCTTGGAATGGGCACATGTGGGTATCGATGGAATCCATGCATCAGCTACTACTTGTGTGCGACGTATATCTCAAGATGGGCAATGGTGGCCTACCATGCATGCAGATGCTGAAACATTTGTTCGTAACTGTGCTTCATGTAAAATTCAGAAGCCAATTCATAATGTCACATTATTCCAAATTTCAAATACACCAAGTTGGAGTAAGTATATTGTGGACTACCTTCAGCATGGTCATACGGATCAAAAAATTCCTAAACATCGAAAGCAGGCTATTAAAATTGAAGCAGCAAACTATATGCTGATAGAGGGCCAACTCTACAAGAGGGGCAAGGATGGTAACTTACGCATGTGTGTATGTGAAGCTGACTATCTGAAAATCTTAACTCACGCACATGCAGGTGTTGGTGGTGGACACTTTTCTGGCAATACCACAGCTAAGTTGATTAGGTGGTCTGGGCTTTGGTGGCCAACCTTACAAATGGATGCCGAAGAATATGTGAAACGTTGTGACGATTGTCAAAGGACCAAACCTCCCATCACAAAGGACAATATGCCATTGCGGCCTATGTTAAGCACACGTGCTTTTGCAAAATGGGGTATTGATTTTGTCGGTCCCATTAAACCTCCAGCTCGTAACATGCATGCAGAATATATTATAGTCGCAACCGACTATTTGACCAAATGGGTTGAGGCAAACGCAACAGTCAAAAATGATGCCAGAACCACAGCCAAGTTCTTGTATGAGTACGTGTTTACACGCTATGGCTTACCAATTGAGATCGTTAGTGATCAAGGTGTACACTTTGTAAATGAAGTCATAGAATTTTTGCTTCAAGAATTAATGGTAATTCACAAGCGTTCTGCACCATATCATCCCCAGACCAATGGACAAGCTGAGAGTACTAACAAGATTCTCTGCACAGCACTCACAAAGATTATTGAGGGACATAGGACTGATTGGGAGCAAAAGTTGCACTCAGTTCTCTAGGCATATAGGACAGCCTATAAAACATCTCTGGGCACAACCCCATTTGAACTTGCTTTTGGGCTAGATGCAATTCTTCCCATTGAATTTCTTGTACCTACTCTACGAGTAGCTTTTGGGCTAGATGCAATTCTTCCCATTGAATTTCTTGTACCTACTCTACGAGTAGCTAAACAATTGGATTGGACTGGTCATGAGCTTTCACAACGCGTTGACGAATTGGAAAAGCTTGATGAGACCCGCTTATTGGCAGTAATGGGGATGTATGCCGAGAAGAGGAGACAAAAGCAATGGTATGATAGAAATGTAACAACTGGCCGATTCAAAAAAGGAGACCTGGTGCTCTTGTTCACACTTATGAAGCATAAGAGAAAGCTCAAAAAAATTGGCCTAGGACCGTTTGTGATTAATGAGCTTACTCCAAGTGGTGCAGTGCGTTTAGAGACACTAGAAGGTGAGCAAATGCCTAACTTTATTAATGGAAGTCGTCTCAAGAAATATAATAAACCATTAACTTAAGCCATGCTTCAACAGATGCATGCTGCACAAACACGGAAAGAAGCACTTGACGTACTTAAACGTTAGGCTCAAGAGGAGGCTAAAGCTAGAGTTGCAAAAGCCAAGGAGCACCGCAAAACTTCTATGTTAGCCATACAGTTGGCTACTGATGAGCCATATGTCGATCCATTCAATATTCAAGTGTGCCTTCATCTTCATGAGACTACCTACTTTGTCTCTGCCTTAATTGACTCTGGTGCAGATTATAATGTTCTCTCGTTTGACACCAGGATAGCCTTGGGTCAACCACCACTTGTGCAAATTCCTGTGGACCTACGAAGCTTCTCAGGAGAAGATAACCCTATAGAGGGAAAATGTGTCATTATGATGACCATTCAAGATCACCAGATGTCAGTGCCCTTTTATGTGGCACGTAAGTCCAAGGCAGTAGTAGAGGTTGTTCTTGGTAGATCGTGGTTAAGTGCTACCAATTGCTCAATAGATTGGAAGAATAGACAATACAAGTTGCAAATTGATTTTGATTGCATCTTGGGATTGTTAAAAACCATTCTAAGGAGGATCAAACACTAGCTCCATTGCATAGTTGAATAGAAATGAAGAAGATGAAGTTAAGCTACTAATCAAGAAGTAATTAGCATAATGATGAGCATAATGACAACATAAGTGAGGGGCAATAAAATGTGTTGATTTCAATAGATGAGAGCCTCTTTATATAGGCTGAAGTACATGAGGATTAAGCTCAAGTACATGCATGTTCTTTAACCTTTGTATGTTCACATGTCAAATCCTCTTATGCCACATGTTAATGTCTGTTTGGGTCATCATAGCATAGCGGAGGCTACACTCCAACCCACACACTTGTCAATCCGTGAATGCAACCTGGTTAGCGCATAGAGGCTATCCCGAATGGGAGAAGAAGAGTTAACCACACACTAATGACTTCTGGTCCTACTCAATCCTTCTTCAACACTCAAGCAATCAATCTTACATAATCAAAGCATCAAGATTAGGCTACACTTAAGCATAAAAATGCAACTTATGCAAAGAACCTAACATGCAAAGAGCTATCACACAAGCCTCAACTACACATCATTTCATACACAAGCTCCATCACATGCACTCTACAACTCACAAATCAAAACATCATTAAGAAATCTAGATTAGCAAGTGTGTAGACCAAAACCTCATATCATTGAAAATGTAGAGAATAGAGAGTACAAGATTGAAGCAAGAATGGAGATGGAGAGCCTTGGGAGAGCACTTGAGAAGGAGCTATGGAGCAAGCTCTCTCTATGAGCCTCTCAACCAAATGACCAAAGAGTCCCCCCTAGCTCTCAAATGGGCCACCTTTTATACAAAAATTCTAGAACTCCCAAAAGTTCCCATGTGGGATTATTGTCAAGCCCTCTCCCACATTCATCTACAACTTTGAACTCTTTTCAAGAGCCCTAAGTGTCTTTTTTGTTGCATCCTTGTATTGATCTTCATTCGTCATGCAACACTCCCCCCTTCCTATTTTGCGCACGTCCTCGAGCGCGGTAGTAGCAAGAGCTGCAACAAAAAAAACAATGGATACAAGTAAAGTCTTTTATTGAAAAAAAGAAAAGAAAAGAAAAAACCAGCAATGATAATTTCACACGTGAGCATACAAGTGCAAGGCTGATTAAAGTTTTAATGAGTACTAAAATAGGTGAGTAAAGACTAGTCAAAGTGAGACTTAAGTGGTAGATAGTGCTATGCAAAGGCAAGTGTGCTTTGTACACCGTCGGTTATGACCGCAGTCTCAATGTCCTACAAGTAAGTAAGTTATTCCTAAGTGGCAAACCTACTCCTAAATATGAGCAAAGGTAATTGGAACTCTCTTTTTTTTTTTCTTTTTTTTTATAATGTGTGTGTAGAAGGTGATAAAGATTAAGGTTCCATCCCAAAGAGACCCAAGCAATGGCCAAGAGACCTCCGCCAAGAGAATCTAAAGACCGCTAAGTATCTCAAGGGCGACAGACCCTTTTTCTTTCTTTTATGACCTAAGGAGTACCCCATGAAGATGAGGGCATCGGTCTCGAGGGCCCATAGTGTACCCCAGAGTCCTACCAACATCCATCAAGGCGATAGATTCCTCAAAGGTCTTTTTCTGAAGCTTTTAGACATCAGTGTTCACCCCATAGAAACCAAGGCATCGGCCCCAAGGTGCTAAGACAACCCCAGGTCCTACCAAGCATTTCTCATGGCTGTAGACACGTCATGTCTCAATTTACTTTGTACATTTTTTTTTAAAGGGTATAATATTTTTATAAATTATTATTACTCCTAGCACCTAGCTCATATCTAAGAGGTAGCTACCACTAGGGATAACTAATATACCTTGAAAGCATAAGAACTTGGCATACTCCCTTGGTATATATCCTACACTGTCTTTAGATAGAAATGTCTTTTACTAAGTCTTCTAAGAGTCTAGAATTCACTCACCAAATTTTAACAACTAATCAAAAACTTAAACCAGCCAACATTGTGTGAACATGCAAACCATATATTCGAAAGATAAGAGCACATAAAGAAATAAAGATTAAGATTTGAATACACCTGTTGTAGTGCCCTGTTGATGTTGTTCGTTTGCATTGATGCATTACTGATTTTGTGCAGATTGCTCCTCCTTGATCTTTGTAGGCGTAGCATGTCTCCCCCCTTCCTAATTTGTGTGCACGATAGGTGGACTATTGGGGCGTGTTTGATGCTCTTGTTTTTTACGGAGATCTCTGCAAAATTTTTATTAACAAACAAGAAAAGAAAAGAAAAGAATAAAATTTGCCATTGGTGCCAAACACCGAATATAGCCGAGGGGAAAAACCCAGTGGGAGAAAAGTGCCCTGGCTTGTCGATCTTACTGTGGAGTCACTGAACTTACCCTTGCGCTGGTGGTGGATCCGTGTCCTCGTCTGCTGGAAAGATGGTATCAATTTCCTCAGGATGCAGAGACAACCCCTCACAAAAACCGGCCGCTGGAGAAGGTGGTAGAGGAAGGAGTGCTTCCTCACTAAAATATGGCATTGGTTCTATGGGAAGGTTAATCAGACAGTTTCGATTTTGGAACTGCGCAATGTAGGTACTCATATTGATCCAATATTGACATGTTGAGGCTTGGGGAAGGAGGGCTTGCAAGATCGGTGGTTGCAAGTCATTTAAGCTTGTATCCCTCCATTGTTGTGCTTGAACCTCCTCAGGTAATCTACGTTGATTTGGTCCTCTCTCTGGTATTCTCACATTAAGAAGATTATGGCATTGGGGTGTAACTCTCACAATTTGCTTCATTAAGCCCGTGCCATATCGTCTAAAGTATGAGCGGCATATCCAACAAATATGTGAAGCTTCTCCTAATACGAGCCGTGCACACTCTTGACAATGTGGAAATGGGTGATGCTGTTGATAGAATAACGTGACAAAGTGATGCCCACAGCAATTTTCACCTAAGGGAGCATAGAAGTACCTAGAATGTGTTTGAAACGGAGGAGCACTATAACCCCCGCGATGATCTGGTCGAGTACTATTAGGGTCAATGCTGCATGGTGGATATGTATCTCGCCAAATATCCATCAGGAGTTATCTCGACGTAGAACAATGAAATTTAGAACACTCATATCCATCATGACAATTCCAATCAAAAACAAGATTATCTCAAAAAGAACACATCTTCTAAAGGCATAAGGAACTACATTATTCAAACATTGATTTACCAAAGAGCTTTAATTGTAGTGCTAATGCCTTATCTTTAGTTTTTGGTATATCCTTTTTAAGAGGTGGAAACTTTAGCAGTTGTCTTGGAATTTGAGCAAGATAAGAGGATTTAGGCATTGAAATGCTAGAATCTATGCTCAAATGAGACTCATTTGGACATGTCGTAGGTACACAAGTTGATGGTTGAATTGTGTAACAAGGAGAAATCGGGACAACCGGTGTTTCAATACATGTTTTAGGAAGATCAACACAAGTAGTTTTGTAGGTGCTATCACAGCCACCTTTCCTTTCTTGAAGAGTTTGTGTTGATTTCTTTTGCACCCACTGATATGGAAAATCAAGGGTGGCTTTTGGAATCTTTCTGAAACACTCTTTTACCCCTGTCAAAGCATGGCATTTTGGAAGCCAAATTGCTGTTGCACCCTCATAATAGCCTTGTGCTTTAAGAACATGTTTTGGGACCCATCGATTAACAATCCGAGGTTTAGGCTTGGAAATGATGTGCTTCTTAGGAGGCTTAGCAACTGGACTAGATGGTACAAGTTTGTACGCATCTTTGGGTAGCCACATTGATAATTCCTTCTTGCCCGGCCTTCTTTGAGCCGCAACTAGAGTAGTTGGAACATGCCAGCCATGGCCCTCACTTGAGTACTCATCAATTATCCACATCATTTGTTTTGGAGCTTCAAGAGCAAATTTTGATTGTGGGTTGGGTAAGGTAGAAACATTACCCCTTTGACATGATAAAGCTCGTGGAGTAGCAGATCCCTGTTAAAAAATATGGCAAACACCTTCACTAAAATGATGTGTAAGGCACATACCTTGTAACTAGCACTATGCACTAAAGTCATAGATTATGGGCAAATGGATACAAAGGTTATTATGCAATCTTACCATGATGTAAAAGAGTCATTTAGGAGCTCAACATCAGCCAAAGGGGTCGTGATCCCTTGATTAGGTAGCATTGGTGTGATTAGCAAGATTCTAGGGTTGGTGGTCACTTTTAGGTGCTTGAATCTAGGAGGGAAGGTGGAGATGATTTAGATGATGATTAACACCTAATCTTGAGCTTAATCCTCATGTACTTCAGCCTATATAAAGAGGCTCTCATCTATTAAAATCAACACATTTTATTGCCCCTCACTTATGTTGTCATTATGCTCATCATTATGCTAATTACTTCTTGATTAGTAGCTTAACTTCATCTTCTTCATTTCTATTCAACTATGCAATGGAGCTAGTGTTTGATCCTCCTTAGAATGGTTTTTAACATGGTATCAGAGCTAGGACTAGCCCATGCATTTAGAATCAAGCCCCATCTTATTTGTTTAGCAAGAGATTAGTGAAAATTAGGGTTTCATTAGCTTTTATGGGTTTCCTAGAAAATAGGATCTAGAATAGCAGCTGAGTGGAGGCCTTGGTGCTCACAAACCACGCAACCGTTGCCAAAATCCTTTTTGTGGGCACTTCACCAGCAATATTGCTAAGGGGCATGGCACCTCAATTGCACCATTCATAGCTCCACGTCGCCGGCAACTTCGTTTTCCCCAAAACAGGCACGTTCTTGATAGGCGACCACCAAAAGTATTGTTGCAGCTCACACACATCAAATTGGTCTAATTCCTCTTAGGTGTGGCTTCATTGGAACCTAAACTTACTCCTCCTAAGAGGGTTTTGCAAATCATTGAGTGTGCTTCACACACCAAGCAAAAAACCAGGGTGCTGTCCAGAACTGCCATAGCCAGAAAAGTGTCATTAGGGACTTGCTACATCCCCTTATTGAAATTCTTCTCTACATGGCCAGGTTTGTGACAAAAGTCACAAATGAGATTGTTGTTGTTGTAGCCCTTGTTGTAGTTGCCTTTGTTCTTGCCATACCTACTAGATCCTGCATAATAAGCATTTTCAGTAGACAAGGTTGATGACGATGGAGACTCCATTTGCTTGGTCTTTAGTTTTCTCTCCTCCTCAAGAAGAGATGCTTCAATGTCCACAAGCTTTGATATTGGCATATTGGTCAAGGTTGTGACCACATGGTCATATTCTTCAGGTAAAGATTTAAGTAATACACCAGTGGAGACATCTTCATCCATCTTAAGACCTATTCCTGCAAGTTGTGTTAATAGGCCTTTCATGTAGTTCAAATGTGAGGCTAGGGATGTGTCACACTTCATTTCTAGCTTAAAAAATTCAATGAGCAAACCAAACTTTGAACTTTTAGATCGAGCCCCAAATAGAGTTGTGAGTTGGTCCCAAACTTCCTTGGAAGTTTCGCATCCATCCACATGATGAATGTAAGTGTCATCAAGCTCCAATGTGATGATGGCACGAGCTTTGTCATCTCTTACTTCCCAACAAGGAACATCAGCAAGAGTCCTTGGATTCTTCTCATTCCCATTTACTATGTTGAAGAGCCCCTTCTTTATGAGCATTAACTTGATGCGGGTTTGCCATGTGTGAAAACCATGACCTTTGATGGAGAATCCTTGGTAGGCATTATGATATGGAATGAAGGGGGTCTTACCTCTGATGTGCTCCTCCATTTCAAACACATTCTAGGTACTTCTATGCTCCCTTAGGTGAAAATTGCTGTGGGCATTACTTTGTCACGTTATTCTATCAACAGCATCACCCATTTCCACATTGTCAAGAGTGTGCACGGCTCGTATTAGGAGAAGCTTCACATATTTGTTGGATATGCCGCTCATACTTTAGACGATATGGCACGGGCTTAATGAAGCAAATTGTGGGAGTTACACCCCAATGCCATAATCTTCTTAATGTGAGAATACCAGAGAGAGGACCAAATCAACGTAGATTACCTGAGGAGGTTCAAGCACAACAATGGAGGGATACAAGCTTAAATGACCTGCAACCACCGATCTTGCAAGCCCTCCTTCCCCAAGCCTCAACATGTCAATATTGGATCAATATGAGTACCTACATTGCGCAGTTCCAAAATCGAAACTGTCTGATTAACCTTCCCATAGAACCAATGCCATATTTTAGTGAGGAAGCACTCCTTCCTCTACCACCTTCTCCAGCGGCCGGTTTTTGTGAGGGGTTGTCTCTGCATCCTGAGGAAATTGATACCATCTTTCCAGCAGACGAGGACACGGATCCACCACCAGTGCAAGGGTAAGTTCAGTGACTCCACAGTAAGATCGACAAGCCAGGGCACTTTTCTCCCACTGGGTTTTTCCCCTCGGCTATATTCGGTGTTTGGCACCAATGGCAAATTTTATTCTTTTCTTTTCTTTTCTTGTTTGTTAATAAAAATTTTGCAGAGATCTCCGTAAAAAACAAGAGCATCAAACACGCCCCAATAGTCCACCTATCGTGCACACAAATTAGGAAGGGGGGAGACATGCTACGCCTACAAAGATCAAGGAGGAGCAATCTGCACAAAATCAGCAATGCATCAATGCAAACGAACAACATCAACAGGGCACTACAACAGGTGTATTCAAATCTTAATCTTTATTTCTTTATGTGCTCTTATCTTTCGAATATATGGTTTGCATGTTCACACAATGTTGGCTGGTTTAAGTTTTTGATTAGTTGTTAAAATTTGGTGAGTGAATTCTAGACTCTTAGAAGACTTAGTAAAAGATATTTCTATCTAAAGACAGTGTAGGATATATACCAAGGGAGTATGCCAAGTTCTTATGCTTTCAAGGTATATTAGTTATCCCTAGTGGTAGCTACCTCTTAGATATGAGCTAGGTGCTAGGAGTAATAATAATTTATAAAAATATTATACCCTTTAAAAAAAATGTACAAAGTAAATTGAGACATGACGTGTCTACAGCCATGAGAAATGCTTGGTAGGACCTGGGGTTGTCTTAGCACCTTGGGGCCGATGCCTTGGTTTCTATGGGGTGAACACTGATGTCTAAAAGCTTCAGAAAAAGACCTTTGAGGAATCTATCGCCTTGATGGATGTTGGTAGGACTCTGGGGTACACTATGGGCCCTCGAGACCGATGCCCTCATCTTCATGGGGTACTCCTTAGGTCATAAAAGAAAGAAAAAGGGTCTGTTGCCCTTGAGATACTTAGCGGTCTTTAGATTCTCTTGGTGGAGGTCTCTTGGCCATTGCTTGGGTCTCTTTGGGATGGAACCTTAATCTTTATCACCTTCTACACACACATTAAAAAAAAAAGGAAAAAAAAGAAAAAAAAAGAGAGTTCCAATCACCTTTGCTCATATTTAGGAGTAGGTTTGCCACTTAGGAATAACTTACTTACTTGTAGGACATTGAGACTGCGGTCATAACTGGCATTTGTAGATGTTTGGTCTGCTAGAATGGACATTGGTGTGGTTGGTGCTCTTGATACTATGGGCCATGCATTGGAAGTAGAACATTGCTTCTTGGAAGCCCATTTGTTGCTAGATCACCAAGAGGGTGCTTATCCATCCTCTCTAAGTTATGTAAACAGAATGCAATGGAGCCAACTGTGAGATTGGGGTTGGACGGCCATAAACCATTTATTGCAAAGTGCCCATAATGACCCTCCCCATGCCCATGGGTGATGATACCAATCAATGCCACATGTAGTTGACATGCTGAATCTGTATCCTTTGGTACCGTCCATAGTCTAGGAATGGCTATCTTCTTTTGATCCATCTTGTCATGGATGATGCACAAATATTTATTTGGTTGTGTTTTTAAAAATGTACGGCATCCATAGTACAAGCTTCTACATTTTTGTTGCTGATTCATGTGAATGTTTCTTTCCTCCCTGATCCTTGCTCTTTCTTGTAGACTTGGCTTGGCTCCCATTCTAGCCTTGACTGAACTACACAAGCTACACTTGGAGAACTCACTTGTCTTTGTCGAGGCCATGTGTCGGAACTCTTTATTCCAAATTGATTTCTCCCAAAAGAAGGCTTGGATAGCTTTTGTCATATCCCAATTGATCAGGTGTTGTATTGATCTCATCTAATATGTCCACTTGCTTATATGTTTCTTGTATCTTTAACTAAGTCTCTCTTGAACCATCCAACATAGTTCTACTCTCTTGTTAGGCATATGCTCTAAGTTCATGTCCACAAAGTCTTAAACTAGTGCTCTAGCCACACCAATATGCTGTAGGCTTCTTCTCATTATTCATGTGTTTCCATGCACATGTTGACACACACAAGCCTCAAAATTTTCTCTGTAGTGGTAGAAGGATATCTTTGGGATTCCATACACTTCATACCATGATTGACAAGAAACAATCATCCCATTGAGCTTAAAATCATATTTAATCTTCTGAGTTTTTAAGTCTTGAAGCCAAGATACCGAGAGCACGTCATATACATATGTATGAGTTTCTTGAGACTGCCCCCAAAACTCTTGGCATATTCTCAGTACCATGTCACAGTTCGCAAGCTGACAACGTTTACACTGATAGCAATCAATAGTGGAAACCCTTTGTAGTACTGATTCAACTAACACATAAAAACTACAACTTGGTGGTGCTCTCTCTTTTATAATTCTATTTATGAAAGTGTTGGTTCTTTTTCTAATGTTGGGGCAACATTAACCACCATTGGAAACTCATTAGTGGTTTGTTCTCCGTCAATCTGCATGGTCTCAATGGCTACATAGCATTGTAATGGATCGTTGTCTAGCATTGTAGTCTATTTAATGGGCCACTTAACTAAGCTGATGCTATCCATCGGTGCTCTCATGTGCCCTTTTAATAGCCACACCCACACAATCCTCACCAAGTTTCTCAAAGTTGACACAATTGTTCGGAAACACATACAATATGAACCCCTTGTACATCCTTTGAGTCTTTCTCTTATCCCATAAAAGGACCCTTTTGTTCTTCTAAGATTCCTAAATTTTTAGATCATTCTCTAAAGATGTTACTAGCATTGCATCAACAATTGTAGGTTACATAAGATCTGTTTATCCATTTTCACTTTCAATAGGCCCTCCAAAACCCATAAAGTCACCAAAAGGCCTTAGCAACATCGTAGGCCACAAGATGGTACTCCAGATTGCACCTCTTAGCTCACTTGTATCCATTGTAGGAAAGGGAAGATGTGCATTCTTCACACACTCCTCCACAAACACAAAAACATTCCCGTACCCAATCTCTTTACCAGTGCAAAAACAAGTTGGATCTACTCTAGACACATAACTAATACAAAAACATTCGTTTGCTAGCATCATATAGACCTTGAATCCATGTTGAACATCCATCCCTCTCATTTTAACAAAAGATTGTCATAAAATATAATCAAAAACATTCTCTACATATCCATGCGTAATATAATAAGAATATACATAGTAGAATGGCCCTATGGCCAACTTTGCAAGCACAATGTGTTTCAAAATGGCCACACGATCATTATATCATACACAATGTGATTGAAACAATGGCCTTAGGGCCAATCTAAAGCACATTATGGATAGTAGAATGGCATACGGGCCATTCTATCATGCAATCTTGAGAGAATGGCCCTAGGACACAAGATAATCTAGAGTGACCCTTGCAAGAGAATCTAGCTTGGCCCTAGGGCTACCAACAATCCAGCAGATTTGCCCTAGGTCCAAGATGCCAACAAAGATGATGTAGATTTGCTCATGCCCTAGGGCCAAGCTAGATTCTTTGGGGGTGGTAGCTAGACTCTCTTATGTTCCCTATAGCCATTCTGTAAAGATTGCATGGTAGAATGGCCATAGGGCCAAGCTACTATGAGCAAATCTACATCCTCTTTGCGAGTAGCTTGGCCTAGTTGAAATATACAAGTGAATAGGGTGTGTGCGGGAACAAGACCTTAGCAAGAGGCTGTAAAAGAGAATCTATAAATGTGAGTGTGAGAAGCATCTACTAGGAGAAAATAAAGGGTAGCATGAGGAGATTTAGGAGGTGTGGAGATATTCTGGGAGAGGTGGAGAGAATCAAGCAAAAGAGGTGGAGTGAATCAAGGAGAAATTAGTGGGATTAGATACTTGGATGTAAACTCTATAAATTGAGGCATTGGCCTAATGAGAACTTGCTGGTTTTTGATTATCCATGCCTACATTAAGCTATCCGACAACTTGGATGAGATTGAGCATGTGAAAAGTCTTCTCAAAAGGAAGTTTGAGGTGAAGGATTTGGGAGATCTGTGCTACTTTTTGAGAATTGAGGTAATTCGCACACCTGAGGGTATTTGGCTATCACAGAGATAGTATGTATTGGATATGTTGTCCAAGTATGGGATGGCTGATTATAAGCCAATCTCTATGCCATTAGATCAAAATGGCAAGCTTAGTGTGCGGATGCAGGTTATGTATTGGAGGATCCCACTATGTACAGGAAGATTGTGGGGAGTTTGATCTATGTCACGATTAGCAGGCCTGATTTGAGCTACACTGTTGGCTTAGAGAGCTAGTTTATGCAGGCTCCGCGCAAACCACATCTTGATAGTGTGGGACGCACACTTCGGTACTTGAGGACCACTGTTGATTATGCATTGTTTTATGCAGCAGGTGTACCATTGCAGCTATATGGGTACATAGATGCAGATTGGGTAGGTAGTATCTCAGACAGGAGATCTACTAGTGGATTTATGTTTTTATTAGGGAGTGCTGCTGTGACATGGAGTAGCAAGAAGAAGCCCACAAATGCCTTGTCGAGTACGGAGGAGCTGCGGTGGCAGCATGTGAGGTAGCTTGGTTATGCAAGCTACTTGCTGATTCTTCGGGGTTGCATGTGGCTAGAAAGGTTGTCATATATTGTGAAAATCTTAGTAGTATACAGTTGGCCAGGAACCCAGTTTTTCATGTGCGGATGAAACACATTGAGGTACATTACCACTTCATCAAGGAGAGAGTCTTGGCAGACAACAATGACTTGGCCTACGTCAGTACTACATAGGATCAAGTCGTTGACATCTTCATGAAGGCCTTGGGAGAGCTGAGAAGTTTTGTAGATTTCGAGATATGCTTAGAGTTCATGAGATAGAGTTGAGCTCGAGAGGGAGTGTTGAGATATCAAGCTCACCATGAGATGACACTCACGAGGCACTTGCATAACCGCTCGACATTTACATCACTGGCGGGTTTGGTAGCTGGCATCGACATATCTTTGCCAGAGATTCTACAACTGGACTACACCGACTAGTCCAAATCTACCCACTCCTCTTATTAGTGTGTTCACATTATGGACCGCTTGTATATAATTTATTATGTGTGTTAGTCACTTTATCTTCTTTGTAGACCTCTTTTGTTTTGTGTGAAGAAGAAGAATAATTTTCAGCCTCTCACCTTGTGTGTTCTCTTCTAGGGTTTGTGTGAGTGTGTTTACAAAAGAGCTCAAGCTCTCTCCTCCCCTACATCTTTTCACGTGCGAGATGTCGGAGGGCACTGGCAGTGACATCGGTCAGAAAGCAGTTGGAGGGCACCGAGGATGACAGCAGTTGGATGTGTCAGAGAGGGAATCGACAGGGACGGTGGTTGAAGGACACCGGCGGTGATGGTGGTCGGATCCGTCGGAGGGCATCGGGGTGGTCGGAGCGATCGGAGGAGATGTTGGAAAGATCTTGATCAAATGTGGAGGGCTAGGCTTCCCGTTCACAGGTCTCCCATCGTGATTGCCAAATTTTATCTTAGCTGTGTATAGATGATTCCGCCGGTTCTCGTTAGGGAACTTGAGGACTATTGACACAAACACTAGGGTTGGGGAAAGGGATTGTGGATCCTCTTTAGGGAAGAATACCGGCCAAGGATGAGTCGACCTCACTGGCTATACATGCAAGACCTATGCTCTACAATGTCTAGCATGCTCTCCGAGACCACCACATAGCACCGCAGTATCCCTACACACACGACACCCACCACTCACTCACTCACCTTGCTCACACAAAGAGATATACAAAACACCACAAGAGTGAAACACTTTATATCCAAATGCCAAAAGAATGATACAAAAGAGACTCTGCTCCAACAGAGAATGTGGTACAATGTATGTCCTACAAGAGAGTGTTTGTTCCCTGCTACCAAGAGAATTCTCCCCTTATTTCCTCCTCGGGTGTCCTCCTCCTCGAAGTCCCAACCCTCATCATGTAGATCTAGAGGGAAGATATTCCATCAGGAAAAGGAAGATGGTGCTTAAGAGGATCTCGCCATCTGTTGGGAAAGGGAGAGGGGTGTTGCCTCCATGAGTGCCATCGGAGTTGGCCATGCCTGTAGGAGATGACAGAGGGTGCCGGCGGTGACAGTAGTTGAAGATGGTCAGATGGCATCAATGGTGATGGCTATCAGAGGACACCGGTGTGGGTGATGGCGTTTGGAGGCATCGGAGAGCATCGACGGTGATGGCAATCAGAGGACACAGGTGGTGACGACGACCGGAGCTCTCGGAGGGCACTAGCGGTTGGAGTGGTCGGAGGCGATGGTGGCAAGCTCTTGGTGGAGTGTGGAGGACCTGGCTTCCCATCCACAGGTTGCCCCCACTACTACTCAATTTACCATTTTGGTGAATGCCATAGAGAAAAAAAAAACAGGTGGTTTCTCTGGCAAGCTAGCCTCCGGGCAAAACATTCGGCAAGCCAGCTCCCATGCATACCTCATATAATGATTCTTCCAGGAAAACCTTCTAGAAAGATACATAATAAATAAAAATGATTAAACTAGGCTCCTGGGGGGAACTTCATCCATGTAGAGCGGTTCTCTCTACCATGCAATATAGTGCTCATACCGATCAACAAATGTGTTAAGAAACACAATTTCAATCCGAGGACTCGACCCGATTAGTGCATGAAGGCTTATCCCATGAGGGAGAGCTCACATACACGAACCACCACTTGACGATTCAACCATTCAATACCTCAATCAATCTCTCAATCCCTTAAATCCACTATACTAATCAAGAGAACAAGCAATGCATGGCAATCTCTTAATCCCATTCAATCATTGATTAAATCTTAGCTTTCCCTAATGCCAGCAAACCCATAAGCGTGCATCTACTAACCCACAAGCTTAAGCAAGCATAGAATGTAACATTCACAAACCCACAAGCTCATAGAGAGAGTCTATCCCCATGAATAACTCATTGCCAATGAAGTGGGTAAGAGCTTGCATCAATGGAGACTACACACACACACACTACAAGCATGCATACACAAGAGAAAGAAAGAAGCATTCAACTAATCATAGATTAATCTACTTCAATGATGCTAAAACAGATTAAGAGAAAGAAGTGGAGCTATACTCATTGGAGCTTGATGCTCATTAGAGTACAATAGAGAGAGAGTTAGAGAGTTGCCATAGTTTGAGAGCTCAAGAGCTTCACTCAATAGCTTATGAGAATGGCCAAAAATGTACTCTTTCTTTAGCTACTAACATCTCTTTTATAGAGATGTCACTAACCCTAACCCTAGGCCTCTTTCACACATGGGCGGACAACCCCATAAGTGAGCCTTGCTTAATACACTTAGAACTCTCATTTAGAACCCACGTTGGCCTAAAACGATTTACATTGCACTTCAGCACAATAATATGGAAAAATTATGTACGTCTTTATGTTCCCATGGCTACAATCCCGCTGTCTCGCATTAATTGCTTCCGGCCTCCTTCCATAATCCGTGTTCCCGTGAGTGTTCGCGTGGAACATTCCCCCCTTCCTAAATCACGCACGTCCTCGGGTGCGGTAAAAACAAAAGCTGCAAAAAACATTGGAAGACAAGTAAAGCCTTTTATTGAAAAAAAAACAAGAAATGACAATCTCACACGTGAGCATGCAAGTGAAAGGCCGATTAGAGTTTTAAAGAGTGCTAAAAGAAGCGAGTAAAGACTAGTCAAAGTGAGACTAAGTGGTAGATAGTGCTATGCAAAGGCAAGTGTGTTTGTACACCACAGGTTATGACCGCAGTCTCAATGTCCTACAAGTGTTTAAGTTATTCCTAAGTGGCAACCCTACTCCTAAATATAAGCCATGGTGATTGGACCTTTCTTTCTTTCTTTTTTTCTTTCTCTTTTTTGTTTTTGTTTTTTTTTTGTTTTTTTATTTTTTTGTTTTTTTGTGTAAAGAGCAGAAGATTAAAGAGAATTATTATTTTTAGCTTGACAAAGAGGAAGGTTCCATCCTAATGAGACCCAAGCAATGGCCAAGAGACCTCCGCCAAGAGAATCTAAAGGCTGCTAAGTATCTCAAGGGCGACATACCCTTTTTTTTCTTTTTGACATAAGGAGTACCCCATGAAGATGAGGGCATTGGTCTCGAGGGCCCATAATGTACCGAAGAGTCCTACCAGCATCTATCAAGGCGATAGAGTACTTGTAGGTCTTCTTCTTAATCTTTTAGAAGTCAGTGTACACCCCATGGAAACCAAGGCATCGGCCCCAGGTACTAAAACAACCCAAGGTCCTACCAAGCATTCCACATGGCCGTAGATACGTCATGTCTTAAGTCACTTCTATATATTTTTTAGGGCATGTGTTTCGTAAATTTTTGTTTATCGTAGCACCTAGCCCATACCTAAGAGGTAGCTACCACTAGGGATAACTAATATACTTCTAGAGCTTAAGAACTTAGCATACTCCGTTGGTATATCTTCTTGAGCCTGACGTTTAAGTAGGTCATGTGCTTCTTTCCGTGTGTGGATAGCGTGCATTTGTTGAAGCATGGCTTCAGTTAATGGTTCATTGTATTTCTTGACACGACTTCCATTAATGAAGTTAGGCATTTGCTTACCTTCTAGTGTCTCTAAACGCACTGCACCACTTGGAGTAAGCTCATTAATCACAAACAGTCCTAGGCCACGTTTCTTGAGCTTTCTCTTATGCTTCTTAAGTGTGTACAAGAGAACAAGGTCCCCTTTTTTGAATCGGCCAGTTGTTACATTTCGATCATACCATTGCTTTTGTCTCCTCTTCTCGCCATACATCCCCATTACCGCCAAAATAAGCAGGTCTCATCAAGCTTTTCCAATTCATCAATGCATTGAGAAAGCTCATGACCAGTCCAGTCCAATTGTTTAGCAACTCGTAGAGTAGGTACAAGAAATTCAATGGGCAGAATTGCATCTAGCCCAAAAGCAAGCTCAAACGGGGTTGTGCCCACAGATGTTTTATAGGCTATTCTATATGCCCAAAGAACTGAGTGTAACTTTCTCTCCCAATCAGTCCTATGTCCCTCAACAATCTTTGTGAGTGCTGTGCAGAGAATCTTGTTAGTACTGTCAGCTTGACCATTGGTCTGGGGATGATAGGGTGCAGAACGCTTGTGAATTACTATAAATTCTTGAAGTAAAAACTCTTTGACCTCATTCACAAAGTGCACACCTTGATCACTAACGATTTCAATAGGTAAGCCATAGCGTGTAAACACGTACTCATACAAGAACTTGGCTGTGGTTCTGGCATCATTTTTGACTGTAGCCTTTGCTTCTACCCATTTGGTGAAATAGTTAGTTGCGATTATAATATATTCGGCATGCGTGTGACGAGCTGGAGGGTTAATGCTCCGACAAGTGAAATAGTTAGTTGCGATTATAATATATTCGGCATGCGTGTGACGAGCTGGAGGGTTAATGCTCCGACAAAATCAATACCCCATTTGGCAAACGCACGTGTGCTTAACATAGACCACAATGGCATATCATCCTTTGTGATGGGAGGTTTGGTCCTTTGACAATTGTCACAACGTTTCACATATTCTTCGGCATCCATTTGTAAGGTTGGCCACCAAAGCCCAGACCACCTAATCAACTTAGCTATGGTATTGCCCAAAAAGTGTCCACCCCTAACACCTGCATGTGCATGAGTCAAGATTTTCAAGTAGTCAGCTTCACATACACACATGCGCAAGTTGCCATCCTTGCCCCTCTTATAGAGTTGGCCCTCTATCAGCATATAGTTGGCCGCTTCAACTTCAATAGCATGCTTTCGATATTTAGCAATTGTTCGATCAGTATGACCATGCTGAAGATAGTCCACAATATACTTGCTCCAACTTCGTGTAGTTGAAATTTGGAATAATGTGACATTATGAATTGGTTGTTGAATTTGACATGAAGCACTGTTACGAATAAATTTTTCAGCATCTGCATGCATGGTAGGCCACCATTGCCCATCCTGAGTTATACGTCGCACACAAGTAGTAGCTGATGCATGGATTCCACCAACACCCTCATGTGCCCATTCCAAGATCTCCTCATATTGGTCAGGGTTAGGTATAAGCCACAATTTGCAATTTTTGCTAACAGTTTTTAGCTTTTCTCCTGGTTGGAATCCATCTGATTGTTTTACTTGGTCTTTGATACTATCTTGTGCTTGGACATAGTATAGATATCCATTCTTTCCTGAGAAGTGTGGTGGTGGTCGAGAGTGTTCATTCTTAAACTCCTCGTTTTCTTTTTGTATTCTCTCACGTCATTTCCTCTCATCTTGTTTACGGACTCTCTTATGGCTCTTACAACATTTACATTTGGATCAGCTTCGAGGGATCTCTATTTGAACCTCCCTTCCTCTCAAGAGTAAGCGTGCCTTTCCTAACTCTTTCTCGGGGATTATCACATCATCATCAAAATAAGAGTCCCATCCGTCTTCCTTATCAGCATCATTAGCCGATTCGAGTGTTAATTAAATCCTCCACACTGAGACTTCCTCTACATGCAGTGCTGTGGATGCAACCCCATAGTACAAATCATCTAGATGGTCACGTGGTTGTACCATTTGTATAGGAATGATGTCATATCCATCTGAGTCACAAAATTGAATTGGCTTAGGTAAAGCACATGTCGATAATGTGGCAAGGACATGACTCCATTCTAGGGGATCAATTAAGTGCTCAGGGAAGGGTTGTGGAATGTATGCCTCATCTGATACACTGCGATTACCCTTAAGTCTTTCAGTGTTGAAATCCTTACATGAGGCTCCACACATCCACAGATCTTCTCGCTCATCTGACAATGTAACTCGAGCCCTCAGATGAAGCAGAATCAAACTCATCTATTGGAGACCGCGTTACATCATCACGATATGAGTGATTCTTTAGGTTGACCCTTGTGATGACAGAATCATGTCGGAGGTACAAATAATTGTATCCCCAATCCTGAATCATTTGAAATTGTCGCATGAATGGTCTACCCAATATCACTTCATAGTTTGGATGCTTTCCAAAATCCACTACTGCAAATGTGTGCTCATATTCAATCCCACATGTGGTGACCAATATGTTCTCTAGCAGCCTAATGGGATGTTCTAAGCTTTCATCTGCTAGCTGCAAGCGCATCCTTGTACTCCTAATAGCTGGTTTGCCCCACTTTTCCCAAAATGGACCTTGTCACAATGCCCACTCGTGCACCACTATCAAGTATTGCAGTTGAAGCTACTTTTCGCACTTCTAATGGGAGGGTAGCATTTCCCTGATTGTCCTCACAAAATTTTCCTACTTTGTTGATAGGAACTGGCATAACATGCTTTGTCTCAGGGTTTATAGTACATTTACGGTGACCCTTTTGTAGCAATACCTGCTCTGACAAACATGTGGCAATATCATTCCACAACTCTGGTCGAAGCTTTATCAAATCAAGCAAAGGTAAGGTACAAGCCATTGGTGCTGACAAAATAGCTTGCACGATACCCATATCCATCTCCTTTGTCAACCTTCTATGCATGGAGGGTATCCTCAAGGTTTGAGAACAGTTCTCATATTCTCCCAATTAAGATGGTAAGGTTTTCATTGTATGCTTACTTCTAGGAGAAACAATTGTTTGAACTTCCTCCTGGATGCTTGGGCGGCGTCTAAAGTTGTTTTCTGTGCCCCTGGTAAAATCCACTTCAGAGAATGGAGATGAAATAATAGAGGACATATTCTCATTAACTTTCTCATGAACTGCTGCCCACATCTCATTTGCCATGTCCTCTCGTTAGCATCAATAACTTCATCATTGCATGGGAAGACAAGACTAGGTGGTGGCAGAATGCCTTCTTTCAATGGGGTGTCAACTGCTGCTGACTTCTCGCTATGAGCTTGTGAGATTAGCTCACTTTTCATTTCCCAACTTGATGACACTTCGGGTATGGTCTCTAATGTTGGCTTAAGAGAGGTTGGGCCATGAGGGATAGATGGAGGTGGGCCCTCAAGTATTGATTGAGCTTCCCTAATGAGTTGCTGATGTACAGCTAGATTGATCTTCTCCTCACGAGGGTTTGGGTATTCTTGAAGCTTCTTGGGTAGCTCAGATAAAGCTGCAATGCGACTTCTATGAGCATCAATGATGGCATCTAGAGTCTCGTTCACCTTATCCACAAAAACAGAACCCCCAGAACTATCCTCGGTTGTACTAGCCTCATCTTGTTTAGCACTAGGCCCAGGTTGAGGTTGATGCTCCTCATGCACTTCTTGGGATGTAAAAGCTTGATCCTTCATGTTTTGTTTAGAGACTTCTTGAGAACTAGTGGATGCACTCTTAGTTTGCTTGTTGCGGTTCTTTTTCCTCCTAGTGGTCCTTTTTCTATTGGAATGTAGGGTCTTGTCCACTAGATTTGCCTTTGCATCCCTAGTTCGAGGTGTCTCATCAGTCCGCATTTCGGCATTTCGTGTTTGTGATCTAGTCATGACTCTAAGTGGCACGACATCCTCATTCTCTGATGAAGGTGGCGATGGAACTGCCTCTACAAAGTTGAGTGAAACCTTTGGTTGAGAGGTGCCTTCCTCATGTGGTTTTAGCAAACAATCCTTTGGAAAGTGTTCTACACAACACCCTAGACAATATCTTTCAATTGGTGGAAACTATGGTACAGTTGTATTGGATCGAGCTGCTTACCTTGGGCGATGTGGACAATCACGAGCCCAATGGGGTTCTCCGCACTCATAACAGGGGCCCATTAGTTTGGCTTCTACTTTCCTTTGCTGCCACCATTGACCTGAGGGGCCTGGAGTCCTAGGTTGGTAGCCGCCTAGCAATATCAAAGAATTTTGTTCCCCCGGTTGAGGCTCCAGTGCTTGGCTCGGATATGCGGAACTTTCAAAGAGATTTTCCTTGGATGAATATGATGCATATTCCTCCTCCACATAGCTTGGGTTTACCAAGTCTCTACACATATTTGAATTGTCGTAGTCAACAAACCTCATAGGAGGAGTCCCAGGAGCATGAAGTTGAGCTCCAAGTACAGGTCTTGCTTGCTCTTGTGCCATCGGTGGCTTATGTTCAAAATTAGTGTACTGTTGATGCATTTGTGGAGCCACTACACCCCTTTGCTGCTCACGTTCTTATCTCATTCTTGCAATGCGAGTACATTCCTGTGTGGTGGGTATAATTCCAAGCACAGGCCTAGCACCACTTCTTTGTGGATTGGTTTGTGACTAGAGGAGAAAAGGTATTACATTCTTCGGTTTTATGGTTACCGCCACATGCTCCACAAAGATAAGGACTTGTAGGTAGTATACTCCTCATTCGCTGCTGCTGTTATTATGGCTGCATGGGTGGGCGATAGGTTTGTCCCAATCTCCTTAGTACTAGATTAGCTATGTGGTCTGGATTTACTAGTGCACTAGACCCTGAATTTTGGTCATCACCCCACTGATCTCTAGGTTGCACCTCAGGGCCAGTACCATCTTGGAATTTGAAGTTATCTGTGAAATCCATAGCATCATGGCAACACTCATTAAAATTTATATGCTTCTTTGCATAGAGATGTGTGTGCAGTGTTGAATTTTTGAGTCCTTTTAAGAAGAGAGAAATTAATCGACTCTGGGTGGGCTTCTCATCTTCTGGGAAACGATTAATGTACTGCTTCATCCTATTTACACAGTCTCTAACACTCTCAGTCTCGCCTTGCTTGAAAAAGTAGATGTTTGCTACTGTGTCATGCTGAATCCCCATCAAGGAAAAAGCAGTGATGAATCTCTCTTCCAAAACTCATAAAGAAGATTTGTCTGAAGCCTCTAGTGCCTGAAACCAAGCAAGGGCCTTCCCTCAAGAGTGAGCCCAAACCCTTCAATTTGCGTATGCTTGTCAGTCACTTGCTCAGCTCGAACTGCTTGCCTAAATGCTGCTACATGGTCATATGGATCTCCCGACCCTTCGTACTTCTTTATCAGTTTCTGAAGAGTTGATGGCCTTACTCGTCTTGAATACTCATCATCAGGCCTACGGCCTCTCACTCTCAGTGGTTCCTCTCTTTGTTGGTAAGGTGGTCCATATGCATCCCAAATTGGTGTGGGTGCCCTATTACCTGCCTCACCAACCCTCTCCAAAGATCCTGTTACCTGCATTTCAGGAGGTGCATTTATGGGAGGCCGAATTGGCTCCTCTACCCTCCGATTATCATAGTGAGAGAAACGTTGTTGTGGTGTGATCTGTGGTCGCACTTTTGGTGTAGGATAATATCTTGGTGCTAGAGTTGGGCTACTTGCAGTGGTCCATTTTGATGTTGATGGTCCCTCTCTAGTGAACTCTCGTAGGGGAGAAGCAACAGTTTCTCCAAGAAAGGTTGTCTCTCCTGGTTTAGCTATATTAGTAGAGAACACTTCCATGAATAATGGTTGTTCTCTCCATGTGAGCTCACGAATCTCCTTCCAATCTAAGGTTCGGTATTCATTGGCCCATTTATCAATGATTCGGTTCTTGTATCCTGCAAGCTTCTCGACTACCACCACAAGCGCTAGAGGAAGATCTAGCTCTGGCAATCTAGTTGTGGCATAATATCCTTCTAAAGAGTCCTTATAGACCTCTTGAAGTTGGTCATCCTGAAAGACCTTTGTCACTGGAATTTGTCGTACAAACTCCCATTGGTTCTCAGCCCCCTGATCCATTTTGCTCTTGCATTTCCTGTCCCTTAGATCTACAAAAAGTAAATCATCTATGGATGGCTTTGAGGATTGGGCATTGGATGGTCCAGGCATGTCCAGCTCAATGAGCCAATCATCTCTAGACTCCCTTGCTCCGAAAGGCTTTGATAAATCTAGGAACTCACTCTTAGAGAGCTCTCCTAATTTGTCTACATTCTCTGGATGATAGGTCACTTCGTAGCAAACACCATCTCCACCCATGTACATGTTACCCTGGTCATTGACTAGAGGTGCTCTATCAAGCTCTGAGAAAAAGTCCGCAATCTTAACGAGATACCGTTGTTGTGGATCCCTAAAGATCTCAGCTCCTTGAGCATTCGTGTAGACATATTGAAGTCTCACATTGAGTGGTAACCCCATGGTGTCGGCTTCCAATTGATTAAAAGATCTTGTGGGTGTCCTATTTGGGGCTAAGGGATGACTATTTGATGGCCCTAGATTGTTCATAGACAATGAGCTAGTTGTCCTGGAAAGGGTATCAGATTGGGATTCGAAAAAGGTTTCAGCAATATCTGCCAAATTTCCTACCGATTGGGTCTCACTTTTCTGCGTAGGTACTCTAGAAGGTGATCCAAAATTTTTCAAGTTGGCTCAAACTTTGCCAGAACCCATTTTGAACCCCCTCGAACACATTAGGCCAAAAAAATAGCGTATTTTTCAGGATCGAAAATCGCCTAAAATTTACCAGTTTCCCATACTGGCTCACTATGGGAAAATGGTTCCGGGACTGAAATTTCAATGATGGGTGTTTTCTAACTCCTCTCGAAAAGTTAGATAACCTCCCAATTTTTAGCGGCAATCTTCCAAGTTATCCGGTTGATTCTTAAATTTTCCCATCATTCCTTCATCAGAGTATCTATGGCATCATTGGCAACTAGGACGCTCACCACCTGTCCACACAGAGGGGCCGTTTCCTAATCCCTAGCCCATAATACTCAGCAATATAACCTCTTATCAAGATGGACTCTCGTTGAAGATCAGCAAGATCAACCAGCAGATCCATATAAAGAGCCATGGACTCATCCATTGAAGACCAGCAAGGTCAATCAACCAGATCCATGCCCGATTTCAGAAAACAACCCCAACTCTGTTCCAATATCTTCCTCGACGCACGCGTGGGTATCCTAGGCGACCCAGAGCCCGAGCACCATATGGTCAGCACCCTCTAGGATCCTTCGCAGGTGACCTAGCGCTTCACTCATAGGCCGCTTCCTTGGCCCCTCATCCACCGTACCGGAAGCTCACCATTTTAATCGCACCGAGGCTGGTCAAGACCTCGGCCGACCTTGCTACGCGAGACGTCCTTCATTGACTCTCCGTCAGCAGTTGCAACTTTTTCAGTTAGGTCTCCGCGACCTTAATCACAAGATGGTCACAATGCTTTCCCAGCAATCTTGACATAAAACAGTTATTTACAAACAGCATTTACAAACAGTCACAAAATACAGTTTCTATATTAACTCTCATTTTTCAACATTATCCCTCATCAATCCACATTGCTTATTCCACATTCCAGTTATATGTGTACTCATCCCATCACATCATTTTCCATCTCATCACTTCAGATTCCTTCACATCACATATCATATATTCACATCCATACATATATCTACATCCACATCCACATTCACATCCATACATCCACATCTACATCCATACATCTATTTTCACATCCACATCTACATGCACATTCATGCATCCACATCCATACATCCACATCTACATGCACATTCACATCCATACATCCACATCTATATGCGTACATTCACATCTACATGCATACATCCACATCTCTATGCATACATCCACATCCACATTCACATTCACCTCCATACATCTACATCTACATGCACACATCCACCTCCACATTCACATCCATATCTATACATCTACATCTACATGCATACATCCACCTCTACATCCACATCTACATCTATACACCTACATCTACATGCATACATCCACATCTCCATTCACATTTACATCTTTACATCTACATCTACATCTACATGCATCCATCAACCTCCACATCCACATCTACATCTATACATCTACATCTACATGCATACATCCATATCTCCATTCCCATCTACATCTATACATCTACATCTACATGCATCCATCCACCTCCACATCCACATCTACATCTATACACCTACATCTACATGCATCCATCCACCTCCACATCCACATCTACATCTATACATCTACATCTACATGTATACATCCACATCTCCATTCACATCTACATCTATACATCTACTTCTACATGCATCCATCCACCTCCACATCCACATCTACATCTATACACCTACATCTACATGCATCCATCCACATCTACATCTATACATCTACATCTACATGTATACATCCACATCTCCATTCACATCTACATCTATACATCTACTTCTACATGCATCCATCCACATCTCCATTTACATCCTCATCTACACATCTATTTCTACATGCATACATCCACATCTCCATGCATACATCCACCTCCACATTCACACTCACATCCATACCTCTACATCTACATGCAAACATCCATATCTCCATGCATAATAATATTCTTTTAATTAATCTAGGATGATAGTTCCTAGAATATGGTAGGAAGTCCTCTTTTTATGCTTTGAATGAAATTATTTTATGCGTAATTTCTATAAAAATTTCGCCATAGCTCCGCTACTATGACTGATAAATCTCAATTTTTTTCTAAGGGATAAGGCTCATTATTAAAGAAATAATTAGAATGGTCTCTAATTGGATCATCAATCCATAATGGTCTCTAATTGGATCATTAAGAAAATAATTAGAATGGTCTCTAATTGGATCATCAATCCATAATGGTCTCTAATTGGATCATTAAGAAAATAATTAGAATGGTCTCTAATTAAATAGAATTTTATGTAATTCTTTACTATCATTAATTAATTAACTTCAATAGCATTTCCAAAAACCATACCAATGGTCTCTAATTAAATAGAATGGTCTCTAATTAAATAGAATTTTATGTAATTCTTTACTATCATTAATTAATTAACTTCAATAGCATTTCCAAAAACCATACCAATTAAGCTTCTCAAGCTTGAGAGGGGTTGAGAAGAGAGAATCATTGAGAAATTATAGAAAAGATCATAATTCACTATACTTATCTTATAATTTGCTTGATTCTTTGTTCACGGTAGAGGCCCCCAACCAATCATTTGGTTTAGTATGTTGATGGAGCCACCAATGGGGATTGAAGAAAGAGAGAAGTATCAAAAACTAGTGAATTATTAAAGAATTCACAGTTCTTGGCTTAGGTAGAGTAGAGTAACAATGCATAAGACATTATATTTTTTTCAACAAGGGGAGGCTTATATTTATAGGAAAATTTGAGCTCCTAACTAAACAAACTAATTCTAGAATTTTCCAAGTCAGTTAGGTCACTTTTTGACCATTTTTAGGTCAGTTAAGCTAACTTTTTGGAACTAGACTTGAATGAGGAGAGAGGAGAGATGAAATATCTCAATTTTTATGAGTTTAAAACTCATTCAAGCATGTGAAATATGCACCTCCTTTAAAGAACTCTCCTTCCTTACATATGTGTCATAGTTTTTTTTTAAAAAAACTAATAAACCTTGTACATTTTCAACTCTTCATCTTATGTGAAATATGCACCTCCTTTAAAGAACTCCCCTTCCTTACATATGTTTTTTTTAACTAATAAACCTTGTACATTTTCAACTCTTCATCTTATGTGAGCATTTACTCATTTTTGGATACCCAAAATATCTCATATTTTTAATATTGCTCATAGTTTTTTACTAATAAACCTTGTACATTTTCAACTCTTCATCTTATGTGAAATATGCACCTCCTTTAAAGAACTCCTCTTCCTTACATATGTGTCATAGTTTTTTTTACTAATAAACCTTGTACATTTTCAACTCTTCATCTTATGTGAAATATGCACCTCCTTTAAAGAACTCCCCTTCCTTACATATGTGTTTTTTTTTTACTAATAAACCTTGTACATTTTTAACTCTTCATCCTATGTGAGCATTTACTCATTTTTGGATACCCAAAATATCTCATATTTTTAATATTGCTCATAGTTTTTTACTAATAAACCTTGTACATTTTCAACTCTTCACCTTATGTGAGCATTTACTCATTTTTGGGTATCTTTTTTTTGCAAATTGGATTTATCTCCTCCCTACACATGTATTGATGCCATTGGACCATAGTCTAAAGATTTCTGAAAATCTAGACCCTTAGACTAAGGTTCTTTATACCTATTTCCAATTAATTCCAATTGCACATTTGAAAATTCTTTTTGAATTTCTGTTTCAGGGAAATTCATCTTAATTATATGAGATATTTTTCTATCGAAAAATATTCAAAATCTGAATATTCTCTCTCTAGAATATTTTCTCTCTCTAGGTTAAAACAGTTAGAAACAAGGTCTTTATATTTCTGAAGAGGGATTGATTACAGGGGAAGATACTAGACATCAAAAAGGGGGTTGGGGGAGGAATCTTACATTCTACCCCACTTAAAAAACGCGAGATGTCCTCATATCGCAACTTGTGATAATTTCGCAAGATGCACAAATATGAGACTTAGAGAAAAATTTTAATCAAGATTAACCACCAAGAAAAGTCTTAAAGAGAGCAAGATTCAAAATAAGAACAAGATTTAAACTTTATTCATTCTCGAAACTTATACACTAAAGATAGAAGAACTCTTTACACTTCCATAAGCCCGTCCATCATATGGTCACAAAAGCAGTCCTCACAAGCTGCACAAGTATAGGGTAACTCATCTATGGGAATGATTCTGCTGGTTATTGCCGCACCTATCTCAGTGGTATGAGGTGATCTAACAAAAGGACCTCTGAGAGGCAAGCCAAAAACGGGGTAAAGGCATATCTTCTCATGAGGAAGAAAACACGCCAGTAAGAAGACCCGCTCAGAAAACCCAAGATGCCTTGATCTCATGACGCAGTAGTATCGGGGACCCAAACCCAAGGCTTCAATAACCATGGCCAAACGGACATTATTACGAAAGTGCTGCTGACCCCAGGGTGTTACCCTAGTTATGTCTTGATAGGTCCGCCATTTGGTCTGCGCTACAGAAGTTCCCAAGTGAGGGAAAAGTGAGCGCTCATACTGTTCTATAAAATCTTTCTTCACAAACTCTCTTGCATCTTGAAGGTGAGAAATCATCATGGATAAAACGAATTCCTGTTGCCAAGCCATGAAGGAGATTAATAAAGAAAGAAGATTGATGGGAGTAAGATTACTGTGAGCGACAAGTAAAAGTTATGACTTATATAAAGGAAGGAGCTAGCGTAACCTAGAAGCCAACAGTAACTTGCCACTGAAGTTTTACCGTCTTTCCATGATTTGTGTTTGACACATTTTTCTATAGAAGGCATTAAGAATTTTGAGATGAGGAGATAAAAGAAGCTTGTAGGCTAAGTCACCTACTTTCATATTGAATTCAGATATAAGGGTCACAATATCTGGGGGGTAACTTCTTATACTCCCCAAGAGATAAAGAACTTCTTTTGGGCCGTACTCGAATGAAAACCAAAACCTTGGTATCCAAAACACCGATTCTCACTTCTGAACTCATTGTTCTAAATCCTTAAAACAGGTGGGACTCCTGAGAGAAGTATTCTAGGGAAAGGGTCTTCCTTTTTTAAACAAAAACTTTCTTTTATTTTAGAGAGGGAATAATTATAAGATCAGAAAGGGAGATTCTTACTCCTGTATACCTCGAAGGCTGGGGAGGAATCTTACCAAGGCTTATCCCATGAGGGAGAGCTCACATACACGAACCACCACTTGACGATTCAACCATTCAACACCTCAATTAATCTCTCAATCCCTTAAATCCACTACACTAATCAAGAGAACAAGCAATGCATGGCAATCTCTTAATCCCATTCAATCATTGCTTAGCTTTCCCTAATGCCAGCAAACCCATAAGCATGCATCTACTAACCCACAAGCTTAAGCAAGCATAGAAGGTAACATTCACAAACCCACAAGCTCATAGAGAGAGTCTATCCATGAATAACTCATTGCCAATGAAGTGGGCAAGAGCTTGCATCAATGGAGACTACACACACACACACTACAAGCATGCATACACAAGAGAAAGAAAGAAGCATTCAACTAATCATAGATTAATCTACTTCAATGATGCTAAAACAGATTAAGAGAAAGAAGTGGAGCTATACTCATTGGAGCTTGATGCTCATTAGAGTACAATAGAGAGAGAGTTAGAGAGTTGCCATAGCTTGAGAGCTCAAGAGCTTCACTCAATAGCTTATGAGAATGGCCAAAAACATACTCTTTCTTTAGCTAACATCTCTTTTATAGAGATGTCACTAACCCTAACCCTAGGCCTCTTTCACACATGGGAGGACAACCCCATAAGTGAGCCTTGCTTAATACACTTAGAACTCTCATTTAGAACCCACATTGGCCTAAAACGATTTACCGTTTGCACTTCGACACAAAAATATGGAAAAATTATGTGCGTCTTTATGTTCCCATGGCTACAATTCCGCTCTCGCGCATTAATTGCTTCTGGCCTCCTTCCATAATCCGTGTTCCCGTGAGTGTTCCCGTGGAACAATCCAAGAGCTCCTGGCACTTCATCCACCAAGCCATCGCTACCTCTATTATCACTGTCGCCCCACAAAAAAAGCATCCGATAGGAAGATGAACACCAACAAAAGCAAAAACCAACTAAACAATAATCATCACTGGCCACTTTGCGTGGTTAAAACATCCGGCATGAAGTCCAGAATACAAGATACAAAATGAACCCTGGCCATAGCTAGTACATGCCTATAGCCAAACAAAAAAATTAAAAAACACAGAAGACCAAATCAACCATCATGAGTGGTATGGGACGAGGCATTGGTTCTAAGACTTGCTAGACGAGTGGTGGATGTGGGATGTGGGCGGCCAACCGAACGATGCCGTGCGATGAGACGCTAGAATTCGGCAAGGTTGTCCTCTAACGGATGAAGCCTGCTGACAAAGATTAAGTAACTCAAGCTCCTGTTGGCTGACGAAGCTCTCTAAAAGTGCGTGCATGTGCATCCTACAAGGTGGCGAGCTCTGTCTCATGCTCTAGACGGAGCGCCTACATCTCGGACTCATGTTGCTACACTGGAAAAGGGTGCACTCCTGCTCTCGAATGGCTAGCACGACATCCTCATCAAGGATGGGAGATAAATATAGCTCAAAAATCTCCTAGCAAAGCTCTTGAAGATCATTGTCCTACTGCACCATGGTCTCCTCTAACTACTAAAGGGCCTCCTCTACATCCTCTATAACTGGCTTGTATCCTCTTGAGTTGCCCTCTTTGATAGATAAATCAACCGACATAAGTGTCGGTTAGCACCGGTGAAGGCATCCAGGACTCGTTGGTGGATGAAACCCATGGTCGTGATCCATTGAGAGGCTTCCATCAATGTGTCGACCATGAGGTAGCACTCCGAAGGGAGCCTTGCCAGGTCAGAGGGAGTGGTCGAGACTTTCACTAAGATGGGGCGTGACTCCTCTCAGGGAAGTATACCTACCAAGGATGAGTCAACCTCGCTCGCTAGACATGCAAGACCTATGCTCTACATTGTCTACCATACACTCCGACCACCACCTAGCACCGTAGTATCCCTATAGGCCTTTCACACACACTACACCCACCACTATGACCACTCACTCACCTTGCTCGCTAGACATGCAAGACCTATGCTCTACATTGTCTACCGTACACTTCGACCACCACCTAGCACCGCAGTATCCCTATAGGCCTTTCACACACGCCACACCCACCACTCTGACCACTCACTCACCTCGCTCGCACAGAGAGATAGACCAAACACCACAACAGCATAACACTGTATACCAAACTATAGACAAGAATGCTACAAGAGAGACTGTGCTCCAAACAGAGAACGTCATACACTAGAGAATGTGCTCCCTGCTGACTGTGCTAGAATAAGGTGATACAAGAGAGAGTCCCTCTACGAGAATGTGCTATGATAAATGTCCTACAAGAGAGTCTCCCTGTCTCGTGCTAAGAGAGTTATCCTCTTATCTCCTCCTTGGGTGTCCTCCTCCTCGGCGGGTGTTGTCCTCCCTCGAGGTCCCAATCCTCATCATGTGTATAGAAGGAAGATCTTTTGTCTAGAAAAGGAAGGTTGTGCTTGCTCAAGGGGATCTTGAAGAGGATCTTGCCATCCCTCGGGAAAGGGAGAGGGGTGTTACCTCCATGAGTGCCATCAGAGTTGGCCATGCACGTCGGAGACATCAGAGGGCACCAGCTGTTGATGGCAATCGGAGATGTCGGAGGGCACTGACAGTGACGGCAGTCGGAGGCGGTCTCAAAGGGCACCGGCGGTGATGGTAGTCGAAGGGGTCAGAGGGGCATTGGCAGTCATAGGGGTCAGAGAGCACCGACGGTGAGAGGCGCATGCACGTCCAAGATGTCACAGGGCACTGGTAGTGATGGCAGTCGGAGATGTTGAAAGGAGCCGACGGTGTTGACGGTCGGAGGGCACTATTGGTGGTGATGGCGGTCCGAGGGCACCGGCGGTGAGGATACTCCAAGCTATCAGAGGGAACTGACAAAGAAAATTTATCTTAAGCTGCCACTAAGATGGGGTGTGGCTTCATTGAGGGAAGTATACCCGCCAAGGATAAGTCGACCTCACTAGCTAGACATGCAAGACCTATGCTCTACACTGTCTACCGTGCTCTCCGACCACCACTTAGCACCACAGTATCTCTGTAGGCCTCTCACACCCACCACACCCACCACTGACCACTCACTTACCTCGCTCAAATAGAGAGATAGACCAAACATCACAAGAGCACAACACTGTATACCAAGCTGTAGACAAGAATGATAGAAGAGAGACTGTGCTCCAACACAGAGAATGTCATACACCAGAGAATGTGCTCCCTGCCGAATGGGCTAGAGTGAAGGTGATACAAGAGAGAGCCCCTCTGTGAGAATGTGCTATAAGAATGTCCTACAAGAGAGTCTCCCCATCCCCTACCGAGAGAGTGCTCCCCTTATCTCCTCCTTGGGTGTCCTCCTCCTCGAAGTCCCAACCCTCATCATGTAGTGTAGAGGGAAGATCTTCTGTCGGGAAAAGGAAGATGGTGCTCAAGAGGATCTCACCATACCTCGGGAAAGAGAGAGGAGTGTTGCCTCCATGAGTTCCATTGAAGCAGGCCATGCACATCGGCGGAGATGTCAAAGGGCATCGGGGCTATGACAACGATCGGAGATTTCAGAGGGGACACCGACGGCGATGGTAGTCAGAGGGCACCGATATGGTGATGGCGGCCGGAGCGATCGACAGTCAGAGGTCGGCAGTTAGAGGACACCGGTGGTGACGACGGTCAAAAATGTCTAAGGGCACATGGTAACGACGATCGGAGCGGCTGGAGGGCATTGGCGATGACGGTGGTGGTCGGAGCGGTCAGAGATGTCGGAGGTGATGGTGGGAAGCTCCTGGTGGAGTGTGGAGGATCTGGCTTCCCGTCCACATATATTATCCGTAAATCAATTTCTATATTATTGGATAATATATATTTCTTTATCAACATCAACTCTAAAAAATGTAAAAGTCCAATGTATATGTAGATTATATGTCTCAAATCTAACTTTTATGATACTTACATGCACTAAACTTCAAACTCTCATTTTCAAATACACTTTTTCAAATATATATGTAGATTTTAAATCTAACTTTTATGATACTCCATCTTACATGCACAATAAACTCAAACTCTCATTTTGGAATGCATTTTTTCAAATGCTCAAGTGTCCAAAAAGAGTTTCAATTGAGAGAATACTTTTAAGAAAACTCAAGATGTACCATATAGAGGATTGGTATAGACTATTCTCATCGATATGATCTCACAAAGACATATAAATTCATAAAAAGATTTTGCATGAGATTTTTAGATTTGTTGTTTTTGGAAAGGAAACATGCATTAATAACTATGGTTGCATTTTCATTTTTATGATTTAAAAAATGATAATTGGGAGAGGTGACCCAACTTTGATACTATTGTCTTGTATTCTCACTTGAAGAAGATTACCTGAACCAAGTATGCTTGAGACACAAGCACTAAAAGTTCTAAAAAAACATATGGTATTTATGCCATGCATAAAATATTTTTAGAATCGTACTTTTTCAAATGTATGAAAATGATAGCATGCATGGATAATCATTCCATTTCTTTTTAAAGACCTAGAAACATGGTAAAATATTAGATCCTACTACCATGGTAAAAATTAAGTCCGTATTATCATGATGAAAATATAGACCACTTTGGAAAATATAAATTTTCAATGTATATATTAAAAGTATAGAAACATTGGGCAAATCTTTTGAAATTTATATCTTATATGCTAGCATGTAGTGCATTTTCGGTGAACTTTTATTTACAAACCACTCAAAAGAAATAACTTCTATCTTATATGCTAACATGTAGTGCATTTTTTAAGATTTATTATTTACAAACCACTCAAAATAATGGTTTTACAATCTTTTACCATAAATTGTCCTTCTAAAATAGTCCAAGGTTTTTCATGGACCTTGTAGAGTATCCGTTGGGCTAAAAATAGACGTTGTTTTTTCTTTGCATAGAAAGTTAACTTAAAAATATGAGAAGTAAACATGTTGTGTATAATACTTTATTAAAAGGAAAGAAAAAAATTTCTAATCATACACTAGTATAGTTTATCTATTTATCATCTCTAATAATAAGTCTAGAAGAGTGATTTTTTTTTAATGCATAAAAAAAAGTTTTGCCAACCCTTTGTGATCAACATTACTTTGTGGTAATGGCCATAAGAACTTAAGGCGGTGCCTAAGGATATTATTAAAGATAAAACTCTATGATTGATGCCTTTTATATTCAAATTTGTTCCAAATAAGCCAATGGTGGAAACATCTCTAAATTCATTCTAGAAGCAATCTAGAGCTTAAGAAGTCAAAAAAGAACTAAATCTAATTTCTAAATACTTTGGAAGAATTTATGAATCATAAAAGATATAAATCTAATTACTATGGCACAAGTGTATTAATGGTATGCACGAGATACATCAACACGATGTCTCAAAGCTGACACTACAAATCAGTCAAAATGTGATATTATGGAATGAAAATATTATTAGGCATTAGGATAGAATTGGTTAATGTAACATGGACTGGTTTGTAAGGTTAAATATAAGACATTATTACCTAACTTCTAGTTTATGTTTTATGTTCTAAATATTTTGTTTAGAGTACAATGCTTAATAGGGTAAAGAAAGAAAGAGAAACATGTGAACATTTTCCTCCCTACACACAACACACACATAACATTAGGCAAAATTTGGACTCAAAAAGAGTCCTTTAAGAAATGCCATGTTAGGTTTTTCTTAAAACATGGGCTGATTAGTTAAATTTTTGTAAATAAAATCAAAATTTATCAAAGATTGTAGATTGGGAATCTACTCTTTGAGCTCTTTCCAATGATATATAACATGATTGACAATTTTGCATATTCAAGAAGTTTTTAAATTGGTGATGATATTCAAGAAAATCCCAAATTAGTGATGATGTGGCATGTTGAGATGTGGCACATCAACATGCCCCATTATCACCAATAAAAAATTATATTAAATCCTAAATGCCATAAAAGGTGAGTACATCCAAAATGCCATAACAAGAGAGCTACATTGAGTATGGAGTTATGCAACATAAAACACAATAGACCTTCTCCTCCTCCTCCTCCTCCTCCTCCTCCTTGCCTATCGCCTCTTCGTCATCTTGCTATATCACACAAGACTAAGTAATGTTAAAACAAAAACTAGATAAATTTCTAAAAGCTTATAAAACCAAAATAATGTGAACTTACATTGGGCATAGCTTCATAGTTCAAAGTGACACCCTGTTGTCGTAACCATTCAAATGTGGCCGCGAGATCCAATTGTGATAAGCAAAGTTGTACTCCTCACAAGAAGGAGAACGGCCCACCATACACACATTAAAATAGAAAAATTTATGTAAGATTTATTTCTTTGGAAACCAAAGTTTTGAATACAAAATGTTAAGAGTTCAAATACTTACAAACTGAGCAAGGAAAGATGGCCTTCCAGCCGATCCAAGATGAGAAGTCCCTCTTTTATGCATGCGTACTCGGACTGCTTCTCTTTGTTGGTTGAATAGATCAAGATTTTCTTGGTATGCCTTTTTGGCCTTCTTCTGATCCTTTTTTGATTCTCTTCGCAGCTTGATGCCATGAGAAAACCTTTGGACATCTTTTGGGCCTTTTGCTAATGACCTTCATTAGCAATGGACCAATAGGAAGAAGAGAGTCCAATGTGCACATTTGGTCTCCTCCAAAAGTAGGGGGCAACTAGGCTTGTCTCCCTCATTACTACATTTGTGGGGTTCAAAAAGTAGGGAGTGGCCTTCATAAATTAGGGAGGTGGAGTGCAAAAAGTAGGAGGGTTCCATATAGCTTCTAAAAAGTAGAGGGCTCCACCAATTTTAGCCCCATCATTCTCGTGAGTCAAAACCCTAAAAAATAGGATTTTTCAAAAAAAAATCAAAAGTGCATTTTTCCCTCTCAAAACCCAACCCAAGTCATATTATATCAAAAAACTTATTTTTTCACCTCAGATTTCTCTCCCTACACATTATTCTTCTCTCCAACATCATCCTCTTCACCCCAAACCTCAAATCTCCATAACTCATGCTCTCTCTATTGTGCAACCTTCTCTCTCTCTCTCTCTCTCTCTCTCTCTCTCTCTCTCTCACTCACTCTCTCTATATTGTAAGTAGATCTTCAACCTATCTCTCTACTATGCATCCTCTCTCTCTCTCTCTCTCTCTCTCTCTCTCTCTCTCTCTCTCCCTCTTCCTTCTCTCTATTGTGCTTAGATTTACAACGTTCTCTATCTTTATCATGCACGAGTGCACATATTCGAATCTCCTCACACCCACATCTACCTCCCTCTCCCCAACAACCTCTAATCTATATTGTGCAATCTTCTTTCTTTCTCTCCGCCCCTAAAACCCTTCTAGCAGAACACACTATGGAGGGTAGTGCATCTTTGTCGAGGAGAAGGCCAAGGGATGAGATTGGGGCTTTGCTCATGCATAATACCAGGGAGGAACACGGTGCTTGGGTTGAAAAACAATTTCAAAAGGGAGATTGGGTGTATTTGTAGCCCAGTGCCACTGGACCACATCGAGTTCGGCGTCGAGATGTGGTTGAGCACCATTGGAAGGGGCGTCTATTAGAGTTCAAGGAAACAAGGCATGATGGATTGGTGACCCTAGTGCAACATGTGCAAGTTTGGCATCAAGAATTTCTTTAAGCCCACATTGTCATCGTCCTCGTTTCCCTTGCAACTGTATGCTTTCACTTTGGTATGTTAGTATAAATGGTATTTGAATTGTTCTTTTTAACTTTATTTAACACTTTCCTCATTTCTAGATATTTTTCCTTCCAATATCATTGAGGAGCAGCCCATAAGGTGCCTAACATGAACATTCTATGCCATACACGTGCACATTAGGGATGGTGTATTCTCTGACAGTGCCCCGTTGAAAGATTTTCTTCTACACCCATAAATATATAGTCTCGACACAGGTCAACGGGTTTGGTAAGCTTGAAAAGGTCCCCTCTTCTTCCCTCTCTAGGTGCTGAATGGCCAATGCTTGATGTTTGGACTATTTTTGCTCTTAAAGCAAAGATGGACAGTGATATATATTCTTCTTTTTTGAAGTACACAAAGGCCTCAAGATTGGTTGGTCTTAGTTAGGCATGCCCTGTGCATGTGTTTGCCCACATGTTTCGGGCCATTACTTGCACATGAATGCCAACAATGTACATGTGCAAGGTGATAGGATATGAAGAGATTGTCAATTTGCTTGGCCAAGGGTGGGTCATTGTGGAGGGGGAGCACAAAGGAGAGAATTTCAGGTGCAATGTAGTGCATTCCAATGTCTCCTTTCAATTCTTGCGAGCTCATCCACTTTGTGTACTCGTTTTTGTTATTACGAGCAGTGGATGAGGAAGAAGGTGCATGGATACCCTTACAAGCTCAAGAGGAGGTTGTAGAGCCTATATATCTCTTATAGGCCTATCTAATGTGGGCATAGAGATTGTCCAAGCAAGTAAGGATTGGAGCCTTTTGAATGTCCATGATCACCTACGCATTTTGGGATTTGAGGGAATCAATAATGCTTGCTTCAATGTGCAGGGTAGGAAGGTAAGGATTGTCTAACATTTAAACCTCCGAACTTTCTTTGGAGTAACTTATTGTGTTGGGTGTTTGGATAGGTTGGAAGGAGGATGGAAGAAAACACCAAGGTGTTCTCGGATTGGGGGCCAGATGATGTCACCTTTGTTCAAAGAATCTAAGCTATGAGTATCCACTAGAACAATTTTGTAATATCCCTCCACCGGAGTTTTGTATAAAAAAATATTTTCTGAGATACTTCGGTGTTTAAAATATGTTGTCTGGTTTCTTGAAGAGGTGGTTTTGTCTTTTAAAAAATTAACTTTTTTTTTGGTCCAATGTGAAATGGCCACTATCTTGTACAAATAGTATTTTGAGGGCCTTATTTGTCATTTTTCACTCATTCTCAACAGCACAAGCCACCTCCACTCTCGAGCGTCAGAGCACATAACTACCTAAGAATGTTTCATGGACTTTCTCCATGAGAGCTTGTGGACACATTATCTTACATGGGCACCCACATCATGCCGCACTCTATCTCTTTGGCCAATTGATGACATATTGTGGGTGCTCTCGAACCTCCTAGTGTACATTAACCACAACGAAAGGCCCTTCCAAAAGCGGCTCAGAAGATTTGAAGCAATGGCTATGAAATCTAGACACTTCCTAGAGCTTGACAAGAAGCAAGTATGCAAGATCAACAGAGGTGCCATTGACCATCACTTCCTATCATGGTTGGCCTGCTTTGTTTTCTTCCTTTTAGAAGGAGAGGAGGAAGAGGAGGTCGAAATGCCACAACTGTGCCTTGGTGGATTCATCCATGAGACAAGGAAGAAAACAAGAAAACCTGGTTTTTTCCATTTGAGGAGGAACATGAATGTCTGAAGCCATGTAGACATGCTGAACAACTGCCACCATGCCTTCATTTTGAGTTTTCTTGAAAGCTAGAAATCTTCCCTTCCAATGATGTTCCAAAACACCATAAACTTTGACTCTATGTGGCCCTCTTGAGCTTGGCTATAAGTTAACCCAATAATTCACCCTGAATCTCTCTCCAACCCACATACCTTGCTCATTCCTAGAGTTGTTAAGAACATACTCAGAGATGGAATCACTAGGTGTCCTATTCGATGTTTCCATGGCTGAGAACTTGCTTACAAGATTATAAAGTGACTTAAGTGGGATTAGAGGAGGAATAGGGAGGTTAGAAGGCTGCTAGAGGATTAGCTAAGAGCTTAGAGAGCCATTAAACCTTGCAACAAGATTTACAAGTGATTACAGAGGGATTAAAGAGGTTATAGTAAGATTAGTAGAGGTATGGAAGCTTGCAAGAGGGTTAGAAGCTTGCTACAAGATTAAGGAGAGATTAAAGACACACAAAAGGATTGGAGAGAGACTACAAGCTTACAACAAAGATTAGAAAGAGATTAGAAGGCTGCATGCAAGATTAGAGAGGGATTAGAGAGGTTATAGCAAGATTAGTAGAGATATGGAAGCTTGCAAGCGAGTTAGAAACTTGTTGCAAGCTTAAGAAGAGATTAATGACACACAAGAGGATTGGAGAGAGATTACAAGCTTACAACAACAAAGATTAGAAAGAGATTAGAAGGTTGCAAGAAAGATTAGAGAGGGATTAAGGAGGTCTAGGACCAATGGTTTATAGGTGTAATTAGTTTAAGAGCACAGAAAGGGGCTAGGAAGCTTGGAGAATCCTTTCTTCACTATAGAATAATATGGAACCACTTTTTTGGAGATAAAATCACATTTTTGGAGGGAAACAAAAAATTTCAATTTTTAGGGTTACTTTTTGGCCGAGCAGATGTGGTGGGGCCCAAAGGAGGTGAAGTGACACTCAGTGGGGCTACTAGATAAAAAAGGTGATGTGATTGGGGCTACTAGAGGGACAAGCCTAAAGTATATCAATAAATACCCCTACTTTAGGTCCTAAATCTACTGGATAGAATGTGCACTCCCCCCCTCCCATTGTTCCAAACTTGATTAAAATGTCATTAAAATTAATCCTAAAGGGCTCTTTTATAGTTCATATTTTCCCTAATGAGTGTCCTGAGACTAAGCTTGATCATGTATCAGCGTTATATCTTGAGGCTCTCTCTCTCAAGTTTCATAAGACTCAAACTTGAGTTTGGCCCTATATTAGCTATATATATGTGTAGGGCTAAAACACTTGTTTAAGCCTCGATGGTTGAGAGAATAGACAAGTGTTCTGAGGCTTAAACTTGAGTTTGGGCCTCTCCTAAAAAGTTTGAGCCCATGATGAAATGGTTGAGAGAATGGACAAGTTTGAGCCTTTTTTAGTGTATTTGTGTGTGTAGAGCTTAAACTCAAGTTTGGGCCTCAATGGCTGAAAGTGGACAAGTTTCACGAGGCTCAAACTTGAGTTTGAGCCTGTATTAGTGTATTTGTTTATGAGCTTCAAACTTAAGTTTGTGGTTGTATTAGTATATTTTCATGTTTTAGCATCATTTGGGCCGCCAAATGTGCCATCCAAATGCCATCTTCAAGCTACCTACTCTTCGACAGCTTCTCAACTGGTCCGTTTGTTCACAATTGCCACCTTTGCTACCATTCCAAAGCCTGGCACACAACCCTAAACCACCTAGGGTCCCAAAATGACCCTTCAATATATGGCCACTTGTGGTTGTTGCCGTCTCTATGGTCACCTAGAGAAACAAAGTGTGTGGTCGTTTTGGACACTCTCCCTCACCACGCACCAATCACCTTAAAATCTTCGACACGACCACCACCAACCACAACCACCGGGGCCTCCAACTCATTTTTGCCACAATATCGCCATCCCCAGCTCACCATGTTTATATTGTGTGACTCATTGCCCGACTCTCTACTCGTCGCCTACTCCTCCTCCATCCAGTAGCACAATAGCAAAGCAACAAATCCTAACAAAGTGCGCACTAGCAAGCGAGTACACATCCTGAGGGCGACGTCAACAAGCACATCATCAAGGGCAGTAGAGAGTAACTTTACTCCTCCATCCAGTCATCACAACAACAAAGTAGCAAAAGCTCGGCGAAGTGCAACAAGAGAGCACACATCCGGAGGCCTTTGTCAACAAGTGCATCATCAAGAGCACTAGAGAGCAAATCTATGGCATGATCATTCGTTGTCATACCTATGCCAATGATAGTGAGGAAGGAGATCATGAGGAGTAAGCACTCTCTATGATGTTTTCAAAGGAAACTTTACATACTTAATTAGGACCTCAATGGAAGGCTTCTTGGGCCCTTTTATTTGGCAGTTTAAGGAGTCAAACCTTTTCTCTTAAGAAGAAACGTTTTTATCATGTAACATATCTATGGAAAGCTCTTGATGCGTAGATCACAGATCTATAATCTCCGCTCAAATCGGAGCTTGTATGTAGAAGTTATGGAGGTCCGAAAATTGTAAAATTGCCTCCCCCATTTTTGGGGGAAAAAGTGCACCCTTTGACCACTCTTACACCTCTCTTACAAACCCAACATTTTAGTCCACATGGCAACCCCCCATTTGGCTATTCCTTAATCACCTTGATTAGGATTGGGCAAATTAAAGGGCCCAAGAAGACCCCATTCACTTCCTAATTGATATACTTCTATATGGTTAGCAAAGGTGATGAAACAAGACTTCATGCATATATATTCTCCTTTGTTTTGTTTGTAGCTTAGTGTGAAGTACTTTGTGTTTGTAGCTTAGTGTGAAATACTTTAGTTTCTACCCAAGTTTGGCCCACTATGTGTGATACAAAAGGCTAGTTTTGGATGTTTATGGTTATTTGGGTTCCAAATTGCCTTAGTTATTATTTTTAAGTTTGAGCCTCAAGTTCTTTGAATATTTATTTTTCTCACAAATAATTTTCGAGGAGATATAAAATCCGTAGGTTTCCCCTCTCTCTCTCTCTCACACACACACAGACACATACACACAGACAACACAACACAATCAAAAGTCAAATAGGTATAGAAAACAAGGTTTATATTCTCCAATTTTGGATAGTAAAAAAATAATTTAAAAACATAAATTTAAATATTTCTAATAATTGAAGTTAATTATTATTTTTAAAAATAAATATCATTACTTTAAAAAAAAACTAATTTAAATCTTTATCTCTACTTTATTGCAATACACTAGCTCTTTCTCTCCCTCACATATAGAATTAAGTTCCATGCAAGTCACTAAAGGAATCACTCTCCTCCCCATTTTAAAACATAAGAAACAACATCTTTTAACATCTCTCACTCATAACTTTGTGCAGAAGACACTATAAAATTTCCATGTATTGATCAAAAGGAATAGTGCCAAAATCGTGAATTTTTTCCAAAATTCCTGAATTGGAGTTATAATGGTTTGCAGGAGAGGGGATAAAAAGCAGTTTAATATGGATAACCAGAAGCCTGTTCATGATAAAAGGGAAAGTGAAGCAGATTCGAGTATTGATGATACGACTAGTAGCACCACTACTAGTGAGGGAACAGAAGACACTTCATCCAGTGAGGAGGATGCAGACATGGATGCCCTGGTTATTGATGAGGCAGTGCTTGGTGATGAGGTTGCCCAACAAGAAGAGGCCATACAGGAAGAATGCGAGGAGGTACAAGTGAATCAGGAGCAAAGGTATGCATGTGATGTGAAAGAGTCTGCTTTAAAGTCTTTGGATGATGAACCTTTGTGGGATGAGTGGGATATAGAAAGTCTGCAGGATGATGAACCCGCGTTGGAATTGGATGATCAAATGTGCATTAATGTTAAGAAAGCCACGAGCAGAATTGATGCTATGAAGGAGGAGCAACACCAGCAGTAGACTATGAATGATGTTGATGCTATGGATGAGATTATGGATGTTGTGAGTGTGATAGATGAATTTCTTATTGGCCTTGATAAAGGTGAGCATACAGAAACTGAGGTGAATGCTTTGGCAATGGTGCCTTTTGAAGGGGAGTTTGTTTTGCCTGTAGTGGTTGGCTTTGATGGTGATGTTTCTTATGTTGATGGGCAAGAAAATGTTATAGCACAATAGGTCTTTCTTGATGAAGCTTTTATTACCCTCAGCAGGAATTGCTTCACTGGTTCTCCAATATTAGTGTTGACCATATCAGTGATTATGGAATTGAGATGAGGCAGGATGCTATGTATGTCAAGAGCTTTGTTTCCAGAAGTTCTTATGTTATGTTGTGGGATGTGGGATGGCAAATTACGTCTTGGGAAGATGACAGTATTTCTTTGAACACATGGAATAGAGATGTTTTGGTTACCTTATATGATGCTCAAAGGATTGACGGAGGGAAACGTGGTCGTATGCTTTTTGCTGCTGATCATAAATGATTCAGCAGGCTAGGGGGTGGGCTAAAAGCTCGCACTTCATGTATAGTGTAAATTGTTGGTGATTTCTCTATTTTTTTTTAGCTAGCAAAGGTTGCTTTGAAAGGATCACCAGAAGCTCTATTTGTGGACATTGCCCTCCTATATGGCTCCAGGAGCTTATTTATGGTCTGGATTTCCCCCGGGATGCATGTGGTATAAGTGAAATCTTGGGCAGGATATTTGGGAAAGCAAGAGGATGGTGTACCCGAAACAAAGGTCTTGCAAGAGGCATTAGCATACACAATGATATTGTGCCAAGGGGATGCTTGGAAAATACTCATATGCTTTAGTGATCATATACGTGGAATGTGGTGCCCTTGGTGGATAACTTTGGTCATAAAAAAGGATTTTTGGGCTAATATTAGTAAGCACATGGTTGCAAGGTGGTGACGGTTGTTCTAGGGAGTTCTCGTTTTTTTGGAAGCGGGAGAAGCTAGAGCGAGAGAGAAGCCGCTGCTGCGACGGAAGCTAAAGGAAGGGAGGGTTGATTTGGTTGCTCTCACTGGTCGTTTTGTGTGTGGTTGCCGTTTCTGAGAGGCAGAGAGGTTCAGAGGGCTGGCTGTGGCTACGGGCGTTGACTGACGGCGTGGCTGGCGCGACGGGCTGGGGAGCCGCCTGTGGCAAGGAGTCTACTGTGGAAAGAGCCGCTTCAACTACACGCTGTTGGATGGACTGCACCAAACGAGGGGGCCTCTGAGCACACCAACAGCAGAGATAGGGGCTTGCACTGTAGAGGGGAGCCACCTCTGGCAAGGAGTCTACTGTGGAAAGAGCCACTTTAACTACAAGAGCTGTTGGATGGACTGCACCAAATGAGGGGGCCTCTGAGCACGCCAACGGTAGCAGAGAGAGGGGCTGGCGCTCTAGAGGGGAGCCGCCATGACCAAAAGAGTGTGTGAAGGTGGCTGGATGCAGGGCAATTGAAGGTGTTGCGTAAAAGGGTGGTTGGCGCAGCCGCTGCAGGTCCAAGGGGAGTTTTTTTGGGAGTGAGACTGGCCTTGTTTTCATCGCCGGTCGTGGCAAGATCGCCATAAAAGAGAAGACGAGGTCAGAGTTGCCGCCTTGTAGCAGGGGATGCTTCTTGCTCTTTTGTCTACAAAACGGGTGAATTTTAGAATGGCCCCATGGCCAATCTCTCCATGTGCATGGCAAGAATGGCCATAGGGATATTCTACCATGAATCTAGCTTGGTCCTAGGGCCAAGCTACCAAGATAAATAAACATCCTCTTTACTGCTGGTAGCTTGGCCCTAGGGCCAAGCTACCATCACTAGAGAGCAACACTGTCTTTGTGAGAAGATGCAAGAGAGAAGAGAGCTTGAGCTCTTGCAAGTACACACACACTCACACAAACCCTAGAAGAGATCACACAAGGTGAGAGGCTGAAAATTCTTCTTCTTCTTCACACAACAAAAGAGGTCTCTCTACAAAGAAGATAAAGTTACTAACACACATAATAGAGTATATACAAGCAATCCATAATGTGAACATGCTAAGAGTGGGTAGATGTGGACTAGTCGGTGTAGTCCAGCTATAGAATCTCTAGCAAAGATATATCGGTGCCAACTACCAAAACCGCCACCCAGTAATATAAATGTCGAACGGTCATGCAAGCACCTCTTGAGTGTCAACTCATATTAAGCTTGGCATCTCAACACTCCCTCTCATTTAACTCCAAGCATATCTCGAAATGTGCAAATCTTCTCAACTCCCAAGGCCTTCGTGAAGATGTCAGCATGATCCTGTGTGCTAACATAGGCCAAGTCGATGTCGCCTTCCAAAACTCTCTCCCTAATGAAGTGGTAATGTACTTCAATGTGTTTCATCCATGCATGGAAAACTAGGTTCCTGGCCAACTATATATTGCTAAGATTGTCACAATATATGACAACCTTTCTCCCCACATGCAACCCCAAATCAACAAACAAGTAGCTTGCGTAACCAAGCTACCTCACATGCTGCCACTTGCATCTCCTCTATACTGTGCCTCTATACTTGACAAGGAAATTATGGGCTACTTCTTGCTGCTCTATGTCACAACAGCACTCCCCAATGAAAACACAAATCCACTAGTTACAGATCTCTTGTCTAAGATGCTACTTGCCCAATATGCATCTTGTTGAGATTCAAGCTCGATGTCACTGTGAGCCAGCTATGCTATGTGCTGGCATGTTAGGTAGGAACATGTGTGAGACATAAATGACCACGTGTCTAGCTGGTCATAGTGTGTGGACATTAGCTAGGGTTAGTAAAGTGTGGACACAACTCATAGTGTGTTGTGTGTATTATGGATTAGGGCATTATGCATTGTGTGAGAGTTGAGATGGCTTCCCTCTATGGTTAGGGTTTGTAATATACATTAGGGTTTGCTCCTGTGTGTGTGTCTCCTCCCCCTCTACCGTTCTTTCAACATGGTATCAGAGCCTTGTGCTGTTTATTAGGGTTTATGAGTGAGTGAGAGAAGAGGGAGAAGAAGAAGCTGTGAAGAGAAGCTGTGAAGCTTGCCATTGGAGTTGTGAAGCTTGGAGCACACCGATTCTTATCAGATCTAAGAGCTTGGCCTACTACCAGGTAAGGTCTTCTAAACATCCTTGAGCGGATTGCAGGTGATACAGGCAAAAACAAAGCATTTTAGAGCAACTCAAAGCAAAGCAAAATTTTGGTTTTTGGAAGCTTTCCATTAAAGCTTGAAAGCATTGATGTATAGTGGAAATACATGCAAATCTGGCAAAACAAACATGTATCTGACAATGAGAGATGTATTGGCAACTCCTATGCAAGCCCTACTGTGATTTTGGAGCAATTCGAATGCATTTAAATGTGTGAAAAATTCTGGTTTTTGAGCTCTCACAAAACAGAGAAAAGCAAGTCAAAAATTGATGCATTTGGAGCGTGTTTTTTGGTACAATTCAAGCATTGACTGGTTGCACACATACCCAAATGTGTTGGGGACTCAAACCTATCATCAAATAGTACTTCAAACCTTCCCAAATCCCTCAAATGCAGGCGGCGCAGCCAGCACAGAGAAAACAGAGCAGAACTTGATCTTTTTGGAGCGAGGAGGCCAATTAATACTTGGTTGGTTGATTACTTTCACAATTGCTTTAGCAATTGGTTGCTACATACATTAGAGAAGAGGGATATGTGATTGGATTGATGAATTATGCCTAATTGTGCTGGGAATGAGCTGATTAAACAGGCTGTCCACTGGTTGCAGAGAAACAGAGCAATTTTAATTGAGTAATTAATCTTTGGTCTTATACAATTGGACAAATTCCTCTTACATGGAGTTGATGGACACTATTGCTAAGCTAATGAATGCCTAGTTGCTCAATTTGGACAAATATTGAAGAAATTAGAGCCATTTTACTACTGGTTTTTTTGGTTTTTCTAGTTTTTTCCAAAACAGAGAAAGGGGTTTTCAAAAATTGATATATACACATGTCAGATCGTGTTGATACTCTACATTGAGGTTGTTTAGGTGTCAATGCAAGTTGTACATACTTGATTGCACCACTACATTGTGATTTGGATCCGTGGAAGCGCATCAAAACAGGGTATCTCGGACTGCGTGAGTCAGTTCATCTTGGATGCATACAGGTTGATTTTCTACATCAAATTTGAAGATTGGTGGTTACTTTGGAGTATCTGGAACACTCATTAAGGTGTGGTTGAGCTGAGGAAGGCTCGGTTACAGATTTGGACGAGTGCGGAAGTCACCCAAGTACTTCTCCTCAATGATTAGCATTAACACCAAATTTGTGAAGTTGGGAATGTTCTCCCAAGTTTGAATAGATGTCTTGAACACCTTGTATTGTGGCCCGAGACCATGTAGACACACTTCCACCTTATCATCATCATCAACAAAAACACCAATTAATGCAAGGGATTCAACAATGTCCTTGATCTTTAAGGCATAATCATTCGCATACATATTCTTCTTCTCCACAGTATATGAAGCTCATTTTTCAACTAAGTCTTTCGTGCCTTGGTGGTGTTAGTTTCATACAGCTTCACCAAGGTGTCCCATGCCTCCTTAGGTGACTTGGCATCCTATATATGTCCAATCTTGGTGTCCTATATACTAATAGAAACCCAATACATGACTTTCCTTGCTCCTCAATTTCAGTTCATGAATTCTTTTGCAGAGAAGTCGAATTAATCTCCGGTATCTCTGGTACCTCCTCATGTTCACCTTCAATGTAGTCCTAGTAACCTTTTCCTATCAGAAAATTTGTCAATCTAAACCTCCAAGCATGGAAGTTGTTCTTGCCAATCTTCTCTACAACAATCTATTTTATTCCATCATTCGATATCTTTTCTGCTAAAAAACAACACTCTTGTTTGACCTACACAAACTGGTGTATTCTCTGCACAGCGGTACTATATTACACCCAAATTGTCAAAACCAGTGACCTCAATTTGCATACATACACCTAATGGCAACTTTGAGACCTCTTTGCAGTACACATAATGTCTGCACAACCAATCGCCCTTCTTGCAGTTCCAAAAACAGAGTTCTGCAAAGAATTGAAACTTACCCGCAGTGCTTGTGAACGCATGTGAACTGAAAAACGGAGGTCCAAACGTGCCTAAAACGTGTTTTTGGCCCAAAAACTTTTATCTTTCTAATATCACTACTGACAAGCTACAAGATCTTATTATACAAGTCTTGGGAAAGAAAGTACCAAAGCCCCATGAAGTTGCATCAAGTTCAAAGAAGGCAAGATCTTCTCAACAAAAAGAGGGCAACATTTTGTATGTGGATGAAGCAAAGCCTACTAGGGCAACATTTTGCATGTGGATGAAGCAAAGCCTGCTACATCGGGAGCTAAAGGTTCTCAACAGGTACCTTCAAATTTGAACATTATGAATTCCAAGAATCTAGCAAGGAATACTAAAAAGGTAAAGGATTTAGATCTGGGGGATATGGACAAGTATGAAAAATACTTTCCACTTGGTTTGTACACACAGTATGAAATTCTAGTATGAAATGTGTGCAAGCTCCCAAACATTACTTATGTCATCCATTGGAAAAGGACAAAGTCAAACTATGTGTGAAGTGGTATGTTGAGCGTGCCAATAACCCTAGGTCTTGTGGATATTTGATGCCAATAAAGAAGATTGGAAAAAAGGGAGGGAATGCAATGACGAAAGAAGAGGTGGTAATTAAAAAGCTCCAAAATTACGATTATTTGATCATAGATGGGAAACATTCCATCTATGTAGCCAAGGTCGTGTTAAGGACTCAATTGCCTTGAGACATGATTTCTTTGAGGAATATGTATATGGTTTGAAAAGCTTGGATTGTCGTTTATGCACCCTAAAATTCTATGTGGCTGTCTTAAGGATGGCAAATTTGGAGGCCCAAACAATGTTTAAACAACAAGCCTACATTGATATACTCAAGTGCTTAAGGACCCAATTGGATTTTTATCATAAGTCCTCAGGGCTGGTACCTAGACTTATAAAGGAGCATATATCTTGCTCAGTTTGGGATGTAAGTAATTATTTCTTACGTTTTCTAGCTGATTTAAATTTTATAGATAAGTAAGACTTTGGATATTCTTATTGCTTACTTTTTTCTTGTTCATTTATATTTGTAGAAATGCATTGTGAGTGTAGAAACATCGACAGGTGCCTACTTTGTATAGAAACAGTCTTACATGGTTGGTTGTGTGAACAAGATCTTTACTACCTGGCTAGAAATTATAGATGGTGATGAAAAAGGGTCAATTGAAGGAAGAAAGCCCAACCCTTCTCAATTTAGATGCTTATGTGGGCTAGAAGACGAGGAGGTGAAGATCATTCAGTCCAAACTAAAAGCCAGAATGATCTTGATTTCCAAGGGTACTTCTAAGGACAAGATTTACATGACGGACCGTGTAACACACTAATGAAGTAGGATAAAGTCATTCAAGAGCAACTAGTCATCGAATTTAGTAAATTGTATAGTGCAAAGAAGTGCCACAATTGGGAAGAGTTGACTACATCTTATAATGTCAAGGCTAAGTTGCAAGTTGGAAAGGCTATCTTATAATGTCAATGCGAAGTTGCAATTGGTGAGCTTGGAGATGGAGAGTGAGTACTTTTTTGCTTGATATTTCATTGATCCAACATTGATCCAACGGACAATATAGTTTCCCTTTAGCTCTCCTCCTGCGAAGAAATCTCCTTAATCAGCGTTCGCTTGTTGGTGCGAAGAGCTCCCGAGACAAGGGTGTAGTAGCCAACACAAAGGGGAAAGAGTAGATGAAGCTCTTACCCTTGTACCGCTTCCTATTCTTCTCTTGCTTGCCACTGAGCCCTTAGCATGAACCACGCTCTGATACCATGAAAAGATGTAGGAGAGAAGAGAGATTGAGCTCTTGCAAGCACACACACACTCACACAACCCTAGAAGAGAGCACACAAGGTGAGAGGCTGAAAATTCTTCTTCTTCTTCACACAACAAAAGAGGTATAAAAAGAAGATAAAGTGACTAACACACATAATAGAGTATATACAAGCGGTCCATAATAAGAACAGGCTAAGAGGAGTCGGTAGATATAGACTAGTCGGTGTAGTCCAGATGTAGAATGTCTGGCAAAGAAATGTCGGTGCCACCTACCAAACCCACCACTGATATAAATGTCAAATGGTTATGTAGGCATCTCGTGTGTAAGATTCCTCCCCATCCTCTCAGGATGTCTAGAATCTTCCCCTGTAGTCAAATCCCTCTTCAGAAATATAAAAGATCTTGTTTCTACGAGTTTTGGCCTAGAGAGAGAAAATCTTCTAGAGAGTAGTAATTCAGTTTTTAAATATTTTTAGATAGAAAAATATCTCATCTTATTAAAATAAGTTCCCCTGAAACAGAAGTTCAAAAAGATTTTGAGAAGGTGCATTAGAAATTAAGTATAATCTGTTCAAGAGGCATTATCCTGGGGGTGAAGATTTTTTCAAAATTTTAAATTAAGGTTCCTATGGACCAATAAGATTCATCCAAATGTAGGGAGGAGATAAATAGAAGAATAAAAGGAAAATCCCCCAAAAATGAGTAAATACTCACATAAGATGAAGAGTTGACTAAGGACAAGGTTAATAGTTAAAAAAGAGAGATATTTAGATGAAATGATGCATTTTTGACACCTCAGTATGGGGCAATTCCCCTCATGAAGGAGGTGCCTATTTCACATGCTTGAATGAGTTTTAAACTCCCAAATAATGAGATATTTTTATCTCTCCTCTCTCCTGTTTCAACTAGATCCAAAAAGTGAGCAAAAGTGACCTAAAAATGGTCAAAAATTGACCAAACTGATCCAAAAAATTCTAGAATCACTTTGCTTGGTTAGAAGCTCACTTTTTCTTATAAATAGAAGCCTTTCCCTTGGTTGAAACTCAATAGTGTTTTTGCACTGTTACCTGGTCTCTCCCAAGTGCCAAAAACAATGAATTTTACTCATAATTCATTAGTTTTTGACCTTCCCTCTTCTAAAAGATTGGTGGCCACTCTTGTTTTCAAACAAGAGTAGAACCCTCAAACCATCAAGCCAAAGGAAAGCTCTCAAATTATCTATGTAAGTTGGAGATTCTTCTCTTTTCTATTTCTTTTATGGTTTTTTATGATTTTTGTCTTCTCTACAATCAAATGATGTTATGCCTCATCGAAAAAAGGCATTCCCCTCTCTTCTTTAGTAAATCCAACCATTCTTTATCCTAGATGATTGATTATTGGATAAAATCAAGTTTTTCATAATGTTTCTCTTAAATAAGTAGAAAATTTTACACTAGAATGATTTAAATACTCTTGGTGAACTTCTAATTAATTTTAGTGAATTAAAAATTGAAAAATGGTCAGCCATATAAAGGAGGTTATGGTGAAATTTTTTGAAAATTTGTGAAATAAATTTCATCTTTTATTAATCAAAAAGAGTAATCCCCATCGTTAGAGTATTCTAAAAGTGTCATTTGCATTCATACATAGAAAGATGCATATTGATTAATTTTTATAAAAGAATGATTTTCAATAGAATTAAACTCTATGAAAGATTCTTATTGATAAATTTTTTATTATGAAAGTGTTACTTTCTTCATTATGGATTTTTATGCATAAAATATTGCATAAAAGTATAATTTTTAGAATTACTTTCATCGTATTGATTTTTATACATAAAAGTATGCATAAAAGAATTTTTTTAAAAAATTATAAAAGTGTTACTTTTATCATTATTGATTTCTATGCATAAAAGAATAATTTTTTTATTATAAAGTGTTACTTTTATCGTAAATGATTTTTATGCATAAAAGATATAATTTTTATATTAAAAGTGTGATTTTCATCATAAATGATTTGTATGCATAAATATATGCATAAAAGAAATTCTTTTATATTAAAAGAGTGATTTTTATCATAAATGATTTGTATGCATAAATTTATGCATAAAAGAAATTCTTTTATATTAAAAGAGTGATTTTCATCATAAATCCCATCACTATAGTGGTTGGGTGGTTGGCTAACCCATGGGACTAGATGGGGTTAGGCTGGATTGATGGATCTGTAAATCGAGACTCAATTTCTATTTAGTTTGATAGATGAAGTAAATCCCGGACAAAAATTATTCTATGGAAAAAGAATCAACAGCTATGCCTCTCGATGAGGAAAAAAGCGTTGGTCTCTATGATCCAAGTGCAATTTGTCCCTTGATCTGTTTATGGAACTTACGAGTTTGGTCAGATCAGTTCAGTTAATTAAGACTTTTGACTACGTTAAGGAAAAGCTATCCTGGTGGAATCGCCCGTGCTTTCCGGGCAAAGGAAGTTTTTCTGGGTTCGGTTTTGGAAAGACCGACAGATTATTTCCGGATATCCGTGGGCGAGGCCCCGAGTGTGGGACCCTGCCCCGCGCAAGAAGTGCTACTTCTGCTGCTAGCACCCCAGAATTCGTTGCGCAGTGGGGTCAGGGATCTTACAGTTGGTATCAGAGCTATTCGACTAATGAGGATCAACCGAGAAGCCAAATATGTCAAAAATTTATCAAGAAGCACTAAAAGGTTGTAATTGTGTGATAAAATTCATAAAATTTCATATTCAAAGTGAAATTCATAAATTGGTAATTGGGTCTTCAGATGGAAGTACCGCAATCGTATGGAATCCCTGACTTGCTTGAGGCCTAGACATGATGGTATTTACCTTATAGTTCCAAGAACCATGACTACCCGTATATACCGAGGGTATAACTGCAGTTCTTTACTGGCAGTATATACGAGTAAATCTAAGACTTGAAATTATAAGCATTCATGCTATCCAGATGATGAATTGGAATGTGGTTGATATGATTTTTAAATTCTGGTTGAGAACTGATGAGTTAATTTGGATTCTGATTGAAAAATCATGATCCCTGAAACTTGGTTGAAATGTAATAAGCTGAGCGAAACCGCAATGAGGATGAATGGGACGAGTCCGTGTGATAATGTTCGTAGCTAGAATGACGTTAATGACTTCAGCAAATCACTATGAGATTAGTAGATTGTGCTGCCAGATTACTATTGTTAACTTTTGATCAGTGGATCAAGTTAAGGGTTGATAAATTAAAAATCTAAAAAATTAAAATAGTGTTATGTGAATCCAAGGTAGCAAGAGATGCATGGTAGCCGGGTGAGTAAATATAGATGTGCTAAATAAAAATAGAAACATATGGGTGACACAGGGAAGCCGAGCGACATGAGATCTAGAAGAATCAAAGGCAATGATGTGCGTTAAAGTGGAAGGATTGAGCGTTTTTTAGCAGACTCTCTAGGCCAAGGTGGTTTGTGGTACCATAGGAGAGAAGGAAGAACACAGACTGCAATCGAGTGGGCTCCTGTAGGTCTTTCAGTTTGATGAAGTTGGAGGCTAGAGTTCATGCATATATTTTCCACTTTACAGTGAAGGATAGTGCATCATGAGGGGTTTGATCGAATCAGAGTGGAGGCAGAGCACCTTCGTTAGTTCAGTCTGATGGACCATTATTGTGTTAAAGATATGAATGAGATAATTTTGAATGAATTGTTAACTAATAATGCGTTCTATATGAGTATCTTTATCCCTTGACTCTGTGGGGGGAGCCAAGAACCCTGGAATCAGTTGAATCAAAAATCGGATTGAATCTTAAATAAAGAGACTTAACAAGAACTTTCGTATTGAGAGGAACATGGATCAAGGTCGTCGTGGTAGAAATGTTAACCCCCAACTCGATGAAGAAGAGCTCGACCTGGATGTTCGTAAAACTCTTCCTAGTTTGTAGCCTGGACCTTTCAAGGGTGAAGGGGAAAACTTGGGCGAGGCTGTGGAGAAGTGAGATGAATGAGTTCTTGGAACTAAAGTAGGAAAACCAGACAATTGAAGAGTATCATTAGGCTTTTGCCCTTCTCCTTAAATATTCCCCTCAATTGGATGAAGAGCAGCTGATGGCCAGGTTCATTCGGGGAATGAACGAGCCATTGGATACTTTAGTCAAGAATGCAAAACCTATCTCAATGGCCAAAGCAGTAAGAATGGCGAAGGATTTCGCCAAAGCCTTTTGATGTCAAAGTCCCACCAAAGCCAGCACCATCACCTTTCAAAAGGTTTTTATTCCCAGAAGGTGATTCCAACCTTCCTCCGCCTAAGAGATATCAGGGTCAAACCCAGGATATGGGAAGTTCCAGAATGGAAGAAATGTCCTTTTTCTGAAACTCAATTCCCTGGATTTCAACTTCAGAAGTTCCACCCTTGAACAAGAGAGTGAAATGCTATGACTGTTGAGATTCAAGCTCGATGTGAGTGTGAGCCAGCTATGCTATGTGCTGGCAGATTAGGTAGGAACATGTGTGAGACATAAATGACCACGTGTCCAGCTGGTCATAGTGTGTGGACATTAGCTAGGGTTAGTAGAGTGTGGACACAACTCATTGTGTGTTGTGTGGATTATGGATTAGTGCATTATGCTTTGTGTGAGAGTGGACATGGCTTCCCTCTATGATTAGGGTTTGCAATATACATTAGGGTTTGCTCCTGTGTGTGTGTCTCCTCCTCCTCTACCGTTCTTTCAACATGGTATCAGAGCCTTGTGCTGTTTATTGGGGTTTATGAGTGAGTGAGTGAAGAGGAAGAAGAAGAAGCTGTGAAAAGAAGCTGTGAAGCTGCCATTGGAGCTGTGAAGCTTGGAGCACACCAAATACTATCAGATCTGAGAGCTTGGCCTACCGGGTAAGGTCCTCTAAACATCCTTGAGTGGATTGCAGGTGATACAGGCAAAAGCAAAGCATTTTAGAGCAAATCAAAGCAAGGCAAAATTCTGGTTTTTGAAGGTTTCCATTAAAGCTTGGGAACATTGATGTATGGTGGAAATATGTGTGATTCTGGCAAAGCAAACATGTATCTGACAATGAGAGATGTAATGGCAACTCTTATGCAAGCCCTACTGTGATTTTGGAGCAATTTACATGCATTTAATTGAGTGGAAAACTCTGGTTTTTGACCTCTCACAAAACAGAGAAAAGGAGGTGAAGATTTGATGCATTTGGAGCATATTTTTGGCAAAAATTCAACCATTGACTTGTTGCACACATACCCAAGTGTGTTGGGGACTTGGTTAGATCTTCAATTAACAAGTTAAACACTCCCAAACACCCTGATTTGCAGGCGGCACAGCCCATACAGAGGAAACAGGGCAGAAAACTGGTTTTTTCACTACGAGGAGGTCGATTTCTTACTTGGTGCTTGATATCTTCCACAATCTTCTTAGCAATTGGATGATTTACATCTTGGAGAAGAGGGCTATGTGATTTGTTTGGCCAATGATGCTTAATTGAGCTGGGAATGAGCTGATTAAAACATGCTGTCCACTGGTTGCAGAGAAACAGAGCATTTTAATCGAACAATTAATCTTTGGTGTTTTACAATTGGACAAATTCCTCTTACATGGAGTTGATGGACACTATTGCTAAGCCAATGAATGCCTGGTTGCTCAATTTGGTGAAATATTGAAGGAATTAGAGCCAAATCATTACTGGTTTTTCTGGTTTTTCTGGTTTTTCCAAAAACAGAGAAAGGGGTTTTCAAAAATTGATAATTACACATGTCAAATGGAGTTGATACTCAACATTGAGGTTCATTAGGTGTCAATGCAAGTTGCCTATGCTTGATTGCACCATTACATTGCGATTTGGAGCCTTGGAAGGCGTGTCAGTTCAGGGTATCCCGCACTGTGTGAGTCAGTTCATCTCGGATGATTACAGGTTGATTTTCTACATCAAATTTGGATTTTGTTGGCTATCTTGGAGTATCTGGAACATTAATTGGAGTGTGGTTGAGCTGAGAAAGGATCATTTACAGATTTGAAGTGTGCAGAAGGTGTATGCATTGAGCGAACATGTCTGACAATCCAGTTCAGATTGTTGGTGAAAAGCTGGATAGGAAGAACTTCCAGGCATGGAAGTACAGGATAAAGAGTTTCTTGAAAGGGAAAGGATTTTGGAATCTCATTACAGGTGCTGAGCCAGAGCCTGAGCTACCTCGGCAACCTACACAGCAGCAGCTTATTGCTCATAAGCAGTGGTCAGAGAGAGCATTCAAAGTGCTGCATTATTTGTCTATATGCATTTCTGATTCTATGCTCATACACATTCAGGATGCTGAGAATCCCAAAGATGCATGGGATACTTTGGTTAAGATGTTTGATACAGATACGAGTGCTCGCAAGTCTCAATTGCGACAGCAGATACACAATGTGAAAAGGAATAAAAGGAGCATACATGATTATGTGCAAGAAATCAAGAAGTTTGCAGATGCATTGGCCACAATAAATGCCCCCATGCCTGATGATGATTTGGTGGATATTACCTTGCGTGGTCTTGGCAAGGAATACAAATCTTTTGATACATCTATCTCAGTGAGGAGTACAGGTTTACCCGACTTCGATGAGTTGGTTTCCCTTTTGTTGGTTGAGGAAATCAAGCTCAGTGATTCATTTCTGGATGCATCTACTAGCCATGATGATGGCAGAAATCAGGCATTTTACTCGCAGAGAGGTTTTAGAGGCAGGGGGAGATTCGCATCACGTGGACGTGGTGGTAATGGTCGTGGATGGCAGGATAGACCTCCACAACAGAATTTTCAGCCTTCTTGAGGTGCTTGAGGTGGTCGTGGTTATGCACCTCAGCAAGGCAGAGGTACCCCCCGTGGTCGAGGACGTTGGCAAGGCCAACAAAATTCTATGCAAGATGTGGAATGCCATTATTGTGGCAAATATGGTCATATGGCGAGAGATTGCTTTCGCAAACAGAATGATTTGAGAGGGGGAAGAGCACAACGTGGTGGTCATTATGGTGGAAACTATGCACAACATGGTGGCAACTATGCATCAAGTAGCAATGATGGAACTGCAAATCATTTGTTTGCCATGAAGCATGTTGTGGGTTCTATGACAACAAATGCTGAGAATGATGATACATGGTACATGGACTCAGGAGCATCAAACCATATGACATGTCATGGTGAATGGTTTGAGCACATGAAGCCAATGGATGTCAAAGGCTATGTGGAAACAGGTGATGATACCCAGCATGTCATTACACATGTTGGAAGTGTACCATTGGTCATGCATAATGGTCAGACAAAGTCTATGTCAGATGTGTTGTATGTGCCTTCGATCACTAAAAGCTTGGCCTCAGTTGGTCAAATGGTAGAACAGGGATTACAGGTTCGATTCAATGAGCATGGATGCTTTGTTGAAGACTTCAAACATGGATGTAGAGTGATTGCTAAAGGCAAGAAAGAAGGAAGATTGTTTAAGCTGGATGCTGGAATTCCTGAGCTTAAATCAGCCATGTTCTCAAAGAGCAGGAATGTGGTACAGGATATTGATATGTGGCACAAGAGGATTGGCCATGTAAATATACAGAGACTAAAGAACATGCAAACAAGAGGCATTGTCAATGGATTGCCTAGGTTCAAATATGATGGACATATGCATGTTTGTGAAGCCTGTCAGTTTGGGAAGCAGGCAAGATTGAGATTTCCTAGAGAAGGAAATATGAGTAACAGGCCACTTGAGATCGTGCACAGTGATGTATGGGGTCCTGCACAAAACCCATCTATCAAAGGCAGTCTATACTATGTTACATTCATTGATGACTTTAGCAGGATGACATGGATATACTTTCTCAGGGAGAAGAGTGAAGTATTGGAAAAATTCATGGATTTCAAAGCTTTTGCAGAAAAGCAGTATGGCTGTTGGATTAAATGTCTGAGGACAGATGGAGGTGGTGAATACACCTCAAAAGCTTTTGAACATTTCTTGAGGAAGCATGGGATAAGGAGACAATTGACATGCAGGTATACACCTCAGCAGAATGGTGTGGCTGAGAGAAAGAATAGAGTTATATGTGAAGTGGCAAGGGCAATGCTTAATGAAAAGAGCATGCCAGATTACTATTGGGCAGAAGCATGTGCTACTGCAGTTTATATATTGAACAAAACACCTACAGCAGCCATTCATGGAAGCACACCAGAGATGCGGCTCACAGGTTACAGGCCAGACATTGGACATCTTAAAGTTTTTGGATGCATAGCTTATGTTCATGTGCCTGATGAAAGGAGAAGAAAGTTGGATCCTAAGGCAGAGAAATGTATATTTGTTGGATATGCACAGGATCGAAAGGCCTACAAGTGTTATAATCCACAAACTAGACAAGTGGTCATCTCACATGATGTGGTGTTTGATGAGCTTGCTAGTTGGTACAAGGCAAAAGATGAAGGTGTTATTGAGTCACTTGAAGCAGATGTGCCTGTGAACTTGCCATCACAAGCAAGTTCTAGTTCTACTACTATGTCTGGGCCAGCAGGCAGAAGCTGAGAGTAGCAGTGTACGTCCATGGTCAGGACGTTTGAGGCATGAGAGTGTAAGCACTGGCAGTAGTGCTATGGATAAAGGCAAAAAGAAAGTCGAAGGAATTGGAATCACAGGATATGAGTCATCCAGTTCTGAAAGTTTGGATGAGGAGCTTGGCATACCTGTTTTACGCACACCTGGTGCTAGACAGGACAGATATGTGCCACCACATGCTAGAGTCACAGGTGTACAGAGTGACCCGCATGCATTGCGGAGATCCCAGAGGGTCAGATATCCTGTTGACAGGTTGACATACAGAGATTTTGCTATGCACTATGCATACATGACATCTATGGTGAAGCATGTGGAACCTACATGCTATACAGAGGCTGTTGGAGAGCATGTATGGGAGAAAGCAATGGACATAGAGATGGACGCATTGGTCCATAATGATACATGGGATCTCGTTGCACTACCAAAGGACAAGAATGTTATTGGATGTAAATGGGTTTACAAAGTGAAGTGCAAATCTGATGGTTCTATTGAAAGACATAAGGCAAGATTGGTAGCAAAGGGTTATGCACAGACCCATGGATTGGATTATGATGAGACGTTTAGCCCAGTGGCTAAGATGGGCACAGTGAGAGCAGTCATTGCTATGGCTGTAGCTAATGGCTGGGAAATGCATCAGATGGATGTTAAGAATGCATTTCTGAATGGAGATCTACAAGAGGAAGTATACATGGCACAGCCAGAAGGGTATGTACACCCTAGATACCCCACTCACGTATGCAGGTTGAAAAAGGCATTATATGGTCTGAAGCAAGCACCTCGTGCTTGGAGTGATAAGATGAGTAGATATCTTATCTCACTTGGTTTTCAGACTTCTACAGCAGATTCTTCACTGTATGTGAAGAAGACACAGCATGGGATTGTTTTACTAGTCATCTATGTGGATGACTTGATTATTACAGGTGATCATAGTGCAGATGTGATGCATGTCAAGAAAGCTTTGAGTGGGCAATTTGACATGAAAGATCTTGGTGAGTTGAGATACTTCCTTGGCATTGAAGTGGTGAAAGATCATGCAGGTACTTGGTTAGTACAGCGCCAATATGGATTGGATATGTTGGCAAAGTATGGCATGACAGGGTGTAAGCCTATGAGTACACCATTGGAGCAAAATGTGAAGTTGCGGGCTGATTATGGTGAGGAATTGGATGATCCTTCTATGTACAGGAAGATGGTTGGTAGTCTCATATACATGACTATCACACGCCCGGATTTGAGTTATGCAGTGGGGCTAGTTAGCCAGTTTATGCAGAGCCCCAGGAAGCCACATTTGGATGCAGTGAGACGCATCATGAGATATGTGAAAACCACAGCACATTATGGTTTATTCTATGAGAGTGGTAAAAGCTTGGACATACATGGCTACACATATGCTGATTGGGCAGGTAGCGCATATGACAGGAGGTCTACCAGTGGATATGCTTTTACACTTGGCAGTGCTGTGGTGAGTTGGAGTAGCAAAAAGCAACCTACAGTTGCTTTGTCCAGTACAGAGGCTGAGTACAGAGGTGCAGCCATTGCTACTTGTGAGGCTATATGGTTAAAGAGTCTCTTGGCAGATTTATGTGAGCCTCTTGATGGCAAAGTTGTCATACATTGTGACAACATGAGCAGTATGCAGTTGGCAAAGAATCCAGTATTTCATGCGAGGACCAAACACATAGAGGTCCATTATCACTTTGTCAGAGAAAAGGTGCTGGATGGTACAGTTGATCTTCACTATGTGAAGACTGATGAGCAGGTGGCTGATATCTTCATGAAGCCACTTAGCAGGGAGAAGTTTGAGTACTTTCGGACTATGTTGGGAGTACATGGGATGAGCTTGAGGGGGAGTGTTGAGAGTCTTGATATCCCAAGCTCATCTACATCTTCATCGGCAGTACATCATGAGCTTGAGAGGGGCTGTTGAGATTCAAGCTCGATGTGAGTGTGAGCCAGCTATGCTATGTGCTGGCAGATTAGGTAGGAACATGTGTGAGACATAAATGACCGCGTGTCCACCTGGTCATAGTGTGTGGACATTAGCTAGGGTTAGTAGAGTGTGGACACAACTCATTGTGTGTTGTGTGGATTATGGATTAGTGCATTATGCTTTGTGTGAGAGTGGACATGGCTTCCCTCTATGATTAGGGTTTGCAATATACATTAGGGTTTGCTCCTGTGTGTGTGTCTCCTCCTCCTCTACCGTTCTTTCAACAATGACTGTCAAGGATTTGGACATCGCAGCATAGATTGCCCAACTCCTTTTGGATCAAGGTTTTCAGTGCAAGGAAATCAGGGATCAAGATTCCAGACTCCAGCTAATCACGGTTCTATCCGCCAAAATTAGGGAAATCCCAGAGGTAGACCCTCTATCCAACCTTTAGTTTCAATCCAAAGTAATGCAAGACCTCCAACTCAAAATAGGGGAAGTCAAAGAGATTTGTTCCCAAATCGGCCGTCCACTTCCAAGGCAACAACGCTGGAAGTGATTCAAGAAGAAGAAGATGAAAGAGATCATACTCCACCTGCGAGATGAGGACATCTCACGTTTTTTAAGTGTGGTAGAATGTAAGATTCCTTCCCATCCTCTCAGGATGTCTAGTATCTTCCCCTGTAGTCAAATCCCTCTTCAAAAATATAAAAGATCTTGTTTCTACCAGTTTTGGCCTAGAGAAAGAAAATCTTCTAGAGAGTAGTAATTCAGTTTTTAAATATTTTTGGATAGAAAAATATCTCATCTTATTAAAATAAGTTTCCCTCAAACAGGAGTTCAAAAAGATTTTTAGAAGGTGCATTATAAATTAAGTATAATCTGTTCAAGAGGCATTATCTTGGGGGTGAAGATTTTAAAAATTTGAAATTTTAAATTAAGGTTCCTATGGACCAATAAGATTCATCCAAATGTAGGGAGGAGATAAATAGAAGAATAAAAGGAAAATCCCCAAAAATGAGTAAATACTCACATAAGATGAAGAGTTAACTAAGGACAAGGTTAATAGTTAAAAAAGAGAGATATTTAGATGAAATGATGCATTTTTGACACCTCACTATGGAGGAATTTCCCTCATGAAGGAGGTGCCTATTTTACATGATTGAATGAGTTTTAAACTCCCAAATAATGAGATATTTTTATCTCTCCTCTCTCCTATTTCAACTAGATCCAAAAAGTGAGTAAAAGTGACCTAAAAATGGTTAAAAATTGACCAAACTGATCCAAAACATTCTAGAATCAGTTTGCTTGGTTAGAAGCTCACTTTTTCCTATAAATAGAAGCCTTCCCCTTTGTTGAAACTCAATAGTGTTTTTGCACTGTTACCTTGCCTCTCCCAAGTGCCAAAAACAATGAATTTTACTCATAATTCATTAGTTTTTGACCTTCCCTCTTCTAAAAGATTGGTGGCCACTCTTATTTTCAAACAAGAGTAGAACCCTCAAACCATCAAGCCAAAGGAAAGCTCTCAAATTATCTATGTACGTTGGAGATTCTTCTCTTTTCTATTTCTTTTATGGTTTTTTATGATTTTTCTCTTCTCTAAAATCAAATGATGTTATGCCTCATTGAAAAAAGGCATTCCCCTCTCTTCTTTAGTAAATCCAACCATTCTTTATCCTAGATGATTGATTATTGGATAAAATCAAGTTTTTCATAATGTTTCTCTTAAATAAGTAGAAAATGTTTACACTAGAATGATTTAAATACTCTTGGTGAACTTCTGATTAATTTTAGTGAATTGAAAATTGAAAAAGGGTCAGCCATACAAAGGAGGTTATGGCGAAATTTGAAAATTTGTGAAATAAATTTTATTTTATTAATCAAAAAGAGTAATCCCTATCGTTAGAGTATTCTAAAAGTGTCATTTTCATTCATACATAGAAAGGTTCATATTGATTAATTTTTAGAAAAGAATGATTTTCAATAGAATTAAATTCTATGAAAGATACTTATTGATAATTTTTTTATTATGAAAGTGTTACTTTCTTCATTATGGATTTTCATGCATAAAATATTGCATAAAAGTATAATTTTTAGAGTTACTTTTATCATATTAATTTTTATACATAAAAGTATGCATAAAAGAATTTTTTTAAATTATAAAAGTGTTACTTTTATCATTATTGATTTCTATGCATAAAAGAACAATTTTTTTATTATAAAAGTGTTACTTTTATTATAAATGATTTTTATGCATAAACATATGCATAAAAATATATAATTTTTATATTAAAAGTGTGATTTTCATCATAAATGATTTGTATGCATAAAAGAAGTTCTTTTATATTAAAAGAGTGATTTTCATCATAAATGATTTGTATGTATAAATTTATGCATAAAAGAAATTCTTTTATATTAAAAGAGTGATTTTTATCATAAATGATTTGTATGCATAAGCATATGCATAAAAGATATTTTTTGTGATTTTCATCTCATAAATGATTTGTATGCATAAACATATGCATAAAAGATATAATTTTTATATTAAAAGTGTGATTTCTATCATAAATAATTTGTATGTATAAAGAAAATTCTTTTATATTAAAAGAGTGATTTTCATCATAAATGATTTGTATGCATAAACATATGCATAAAGGATAAATTTTTTATATTAAAAGTGTGATTTTCATCATAAATGGATTTTATGCTTAAATTAGATGCATAAGAGAAATTCTTTTATTCTAAAAGTGTAATTCCTACTAAATTGGATTTATGCATGGAAAGATGCATAAAGAATTTATTTTAATCCAAAAGTGTTATTTTCATCAATTTTGATTTTATACATAAATAGATGCATAAAGTATTTTTATTTTTAATTCAAAAGAGTTATTCTTATTAATATCGATTTTATGCATAGAAAGATGCATAAAAGATTTATTTTTATTTTGAAATTATTATTTTTATTGAAATTAAATTTATGTATAGTTAGATGCATAAAGGTTTTTTTTTTAAAAGTGTTATTCTCATTAAATTGGAATTTATGCATAGTAAAATGCAAAAAGGTTTATTTTTAATTCGAAAGTGTTATTTTCCTTAAAATTAAACTTATGCCTAAATAGATGCATAAAAGGATTTTTATAAAAGTATTATTCCTACTAAAATTGTCTTTATGCGAAAAGAATCTTTATATCAAAAAATTAGAATTCTCCTACATTCTATAAATAGATGTGATAAGATGTGATAGGAATCAGATAGATGTAAATGGATGTATGGATGTGAATGTAAATATGGATGTATGAATGTCGAATGTGAATGTGAATATGGATGTATGAATGTCGAATGTGGAAATGGATGTATGAATGTGGAATGTGAAAATGGATGTATGAATGTGGATGTGAAAATGGATGTATGGATGTAGATATGGATGTATGGATGAGAATGGATGTGAAAATGGATGTATGGATGTAGATATGGATGTATGGATGAGAATGTGGATGTGGATGTGGATGTGGATGTATGGATGTGGATGTGGATGTGGATGTATGGATGTATGTATGTGGATGTGGATGTATCAATGAGGATGTGAAAATGGATGTATGGATGTAGATGTGGACATGGATGTATGTATGTGGATGTGGATGTGGATGTGGAAATGGATGTATGGATGTGGATGTGGATGTATGGATGTATGTATGTGGATGTGGATGTATGAATGAGGATGTGAAATTGGATGTATGGATGTAGATGTGGACGTGGATGTATGTACGTGGATGTGGATATGGAAATGGATGTATGGATGTGGATGTGGATATGGATGTATCAATGTGGATATGGATATGGATGTATCAATGTGGATGTGGATGTATGAATGAGGATGTGAAAATGGATGTAGATGTGGATGTGGATGTATGGATGTAGATGTGGATATGGATGTATGTTTGTGGATGTGGATGTGGAAATGGATGTAAATCAAGTTGCAGCAGTTGATGGAGAGTCAACGGAGGAGGTCTCGCATAGCAAGGTCGCGGCCAAGGTCTTGACCAGCCTCCGTTCGATTTAAATTGTTTGCTTCCGGTATGGTGGATGAGGGACCAAGGAAGCGGCCTATGAATGAAGCACTAGGTGACCTGTGAAGGATCCTAGAGGGTGCTGACCATACGGTGCTCAGGCTCTGGGTCGCCGAAGATACCCACACGTGCGTCGAGGAAGATATTTAGAACAAGGAGTAAGAGTTGTTTTCTAATACCGGGCATGGATCTGGTTGATTGACCTTGCTGGTCCTCAATGGATGAGTCCATGGCTCTTTTATATGGATCTGTTGGTTGATCTTGCTGATCTTCAACTTAAATAAGTAGAAAATGTTTACACTAGAATGATTTAAATACTCTTGGTGAACTTCTGATTTTTTTTAGTGAATTAAAAATTGAAAAATGGTCAGCCATACAAAGGAGGTTATGGCAAAATTTAAAAATTTGTGAAATAATTTTTATCTTTTATTAATCAAAAAGAGTAATCCCCATCGTTAGAGTATTCTAAAAGTGTCATTTTCATTCATACATAGAAAGATGCATATTGATTAATTTTTATAAAAGAATGATTTTCAATAGAATTAAATTCTATGAAAGATACTTATTGATAATTTTTTTATTATGAAAGTGTTACTTTCTTCATTATGGATTTTTATGCATAAAATATTGTATAAAAGTATAATTTTTAGAGTTACTTTCATCATATTGATTTTTATACATAAAAGTATGCATAAAAGAATTTTTTTTAATTATAAAAGTGTTACTTTTATCATTATTGATTTCTATGCATAAAAGAATAATTTTTTTATTATAAAAGTGTTACTTTTATCATAAATGTTTTTTATGCATAAACATATGCATAAAAATATATAATTTTTATATTAAAAGTGTGATTTTCACCATAAATGATTTGTATGCATAAATATATGCATAGAAGAAATTCTTTTATATTAAAAGAGTGATTTTCATCATAAATGATTTGTATGCATAAATTTATGCATAAAAGAAATTCTTTTATATTAAAAGAGTGATTTTCATCATAAATGATTTGTATGCAGAAACATATGCATAAAAGATATTTTTTTGTGATTTTCATCATAAATGATTTGTATGCATAAAAGATATAATTTTTATATTAAAAGTGTGATTTTCATCATAAATGAATTGTATACATAAATATATGCATAAAAGAAGTTCTTTTATATTAAAAGGGTGATTTTCATTTGTATGCATAAACATGTGCATAAAGAATATATTTTTTATATTAAAAGTGTGATTTTCATCATAAATGGATTTTATGCATAAATTAGATGCATAAGAGAAATTCTTTTATTCTAAAAGTGTTATTCCTACTAAATTGGATTTATGCATGGAAAGATGCATAAAGAATTTATTTTAATCCAAAAGTGTTATTTTCATCAATTTTGATTTTATGCATAAATAGATGCATAAAGTATTTTTATTTTTAATTCAAAAGAGTTATTCTTATTAATATCGATTTTATGCATAGAAAAATGCATAAAAGATTTATTTTTATTTCGAAAGTATTATTTTCATTGAAATTAAATTTATGCGTAGTTAGATGCATAAAAGTTTTTTTTTTAAAGTGTTATTCTCATTAAATTGGAATTTATGCATAGTAAAATGTAAAAAAGGTTTATTTTTAATTCGAAAGTGTTATTTTCCTTAAAATTGAACTTATGCCTAAATAGATGCATAAAAGGATTTTTATAAAAGTATTATTCCTACTAAAATTGTCTTTATGCTTAATTAGATGCGTAAAGAATCTTCATATCAAAAAATTAGAATTCTCCTACGTTCTATAAATAGATGTGAGAAGATGTGATAGGAGTCAGATAGATGTAAATGGATGTATGGATGTGAATGTGAATATGGATGTATGAATGTGGAATGTGAAAATGGATGTATGAATGTGGAATGTAGAAATGAATGTATGAATGTGGATGTGAAAATGGATGTATGGATGTGAATGTGGATGTGGATGTGGATGTGGATGTATGGATGTATGGATGTGGATGTGGATGTATGACTGAGGATGTAAAAATGGATGTATGGATGTAGATGTGGACGTGGATGTATGTATGTGGATGTGGATGTGGAAATGTGGATGTATGGATGTGGATGTGGATGTATGGATGTATGTATGTGGTGTGGATGTATGAATGAGGATGTGATAATTGATGTATGGATGTAGATATGGACGTGGATGTATGTATGTGGATGTGGATGTGGATGTATGTGGATGTAGATGTGGATGTGGAAATGGATGTATGGATGTGGATGTGGAAATGGATGTATGGATGTGGATGTGGATATGGATGTATCAATGTGGATGTGGATATGGATGTATCAATGTGGATGTGGATGTATGAAGAATGAGGATGTGAAAATGGATGTGGATGTGGATGTGGATGTATGGATGTAGATGTGGATATGGATGTATGTATGTGGATGTGGATGTGGAAATGGATGTATGGATGTGGATGTGGATATGGATGTATGAATGTGGATGTGGATGTATGGATGTGGATATGGATGTGTATGTATGAATGCGGATGTGGAGTTAGATGTATGATGTGGATGTACGAATGTGGATGTGTATGTAGAATAATGAATGCGAATGTGTATGTGAAATGATGTGTCGTCTCGTCGATATGAGTGAATGGATGAGATGTGATGACATGATGTGAATTGGGATGTGAATTTATGATATGTGATGTGAATGAAATTGATTTGATGAGATGGAAAATGATGTGATTGGATGAGAATGAGTACATATATGAAAGGGAATGTGGAATAAGTAATATGGACTGATGAGGGATAATGTGGAAAGATGAGAGTTCAATATAGAAACTGCATTTGGGACCTGTTTGTAAATGCTTGTTTTATGTCAAGAATGCTGGGGAAGCATTTTGACTGTCTTAAGAATGTGGTTGTAGAGAACTACCTGATAAAGTTGCAACAGCAGACGGAGAGTCAACAGAGGACGTCTCGCGTAGCAAGGTCGACCGAGGTCTTGACTAGCCTTGGTTCGATTTAAATGGTGAGCTTCCGGTACGGTGGATGAGGGACCAAGGAAGCAGCCTATGAGTGAAGCGCTAGGTGACCTGCGAAGGATCCTAGAGGGTGCTGACCATATGGTGCTCGGGCTCTGGGTCACCCAAGATACCCACACGTACATTGCCCTAGGGCCAAACTAGATTCTCTTGCAAGGTATCTTGGCCCTAGGGACAAGCTAGAATCCTCTTTGCTCGCAGCTTGGCCCTAGGGCCCATCTACTAGAAAAGATGGTGTTGCTCTCGTTATGGTAGCTTGGCCCTGGGGCCAAGCTACCAGCAAATAGGATGTTGATTTGTTCTTGGTAACTTAGCCCTAGGGCCAAGCTAGATTCATGGTAGAATGGTTGTATGTCCATTATTGCCATGCACATGGAGAGATTGGCCCATTCTAAAATTCACCCATTTTTGACACACGACGTAGAATGGCCCTAAGGCCATTCCACCATGCACAATGTGCGTGAAAGAATGGCCCTAGGGAAATTTTAGAGAACATAATGGATGGTATAATGGACCTAGGGCCTTTCTGTCAAGAGATTTTCCCAAGGACCATTCTAAAATCTACCAAGAGTTGATACAAGGGAGTGGAGAGTGTCCCTAGGGCCATTCTCAAGCACATTGTGCAGATAGAGTGTCCCTAGGGCCATTCTATCTGCACATTATTTTGCAGATAGAATGACCCTAGGGCCATTCTAAAGTACATTGTGAATGTAAGAATGGACCAAGGGCCATTCTACCATGCACAATCCTTGTCTTTAATGCATGCACATGTAGAGATTGTCCCTAGGGCCATCCTAAAATTCCTTATCATGTGTGAGATCCCTGTCCCCACCGAGCAACGGATTCGGGGTACTAGCAGCGGAAGTAGCACTTCTCGCGCAGGACACGGGTCTCACACTCGGGGCCTCATCCACGGATATCCGGACAAGAGACTAATCCGTCGGTTTTTCCAAAACCGAACCCGAAAAAACTTCCCTTACCCGGAAAGCACGGGCGATTCCACCAGGATAACTTTTTACTCTAACGTAGTCAAGATCATTACTGATCACGCTGATCCAACTGCACCTATAAAGATACTCGATCAGATCAAGGAAGAAACTTGCACTTGGATCATTGGGATCAACGCTTTTTTCCCCATCAAGAGGCACAGCCGTTGATTCCTATCCATAGAACAATTACTATCCGGGATTTACTTTACCTATCATAATAACAGAAATTGAGTCTCGATTTACGGATCCATCAGTCCAGCCTAACCCCATCCAGTCCCATGGGTTAGCCAACCACCCAACCAATGTAGTGATGGGATCCAATTAAGAATTTGGTTAGGTTTTGTCCCGGGTACCAAGGAAAAGAGTTCCAAGGCCCCCTAGCCAGAAGTTCATGCAAACATAAAATTAGTCACACCACTTACACACCCAATATGAAATTGCCTTTTTCTTAACATCAGCTAACTTTAAAACAATCCTTTAATGAAACCATTATGTCACTGATGACAATCCTCAAAGTCTATGGTTGAATCCTTATTTTCAGTCATTCGGTATACTTATGGCATCATTGGCAACCAGAACGCTTCACCACCTGTTCACTCAGGGGCCTTTTCCATAGTTCCTAGCTCATAGTAACCGGCAATATATTCATATAATAGAATGGAATCTCCGTGGAATATCAGCAAGATCAACCCACAGATCCATATAAAAGAGCCATGGACTCATCCGTTTTGAGGACCAGCAAGGTCAATCAACCAGATCCATGCCCAGTTTCAAAAAACAACTCTTACTCCTTGTTCCAATATCTTCCACGACGCACGTGTGGGTATCTTCGGCGACCCAGAGCCCGAGCACCGTATGGTCAGCACCCTCTAGGATCCTTCGCAGGTGACCTAGCGCTTCACTCATAGGCCGCTTCCTTGGTCCCTCATCCACCATACCGGAAGCTCACCATTTAAATCGAACCGAGGCTGGTCAAGACCTCGATCGACCTTGCTACGCGAGACGTCCTCCATTGACTCTCCGTCAGCAGTTGCAACTTTATCGGTTCGGTCTTCATGACCTTAATCCTCAAGACGGTCAAAATGCTTCCCCAGCATTCTTGACATAAAACATTCATTTACAAACAGTCACAAAATACAGTTTTTATAACGAACTCTCGTCTTTCCACATTATCCACTCTCGGACCACATTACTTATTCCCTATTCCATTCAATGTGTACTCATTCTCATCCATTCACTCATATAGACTACACATTATTTCACATACACATTCACATTCATTATTCTACATACATATCCATGTTCGTACGTCCACATCATACATCCAATTTCACATTCATACATACGCGTCTACATGCATACATCTATTTTCACATCCTCATTCATACATCCACATTATACATACATCCAATTTCACATTCATACATACGCATCTACATGCATACATCTATTTTCACATCCCCATTCATACATCCACATTCACATACATACATTTACATCCGAATCTACATCCATACATCCACATCCACATCCTTATTCTTATTCACATCCATACATCCACATCTATACACATACATCCATTTTCACATCCTCATTCATACATCCACATCCACATACATACATACATCCGTATCTACATCCATACATCCATACTACATCCATTCTCGCCCTAACACATCCCATATACATCTTATCCCATAAGCATCTTATCACATCTTATCACATCTCATACACCTCTTCTCACATCCTATCACTTCCCATACGCATCTTATCACATATTATCACATCTCATTTAAAAATCAATCTTTTATGCATCTTCCTATGCATAAATTCATTTTAAATGAAAATGACACTTTTGAATTAAAATTCCATCTCTTATGCATCTTCCTATGCATAAACTCAATTTAGATGAGAATTGACACTTTTGAATTAAAAATCCATCTTTTATACATCTTCCTATGCATAAATTCAATTTGGATGAGAATAACACTTTTGAATTGAAATTCCATTCTTTTATGCATCTTCCTATGCATAAATTCAATTTAGATGAGAATGACGCTTTGAATTTAAAAATCAATCTTTTATGCATCTTCTTATGCATAAATTCAATTTGGTAGGAATTACACTTTTAGAATAAAAGAATTTCTCTTATGCATCTAAGTTATGCATAAAATCCATTTATGATGAAAATCACACTTTTAGTATAAAAAGAATATCTTTTATGCATACCTCTATACATGAAATCCAATATGATAAAAGTAACACTTTTACAATAAAATAATCAACTTTTATGCATACCTCTATGCATGAAATCCAAATATGATAAAAGTCACACTTTTATAATAAAAGAATCAACTTTTATGCATACCTCTATGCATGAAATCCAAATATGATAAAAGTCACACTTTTATAATAAAATAATCAACTTTTATGCATACCTCTATGCATGAAATCCAAATATGATAAAAGTCACACTTTTATAATAAAATAATCAACTTTTATGCATACCTCTATGCATGAAATCCAAATATGATAAAAGTCACACTTTTATAATAAAATAATCAACTTTTATGCATACCTCTATGCATGAAATCCAAATATGATAAAAGTCACACTTTTATAATAAAATAATCAACTTTTATGCATACCTCTATGCATGAAATCCAAATATGATAAAAGTCACACTTTTATAATAAAATAATCAATTTTAATGCATACCTCTATGCATGAAATCCAAATATGATAAAAGTCACACTTTTATAATAAAATAATCAATTTTTATGCATACCTCTATGCATGAAATCCAAATATGATAAAAGTAACACTTTTATAATAAAATAATCAACTTTTATGCATACCTCTATGCATGAAATCCAAATATGATAAAAGTAACACTTTTATAATAAAATAATCAACTTTTATGCATACCTCTATGCAAGAAATTCAAATATGATAAAAGAAACACTTTTATAATAAAATAATCAACTTTTATGCATACCTCTATACATGAAATTCAAATATGATAAAAGAAACACTTTTATATTAAAATAATAATTCTTTTATGCATACCTCTATGCATGAAATCCAAATATGATAAAAGAAACACTTTTATATTAAAATAATAATTCTTTTATGCATACCTCTATGCATGAAATCCAATTATGATAGAAGAAACACTTTTATATTAAAATAATAATTCTTTTATGCATATCTCTATGCATGAAATCCAATTATGATAAAAGTAACGCTTTTACAATAAAATAATCATCAATTATGCATAACATAAAAATCAATTTCTCCATGATTACAAAATAAAATTTTTCAGTTAATCTAGGATGATAATTCCTAGAATATGGTAGGAAGTTCTCTTTTCATGCTTTGAATAAAATTATTTTATGTGTAATTTTTATAAAAATTTTGCCATAGCTCCACTATGACTGATAAATCTCAATTTATTTTGAAGGATAAAGCTTATCATTAAGGAAATGATTAGAATGATTCCTAATTGGATCATTAACCCAATAATGGGTTGAATCATCAATATTCATGAAATACATAAACTAAAAGCATAGAAAAAAGCCATTAATTTGACCTCAAGCATAGATTAATCTTGGATTAAGGAAAAGCTTTATGAAAAGCTTCATTTGGATTGAGAATGGGTCATGAGTATGACCATTTCTTGAGTGAAAAACCATTAGAATTAAGCATAAATGAAAAGTTATGTAATTCTTAACTATCATTAATCAATTAACTTCAATAGCATTCATCAAATTATGTAACTCTTCACTACCATTCATCAATTAACTTCAATAGCATTCAAAAACTATTCCAATTAAGCTTCTCAAGCTTCTGAGATGTTGAGAAGAGAGAAACATTGAGAAATTATAGAAAATGATCAAAATTCACTAATTACCTTACAAATTGCTTGATTCTTTGTTCACGGTAGAGGTCCCCAACTAGTCAATTGGTTAAGTATGTTGATGGAGCCACCAATGGGGATTGAAGAAAGAGGGAAGCTCCAATTTCTTCAATTTGGAGAGAATTTTAGAGAATAGTAGAAATTAGCATTATTTCAGCATAACTCTAGTATAGTAAAATTCTTCTATTTTTTTCAAAGAACTCATGTTCTATTTATAGGAGAGGGAAGCTCTAACCAAAGCTAACTAAATTCTAGAATTTTCCAAATTCAGTTTGGTTGAATTTGGGCTAGATTTGGATCTAGTTTGGTTCCTTTTAGATTTGATTTGGTTCCATTTTGATTTGGTTTGATTCAAGAGAGAGGAGAGATAAAAATATCACATTAATTTTGAGTTTAAAACTCATTCAAGCATGTGAAATATGCACCTCCTTTAATGGACTCCCCTTCCTTACATATGTGTCAAAATGGAATTATTATACCCAAAATATCTCATATTTTTAATATTGCTCATAGTTTTTTTACTAATAAACCTTGTACATTTTCAACTCTTCATCTTATGTGAGCATTTACTCATTTTTGGATACCCAAAATATCTCATATTTTTGATATTACTCATAGTTTCTTACTAATAAACCTTGTACATAGTCAACTCTTCATCTTATGTGAGCATTTACTCATTTTTGGGTATCTTCTTTTACAAATTGGATTTATCTCCTCCCTACACATGGATTGATGCTATTGGCCCAAAGGAACCTTAATTGGACCATAATCTAAAATTTCTAAAAATCTAGACCCTTAGGCTAAGGTCCTTTATACCCATTTCCAATTAATTCCAATTGCACATTGGAAAATTCTTTCTGAATTTCTGTTTCAGGGGAATTCATTTTAATAAGATGAGATATTTTTCTATCCAAAAATATTCAAAATCTGAATATTCTCTCTCTAGAATATTTTCTCTCTTTATGCCAAAACAGGCAGAGACAAGATCTCTTATATTTATGAAGAGGGAATTGATTACAGGGGAATATGCTGGACATTTTGAGAGGCTGGGGAGGAATCTTACATTCTCTCCCACTTGAAAAACGCGAGATGTCCTCATCTCGCAAACTTGGGATAATTTCGCAAGATGCACGAATATGAGACAGAGAAAAATTTAATTAAGATTAACCACTGATTAAAAAAGTCTCAAAGAGAGTAAGGGTCAAGACAAGAACAATATTTAAACTTTATTCATTCATGGAACATATACAATAAAGATAGAAGAACTCTTTACACTTCCATAAGCCCGTCCATCATATGATCACAAAAGCAGCACTCACAAGCTGCGCACGTATAAGGTAACTCATCTATAGGAATAATTCTGTTGGTTATTGCCGCACCTATCTCAGTGGTATGAGGTGATCTAACAAAAGGACCTCCAAGAGGCAAACCAAAAACGGGGTAAAGGCATATCTTCTGATGAGGAAGAAAACACGCCAGTAAGAAGACCCGCTCAGAAAACCCAAGATGTCTTGATCTCATGACGCAGTAGTATCGGGGACCCAAACCCAAAGCTTCAATAACCATGGCCAAGCGGACATTGTTACAAAAGTGCTGCTGACCCCAGGGTGTTACCCTAGTTATATCTTGATAGGTTCGCCATTTAGTCTGAGCTACAGAAGTTCCTAAGTGAGGAAAAAGTGAGCGCTCATACTGTTCTGTAAAATCCTTCTTCATAGACTCGCTTGCATCTTGAAGGTGAGAAATCATCATGGATAAAACTAATTCCTGTTGCCAAGCCATGAAGGAGATTAAGAAAGAAAGGAGATCAATGGAAGTAAGATTACTGTGAGCGACAAATAAAAGTTATGACTTATATAAAGGAAGGAGCTAGCGTAACTTAGAAGCCAACGGTATCTTGCCACTGAAGTTTTACCATCTTTCCATGATTTGGGTTTGGCACATATTTCTATAGAAGGCATTAAGAACTTTGAGATGAGGAGATAAAAGAAGTTCGTAGGCTAAGTCACTTACTTTCTTTGGTCCACAATATCTGGGAGATAACTACTTATACTCCCCAAGATATAAAGAACTTCTTTTGGTCCGTACTCAATGAAGACCATATCTACTTCTTTGAATTTCCTTACTGTCCTCTTCTTATCTGTATATTGTTTCTTTCGATCCTGCGCAGCGTTTATATCTTTATGAATTGCCTGCATTTATTGCTCTATGTCGCCAAGCATTTGCCAACTGGTCATCTCGACCCTAATCAATGGTTCGGACCTGGTTAATGGAGTTAAGCGAGAGACGGACCCTGATTAGATTGGTATGAAGGAATTGGTCTCTGAATTTGGGTTCTAGACTTCCCTGTGCCCTTATCATGGTAGGAGTCGGGCAGTCTTTTAACTGATGACCAAAACCTTGGCATCCAAAACATCGGTTCTCACTTCTGAACTCATCGTTCTGAATCCTTAAAACAGGTGGGCTTCTGAGAAGTATTCTGGGGAAAGTGTCTTCCCTTTTTAAACAGAATCTTTCTTTTATTTTAGAGAGGGAAGGGAGATTCTTACTCCTGCATACCTCGAAGGCTGGGGAGGAATCTTACATTCTACCCCACTTAAAAAGTGCGAGATGTCCTCATCTCGCAAAGTAGAGGACAACTCTTTTTCTTAAGATCCAATTTATTCTAGGGTTCCTTATATTCTGGTCAACCCAACAGAATACAGGGATAATTATCCCTTAAATAGAACTCATCATTAAATAACAGTTCATTCAAATCATATCATTCATCTCTTTAACACGATAATGGTCCATTAGACCGAAAAATTTCTTCATGAACATTCCTCCACGAAAATTTTAGACAAGTAAGTTCTCAATTTGTCATCCCTTAACTTGATCTACCATGTCAAGTGTTAACAGTAGCAATTTGACAACACAATCCACTAATCTCATAGTGATTTGCTGAAATCATTATCATCATACTAGTTATGAATATCATCACAGGAACTCGTCCCAATCATCGACATTGTGGTTTCGCTCAGTTTATTACATTTCAACCCATTTTCAGGGGTCATCGTTTTTCAATCAGAATCCCAATCAATTTATCAGTTTGCAAACAGAATTAAAAATCATATCAACCACATTCAAATTCATCAACTGGATAGCATTAATGCTTATAATTTTAAGCCTTGCATTTACTCGTATATATTGTCGGTAAAGAGCTGCAGTTATACCCTCGGTATATACGGTTAGTCGTGATACTTGGAATTATAAGGTAAATACTATCATGTCTAAGCCTCAAGCAAGTCACGGTTACATATAATTGCGGTACTTCCATTTGAAGACCCAATTACTAATTTACGAACTTAGTTTGAATATCGATTTGTATGAATTAAATCACACAATTATAACCTTTTTGTGCTACTTGATAAATTTTTGACATATTTGGTTTTTCAGTTGATCTTTATTACCCAATTCGCTCTGATACCAACTGTGAGATCCCTGTCCCCACCAAGCAACGGATTCGGGGTACTAGCAGCAGAAGTAGCACTTCTCGCGCGGGACAGGGGTCTCACACTCGTCGGGGCCTCATCCACGGATATCCGAACAAGAGACTAATCCGTCGATTTTTCCAAAATCGAACCCAGAAAAACTTCCATTACCCGGAAAGCACGGGCGATTCCACCAGGATAACTTTTTACTCTAACGTAGTCAAGATCATTACTGATCACGCTGATCCGACTGCACCTATAAAGATACTCGGTCAGATCAAGGAAGAAACTTGCACTTGGATCATTGGGATCAACGCTTTTTTCCCCATCAAGAGGCACAGCCGTTGATTCCTATCCATAGAACAATTAGTATCCGGGATTTACTTTACCTATCATAATAACAGAAATTGAGTCTCGATTTACGGATCCATCAGTCCAGCCTAACCCCATCCAGTCCCATGGGTTAGCCAACCGCCCAACCACTGTAGTGATGGGATCCAATTAAGAATTTGGTTAGGTTTTGTCCCGGGTACCAAGGAAAAGAGTTCCAAGGCCCCCTAGCCGGAAGTTCATGCAAACATAAAATTAGTCACACCACTTACACACCCAATATGAAATTGCCTTTTTCTTAACATCAGCTAACTTTAAAACAATCCTTTAATGAAACCATTATGTCACTGATGACAATCCTCAAAGTCTATGGTTGAATCCTTATTTTCAGTCATTCGGTATACTTATGGCATCATTGGCAACCAGAACGCTTCACCACCTGTTCACTCATCAGGGGCCTTTTCCATAGTTCCTAGCTCATAGTAACCGGCAATATATTCATATAATAGAATGGAATCTCCGTGGAAGATCAGTAAGATCAACCCACAGATCCATATAAAAGAGCCATGGACTCATCCGTTGAGGACCAGCAAGGTCAATCAACCAGATCCATGCCCGGTTTTAGAAAACAACTCTTACTCCTTGTTCCAATATCTTCCACGACGCACGTGTGGGTATGTTCGGCGACCCAGAGCCCGAGCACCGTATGGTGAGCACCCTCTAGGATCCTTCGCAGGTGACCTAGTGCTTCACTCATAGGCCGCTTCCTTGGTCCCTCATCCACCATACCGGAAGCTCACCATTTAAATCGAACCGAGGCTGGTCAAGACCTCGATCGACCTTGCTACGCGAGACGTCCTCCATTGACTCTCCGTTAGCAGTTGCAACTTTATCAGCTCGGTCTTCATGACCTTAATCCTCAAGACGGTCAAAATGCTTTCCCAGCATTCTTGACATAAAACAGTCATTTACAAACAGTCACAAAATACAATTTTTATAACGAACTCTCGTCTTTCCACACTATCCACTCTCGGACCACATTACTTATTCACTATTCCATTCAATGTGTACTCATTCTCATCCATTCACTCATATAGACTACACATTATTTCATATACACATTCACATTCATTATTCTACATACATATCCATGTTCGTACGTCCACATCATACATCCAATTTCACATTCATACATACGCATCTACATGCATACATCTATTTTCACATCCTCATTCATACATCCACATTATACATACATCCAATTTCACATTCATACATACGCATCTACATGCATACATCTATTTTCACATCCCCATTCATACATCCACATTCACATACATACATCTACATCCGGATCTACATCCATACATCCACATCCACATCTTCATTCACATTCACATCCATACATCCACATCTACATACATACATCCATTTTCACATCCTCATTCATACATCCACATCCACATACATACATCCATTTTCACATCCTCATTACCACATCCACATACATACATACATCCATATCTACATCCGTACATCCATACTACATCCATTCTCGCCCTAACACATCCCATATATATCTTATCCCATCAGATACACTCTCTACCTCGTCCCATACACATCTTAACACATCCTAACTCATCTTAAAACATTCTATCACATCTCATACACCTCTTATCATATCCTATCACATCTCATACACATCTTATCACATCCTTTCACATCTCATACACCTCTTATCACATCCTATCACTTCCCATACACATCTTATCACATCTTATCACATCTCATACACCTCTTCTCACATCCTATCACTTCCCATACGCATCTTATCACATATTATCACATCTCATTTAAAAATCAATCTTTTATGCATCTTCCTATGCATAAATTCATTTTAAATGAAAATGACACTTTTGTATTTTAATTCCATCTCTTATGCATCTTCCTATGCATAAACTCAATTTAGATGAGAATTGACACTTTTGAATTAAAAATCCATCTTTTATGCATCTTCCTATGCATAAATTCAATTTGGATGAGAATAACACTTTTGAATTGAAATTCCATTCTTTTATGCATCTTCCTATGCATAAATTCAATTTAGATGAGAATGACGCTTTGAATTTAAAAATCAATCTTTTATACATCTTCTTATGCATAAATTCAATTTGGTAGGAATTACACTTTTAGAATAAAAGATTTTCTCTTATGCATCTAAGTTATGCATAAAATCCATTTATGATGAAAATCACACTTTTAGTATAAAAAGAATATCTTTTATGCATACCTCTATACATGAAATCCAATATGATAAAAGTAACACTTTTACAATAAAATAATCAACTTTTATGCATACCTCTATGCATGAAATTTAAATATGATAAAAGTCACACTTTTATAATAAAAGAATCAACTTTTAAGCATACCTCGATGCATGAAATCCAAATATGATAAAAGTCACACTTTTATAATAAAATAATCAACTTTTATGCATACCTCTATGCATGAAATCCAAATATGATAAAAGTCATACTTTTATAATAAAATAATCAACTTTTATGCATACCTCTATGCATGAAATCCAAATATGATAAAAGTCACACTTTTATAATAAAATAATCAACTTTTATGAATACCTCTATGCATGAAATCCTAATATGATAAAAGTCACACTTTTATAATAAAATAATCAACTTTTATGCATACCTCTATGCATGAAATCCAAATATGATAAAAGTCACACTTTTATAATAAAATAATCAATTTTAATGCATACCTCTATGCATGAAATCCAAATATGATAAAAGTCACACTTTTATAATAAAAAAATCAACTTTTATGCATACCTCTATGCATGAAATCCAAATATGATAAAAGTCACACTTTTATAATAAAATCATCAACTTTTATGCATACCTCTATGCATGAAATCCAAATACGATAAAAGTAACACTTTTATAATAAAATAATCAACTTTTATGCATACCTCTATGCATGAAATCCAAATACGATAAAAGTAACACTTTTATAATAAAATAATCAACTTTTATGCATACCTCTATGCATGAAATCCAAATACGATAAAAGTAACACTTTTATAATAAAATAATCAACTTTTATGCATACCTCTATGCATGAAATCCAAATATGATAAAAGAAACACTTTTATATTAAAATAATAATTCTTTTATGCATACCTCTATGCATGAAATCCAAATATGATAAAAGAAACACTTTTATATTAAAATAATAATTCTTTTATGCATACCTCTATGCATGAAATCCAAATATGATAAAAGAAACACTTTTATATTAAAATAATAATTCTTTTATGCATACCTCTATGCATGAAATCCAATTATGATAAAAGTAACACTTTTACAATAAAATAATCATCAATTATGCATAACATAAAAATCAATTTCTCCATGATTACAAAATAAAATTTTTCAATTAATCTAGGATGATAATTCCTAGAATATGGTAGGAAGTTCTCTTTTCATGCTTTGAATAAAATTATTTTATGTGTAATTTTTATAAAAATTTTGCCATAGCTCCACTACTATGACTGATAAATCTCAATTTATTTTGAAGGATAAAGCTTATCATTAAGGAAATGATTAGAATGATTCCTAATTGGATCATTAACCCAATAATGGGTTGAATCATCAATATTCATGAAATACATAAACTAAAAGCATAGAAAAAAGCCATTAATTTGACCTCAAGCATAGATTAATCTTGGATTAAGGAAAAGCTTTATGAAAAGCTTCATTTGGATTGAGAATGGGTCATGAGTATGACCATTTCTTGAGTGAGAGAGAGAAATTACATAAAAACCATTAGAATTAAGCATAAATAAAAATTTATGTAATTCTTAACTATCATTAAACAATTAACTTCAATAGCATTCATCAAATTATGTAACTCTTCACTACCAATTAACTTCAATAGCATTCAAAAACTATTCCAATTAAGCTTCTCAAGCTTGAGAGGGGTTGATAAGAGAGAAACATTGAGAAATTATAGAAAATGATCAAAATTCACTAATTTTAAAAAACATATTTTTTATATTACTCATAGTTTCTTACTAATAAACCTTGTACATAGTCAACTCTTCATCTTATGTGAGCATTTACTCATTTTTGGGTATCTTCTTTTACAAATTGGATTTATCTCCTCCCTACACATGGATTGATGCTATTGGTAGAAATTTCCTAATTTTCCCTGAGAATCCCATCGTTCACGAATGTCCCAATTCCGCCCGACAATTCTCAAATCCAATGAAAATTTTTAATTTTAATGGATTTTTTAATTTTCTGTCAAAAAATATATTTTTAAAGGAATTTGAATGGTCACCGGCGCCCGAATGGACACACCACATGCCAAACACCAACCCCACATTTTTCCAAAATTTAAAATAACCTTTGTCTAATGTTTCACTAATTTTCAGGAATTTTTTAAAATTCTTAATCAACCCCGAACGCATTTCGAATACGAACGGTCAAAAAATTTCGGAATTCCAACGGTTTTCCCGGAATACGGAAAGCCAAAAGTATTGGGAAAATGAAAAGACAAAAAAAATCGGAATGTGAAAGGTCAAAGGTTTCCGGAATACGGAAGGTCAAAAGTTTTTCCGGAATTCCGAAAGCCCGCAACGTCGATTCGTCCATTGAATTGTAGTTACACACGTTCCAATCACCAAATCGATGATCCACGTGCAATTCATCAACACAAATCAACAAAAAATAACATTTTATTAGTAAATATTAAAATTTACTAAAAACAAATCAACAACAATTAAATAGAGATTGCTCTGATACCAGTGTTAAAACCCTAAGATCTCTCTAGATAATTGTTATGCATAAACATGCATAAATCAAGCATAAACTCAACCACCCAACCACCCCCGAGCCCAAGGGATGCACACATGAATAATAATGAAATACATCATACCTCTACCTTGATGTCCCATACCATCAAGAGGTATAACTCCAATCCAATAGCATGTAGCTATAGTGTGAAATGATAGTATGAACCTCTACACAAGAGAGCATAACATTGCCTTGGCCTCATGGAGCCCAAACCTCCAAGCCCCCTTGAGTGTGCCCCATGCCCCTATTATATAGGAGAGCCCTCAAGTGACTCTTGACTCTTCATTTCCCATGTGTGACCCTTGGATGCCTGACCCTAACCTTAACCCTTAAGGTTAGTCCTAACCCATGCTCCACTAGAGCTTGTTCCCATGCTCCCATGCTCACAAGCCTAATGTGGGTTAGCCTCCTAATATATGCACACATAATGTGTATATAACATAGCACACATAATGTACATATAACAGTGGAGATAGCCAAATCAAAGGATTGAAAATTACAACGGATGAACGAGCTGGGGATGGTTCCCCAGTGGCAGTGAGGCCTGAAATGAGAAGGGTATAAGTGGTACCGATGAGAACCGTGCTGGAAAGAGTGCAACCGACAGAAGCTCAAGTGAATAATGCCACACCACAAGGGACAAAGGTGGCATCCACAGCTATTACAGCTCCTGAGATGAAGGGCTTCAACATGACATGAGGCAAATAGTGGATTATATGAAGAATCTGAGCTTGAAAATGATGGGGAACACAGGTGGTGGACGTGGCCGAGGTAGAGGTTATAATTAGGAAGGAGTTGAAGGTCAGACAGCAGGCTATGGAAGTGGTCGTGGTTTTGACAGGGGTAAAGACGGTTTATTCCTACATGTTGGAATTATGGTGAATTGGGGCATATAAGTCCTGACTGTGATAAGCCTCAGCGATTGGGGGGTGATATGTATCCCTTACCCTCTCAGATTCCCAATAGGGCAAATGATTATGGAGTTGAAATTAAAGGTGAAGTAAGGACCACTGGATTGACAAATGAGGAGAACGGTAAAACTAAGGTGATAGATGTGGTCACCCTTGAGAAGACAAAGGAGACAGAAGCTGATGTAATGCCTTTGGGGAAACGGATGCCACAGGAAAGGGAAGGCAGGGATGCTGCAGGGCCTAGCAAGAAGAAAGGTAAAGTGAAGGAAGGAGGGGATGTGAAGGTCAAGCGGAAGTAAAAGTCTCGTAGTAGGAAGTTTCAGGTGACTGATTTTCCACTAGGGGTTGGGCAGGATAGCTACAATTTGCAGGAGGACATGGCTGGAAGGAAAGCTAATATTACTTTTGGGCAATTGATAGAGTTAGCTCCCAAATTGAAATGTCAGTGGAAAAGACTTGTGAGCCCGAGAGAGAAGGAGCCTGCCAGAGGGATAGTGACTATTTTATCTGTTGAGGAGTTGCCTGATATATGTCCTGTGGTGGTGAATGTATGGTACAAAGGGAAGAATTTGGGAGAAGCATATGTAGATGGTTGTGCACAAATTTGTGTAATCACATTAGCAACTGTGGAGAGGCTTGGTCTTAATATTACTGAAGCGTCTAGTTTCCGTATTCGGCTGGATAATCACCAGAAGGTCAAATGCTTAGGTATGATCAAGGAGTTAGAACTGCAGGCTTTTCATGTAAAGGTGCTTGTGGATTGTCATGTTATGCCGGCAGGAATGGGTGCATTCCCCATCATTTTGGGAAGACCATGGCTGAGAGCGATGAAGGCTGCTCAAGATTGGAGGAAAGGAATCATTACTCTGTATGACAGGAGAGGGGATAAAAAGTAGTTTAATATGGATAACCAGAAGCCTGTTCATGATAAAAGGGAAAGTGAAGCAGATTTGAGTATTGATGATACAACTAGTAGCACCACTACTAGTGAGGGAACAGAAGACACTTCATCCAGTGAGGAGGATGTAGACATGGATGCCCTGGTTATTGATGAGGCAGTGCTTAGTGATGAGGTTGCCCAACAAAAAGAGGCCATACAGGAAGAATGCGAGGAGGTACAAGTGAATCAGGAGCAAAGGTATGCATGTGATGTGAAAGAGTCTGCTTTAAAGTCTTTGGATGATGAACCTTTGTGGGATGAGTGGGATATAGAAAGTCTGCAGGATGATGAACCCAAGTTGGAATTGGATGATCAGATGTGCATTAATGTTAAGAAAGCCACGAGCAGAATTGATGAGGAGGAGCAACACTAGCAGCAGACTATGAATGATGTTGATGCTATGGATGAGATTATGGATGCTGTGATAGATGAACTTCTTATTAGCCTTGATAAAGGTGAGCATATAGAAACTGAGGTGAATGCTTTGGCAATGGTGCTTTTTGAAGGGGAGTTTGTTTTGCCTGTAGTGGTTGGCTTTGATGGTGATGTTTCTTATGTTGATGGACAAGAAAATGTTATAGCACAGCAGGTCTTTCTTGATGAAGCTTTTATCAGTTATTACCCTTAGCACGAATTGCTTCACTGGTTCTCCAATATTAGTGTTGACCATATCAGTGATTATGGAATTGAGGTGAGGCAGGATGCTATGTATGTCAAGAGCTTTGTTTCCAAAAGTTCTTATGTTATGTTGTGAAATGTGGGATGGCAAATTACGTCTTGAGAAGATGACAGTATTTCTTTGAACACATGGAATAGAGATGTTTTGGTTACCTTGTATGATGCTCAAAGGATTGACGGAGGGAAACGTGGTCGTATGCTTTTTGCTGCTGATCATAAATGATTCAGCAGGCTAGGGGGTGGGCAAAGTATGTTGGGCATTTTTTGCCAAAGGAAACCCTTCTAGCATGGGATGGATGGAGATTTTTTGGCACGTGAAGTGCGAGCTTTTAGCCCACCGATGTGTACAGTGTAAATAGTTGGTGATTTCTCTGTTTTTTTAAGCTCTCTAGCAAAGGTTGCTTTGAAAGGATGCCTAGAAGCTCTATTTGTGGACATTGCCCTGTATGGCTCCAGGAGCTTATTTATGGTCTGGATATCCCCCGGGATGCATGTGGTAAAAGTGAAATCTTGGGTAGGATATTTGGGAAAGCAGGAGGATGGCGTACTCGGAACAAAGGTCTTGCAAGAGGCATTAGCATACACAATGATATTGTGCCAAGGGGATGCTTGGAAAATACTCATATGCTTTAGTGATCATATACGCGGAATGCGGTGCCCTTGGTGGATAACTTTGGTCATAAAAAAGGATTTTTGGGCTAATATTAGTAAGCACATGGTTGCAAGGTGGTGACGGCTGTTCTAGGGAGTTCTCGTTTTTTTTGGAAGCGGGAGAAGCTGGAACGAGAGAGAAGCCACTGATGCGACGGAAGCTAAAGAAAGGGAGGGTTGCTTTGGTTGCTCTAACTGGTCATTTTGTGTGTGATTGCCGTTTGTGAGAGGCAGAGAGGTTCAGAGGGCTGGCTGTGGGTGGCTGCGGCGGGCGTTGACTAACGGCTGGTGACAGGCTGGGGAGCCGCCTCTGACAAGGAGTCTACTGTGGAAAGAGCCGCTTCAACTACAGGCTGTTGGATGGACTGCACCAAAAGAGGGGGCCTCTGAGCACGCCAACAGCAGCAGAGAGAGGGGCTGGCACTGTAGAGGGGAGCCGCCTCTGGCAAGGAGTCTACTGTGGAAAGAGCTGCTTCAACTACAAGCTCTTGGATGGACTGCACCGAACGAGGGGGCCTCTAAGCACGCCAACGGCAGCAGAGAGAGGGGCAGGCACTCTAAAGGGGAGCCTCCCGTGACCAAAAGAGTGTGTGAAGGTGGCTGGATGCAGGGCAATGGAAGGTGTTGCGTAAAAGGGTGGTTGGCGCAGCCGCAAGTCCAAGGGGAGTTTTTTTGGGAGTGAGACTGGCCCTATTTTCGTCGTCGCCGGTCGTGGCAAGATCGCCACAAAAGAGAAGACGAGGTCTTAGTTGCCGCCTTGTAGTAGGGGATGCTTCTTGTTAACAGAGCAGAGCTGACTGAGCAGAAGGAGGCTGCACTCATTGCCCAAAGAGACGCGGCTGATGTGGTGTGAGCTGTGGTGGAGCTTTTGGTGAGGTGAAGAAGCTTTTTTGGTGTGGAAAAAGCTTGTTTGAGTGGGCTGTTTTGGAGCAAGCGAGTGGAGAGAGAAAGCACGAGGTGCTGAAGCCGAGAGAGGAAGCAATTGGAAGGAAGTTTTTTTGGAGTGAAGGAAGCCGAGTGAAGCCGGCTGATTTGTGGAGGAATTTTTGTATTATCGTGGATAAGTATGCGGTCTTTGATTATCTTGTGGAGTACAAAGTTTTGAGGTATCTCTGTGTGGTGTTTCGTGTTGGTTATTGGTATCCCTATTTTTGTTGTCTTTCTGGTGTGGGTGGTGTGGTGAATTGTGTGAGAAGTGTTCCAGCCGGTGGGTGCTGGTGGTGCCCCCGTTGGTGTTAGTGTTTCCAAGGCTATTGGAGGGACAGCTAGAGGCAGGTGATTCCGTGTTCGGAATTTCCGAGAGCTGGTAGCTTGGCCCTAGTGCCAAGATGCCATAAGAGAAACACTATCTCTGCTAGTAGATTGGCCCTAGGGCCATACTACGAGCAAAGATAATGTTGATTTATTCATGGTAGCTTGGCCCTAGGTCCAAGCTAGATTCTCTTATGTTTCCTAGTACCATTATCTCAAGATTACATGGCCCTTGGGCCCATCTCTGCATGTGCATGGCAATAGTGACCCTTGCAAGAGTGTCTAGATTTTTTCTTGGCCCTTGGGCCAAGCTAGATTTCCTAATGTGTGGTAGCTAGATTTATTATTAGTAGCTTGGCCCTAGGGCCAATCTATATTCCCGCATGTGTCTGGTAGTATGGTCTAAGGGTCACTCTAGATTATCTTATGTTCCCTGGGGCCATTTTCTAAGATTGCATGGTAGAATGGACCTTGGGCCATTCTTGCAAAGCACAATGTGCTTTAGAATAGCCCTAGTGGCATTTTCCACTCCCTTATATCAACTGTTGGTATATTGTAGAATTGTCCTTGGGCCAATCTCTACATGTGCTTTAGAATATTAAAATATAACAAAATTCTCAAGCATGCTTTGGATGGTTTCAAAGCACATTATGGAAGGTTTTCATTTGGATGTAAGTATGATTATTTTTTATATGATTTACTTATTTTCATTTTAACTCGTTTCATATACACGTATGGCTCCAAAGAGGAAAATTGCTTTTCCATCAAATGTTGACATGGAGAGTGGTGAGCTAAAGAAGTGGTACATGGACTTCTATAATCTCCATGGTCAAAAAATTCACAAGATGCATCTTTTCCTTTAGTTGCCAGATGACAACGAGTTTTTCAAAGATAAAGGGAGAATAATGGTTGTTTTTGTGTCACTTGTTGACTTGCATCCGGAAATTGAATGTATTGATGTTGAGGTATCAGGTGCATTATGTTATCAACTTTCTCCTCGAGCATATGTCAAAGATCACATGGTAGCAAACCAAGAGGACACTATGTTCTCTAGAGAATGAAAGTTGGATGTCGATAATACGTCTATAATATCATTGTTGACAAGCTACAAGATGTTATTATACAAGTCTTGGGAAAGATAGTGCCAAAGCCCCATGATGCTACATCAAGTTCAAAGAAGACAAGATCTTCTCCACAAAAAGAGGGCAACATTTTGTGTGTGGATGAACCAAAGCTTGTTACATCGGTAGCTAGAGGTTCTCAATAGGTACCTTCATATTTGAACATTATGAATTCCAAGAATCTGTCACAAAGTATTCTAAAAAGGTAAAGGATTTAGATCTGGGGGTTATGGACAAGTATTGAAAAATAATTTCCACTTGGTTTGTACATAGAGTATGAAATCCCAATAATGAAATGTGTGCAAGCTCCCGAACATTATTTATGTCATTAATTGAAGAAAGACAAAGTCAAACTATGTGTGAAGTGGTATGTTGAGCATGCAAATAACCCTAGGTCTTGTGCATATTTGATGTCGATAAAGAAGATTGGAAATGCAATGAACAAAGAAGAGGTGGTAATTGAAAAGCTCCAAGATTATGATTATTGGATCATAGATGGGAAACATTCCATCTATGTAGCGAAGGTCATGTTAAGGACTCAATTACATGGAAACATGATTTATTTGAGGAATATTTATGCGGTTTGAAAAGCCTGGATTGTCGTTGATGCACCTTCAAAAGACTGTGTGGATATCTCAAGGATGAAAAATTTAGAGGCCCAAACAATGTCTAAACAACAAGCCTACATTGATATACTCAAGCACTTGAGGGCCCAATGGGATTTTTATCATAAACCCTCAAGGCCAATACCTAGACTTGTAAAGGGGCATGCATCTTGCTCAGTTTGGGATGTAAATAATTATTTCTTATGTTTTCTAGCTTATTGAAATTTTATAGATAAGTAAGACTTTGGATATTCTTATTGCCTACTTTTTTTTTTCATTTATATTTGTAGAAATGCATTGTGAGTGCAGAAACATCGACATGTGCCTACTATCCATAGATGGTTGGTTGTTTGGATGAAATCTTTACTACTACTAGGCTAGAAATTATAGAAGGTGTTGAAAAAGGATCAATTGAAGGAAGAAAGCCCAACCCTTGTAAGATTCCTCCTCAGCTTGAATAACAAATAAGCCTCTATTTCAATCCCTTGTAATCATTCTATGTTTATGAATACAAGAAAATATTATTTTTCCTTGTTTGGCCTAGTTAGATAAATTTTTTTAGAGAGTGGTAAATTAATATTGGGATATTTTGGGATAAATAAATTCTACAAATATCAAATTTTTTTCCCTAAAATAGAAAATCAAAATAGATTTCTTCTAGAACTCAATTGGACTCAGTTAGCGGTTTCCCTCACCTATAAATAAACCCTCATTCTTTTGTATTCTCATATGTGAACTAAACTATGCCGGTATTACTCTAAGATAAGCTTATTTTCTATTATCCTCTAAAAACCCTCTACAAATTGAAGAGATTGGAGCTTCTCTCTCTCTCTCTCTTCAATCTTCCTTGGAGACTTCATCAACATACCAAAACAATTGATTGGTTGGGGGCCTCTACTTTGATCAAAGAATTAACCAATCTAGGAGGTAAAATGTGGCTTATGGTCTTTTTTCTCTAATCTCGAAATGTTTCTCTCTTCTCAACCCCTCTCAAGATTGAGAAGCATTCAATTTAATGGCTTTTGAATACAATTGGAGTTTTTTAATGAATTGTAGTGAGATAAAACACATAAATTTCCATTTATGCTTAAATTATAATGTTTTTAAACATTTCTCTCTCCCCCCAAAGAATGGTCATTCCTATGACCTATTCTATATTCAAATGAAGCTTCTCATGAAGCAATTCTCTAGCTAAAAGTAATTTCTATGCTTGTCACATTAGAGGCCAAATAAGTGGCTTTTTAATGCTTTTATGCTATTTAATTTATGAAAAAATTAAGAATCAAGTCCATAATTGGATATTGATCCAATTAATGGTTTTTCTAATCATAGGGATATTACTAAACTTTATGCTTTCAAATTATTGAGAATTATCAGTAATAGCACAACGGAGCTATGGCAAAATTTTTGAAAAATTAACACATAAATCGTTTTCATTCATAATATGAAAAGAGGACTTCCTACCATATTCTAGGATTAATCATCCCATATTGATTGAATAATTCTCATTATAATTTTAAATATTTGAATTCCAATATGGTGGGAATTCCTCTTTCATAATTTAAACTTATCTATACAAAAAGATAAATTTAACTAGAATCCTTCTTTAATTTTTAAATAAAATATACATTATTTTAGCATCACAATTTTTCTCTTACTTCATTGGAATACAAGGATTTCTATCGTCATGGGGATTACTCTTTTAACATAGAAATGGATTACTAAAAATTCCTCTTTTTTCTAATTAACTATTTATGCATAAACATCAAAATCAAATTTTCCATGATTATAATGAGAATCATTCAATTAATCCGGGATGATTAATCCTGGGATATGGTGGGAAGTCCTCTTTTCATATTATGAATGAAAATGATTTATGTGTTAATTTTTTAGAAATTTGGCCATAGCTCCGCTGTGCTATTACTGATAATTCTCAATAATTTGAAAGCATAAAGTTTAGTAATATCCCTATGATTAGAACAACCATTAATTGGATCAATATCCAATTATGGACTTGATTCTTAATTTCTCCATAAATTAAATAGCATAAAAGCATTAAAAAGTTGCTTATTTGGCCTCTAATTTGACAAGCATAGAAATTACTTTTAGATTAGAGAATTGCTTCATGAGAAGCTTCATTTGAATATAGATTAGGTTATAGGAATGACCATTCTTTGGGGGAGAGAGAGAAATGTTTAAAAACATTATAATTTATGCATAAATGGAAATTTATGTGTTTTATCACTACAATTCATTAAAGAACTTCAATTGTAATCAAAAGCCATTCAATTGAATGCTTCTTAAGCTTGAGAGGGGTTGAGAAGAGAGAAACATTTGGAGATTAGAGAAAAAAGACCATAAGCCACATTTTACCTCCTAGATTGCTTGATTCTTTGATCAAAGTAGAGGCCCCCAACCAATCAATTGGTTTGGTATGTTGAGATGAAGTCTCCAAGGAAGATTGAAGAGAGAGAGAGAGAGAGAGAAGCTCCAGTCTCTTCAATTTGTAGAGAGTTTTTAGAGGATAATAGAAAATAAGCTTATCTTAGAGTAATACTGACATAGTTTAGTTCACAGATGAGAATACAAAAGAATGAGAGTCTATTTATAGGTGAGGAGGCCACTAATTGAGTCCAAATGAGTTCTAGAATTTTTCAACTTCAGTTTGGCTCCCTTTTTGATTTGGTTTGATCTAGGAGAGAGGAGCGATAAAAATATCCTATTATTTTTGAGTTTAAAACTCATCCACACATGTGAAATAGGCACCTCCTTGAAGGGCCCCCTTCTCTTTACCAATGTGTCAAAAATGAATGATTACTCTAAAATATCTCATTTTTTTTATTAATACTTCACAATTTTTAACTAATAAATCTAGTACTTAGTCAACTCTTCATCTTATGTGGGAATTTACTCATTTTTAGGTATTTTCTTTTATTCTTTGGATTTATCTTATCCCAACACTTGGATAATCTTATTGGTCCATAGGAACCTTAATCCAAAATTTTCAAAAAATCTTAACCCTTAGGCTAAGGTCTTCTAAATCATTTTTAATTAATTCCAATTGCACCTTAGAAAATCTATTTTGATTTTCTATTTCAAGGAAACATTTTTTTGATATTTGTAGAATTTATTTATCCAAAAACATCCCAATATTAATTTACCACTCTCTAGAAATTTTTATCTCACCAGGCCAAACAAGGAAAAATAATATTTTTATCTCACTAGGCCAAACAAGGAAAAATAATATTTTCTTGTATTCAGAAACATAGAATGATTACAAGGGATTGAAGTAGAGGCTTATTTGTTATTCAAGGCGGTTGAGGAGGATTCTTACATCCTCAACCACTTGAAAAACGCGAGATGTCCTCATCTCGCAAAGTGGGGGTAATCCTTCGCCAACTCTTCTCCTTTCTCCCAGGTGGCGTCTTCTAGAGGGAAGAACTTCCACTTTATTAAGAATTCTCTGATGACTCAGCTCCTAAGAATCTTCTCGAACGTCAAGGATTTCCTCAGGTTGGAGTACCGTCTAGCCTTGAGTCGGAGAGATCAATTGTTCATCATCAAGCATGTGACTCGGGCTAGGTACATACTTCTTAAGCAAGCTGACATGGAATACATCATGTACCTTGAGATGGGGAGGCAGAAGAAGTTTGTAGGCTAGATCGCCCACTTTCTTTGTAACAGCATACGGCCCACAGTATCTAGGAGAGAGCTTCTTGTACTTCTCTAAGGATAAGGAACTTCTTTTTGGTCGTACTCGAATGAAGACCATATTTGACTCTTCAAACTCTCTCTGACCTCTTTTTATCTGCATAATGCTTTTGTCTATCTTGGGTTGCCTTTATATCTTTACGGATTGATTGCATCTGCTGGTCCATGTCATCAAGCATTTGTTTGGATATTTTGACTCTGATCAATGGGTCAGACCAAGTCAACGGTGTAAGGTAATCTTGTCCATACAAAGCTTTGAAAGGACTCATCCTCCCAATGCTTCGATGATAAGAAGCATTGTAAGCAAATTCGACCATATGCAGATGACTTTAACCACTTCTTGGGTTCCTGCCTGCAGCATGAACGAAGGATATCTTCTATTACCTGATTCACCCTTTCCGTCTGGCCATCTGTTTCAGGGTGATAGGCTGTGCTAAGATCCAGGAAAGTTTCTACTACTTCAAAGAACGCAGTCTAGAATTTCGATGTGCATTTGGGATCTCTGTCACTTACTATCCTCCTGGGGGTAAACCATGCAATCTGAAGATCTCCTTAAGGAAAACTCTGGCAACATCCATTGCAAAGTATGTTTCTTTCACTAGAATCAGATGGGCAACTTTGGTTAGCCTGTCAATTACCATAAAAATGGAGTTGTAACCTGACTGCACTGAAGGTAATCTAGTGACAAAGTCCATATTGATGCATTCCCACTTCATCTGTGGAATGTCTAGAGGCTGCAGTTTCCCTGGCATCTTGACTCTCTCTGCCTTGACCCTTTGGCACATCAAGCATTTTTGTACATGATCAAGTATATCCTTTTTGAGTCTTGGCCAGAAGAAGCTTTTCTTCACAGACATATAGGTTTTTATAAACCCTGGATGTCCAGCTATTAGGCTATCATGGGCTTCTCTCAGAATTCTTCCCTTTATTCCTTGATCATTGGGGATACATAGCCGATTATTATAATACATGCATCCTTCATCCAGTTTGTATCCAAGAACTCGACTCATTTCCTGAGGAGTCTCGCTTTCCTGCATCAGAAGGGTAGCAATAGGGGCAAAGAATTTGTCCTGCAAGATTTTCTCCTTTGCTTCATTGATCAATGGATTTGACACCAGTGTTAGTGCAAGCAAGAAGGCTTTTATGCTGAGTGCATCTGTGCAACCACATTTTCTTTCCCCGACCAATACTTTATTTCAAAATCAAATTCTTGCAAGGTTTGCATTCATCTCCTTTGATGCATCCATCTCCTTTGATGCATCCATCTCCTTTGACGCATGTTGAGATCCCTTTGGGTGAAGATCCACTTCAGACTTTGATGATCTGCATCAAGGTGAACCTTTGTCCCAAAAGATAATGTCTCCACAAATTCAGAGCATACACTACTGAGAGTAACTGCAAGTCATGGTCAACATAATTTCTCTCATGTGTTGTGAGTTTTCTGGATTCATAGGCCACTGCATGACCTTCTTGCATCAAAGCACCGCCTAAGGCAAACCCATAAGCATCAGTAAATACCTCAAAGGGTTTGGTAAAATTTGGCAATTTAAGGATAGGGTTGGTTCCTAAGGCTGTCTTTAGCTTGTCAAAGGCACTCTGACACATTGCAATCCACTGAAAAAGTGTACTTTTCTTGAGAAGGTTAGTTAAGGGGGATGCTATCTGAGCATACCTAGGTATAAAGATCCTATACTATCTGGTTAACCCTACGAATCCTCCGACTTCCTTTACTAACTTGGGTTCTGGCCATTCTATGACTACTTGGATCTTTGCGGGGTCAGGAGAAATCCCATCCTTTGATGCTATGAATCCCAAGTATTCCACCTGGTCAACAAAGAAAGAACATTTGCTCTTCTTTGCAAAGAGTTGGTGTTTCCTTAGGATTTCCAGGACCTTGCGCACATGATCTTCATGGTCTGCAGCATTCTTTGAGTATACCAAGATATCATCAAAGAAGACAAGAACAAAATCATCCAAGTATTCTCTGAGAATATCTTGCATAAGATGATTGGATGTCGTCGGGGCATTAGTCAATTCAAATGGCATGATTTTGAACTCATAATGCCCATAGCAAGTATTGAATGCTATCTTTGGGATGTCTTGCTCCTTGATTCCTATCTGGTAGTACCCAGATTTGAGATCTATCTTTGTGAACATATGGGTCCCACTTAACCGATCCAGAAGTTCATCAATCGGGTTTGAATTTTTTGCGAGCTTTCTTTGGCGAGCTTTTTGGAGATAAGATAGTCTTATGCGAGCTTGTAAGAAAAATGATACATTTTGGTGAGCTTTTATACAGTAAGTGTTTATGATGAAAGAGAAATAAATACATTCACATACATACATATATACATACATACATACATACATACATGCATACATACATACATACATGCATGCATACATACATACATGCATACATGCATACATAGATACATACATACATGCATACATGCATACATACATACATACATACATACATACATACATACATACATATCCAGGCCCCCGACAGAGCACAAACCTGTCCTCGACTCTGCCCTTTGAGGCTCTTGGCCTTTTCTTTTAAGGCACGATACAACCCTGTTCTGAGCAGCGTTTTGGACTAGCTGTCTTCTTGTTTTGCAAACTCTGTGTGGGTTCTTAGGCTTGAATGCCCCTAGCCATGGCCAGTCTATGGCGGCCCCCTGGGGAGTTGGGAAGGGCAGATCAGGGCCCTCGGTAGAGCCTCTCCTTATTATTATAGGACAAGTCATGATTTTAGCTTATGACACATAGCTCTTTCTCTCCTTTGTATTCCACGACAAGTCGTGAATTAGTTTATGACACAGCCTCCCCCCTCATTCTTTCGATTGGCCATTTTCTCTTTGAGAATGCAAAATTTACTATGTATAGAATAGTGGAAGCTAGATGGAAATTTGTGCATTTTCCTTGATGTGTAAAGAGCCCTTGTTTTTCTCTCTGATGCTCACTACCCAACATCATAAGCTTCTATCACAAGAAGTTTTAAAGTATGAGAAATTAAGGAGCCCTTTTTACATGTTTTTTCACTATAGGGTTCCAACTTCAACTTCATGCGCTTGTGCTCAGCAGGAGGGAACGGATGCCTAGGTACGTGTGGTTGGGGTAGAGGGAGGGAGCGAATGCCTAGCTAGGTATGGTTGGGGCCAAGGGAGTGCCACCCCCACCCCCGGCTAGCACTCGCCCGTCACTCGCCCGTCACCAACCACACCTAGCTAGGCACCAACCTAGGCATGCGCTCTCTCCCTTTGCTGCAGCTCATGATTGATGTTGCCATAGTCTGAAATGTTGGAATAACACAGCGATCCCAGCAATCCCAACAACACCTAGCTAGGTAATGCAGTGCCGCCCTTAAGGACGATTGTTTTGGCCTTTCTGACCCACCTCTGTCTACAAAGCCCTTAAGGACGATTGTTTTGTGTATGCCAAATAATAGCTCCTCATAGTCATTGTCTCCCATCCCATCTTCCTCGATCTCGGACTCTACATGTGCACCCCTTAGCTTGGCCTCCCCATGCACATCATCCTCCTATTGCGCTAAACCACTAGCTATTTACCCATCTTCATTGTCGAACTAGATTGCTGTGAATGTCAAAACCAGATTGCTGTGAATGTGCAGGAATCAGAGACAAAGGCTAAATATTGTCACTTGTCATATTGCCAGGAATGAGAGACAAAGGCTAAATATTGTCACTTGTCATATTGCCAACTATGCGAGCAGCTCCCGGCCGACATATAGAAGAGGACTTGGATGGGGTAGGGTATATCGATGAACGTGGGTGAGTGTAGTAGTGGGGTGGGTCATGACAGCGCGGCCGATTTTGGTTGTAGCACAGGAGACGGCTCAAACAAAAGCAAAAAATGGATGGGAGTGGGTGGATGGGCATGAAACAAAAGAGAAAAATGGACGGGAGTGAGGTTATAGTAGAAAGCAGGATGGAGCCAGCGAAGTCAGGCTTCAAAACGCAAGAGGGCACACGGGATTATGAAGGAGCACACCATTAGCACAAAATTCATGACCGCCATCATCGTATGCTTATAAGCACGTGATCAAGCACTTTATCACCACACATGAGCATATTATAGAGCAGGTCATCAGCGCAGCCATATACATCAACTCAAAGCAAAAAACTGTCTGCATACTAAGGACGCTCACAAACACTGCATAGGCTTTGACGTACTATATTTTTGTTACACATAACTTTTTGATGCTGGGAGGGGGGGGATGGGGGTGTCCCTTGGGGGGCTGGGAGGCGTAGCCCTAGCGTAGACCTGCCCCTGGCTCTGCCCGGGGCTCAGACTGTGCCTCCCAGTCATCATGAATTTTGTGCTAATGGTGTGCTCCTTCATAATCCCGTGTGCCCTCTTGCGTTCAGAAGCGTGACTTCGCTAACTGTGCAAGTCAAGCAGCCAATGGCTATGCTGGCTTCTATATATAGCAGCGACAACCTGCCTTCTTGAACCTTAGTACATGCACTGTGCCTGGCTAGCTTTTGTTATAGGAGCGGCAACCCTGGGAAGGGAGAAACCAAGCGGCTCTTGTAGCGAGATTCATAAAGAAGGTGGTTTTGCTTTGTTTATCGTCGCCATAACAAAAGAAAATATGAGCATAATAGCATTAAAAGCGGCTCTTGTTGTGGAATCACAGAGAAGACAATTGGGCGATGTAATATACGAATCCTAATAATTACTTTGAAGAAGACGATGGACTCAAGAAATTTTCTTTCTCCAGAACACAAGAACATGACAATGCTCTAATTACTAATTGTTAAGGTACCGCTCGGTTTCCATACTTGACGTCATACACATTTTGCTCTCCTATGTGGAACAGCTGGACCGAGTCGGGCAGAGCAAGCAGGCTCTAGATTTGATTGTTGCTTAGAAAGGAAAACGCAGAAGTCGCATGTGGGAATGTAGAAACTGCTGCTCTATCATTTCAAAGGAGTTGGTGGTTGTAGAAATTGTAAAGCCTAATTAGCGGAAGTAGGAAGCTTCAATGGCCCCTGCACTGTGTGACTCCAAGCGTCGTCCTCCTCACCAGGTCTGTGCTAGTGCAGACGTGCCTCCGGCTCTGTCGGGGGCCTGGACTGTGCCTCCCAGCCCCCCATCCCCCCACCCTCCCAGCGTCAGAATGTGCATAGGAATCACGTTAGCGCAGACCTGCCCCCGGCTCTGCCAGGGGCCTGAGCTGGTCCTCTTAGCTCCCTAACGAGGTCGGTTTTTTTTTTAATACCAAAAGAGCTTTTGAAATTAAAAGAGAAATTACAAAGCTTCTATACTCACTCAAGATGTGAGGATAGATTTTATAAATTGCCACAAAGGGCGGGTTGGTTAGGATTACATAGAATCTAAGGAATGATTTTATATTCACGTGATCACAAGATTTTTTTTGTTAATAACATGTGTTAACATGTTATTAACATGTTCACATGTTAACATGTTCTCAAAAAAGCCGGTGGCAAGCGACCTGGTAATCGGAAAAAATCTCGCCGGGCTTTTGCTATACCCGGCGGTCCCGTCGGGATAAAGCAAAACCCGGCAGGTCCCGGTGGGGTCGTCATCTAGCCCGGCGGGGTACAATTTCTTATATATATGGGCCCAGGGGCCCTTTGGGAGTTCATTGCTGACAGCATACACAGGTAATGAAACTTGTGTGTGTGTGTGTGTGTATGTGGGTGTGTTCGTGCGGGCAGCCGCCCACTGTCGCAATGCACGGCAGGATGTGGGTGGTCCGCCACACGAGGGATGTGTGTGTGGGTGTGTGTTCGTGCAGGCAGCCGCCCATTGTCGCAATGCGCGGCAGGATGTGGGTGGCCCGCCACACGACAGGTGTGTGTGTAAGGCCATTCTTCGGAATGGTGCTTACCCTGGGGCACTTAGTCGGTAACCCGGCTAGTCTGTGTCCTATGGTAAGTATGGCACGCCGTAGCGGTACTAGTCGGTAACGCGGCAAGCATAGTAACGTTATGGCGATGCCACCTTCCCTTCCCTTCCCTTTGTCAAATGCGGACATATGGTCCGTAACGCGGCCAGTGTATGTTCGTATCCTATTCGTATTCCCATAGAATTGGGTGGCATTTTATCGTTAACGCGGCAAGTTGGTGTCGTCCGCTAGTGCATAAATTGTTTTTTGCATATTGCAGTATTTGATCGTTAACGCGGTCGAAAAAATGTCGTAAATTTGCTTGCATATTACGGCATATGATCGTTAACGCGGTCGAAAAAATATCATAAATTTGTTTGATTTGACTTGTATTGTTTTTATTGTGTTTGATCCATGCGATACTTGGTTGCTAACGCGGCATGAGTATTTCATAGATCAAAGTTTACATCATATTGTCTAAACGTTTTATTTTATAATATCGTGATTCGTAACTCGAAAAATATGAATATCTCTCTCTTCTTACCCCCCTCTCTCTCTCTCTCATGATACTTCACAACTCTTTCTCTCTCTCTCTCTCATGATACACTTCAAAACACGATAGATGTGTAGATAAGGATTTCTTTTTATTTCTCTAAAAATATACATAATTCCTAATAATTTCTTTTTTCTCCCTCTATTTACTTAAAAATTAAAACAGTACATTATTTTCCTCTTTAGGAACTCACAAAAACATTAAAAATGTCATCTAATGTTTCTTCTCTCTATCTGTCACAACTCTCTCTTCCTCTCCTCACTCTCTCTCTCTCTCTCTCTCTCTCTCTCATGATACACTTCACAATTCTCTCTCTCTCTCTCTCTCATGATACACTTCACAACTCTCTCTCTCTCTCTCTATCTCTCTCTCTCTCATGATACACTTCACATCTCTCTCTCTATCACGATAGGTGTGTAGATGAGGAGTGCTTTAGGATTACAAAACATTATTTTTCTCTCTTTAGGAACTCACAAAACTATAAAAAATGTCATTTAATTTTTCCTCTCTCTCTATCTGTCACACCTCTCTCTCTTCCTCCCCCTCTCTTTCTCTCTCTCGTTCGATAATGTATACACTTCATAAGTAATAATGCACTTGTTGCGGTTGTCTCACGTTTGATAATGTATTGCATGATGTTGAGTTTAGTAATATTGTTTGATATATTCTGTTTTTGTTTGATCATTGATAAGTAATGATACACTTGTTGCTGCTCGCTCACGTTTGATGATGTATTGGATGATGTTGAGTTCATTAAAATTATTTGATATTCCGTTTTTGTTTGAACATTGATAAGTAATGATATACTTGTTGCTGTTCTCTCACGTTTGCTTGATGTTGATTTCAGTAATGTTTGATATTCTGTTTTTTTGTGTTTAGTGATATTTGCTAGATTTACGAAGACGACCAACATGCTTTCCCCCCCGAAGAGCGTAAAATCGTTCTACGAGCAATTCGCATTGAAGCAGTCATCACAGTGTCACAATGTGCTGATGATGTCGTCAAAAAGATTAATGAGTCTGAGATACTCATGCGAGATCTAATAGACCAGATATAGAAAATGCACAGCGTCGGCTTCGAAGCGGAGGCAACGCTGAGTTGCTTGATAGACAGAAGATAGCAGATTTCAACCATCAACACATAACACGAACCATTTTGGGGAGCATGCGTGTAGCATGCAGTGATCTTAGAGATGTTGCCCCACCTGAAGCCAATATGCAATGTCTACAATTATGGGACGTTGTATGGAGCGAGCAAAGAGCCAAGAGCAAGCGCATGAAGGCGTTGGATGCAGAGTCCCTCCCCAAAAGAGTGCGCATTGCCCAGGACGTTGCTGCAACGTCCAGCCAGGCAGATGCAAGTGGTACAGGTGTCATTAATCGTACCATCTACAATTCTATGTGCACACATCTCATTGGCATCCCGCACGAGGCTCTATTCGAAGGGCGAAAAATAGGCTCCGGTGTTTTTGGCACAATAAAAGAGTATACAGTTAAAGGTATATCATTTTTACCGGAGCACATTACTTTTTGCGGAAAGCACTACAAAGGAGAAGGTAGCGCCAAGTTCGAGAGCTTCCATGCAGAGCAGGGTATGCAAGTGCTGCATCCATCGATTGTCCGGTGTATTGCCTTTACAAAAGAAGCTCCTTGGATCACTATTTTCCCGTACTATAATGGCGGCGCTCTTGGTGATACTCTTCTGAAGGTTCCCTTCAGATTCAGTGAGTTCACCAGAGCAATTTTCCGTTTGGATCGAGGATGGAGACAACCCCCGCCTGATAATATTTCTTTCTTTAAGTCATCTAGAACTTTCTAAAATAAAACAAATAGTAATAACCATGCCACATATTATGCATGCCCTGGTGGCAAGAATTGTACATACCGACCTACATCCATTCAATGTAGTGTTGGATTTTACAAAAGAGTTGAAGCCACGCATAGGTATTATCGATTGGGGGTTACTGCTGAGAGCGCCCAAAAAACAGGTATCTCTCAATTTTGTATTTGAAGCAGACAAGAACCCTGAGAAGGTGGCACAGGCAGTCTCCTACGCAGACAGAGAGCGAAATAAACGGCCGTGGATAGCCCCGGAGCTTTATGATCCATTTTTGGCAGATGCATACACTCCTGCATCTGATGTTTTTGCCTTGGGATATTTATTACAAACTTTATATGACTTTTGGCAGAAAGTACAAGAGTTGTGGATGGATAATAGTTCCTATGACAAAGTTACCATGGATACTATTATTCAGAGTCAAAAATTGGATGTTTCTGCCTAATCGCGATGAGCGAAAATCAATTTTGCAAGTAGTTGAATTTTTTAGATCACTAAATACTGACCCAACGAGGGCACAACGTCCTCTTGTAGAGCTATCGGTGTCATTCACCCCAACTTTGTAATGATACAGTATCAAGAGATTAAGTTTCAGGAATGGCATTTTGTTTCTCTCTTCAAAATTTGATGTGTCCATTGTTTGAAATATTATCTCATTGAGTCTTTGCAATATCTCTCTCCTCTTGTGGTGTTTAAATTTATGTTTTCTCTTCAAAATTTGATGTGCGCGCATTGTTTGAAGTATTTTTGGACTCAAGTGGATATTTCTCATTGAGTCTTTGCAATACATATCTCCTCTCGTGGTGTTTAACTTTAAGATTTTGAGAGTAATGGTCAATTTATCTTACGTTGATCTTTACAGTTCATTAAAATCCTAAAGTCATTTATATTTGTGAGATCCCTGTTCCCACCGCGCAACGGATTCGGGGTACTAGCAGCGGAAGTAGCACTTCTTGCGCGAGGCAGGGTCCCACACTCGGGGCCTCGTCCACGGATATCCGGACAAAAGACTAATCCGTCGGTTTTTCCAAAACCAGACCCGGAAAAACTTCCCTTATCCGGAAAACACGGGCGATTCCACCAGGATAATTTTTACTCTAACGTAGTCAAAACCCTTACTGATCAAACAGATCCGACTGTATCTATAAAGATACTTGGTCAGATCAAGGAAGAAACTTGCACTTGGATCATTGGGATCAACGCTTTTTTCCCCACCAAGGAGGCACAGCCGTTGATTCCTATCCATAGAACAATTACTATCCGGGATTTACTTTATCTATCGTAATAACAGAAATTGAGTCTCGATTTACGGATCCATCAGTCCAGCCTAACCCCATCCGATCCCATGGGTTAGCCAACCGCCCAACCACTGTAGTGATGGGATCCAATTTGGAATTTGGTTAGGTTTTGTCCCGGGTACCAAGGAAAAGAGTTCCAAGGCCCCCTAGCCGGAATTTCATGCAAACATAAAACTAGCCACACCACTTACACACCCAATATGAAAATTGCCTTTTTCTTAGCATCAGCTAACTTTAAAACAATCCTTTAATGAAACCATAGTACCACTGATCACAATCTCCCAATTTATCCAGTTGATTCATAATTTCCCATCATTCCTTCATCAGAGTATCTATGGCATCATTGGCAACTAGAACGCTCACCACCTGTCCACACAGGGGCCGTTTCAATAGTTCCTAGCCCATAATACTCAACAATATAATCACTTATCAAGATGGACTCTCGTTGAAGATCAGCAAGATCAACCAACAGATCCATATAAAAGAGCCATGGACTCATCCATTGAGGACCAGCAAGGTCAGTCAACCAGATCCATGCCCGGTTCAAGAAAACAACTCTTACTCCTTGTTTCAATATCTTCCTCGACGCACGCGTGGGTATCCTGGGCGACCCAGAGCCCGAGCACCGTATGGTCAGCACCCTCTAGGATCCTTCGCAGGTGACCTAGCGCTTCACTCATAGGCCGCTTCCTTGGTCCCTCATCCACCGTACCGGAAGCTCACCATTTTAATCGAACCGAGGCTGGTCAAGACCTCGGCCGACCTTGCTACGCGAGACGTCCTCCATTGACTCTCCGTCAGCAGTTGCAACTTTATCAGTTAGGTCTCCACGACCTTAATCACAAGACGGTCAAAATGCTTTCCCAGCATTCTTGACATAAAACAGCCATTTACAAACAGCATTTACAAACAGTTTACAAATACAATTTCTATATTAACTCTCATTTTTCCACATTATCCCTCATGCAATCCACATTACTTATTCCACATTTCATTTATATGTGTACTCATCCAATCATATCATTTTCCATCTCTTCACTTCAGATTCCTTCACATCACATATCATATATTCACATCCATATCCACATCCATACATCCACATCCACATCCACATTCACATCCATACATCCACATCTACATGCTTATCTCCATTTTCACATCCTCATTTATACATCCACATCCCATATCCACATTCATACATACACATCCATATCCACATCCATATCCGCATTCATACATACACATCCATATCTACATCCACATGCATACATTCATTATCACGTCCTCATTCATACATCCACATCCACATACATACATACATACATACATACATCCACATCCACATCCACATTCTCATTCACATCTATACATCCATATCTACATGCACATTCACATCCATACATCCACATCTATATCCTCATTCACATCCATACATCCACATTCATGCATCCACATCTACATGCCTACATCCATACATACACATCCACATTTACATCCATGCATCCACATCCACATCCTCATTCACATCCATACATCCACATTCATACATCCACATCCACATCCACATTCACATCCATACATCCACATCTATATCCTCATTCACATCCATACATCCACATTCATGCATCCACATCTACATGCTTATCTCCATTTTCACATCCTCATTTATACATCCACATCCCATATCCACATTCATACATACACATCCATATCCACATCCACATGCATACATACATCCAATCCACATTCCCATTCACATATATACATCCATATCTACATGCACATTCACATCCATACATCCACATCTATATCCTCATTCACATCCATACATCCACATTCATGCATCCACATCTACATGCTTATTTCCATTTTCACATCCTCATTCATACATCCACATCCCATATCCACATTCATACATACACATCCATATCCACATCCACATGCATACATACATCCACATCCACATTCCCATTCACATATATACATCCATATCTACATGCACATTCACATCCATACATCCAAATCTATATGCTCATTCACATCCATACATCCACATCTACATGCATACATCCATACATCCACATCCACATCTACATCCATGCATCCACATCTACATCCTCATTCACATCCATACATCTACATTCATACATCCATACATCCACATTCATACATCCACATCCACATCCACATTCACATCCATACATCCACATTCATACATCCACATCCACATCCACATTCACATCCATACATCCACATTCATACATCCACATCCACATCCACATTCACATCCATACATCCACATTCATACATCCACATCCACATCCACATGCATCTTATCATATCTTATCACTTCCCATATCTTTTATGCATACCTCTATGCATGAAATTCAGTTATGCTAAAAGTAACACTTTTATAATAAAATATTCAACTTTTATGCATACCTCTATGCATGAAATCCAATATGATAAAAGTAACACTTTTGATATAAAAAAAATATCCTTTATGCATACTTCTATGCATGAAAATTAAAAATGATAAAAGTAACACTTTTGATATAAAAAAATTATCCTTTATGCATACTTCTATGCATGAAAATTAAAAATGATAAAAGTAACACTTTTGATATAAAAAAATTTTCTTTATGCATACTTCTATGCATGAAAATTAAAAAATGATAAAAGTAACACTTTTGATATAAAATTTTTTCCTTTATGCATACTTCTATGCATGAAAATTAAAAATGATAAAAGTAACACTTTTGATATAAAAAAATTATCCTTTATGCATGATATTAAAATTCAATTTCTCCATGATTATAATGAAATTCTTTCAATTAATCTAGGATGATAATTCCTAGAATATGGTAGGAAGTCCTCTTTTTATGCTTTGAATGAAATTATTTTATGCATAATTTTTATAAAAATTTCGCCATAGCTCCGCTGCTATGACTGATAAATCTCAATTTTTTCTAAGGGATAAAGCTTATCATTAAGGAAATAATTAAAATGATCTCTAATTGGATCATTAATCTATAGTGGATTGAATCATCAATATGCATAAACTAAAAGCATAGAAAAAAGCCATTAATTTGGCCTCAAGCATAGCTTAATCTTGGGTTAAGAAAAAGCTTTATGAAAAGCTTGATTTGGATTGAGAACGGGTCATGAGTATGACCATTTCTTGAGTGAGGGAGAGAATTTACATAAAAATCATTAGAATTTAAACATAAATGAAAATTAACTTCAATAGCATTATGTAACTCTTCACTACTATTCAAACTTCAATAGCATTTAAAAAAAAACCATACCAATTAAACTTCTCAAGCTTGAGAGGGGTTGAGAAGAGAGAAACATTGAGAAATTATAGAAAGATCAATATTCACTAATTACCTTACAACTTGCTTGATTCTTTGTTCACGGTAGAGGCCCCCAACCAATCAATTGGTTAAGTATGTTGATGGAGCCACTAATGGGGATTGAAGAAAGAGGGAAGCTCCAAAAACTAGTGAATTATTAAATGAATTCACAGTTCTTGGCTTAGGTGGAGTAGAGTAACGATGCATAAACACTATCTATTTTTCAACAAGGAGGAGGCTTCTATTTATAGGAAAAATTGAGCTCCTAACCAAACAAACTGATTCTAGAATTTTCTAAATCAGTTTGGTCAATATTTGACCATTTTTAGGTCAATTAAGCTAACTTTTTGGAACAAGACTTGAATGAGGAGAGAGGAGAGATGAAATATCTCAATTTTTATGAGTTTAAAACTCTATGCACCTCCTTTAAAGAACTCCCCTTCCTTACATATGTGTCATAATGGAATCATTTTAATATTGCTCATAGTTTTTTTACTAATAAACCTTGTACATTTTCAACTCTTCATCTTATGTGAAATATGCACCTCCTTTAAAGAACTCCCCTTCCTTACATATGTGTCATAATGGAATCATTTTTATATTGCTCATAGTTTTTTACTAATAAACCTTGTACATTTTCAACTCTTCATCTTATGTGAGCATTTAAGGGACTCCCCTTCCTTACATATGTGTCATAATAAAATCATTATACCCAAATTATCTCATATTTTTAATATTGCACATAGTTTTTTACTAATAAACCTTGTACATTTTCAACTCTTCACCTCATGTGAGCATTTACTCATTTTTGGGTATTTTCTTTTTACAAGTTGGATTTATCTCCTCCCTACACATGGATTGATGCTATTGGTCCATAGGAACCTTAATTGGACCATAGTCTAAAGATTTCTGAAAATCTAGACCCTTAGGATAAGGTTCTTTATACCTATTTTCAATTAATTCTAATTGCACATTGAAAAATTCTTTTTGAATTTCTGTTTCAGGGGAACTCATCTGAATTAGAAGAGATATTTTTCTATCCAAAAATATTCAAAATCTGAATATTCTCTCTCTAGGCTAAAACAGATAGAAACAAGGTCTTTATATTTCTGAAGAGGGATTGATTACAGGGAAAGATACTAGACATCAAAAAGGGGGTGGGGGAGGAATCTTACATTCTACCCCACTTAAAAAACGCGAGATGTCCTCATCTCGCAACTTGTGATAATTTCGCAAGATTCACGAATATGAGACTTAGAGAAAAATTTTAATCAAGATTAACCACCAAGAAACGTCTTAAAGAGAGCAAGATTCAAAATAAGAACAAGATTTAAACTTTATTCATTCTCGGAACTTGTACAGTAAAGATAGAATAACTCTTTACACTTCCATAAGCCCGTCCATCATATGATCACAAAAGCAGTCCTCACAAGCTGCACAAGTATAAGGTAACTCATCTATGGGAATGATTCTGTGGGTTATTGCTGCGCCTATCTCAGTGGTATGAGGTGTTCTAACAAAAGGACCTCTGAGAGGCAAGCCAAAAACGGGGTAAAGGCATATCTTCTCATGAGGAAGAAAACACGCCAGTAAGAAGACCCGCTCAGAAAACCCAAGATGCCTTGATCTCATGACACAGTAATATCGGGGACCCAAACCCAAAGCTTCAATAACCATGGCCAAGCGGACATTGTTACGAAAGTGCTGCTGACCCCAGGGTGTTACCCTAGTTATGTTTTGATAGGTCCGCCATTTGGTTTGCGCTACAGAAGTTCCCAAGTGAGGGAAAAGTGAGCGCTCATACTGCTCTATAAAATCCTTCTTCACAGATTCACTTGCGTCTTGAAGGTGAGGAATCATTATGGATAAAACTAGTTCTTGTTGCCAAGCCATGAAGGAGATTAAGAAAGAAAGGAGATCGATGGAAGTAAGATTACTGTGAGCGACAAGTAAAAGTTACGACTTATATAAAGGAAGGAGCTAGCGTAACTGAGAAGCCAACGGTAACTTGCCACTGAAGTTTTACCGTCTTTCCATGATTTGGGTTTGACACATTTTTCTATAGAAGGCATTAAGAATTTTGAGATGAAGAGATAAAAGAAGCTTGTAGGCTAAGTCACCTACTTTCATTGAATTCAGATATAAGGCTCACAATATCTGGGGGATAACTTCATATACTCCCCAAGAGATAAAGAACTTCTTTTGGGCCGTACTCGAATGAAGACCAAAACCTTGATATCCAAAACATCGATTCTCACTTCTGAACTCATTGTTCTGAATCCTTAAAATTGGTGGGACTCTTGAGAAGTATTCTAGAAAAAGGGTCTTCCTTTGTTAAACAGAACTTTCTTTTATTTTAGAGAGGGAATAATTATAAGATCAGAAAGGGAGATTCTTACTCCTGTATACCTCGAAGGCTGGGGAGGAATCTTACATTCTACCCCACTTAAAAAGTGTGAGATGTCCTCATCTCGCAAGGTAGAGGACAACTCTTTTTCTTAACATTCAATTTTATTTTGGGGTTCCTTATATTCTGGTCAACCCAACAGAACACTGGGATAAATATCCCTTATATAGAACTCATCATTAATATTCAGATCATATCATTCATATCTTTAACATGATAATGGTCCATTAGACCGAAAAATTTCCTTCTGAACATTCCTCCATGGGAATTTCAGTCAAGCAAGTTCTCAATTTGTCATCCCTTAACTTGATCTACTGATCAAGTGTTAACAGTAACAATTTGACAGCACAACCCACTAATCTCATAGTGATTTGCTGAATTCATTATCATCATTCCAGTTATGAATATCATCACTGGGACTCGTCCCATTCATCCTCATTGTGGTTTTGTTCAGATTTTTATATTTCAACTAATTTCAGAAATCATCATTTTTCAATCAGAATTTTCAATCAGAATCCAATTCAATTCATCAATTCTCAAACAGAATTAAAAATCATATCAACCACATTCGAATTCATCATCTGGATAGCATTAACGCTTATAATTTCAAGTCTTAGATTTACTCGTATATACTGTCAGTAAAGAGCTACAGTATACTCTCGGTATATACAGGTAGTCGTGGCTCTTGGAATTATAAGGTAAATACCATCATGTCTAGGCCTCAAGCAAGTCAGGGATTCTATATAATTGCGGTACTTCCATCTGAAGACCCAATTACCAAATTACGAATTTCAGTTTGAATATCAAATTGTATGAATTATATCACACAATTACAACCTTTTTGTGCTTCTTGATAAATTTTTGACATATTTGTCTTCTCAGTTGATCTTTATTAACCAAATGCTCTGATACCAACTGTGAGATCCCTGTTCCCACCGCGCAACGGATTCGGGGTACTAGCAGCGGAAGTAGCACTTCTTGCGCGAGGCAGGGTCCCACACTCAGGGCCTCGTCCACGGATATCCGGACAAAAGACTAATCCGTCGGTTTTTCCAAAACCAGACCCGGAAAAACTTCCCTTATCCGGAAAACACGGGCGATTCCACCAGGATAATTTTTACTCTAACGTAGTCAAAACCCTTACTGATCAAACAGATCCGACTGTATCTATAAAGATACTTGGTCAGATCAAGGAAGAAACTTGCACTTGGATCATTGGGATCAACGCTTTTTTCCCCACCAAGGAGGCACAGCCGTTGATTCCTATCCATAGAACAATTACTATCCGAGATTTACTTTATCTATCGTAATAACAGAAATTGAGTCTCGATTTACGGATCCATCAGTCCAGCCTAACCCCATCCGATCCCATGGGTTAGCCAACCGCCCAACCACTGTAGTGATGGGATCCAATTTGGAATTTGGTTAGGTTTTGTCCCGGGTACCAAGGAAAAGAGTTCCAAGGCCCCCTAGCCGGAATTTCATGCAAACATAAAACTAGCCACACCACTTACACACCCAATATGAAAATTGCCTTTTTCTTAGCATCAGCTAACTTTAAAACAATCCTTTAATGAAACCATAGTACCACTGATCACAATCTCCCAATTTATCCAGTTGATTCATAATTTCCCATCATTCCTTCATCAGAGTATCTATGGCATCATTGGCAACTAGAACGCTCACCACCTGTCCACACAGGGGCCGTTTCAATAGTTCCTAGCCCATAATACTCAACAATATAATCACTTATCAAGATGGACTCTCGTTGAAGATCAGCAAGATCAACCAACAGATCCATATAAAAGAGCCATGGACTCATCCATTGAGGACCAGCAAGGTCAGTCAACCAGATCCATGCCCGGTTCAAGAAAACAACTCTTACTCCTTGTTTCAATATCTTCCTCGACGCACGCGTGGGTATCCTGGGCGACCCAGAGCCCGAGCACCGTATGGTCAGCACCCTCTAGGATCCTTCGCAGGTGACCTAGCGCTTCACTCATAGGCCGCTTCCTTGGTCCCTCATCCACCGTACCGGAAGCTCACCATTTTAATCGAACCGAGGCTGGTCAAGACCTCGGCCGACCTTGCTACGCGAGACGTCCTCCATTGACTCTCCGTCAGCAGTTGCAACTTTATCAGTTAGGTCTCCACGACCTTAATCACAAGACGGTCAAAATGCTTTCCCAGCATTCTTGACATAAAACAGCCATTTACAAACAGCATTTACAAACAGTTTACAAATACAATTTCTATATTAACTCTCATTTTTCCACATTATCCCTCATGCAATCCACATTACTTATTCCACATTTCATTTATATGTGTACTCATCCAATCATATCATTTTCCATCTCTTCACTTCAGATTCCTTCACATCACATATCATATATTCACATCCATATCCACATCCATACATCCACATCCACATCCACATTCACATCCATACATCCACATCTACATGCTTATCTCCATTTTCACATCCTCATTTATACATCCACATCCCATATCCACATTCATACATACACATCCATATCCACATCCATATCCGCATTCATACATACACATCCATATCTACATCCACATGCATACATTCATTATCACGTCCTCATTCATACATCCACATCCACATACATACATACATACATACATACATCCACATCCACATCCACATTCTCATTCACATCTATACATCCATATCTACATGCACATTCACATCCATACATCCACATCTATATCCTCATTCACATCCATACATCCACATTCATGCATCCACATCTACATGCCTACATCCATACATACACATCCACATTTACATCCATGCATCCACATCCACATCCTCATTCACATCCATACATCCACATTCATACATCCACATCCACATCCACATTCACATCCATACATCCACATCTATATCCTCATTCACATCCATACATCCACATTCATGCATCCACATCTACATGCTTATCTCCATTTTCACATCCTCATTTATACATCCACATCCCATATCCACATTCATACATACACATCCATATCCACATCCACATGCATACATACATCCAATCCACATTCCCATTCACATATATACATCCATATCTACATGCACATTCACATCCATACATCCACATCTATATCCTCATTCACATCCATACATCCACATTCATGCATCCACATCTACATGCTTATTTCCATTTTCACATCCTCATTCATACATCCACATCCCATATCCACATTCATACATACACATCCATATCCACATCCACATGCATACATACATCCACATCCACATTCCCATTCACATATATACATCCATATCTACATGCACATTCACATCCATACATCCAAATCTATATGCTCATTCACATCCATACATCCACATCTACATGCATACATCCATACATCCACATCCACATCTACATCCATGCATCCACATCTACATCCTCATTCACATCCATACATCTACATTCATACATCCATACATCCACATTCATACATCCACATCCACATCCACATTCACATCCATACATCCACATTCATACATCCACATCCACATCCACATTCACATCCATACATCCACATTCATACATCCACATCCACATCCACATTCACATCCATACATCCACATTCATACATCCACATCCACATCCACATGCATCTTATCATATCTTATCACTTCCCATATCTTTTATGCATACCTCTATGCATGAAATTCAGTTATGCTAAAAGTAACACTTTTATAATAAAATATTCAACTTTTATGCATACCTCTATGCATGAAATCCAATATGATAAAAGTAACACTTTTGATATAAAAAAATTATCCTTTATGCATACTTCTATGCATGAAAATTAAAAATGATAAAAGTAACACTTTTGATATAAAAAAATTATCCTTTATGCATACTTCTATGCATGAAAATTAAAAATGATAAAAGTAACACTTTTGATATAAAAAAATTTTCTTTATGCATACTTCTATGCATGAAAATTAAAAAATGATAAAAGTAACACTTTTGATATAAAATTTTTTCCTTTATGCATACTTCTATGCATGAAAATTAAAAATGATAAAAGTAACACTTTTGATATAAAAAAATTATCCTTTATGCATGATATTAAAATTCAATTTCTCCATGATTATAATGAAATTCTTTCAATTAATCTAGGATGATAATTCCTAGAATATGGTAGGAAGTCCTCTTTTTATGCTTTGAATGAAATTATTTTATGCATAATTTTTATAAAAATTTCGCCATAGCTCCGCTGCTATGACTGATAAATCTCAATTTTTTCTAAGGGATAAAGCTTATCATTAAGGAAATAATTAAAATGATCTCTAATTGGATCATTAATCTATAGTGGATTGAATCATCAATATGCATAAACTAAAAGCATAGAAAAAAGCCATTAATTTGGCCTCAAGCATAGCTTAATCTTGGGTTAAGAAAAAGCTTTATGAAAAGCTTGATTTGGATTGAGAACGGGTCATGAGTATGACCATTTCTTGAGTGAGGGAGAGAATTTACATAAAAATCATTAGAATTTAAACATAAATGAAAATTAACTTCAATAGCATTATGTAACTCTTCACTACTATTCAAACTTCAATAGCATTTAAAAAAAAACCATACCAATTAAACTTCTCAAGCTTGAGAGGGGTTGAGAAGAGAGAAACATTGAGAAATTATAGAAAGATCAATATTCACTAATTACCTTACAACTTGCTTGATTCTTTGTTCACGGTAGAGGCCCCCAACCAATCAATTGGTTAAGTATGTTGATGGAGCCACTAATGGGGATTGAAGAAAGAGGGAAGCTCCAAAAACTAGTGAATTATTAAATGAATTCACAGTTCTTGGCTTAGGTGGAGTAGAGTAACGATGCATAAACACTATCTATTTTTCAACAAGGGGGAGGCTTCTATTTATAGGAAAAATTGAGCTCCTAACCAAACAAACTGATTCTAGAATTTTCTAAATCAGTTTGGTCAATATTTGACCATTTTTAGGTCAATTAAGCTAACTTTTTGGAACAAGACTTGAATGAGGAGAGAGGAGAGATGAAATATCTCAATTTTTATGAGTTTAAAACTCTATGCACCTCCTTTAAAGAACTCCCCTTCCTTACATATGTGTCATAATGGAATCATTTTAATATTGCTCATAGTTTTTTTACTAATAAACCTTGTACATTTTCAACTCTTCATCTTATGTGAAATATGCACCTCCTTTAAAGAACTCCCCTTCCTTACATATGTGTCATAATGGAATCATTTTAATATTGCTCATAGTTTTTTACTAATAAACCTTGTACATTTTCAACTCTTCATCTTATGTGAGCATTTAAGGGACTCCCCTTCCTTACATATGTGTCATAATAAAATCATTATACCCAAATTATCTCATATTTTTAATATTGCACATAGTTTTTTACTAATAAACCTTGTACATTTTCAACTCTTCACCTCATGTGAGCATTTACTCATTTTTGGGTATTTTCTTTTTACAAGTTGGATTTATCTCCTCCCTACACATGGATTGATGCTATTGGTCCATAGGAACCTTAATTGGACCATAGTCTAAAGATTTCTGAAAATCTAGACCCTTAGGCTAAGGTTCTTTATACCTATTTTCAATTAATTCTAATTGCACATTGAAAAATTCTTTTTGAATTTCTGTTTCAGGGGAACTCATCTGAATTAGAAGAGATATTTTTCTATCCAAAAATATTCAAAATCTGAATATTCTCTCTCTAGAATATTTTTTCTCTCTCTAGGCTAAAAGAGATAGAAACAAGGTCTTTATATTTCTGAAGAGGGATTGATTACAGGGAAAGATACTAGACATCAAAAAGGGGGTGGGGGAGGAATCTTACATTCTACCCCACTTAAAAAACGCGAGATGTCCTCATCTCGCAACTTGTGATAATTTCGCAAGATTCACGAATATGAGACTTAGAGAAAAATTTTAATCAAGATTAACCACCAAGAAACGTCTTAAAGAGAGCAAGATTCAAAATAAGAACAAGATTTAAACTTTATTCATTCTCGGAACTTGTACAGTAAAGATAGAATAACTCTTTACACTTCCATAAGCCCGTCCATCATATGATCACAAAAGCAGTCCTCACAAGCTGCACAAGTATAAGGTAACTCATCTATGGGAATGATTCTGTGGGTTATTGCTGCGCCTATCTCAGTGGTATGAGGTGTTCTAACAAAAGGACCTCTGAGAGGCAAGCCAAAAACGGGGTAAAGGCATATCTTCTCATGAGGAAGAAAACACGCCAGTAAGAAGACCCGCTCAGAAAACCCAAGATGCCTTGATCTCATGACACAGTAATATCGGGGACCCAAACCCAAAGCTTCAATAACCATGGCCAAGCGGACATTGTTACGAAAGTGCTGCTGACCCCAGGGTGTTACCCTAGTTATGTTTTGATAGGTCCGCCATTTGGTTTGCGCTACAGAAGTTCCCAAGTGAGGGAAAAGTGAGCGCTCATACTGCTCTATAAAATCCTTCTTCACAGATTCACTTGCGTCTTGAAGGTGAGGAATCATTATGGATAAAACTAGTTCTTGTTGCCAAGCCATGAAGGAGATTAAGAAAGAAAGGAGATCGATGGAAGTAAGATTACTGTGAGCGACAAGTAAAAGTTACGACTTATATAAAGGAAGGAGCTAGCGTAACTGAGAAGCCAACGGTAACTTGCCACTGAAGTTTTATCGTCTTTCCATGATTTGGGTTTGACACATTTTTCTATAGAAGGCATTAAGAATTTTGAGATGAAGAGATAAAAGAAGCTTGTAGGCTAAGTCACCTACTTTCATTGAATTCAGATATAAGGCTCACAATATCTGGGGGATAACTTCATATACTCCCCAAGAGATAAAGAACTTCTTTTGGGCCGTACTCGAATGAAGACCAAAACCTTGATATCCAAAACATCGATTCTCACTTCTGAACTCATTGTTCTGAATCCTTAAAATTGGTGGGACTCTTGAGAAGTATTCTAGAAAAAGGGTCTTCCTTTGTTAAACAGAACTTTCTTTTATTTTAGAGAGGGAATAATTATAAGATCAGAAAGGGAGATTCTTACTCCTGTATACCTCGAAGGCTGGGGAGGAATCTTACATTCTACCCCACTTAAAAAGTGTGAGATGTCCTCATCTCGCAAGGTAGAGGACAACTCTTTTTCTTAACATTCAATTTTATTTTGGGGTTCCTTATATTCTGGTCAACCCAACAGAACACTGGGATAAATATCCCTTATATAGAACTCATCATTAATATTCAGATCATATCATTCATATCTTTAACATGATAATGGTCCATTAGACCGAAAAATTTCCTTCTGAACATTCCTCCATGGGAATTTCAGTCAAGCAAGTTCTCAATTTGTCATCCCTTAACTTGATCTACTGATCAAGTGTTAACAGTAACAATTTGACAGCACAACCCACTAATCTCATAGTGATTTGCTGAATTCATTATCATCATTCCAGTTATGAATATCATCACTGGGACTCGTCCCATTCATCCTCATTGTGGTTTTGTTCAGATTTTTATATTTCAACTAATTTCAGAAATCATCATTTTTCAATCAGAATTTTCAATCAGAATCCAATTCAATTCATCAATTCTCAAACAGAATTAAAAATCATATCAACCACATTCGAATTCATCATCTGGATAGCATTAACGCTTATAATTTCAAGTCTTAGATTTACTCGTATATACTGTCAGTAAAGAGCTGCAGTATACTCTCGGTATATACAGGTAGTCGTGGCTCTTGGAATTATAAGGTAAATACCATCATGTCTAGGCCTCAAGCAAGTCAGGGATTCTATATAATTGCGGTACTTCCATCTGAAGACCCAATTACCAAATTACGAATTTCAGTTTGAATATCAAATTGTATGAATTATATCACACAATTACAACCTTTTTGTGCTTCTTGATAAATTTTTGACATATTTGTCTTCTCAGTTGATCTTTATTAACCAAATGCTCTGATACCAACTGTGAGATCCCTGTTCCCACCGCGCAACGGATTCGGGGTACTAGCAGCGGAAGTAGCACTTCTTGCGCGAGGCAGGGTCCCACACTCAGGGCCTCGTCCACGGATATCCGGACAAAAGACTAATCCGTCGGTTTTTCCAAAACCAGACCCGGAAAAACTTCCCTTATCCGGAAAACACGGGCGATTCCACCAGGATAATTTTTACTCTTTGATGTAAAAATCTTGCTTAGACAGAAGTTCGAGATGAAGGATCTGGGGGAGCTCAGATATTTCTTGGGCATTGAGGTGATTAGGTTACCACATGGTATTGGATTACTGCAGAGACAGTATGGCTTGGACATGTTGTCCAAGTATGGTATGACAGGCTGTAAGCCTATTTCTGTGCCATTGGATCAGAATGGCAAGTTGAGTGCAGATTAAGGAGAGATCTTGGAGGATCCTACTATGTACAGGTGCATAGTAGTAGGAAGTTTGATCTACATGACGATCACCAGACCAGATTTGAGCTATGCTGTTGGGTTTGTGAGTCAGTTTATGCAGGTTCCTTGGAAACCGCATTTGGATGCAGTGAGACGCATACTGAGGTATGTGAGGTCTACTTTGCATTGTGGACTATTCTATGAGACTGGGACAGAGATATGTGTACATGGGTACATAGATGCTGATTGGGCTGGTAGTATCTCAGATAGAAGATCTACCAGTGGATTCATGTTTTCTTTGGGGAGTGCTGCTGTGACTTGGAGCAGCAAGAAGCAGCCTACAGTTGCTCTATTGAGTACAGAGGCCGAGTACAGAGGAGCTGCTATGGCAGCATGTGAGGTAGCTTGGTTGAGAAAGCTACTTGCAGATTTGGGTCTATCAGTGGATAGACAAGTTGTCATTTTCTGTGACAACATTAGCAGTATACAGTTGGCCAGGAACCTAGTCTTTCATGCTCGTACGAAGCACATAGAGGTCCACTACCACTTTGTCAGAAAGAAGGTCTTGGCAGGAGATCTTGACCTTGTTTATGTCAGCACAGAGGATTAGGTAGCTGGCATCTTCACCAAAGCATTGGGTACAGAGAAGCTCCGCAAATTTAGGGCTTCGCTTGGTGTACATGAGATGGAGTTGAGCTCGACGGGGAGTGTTAAGATATCGAGCTCGTCTAGTGAGGCGGTGGCCACTGATGACCCGCCTGGGAGATAGGCCCCACACTTACACCACTGGCATGGTTGGTGAGATCATGGGAGATATGCGGCCAGTGGGATGACAGGCTGTGTGACAGCCATTCTAGAGACTTGCATAGTTATAGCGCCAGCTCATTTAGTTGGGTTCACACTATAGAGAACCCGTGTATGTATTGGTTGAGTACCTTTCATATTGTGTGTACTCTTATCTTGTATATGGTGTGTTGAGTGTTGAGTAGAGAAGAAGAAGATTTCAGCCTCTCACCTTGTGTGTTCTCTATTAGGGTTTTGTGAGTGTGTGTGTGTGCTTGCAAGAGCTCAAGCTCTCTTTCCCCTGCATCTTTTCACGCTGGGCTACTGCTGAGCTCTGGGGTTAATTCAATCTCATGATCTACTTCACGAGATGGAGGCATCCTAGTCAGCTCTTCAAGAAACACATCTGCATACTCACTTAACCACTCTGTTTCTTTAGCCTTGCATTTTATGTCTACTGGATTCATTTTAACGGCATACATAGCTTGACTCTTTTTGAGCCCTTTTAATAATTTAGAAGTCTTGACTAATTGTAGCACTGAGGATTCGAAAATTACAATTCCTTGAACTTTACTCCCGTGAAGGTCAAGGAAAAAGATGGTTCCTTTGTGACAATGAATGTCAGCCTGATTCTTTTGGAGCCAATCCATTCCAAGGATTCCATCATATATTCCCAGGGATCGGAATCTGAACTGGCACTCTCTTACATTCCCATCTAGGCTAAACTGAATAAGGTCAATCTCAAGGTGAGTGAAAAGAATCTTCCCACTGGCTAATTCCACTTGCATAGGTTTCCCTGATTTTTGATTTAGGACTAATTTACGTAGACATCCTAGGGAAATAAAAGAATGAGTACTGCCTGAATCAATCAAAAGCTTGAATTGCTTACCCTGATACTCTGCTGGAGTCTGAAGGACTGAGAATTGATGGTTATTCCCCTGATGCTGCATAGATTCCACTATTTTTAGCCTTGCAAGAGCCATTTTTCTTTGCTCATTGTAGCCTATGATGTCAAAATATTCTTCCACCCATTTCTCCACAGCCTCGCCCAGGTTCTCCCCTTCTTCTTTTTGAAGGGTCCTGGCTGAGTTCTATGAAGAGCCTTGCGAACGTTGGGATCAAGCTCATCATCTTCAGAGAGAGGGTCTGGCTGACCACCACGGTTTCCTCATCTCATGATTTTGCCAAAAATGATATATTATTAAATTTTTATTTTCATATCATCCACGAGATCCTAAGACTTAAGGGATTCACAAAACAATTTCTTAAACAAGATAAATGATCTTATTGGAGATCTATGACATATGTCCGGTAATAGATTTTTATTTATCAGTTCGTTCATAAACAATCACTTATACAACAGGGAGTTTTTCTCCAAAAAACATTTCTTTATTTATATAAAAGTTGCAATATATAAATAGAACAGCTCGGCTCCGGAAATCAAAATCTCCTCGGGAGACGCATAAGATGGCGATACTCGGCCATAGCCATGCCCTGATACAAACGTTCTCTTAATCCCAAGGGAGCTATTATCTTCTCCTTAGGAATAAAACGACTAAGGAGTCTCTAGATTTGGCATGAAAGTCTAAAATTCCGCGGTGTTGAATGGTATAGAATGACACCATGTACCACTTTCAGCTTCATCAGAATCATGGCCAATGAGAGGTTCTGCCTCAGCATTGCATGCTAGTCGCAAGAGGCGTGGACATACTACCCTGCAAACCACTTATGCTGTCGCCTCTCCGCTGGTTCAGGAAAATATAAATCCTCCAAATGGCGTGCGAGTCTGATTCGGCTTGTTCGAGTTGCAGCGAAAGAGATGAGATGCTCAAAGGCAAACGCAGTCATATCTTGTGACTCGGCTTGTTCGAGTTGCAGAGCGAAAGAGATGAGATGCTCAAAGGCAAACGCAGTCATGTCTTGTGCAGGTGAGGTTGGAGACACCAGATAGGTATGGAACTTCCATCTAAAAAAATAATTTCTTTGATTAAAAATTCTCTTTATTAATGAGACTTACGGAATGAAATTTTTTTTTTGAGTTTTTTACTATCAATTTCTGATAAGAATTCGTTTATCCTTATTAGCTTTCAGTAAAGCTCTGATACTAGTAGCTGCTATGAGGTCCCTGCCCCCTCCGTGGTGCCCTCCTGGCGGCGGAAGCGGCGTCGGCGGCCTCCCATGCGAGGCGGGGGTCCAAACTCGAGGCCTTGCCCGTGGATGTTCGGGACAAGAGGCTAGCCTCGGCGGTCCCTCCGAGACCGGGCCCGGAAGACTCCCCTTCTCCTGGAAGGCACGGGCGATTCCGCCATGGGAAAAATCTTCTAATGGGAAAATTACTCTAACGAGTCAACGTCTTAACTACTTAAACTGATTTGACTGAACCTGAAGTCACATAGTCAGATCAAGAAGAGACTTGCACTTGGTCCATGGAATCATCGCTTTTTTTCTCATTTACGAGGCACAACCATTGATCCCCTCCCACAGAACAAGATCCTCTCAGGATTTAAACTAATTAATGTAACTTATCGTATCTAGTTGTTTCTCAGGAATCCTCCGATCCAGCCTAACCCCATCCGGCCCATGGGTTAGGCAACCACCCGACCACTATATTGGTGGGATTCCTTTATAAATATTTGGTTGTGTTTTTGCCCGGGTACCGAGAGGAAAAGAGTTCCCAGGCCCCCTAGCCAGCAATTCATGCAAAAATTAAGGTAGGCATACCACGTACACACCCAATATGAAATTACCATGGGTTAGGCAAACACCCGACCACTGTATTGGTGGGATTCCTTTATAAAGATTTGGTTGTGTTTTTGCCCGCGTACCGAGAGGAAAAGAGTTCCCAGGCCCCCTAGCCGGCGATTCATGCAAAAATTAAGGTAGGCATACCACGTACACAGCCAATATGAAATTACCATTTATAACAAACTCGACTGGCTTTAAAACAATCCTTCAATAGAAATCATAATATTTTTGATCATCATTTTTCAAAATTCCAAGTCCATTGTATTACAATAATATTCTCTGGACTCTCCATTGAAGACCAGCTAGCCAACCAATGAGATCTAGTATCAAAATTTAGTTTCCCAAAATCTTTTCTTTTAGTCCATGCGAAATCTTCCTCGACGTATGCATGGGTGTCCTAGCAACCACGAGCCCGTGCATCGCTTGGTCAGAACCCTCTAGGATCCTCCTTAGGTGTCCTAGCTCTTCACTTAGGGGGACTGCTTCATCGGTCCTCACCCATCATACCAGAAGCACACCATTTTAACCTTACCGAGGCTGGTCAAGACCTCGGGCAGGCTCTGCCGCGAGCGACGTCCCTTGATGACTTCCCACCAGCTGTTCCAACGAACCTCCTCTTAAAAAAACATAAGCCAAATGCTTCCTCTAGCAGTCTGGCATAAAATAGTCCTTTGAATTAAAAAAAATAGAGGTTCCAATGCAAGTAAAATTCCAATTTGAGATTGGTTCCAAAAACTCTTTTCCATAATTCCCAGTTTCATAATGAGGATCCTTGATCTCTCATCAAGGTAATCTACCCATCATTTAGTTTGATTGTCCAACTAGATTCTCAGTGAGTTCGGTCAAGAAAAACTAGTTTAGTTCCGGTAGTCTATTCTTTGTGATTCTTATGACACCCTCATCTTTTGCTTTGTACCAACTAGCAAGTTCATCAAACACCACATCTCGTGAGATAACCACTTGCCTAGTTTGTGGATTGTAACAGTTATATGCCTTGCGATCCTATGCATATCCAACAAATACACACTTTTCTGCCTTAGGATCAAACTTCCTCCTTCTCTCGTCAGGCACATGTACATAAGTTATGCAACTAAACACTTTGAGGTGTCCAATGTCTGGGACCTAAAACCTGTAAACCGCATCTCTGGTGTACTTCCATGTATGGCTGCTGTGGGTGTCTTATTAAGTACATACACTGCGGTGGCTGTAAGATTTCTCCCCCAACCCCTTTTTGATGTCTAGCATCTTTTCCTATAATCAATCCCCTCTTCAGAAATATAAAAGATCTTATTTCTAACTGTTTTAACCTAGAGAGAGAAAATATTCTAGAGAAAGAATATTCAGATTTTGAATATTTTTAGATAAAAAAATTTCTCATCTTATTAAAATAAGTTCCCCTGAAACAGAAATTCAAAAAGAACTTTCCAATGTGCAATTGGAATTAATTGGAAATGGGTATGAAGGACCTTAGCCTAAGGGTCTAGATTTTCAAAAAATTTTGGATTATGGTCCAATTAAGGTTTCTATGGGCCAATAGCATCAATCCATGTGTAGGGAGGAGATAAATCCAATTTGTAAAAGAAGATACCCAAAAATGAGTAAATGCTCACATAAGATGAAGAGTTGAAAATGTACAAGGTTTATTAGTAAAAAACTATGAGCAATATTAAAAATATGAGATATTTTGGGTATCCAAAAATGAGTAAATGCTCACATAAGATGAAGAGTTGAAAATGTACAAGGTTTATTAGTAAAAAACTATGAGAAATATTAAAAATATGAGATATTTTGGGTATCCAAAAAGGAGTAAATGCTCACATAAGATGAAGAGTTGAAAATGTACAAGGTTTATGAGTAAAAAACTATGAGCAATATTAAAAATATGAGATATTTTGGGTATAATGATTCCATTTTGACATATATGTAAGGAAGGGGAGTTCTTTAAAGGAGGTGCATATTTCACATGCTTGAATGAGTTTTAAACTCAAAAATAATGTGATATTTTTATCTCTCCTCTCTCTTGAACCAAACCAAATCAAAATGGAACCAAACCGAATCAAAAAGTAACCAAACTAGGTCCAAATCTAGTCCAAATTCAACCAAACTGAATTTGAAAAATTCTAGAATTCAGTTAGCTTTGATTAGAGCTTCCCTCTCCTATAAATAGAACATGAGTTCTTTGAAAAAAAAGGAGAAGAATTTTACTATACTAGAGTTATGCTGAAATAATGCTAATTTCTACCATTCTCTAAAATTCTCTCCAAATTGAAGAAATTGGAGCTTCCCTCTTTCTTCAATCCCCATTGGTGGCTCCATCAACATACTTAACCAATTGATTGGTTGGGGGCCTCTACCGTGAACAAAGAAACAAGCAATTTGTAAGGTAAATGGTGAATTTTGATCTTTTCTATAATTTCTCAATGTTTCTCTCTTCTCAACCCCTCTCAAGCTTGAGAAGCTTAATTGGAATGGTTTTTGAATGCTATTGAAGTTAATTGATGAATGTTAGTAAAGAGTTACATAATTTGATGAATGCTATTGAAGTTAATTGATTAATGATAGTTAAGAATTACATAAATTTCCATTTTATGCTTAATTCTTTTTTATGTAATTTCTCTCTCTCACTCAAGAAATGGTCATACTCATGACCCATTCTCAATCAAAATGAAGCTTTTCATAAAGCTTTTTCTTAATCCAAGATTAAGCTATACTTGAGGCCAATATAATGGCTTTTTTCTATGCTTTTAGTTTATGTATATTGATGATTTAATCCATTATGGATTAATTATCCAATTAGAGATCATTCTAATCATTTTCTTAATGATAAGCTTTATCCTTCAAAATAAATTGAGATTTATCAGTCAACACAGTAGCGGAGCTATGGCAAATTTGTTATAAAAATTACACATAAAATAATTTTATTCAAAGCATGAAAAGAGAACTTCCTACCATATTCTAGGAAATATCATTCTAGATTAATTGAAAGAATTTATTGTAATCATGGAGAAATTAATTTTTATGTTATGCATAATTGATGATTATTTTACTATAAAAGTGTGACTTTTATCATATTTGGATTTCATGCATAGAGGTATGCAAAAGTTGATTATTTTATTATAAAAGTGTGACTTTTATCATATTTGGATTTCATGCATAGAGGTATGCATAAAAGTTGATTATTTTATTATAAAAGTGTGACTTTTATCATATTTGGATTTCATGCATAGAGGTATGCATAAAAGTTGATTATTTTATTATAAAATTGTGACTTTTATCATATTTAGATTTCATGCATTGAGGTATGCATAAAAGTTGATTATTTTATTATAAAAGTGTGACTTTTATCATATTTGGATTTCATGCATAGAGGTATGCATAAAAGTTGATTATTTTATTATAAAAGTGTGACTTTTATCATATTTGGATTTCATGCATAGAGGTATGCATAAAAGTTGATTATTTTATTATAAAAGTGTGACTTTTATCATATTTGGATTTCATGCATAGAGGTATGCATAAAAGTTGATTATTTTATTATAAAAGTGTGACTTTTATCATATTTGGATTTCATGCATTGAGGTATGCATAAAAGTTGATTATTTTATTATAAAAGTGTGACTTTTATCATATTGGATTTCATGCATAGAGGTATGCATAAAAGTTGATTATTTTATTATAAAAGTGTGACTTTTATCATATTTGGATTTCATGCATAGAGGTATGCATAAAAGTTGATTATTTTATTGTAAAAGTGTGACTTTTATCATATTGGATTTCATGTATAGAGGTATGCATAAAAGATATTCTTTTTATACTAAAAGTGTGATTTTCATCATAAATGGATTTTATGCATAGCTTAGATGCATAAGAGAAATTCTTTTATTCTAAAAGTGTAATTCCTACCAAATTGAATTTATGCATAAGAAGATGCATAAAAGATTGATTTTTAAATTCAAAGTGTCATTCTCATCTAAATTGAATTTATGCATAGAAAGATGCATAAAAGAATGGAATTTCAATTCAAAAGTGTTATTCTCATCCAAATTGAATTTATGCATAGGAAGATGCATAAAAGATGGATTTTTAATTCAAAAGTGTCAATTCTCATCTAAATTGAGTTTATGCATAGGAAGATGCATAAGAGATGGAATTTTAATTCAAGTGTCATTTTCATTTAAAATGAATTTATGCATAGGAAGATGCATAGAAGATTGATTTTTAAATGAGATGTGATAATATGTGATAAGATGTGATAAGAGGTGTATGAGATGTGATAAGATGTGATAAGATGCATATGGGAAGTGATAGGATGTGATAAGAGGTGTATGAGATGTGAAAAGATGTGTATGAGATGTGATAGGATATGATAAGAGGTGTATGAGATGTGATAGAATGTGTTAAGATGAGTTAGGATGTGTTAAGATGTGTATGGGACGAGGTAGAGAGTGTATTCGATGGGATAAGATGTATATGGGATGTGTTAGGGCAAGAATGGATGTAGTATGGATGTATGGATGTAGATACGGATGTATGTATGTATGTGGATGTGGATGTATGAATGAGGATGTGAAAATGGATGTATGTATGTAGATGTAGATGTATGTATGTGAATGTGGATGTATGAATGAGGATGTGAAAATAGATGTATGCATGTAGATGCATAGGTATGAATGTGAAATTGGATGTATATATAATATGGATGTATGAATGAGGATGTGAAAATAGATGTATGCATGTAGATGCGTATGTATGAATGTAAAATTGGATGTATGATGTGGACGTACGAACATGGATATGTATGTAGAATAATGAATGTGAATGTGTATGTGAAATAATGTGTAGTCTATATGAGCGAATGGATGAGAATGAGTACACATTGAATGGAATAGGGAATAAGTAATGTGATCCGAGAGTGGATAATGTGGAAAGACGAGAGTTCGTTATAGAAACTGTATTTTGTGACTGTTTGTAAATGACTGTTTTATGTCAAGAATGCTGGGGAAGCATTTTGACCATCTTGAGGATTAAGGTCATGAAAACCAAACTGATAAAGTTGCAACTGCTGACGGAGAGTCAATGGAGGACGTCTCGCGTAGCAAGGTTGGCCGAGGTCTTGACCAGCCTCGCTTCGATTTAAATGGTGAGCTTCCGGTACGGTGGATTAGGGACCAAGGAAGCGGCCTATGAGTGAAGCGCTAGGTCACCTGCGAAGGATCCTAGAGGGTGCTGACCATATGGTGCTCGGGCTCTGGGTCGCCAAAGATACCCACACGTGCGTCGTGGAAGATATTGGAACAAGGAGTAAGAGTTGTTTTCTGAAACCGGGCATGGATCTGGTTGATTGACCTTGCTGGTCCTCAACAGATGAGTCCACGGCTCTTTTATATGGATCTGTGGGTTGATCTTGCTGATCTTCCACGGAGATTCCATTCTGTTATATGAATGTATTGCCGGTTACTATGAGCTAGGAACTATGGAAAAGGCCCCTGAGTGAACAGGTGGTGAATGTTCTGGTTGCCGATGATGCCATAAGTAAACCGATGAATGAATGACGGGAAATAAGGATTAAACCAGATACTTTGAGGATTGTCATCAGTGACATAATGGTTTCATTAAAGGATTGTTTGAAAGTTAGTTGATGCTCAAAAAAAGGTAATTTCATATTGGGTGTGTAAGTGGTGCGACTAGTTTTATGTTTTGCATGAACTTCCGGCTAGGGGACCTTGGAACTCTTTTCTTTGGTACCCGGGACAAAACCTAATCAAATTCCAAATTGGATCCCATCACTACAGTGGTTGGGCGGTTGGCTAACCCATGGGATCGGATGGGGTTAGGCTGGACTGATGGATAACTCAATTTCTGTTACTACGATAGATAAAGTAAATCTCGAATAGTAATTGTTCTATGGATAGGAATCAACGGCTGTGCCTCTTGATGGGGAAAAAAGCGTTGATCCCAATGATCCAAGTACAAGTTTCTTCCTTGATCTGACCAAGTATCTTTATAGATGCAGTTGGATCAACTTGATCGGAAATGGTCTTGACTACGTTAGAGTAAAAGTTATCCTGGAGGAATCGCCCGTGCTTTCCGAGTAAAGGAAATTTTTCCGGGTTCGGTTTTGGATAAACCGACCGATTAGTCTCTTGTCCGGATATCCGTGGGCGAGGCCCCGAGTGTGGGACCCTGCCCTCGCAAAATGTGCTACTTTCGCTGCCAGCATCTGAACCCGTTGCGCGGTGGGAACAAGGATCTCACAGGCACACGCTTCTACCCAATAATAATCTGGCATGATCTTTTCATTGAGCATTGCCCTGGCAAATGACTCTATTCTTCCTCTCAGCAACATCATTTTGCTGAGGTGTATACCTGCAAGTTAACTGCCTTCTTATGCCATGCTTTCTCAAGAAATGCTAAAAATCATGTGAGGTGTATTCACCACCTCCATCTATCCTCAAACATTTTATCCAAGAGCCATATTACTTCTCTGCAAAAGCTTTGAAGTCCATAAACTTTTCCAACACTTCACTTTTCTCTCTGAGAAAGTAAATCCAAGTCATTCTGCTAAAATCATCAATGAATGTCACATAATATAAGCTGCCTTTAATGGATGGATTTTGTGCAGGACCCCATACATCGCTATGAACTATCTCAAGTGGCCTGCTACTCATGTTGCCTTCTCTAGGAAAACGGCAACCTCGCCTACTTTCCAAACTGACATGCATCACAAACATGCATATTCCCATCATACTTGAATCTAGGCAGCCCACTAACAATGCCTCTTGACTGCATGTTCTTTAACCTTTATATGTTCACATGTCCAATCCTTTTATGCCACATGTCAATGTCTTGTACCACATTTCGGCTTTTAGAGAACATGGCTAATTTCAACTCAGGAATCCCATCATCCAACTTAAATAAACTGCCTTCTTTCTTGCCTTTGGCAATGACTCTACATCCATTTTTGAAATCCTCAAAATGAAGCAACCATGTTCGTTGAAACGAACCTGTAAACCCTGTTCCACCATTTGACCACAACTGAGGCCAAACTTTTTGTAATAGAAGGTACATACAAGACATCTGCCATAGATTTTGTTTCACCATTATGCATAACCAATGGTACACTTCCAACATGTGTAATGGCATGTTGGGTATCATCTCCTGTCTCCACATAGCCTTTCACATCCATAGGCTTCATATGCTCAAACCATTCGCCATGACAAGTTATACGGTTTGATGCTCCTCTAGAGTCCATATACCAAGTGTCATCACTTTAACCATTTGACATCATAGATCCCACAACATGTTTCATGCCAAACAAGTGATTTATGCTGCCATCATTACTTCTTGATGCATAATTTCCACCATGTTGTGCATAATGTCCACCATGTTGTGCTCTACCCCCTCTCAAATCATTTTGTTTACAGAAACAACCATGTGCCATATGACCAAATTTCCCACAGTAATGGCATTCCACATTTTGCATAGATGTTTGTTGGTCTTGCCAACGTCCTCTATCACAAGGATTACCTCTGCCTCTCTGAGGTGTATATCCATGACCACCTCTTGCACCATATGTAGGCTGAAAATTCTGTTGTGGTGTCCTGTCCTGCCATCCACGACCATTACCACACGGTCACGTGATGCAAATCTCCCCGTGTCTCTAAATCCCGTTTGTGAATAGAAAGCCTGATTTCTGCCATTATCATCATGGCTAGTAGATGCACCATGAAAGGAGTCACTGAGTTTGATTTCCTCAATAAGCAAGAGTGAAACCAACTCATCAAAATTTGGTAAACCTGTACTCGGAACCGAGATGGATGTATCAAAAGACTTATACTCCTTGTTGCCAAGACCACGCAAGGTAATGTCTACCAAATCATCATCAGGCATGGGGACATTGATTGTTTGCCAATGCATCTGCATACTTCTTTATCTCTTGTACATAATCATAGATGCTCCTTCCTTTTCGTTTCACATTATGAATCTATTGTCGCAAACTGAGACTTGCGAGCACTAGTGTCTGTATCAAATAGCTTTACCAATATATACCATGCATCCTTGGGATTCTCAGCATCATGTATATGTATGAGTACAGCATCCGAGATACATATAGACAGGTAATGCAAAACTTTGTATGCTCTTTCTTCTCACCATTGCTTATGAGCTATAACCTGTTGCTGTGTAGGTTGTCGGGGTAGTTCAGGCTCTAGCTCCGCACCTGTAACAAGGTTCCAAAAACCTTTTCCCTTCAGAAAACTTTTAATCTTGTACTTCCATACGTGGAAGTTCTTCCTATCCAATTTTTCACCCACAATTTGTACTGGGTTGTCTGACATATTTTCTCAATGCAAATGTACCTTCCACACACGTCTAAATCTGTAAACGAGCCTTCCTCAACTCAACCACACTCTAATGAGTGTTCGAGATACTCCAAAGTAGTCAACAAACTTCACTTTTGATATAGAAAATCAAACTGATTGCAAATGAACTAGCATACACAGTCCAAGAAGGTACCCTATTTTGGCACACTTTCCAAGACTTCAAATTACAATGTAGTGGTTCAATCAAGTGTGGATAATTGCGTTGACACCAAACAAGCTCAATGTTGCATATCAACACCAACCAAGGTGCGTACATACCAATTTTGTCACACCCCCTTCTCTGTTTTGAGAAAAACCAAAAAAACCAGTAAAAACCAGTAGCAGAATTGCTCTAATTTCTTCAATGCTTGTCCAAATCGGGAGACCATGCATTCATTAGCTTAGCAATGATGTCCACTAACTCCATGTAAAAGGAATTAGACCAATTATTTAAGATGAGAGAGTAATTAGTCAATTAATCATTCTCTGTTTCACTAATCACAATAGACAGCCTATTTAATCAGCTCATTTCCAGCTCCATAATGCATAATTGCTTCAACCAATCATATAGCTTCCTTCTCAAGTGTATGTACCACAAATTGCTAAGTCAATTTTGGAATTTATCAAACACAAGACTTGATTGTGGCCTCCACTTAGCAAAAAAAGGTGAAAAACTGCTCTGTTTCTGCATATCTGGTTGCGCCACCTACTACTGAGGGGATTTGGGATGATTTTAGTGTCTTTTGAGAGCATATATAGTTGCCTAACACTCCAAGTCATGTGCACAATCCATCAATTGATTGCTTTTTGTAAAAAACTAGCTCTAATTTTATAAAAAATTATAGTGATGTGCCACATAACCCCATCATAGGTAAACCTCTGCACAGAATTCTTCACTCTCCGAGATCTTCGCAACTTTCCATTATTGATGGCTTCCACAGCCTTCTTTACACCAGGTGTTCTCATAGCTGCTGGTATCCCAAGATCCTCATCAAGGCTCATCTCTAAGCCACTAGACTCTCCATCAACATGAGAATGCCCTACAGAAATGTCAGGCATACTAAGGGGCTCAACCACTTTCTCTTTGCCTTCATGTGATGTACTAATCACATTTGTAGGACTGGTATTATGACGCAGCCTGCCACTCCATGGTCTATCAAATTGAACCACTAGATGAGGACTCTCCTGGTCCACTCAAAGACTATGATTGCTCACTTGCATTCTCTCCAAACCACATTTCCACTCACATCAGCCCCAACAACTTCTTTTTCAGTAGCATACCAGTTGCTCATCTCATCAAAAACAACATCCCTGCTTACCCTCAACTCACGTGTAGCAGGGTTATAACACCTGTATCCCTTTTGCTCAAGGGAGTATCTAATAAACACATTTTTTAGCTTTTGGATCTAGCTTAGTTCTCAGCTCATCTGGCACATGAACATATGCAATGCATCCAAAGACTTTCAGATTAGACAAATCAGGTTTTCTGCCAGTAAACCTCTCCTCTGGGGAGTTACATCATGTATGGCTACAGTTGGAGTCCTATTTATGATGTAAATTGCTATAGAAATAGCCTCATCCCAATAGCTATGCGGCATATTCTTCTCTCCCATCAATGATCACGCAATCTCAGTAATGTGCCTGTTTTTCCGCTCAGCAACTCCATTTTGCTACAGAGTGTATCTACATGTAAACTGTCTCCGAATACCATTCTTCTTCAAAAATTCAGAGAACTCATTGGAGAAGTACTCTCCCCCTCCATCTGACCTTAGGCACTTTACATATTTCCCTGTTTGCTTTTTAACCATAACTTTGAAATTCTGAAAATGAGTGAACACCTCACCCTTCTCCTTCATGAAGTATACCCACACTTTCCTTGTGTGGTCATCAATAAATGTCACATAATACCTGCAGCCTCCCATAGACATGGTCTTCGTAGGACCCCATACATCTGAATGCAGTATACCTCACCCTTCTCTTTCATGAAGTATACCCACACTTTCCTTGTGTGGTCATCAATAAATGTCACATAATACCTGCAGCCTCCCATAGACATGGTCTTCGTAGGACCCCATACATCTGAATGCACATCTAGTGCATTTTTGCTCACATTTGTGTCACGTGGAAGTACATGCTTTGTTTGCTTTCCAAATTGGCATGCTTCACATATTTTTTTCATACCTTCAACTTTAAACTTTGGCAGCCCTGTCAGAATTCCTTTAGTCTACATAGACTTCATTCTCTGCACATTCACATGTCCAATTCTTTTATGCCAAATATCTGTGTCTACAACAGTTCCTGAACCATTTGCAAACATCACAGCACTCACTTCAAGCATGCCACTACTAGAGGTTTAGGGCATACCGACGCTAGAATGCTGACGCAAATGTCGAACGTCGGTATGTACGTCCTAAACTTGGAGGCAAAGAGTATGGGCGGGTAATTTTAAAAAGGGAGTATACCAACACTTATACCGTAGCAGATACCAACGCACATACCGACGGTGATATCGATGCTACGATAGATACCGATGCTACGGCAAATACCGATGCTACGATAGATATCGACGCTACAGCTGATACCGACGCTACGATAGATACCGACGCATATTCCGAGATACCGATGCCCGCAACTTTTTTACAGCTGAGAACCTCTCATTCTCTGTTTTGCAAGGCTTGGAGTGTCAAGACAAGGTATGAGTGTCTTTTCCCTCATCTCCCACATGCGTTCGCCTTGTTCCATTTGACCCACTCTTGATGTGTGTGTGTGTGCACGCGTGCGTGCATGTGTGCCCCCATCTCCTCATCTTCTTATGTGTGTGTGTGTGTGTGTGGAGAGAATTAGGGTAAATGTGTGATGTGTGTGTATATCTCCTTCCCCTCTCTCCATCCTTCTTCTTACCTTCTTAATTATGTTTGGAGAGAGGATTTGTATGTGTGTGTTGTGAGAGATGTAGAGAGTGAGAGAGCTTGTGTATGTGCATCTATTACTAATGTATGCAATGTGTGTGTAGGTTTGTTCGTCCCACGTTTGTCCTAGCTTGCAGATCTGCTTCGAACATGCACTATCCAATCCACATTATTAATTGAAATTATGAGTATGCAAGCTTGTTGTTTTATGCACATATATGCTAATATTAGCATATATGTGAGTGTATAAGAAATTAATGTATGTGCTTATTTGTCTTTACACACACACACTTTGCAAGAGAGAGAGAGAGAGAGAGAGAGAGAGAGAGAGAGAGAGAGATTTTCTTTTTGGCGCATACCCAAGGCGTTTCGATCTCTTTTTCAACTTGAAATCTAATGTCTAAGACATACATGTCAACGCTATGTCTATATGTATATACTCTAATGTATATGCCTAAAGCACATATCCATAAGCTAATATATATGCCTAAACATCACTAATGTATATGTCTAACATCGCTAATGTATAAACTCTAATGTATATGTCTAACATCGCTAATGCCTAAACTGGACATGCCTAAACGCTATGCATATGTAAATGCTAATGCCTAAATGCTATGCATGTCCCTAAACGCTATGTATATATATGTAAATGCCATGTATATATATGTAGATCTAGATCCTTTCCCTTAAGCGTACAATACATAGAAGTGGGGATCACTAGTTCTTGCACTTGATGTTTAGTAGAAAGGGCACCACTATGCCATTTTTTTATCAAATTAACCATTCAAGGTGGGGAGGGACGATCTCAATTTCGAGACCCAATTACTAAGTAAGAGCATAGGCGCTAATGCAAAGGCGCTAATGTATAATGTCTAAACTATGTCCGTTTGCATCAAATTAACGAGATAATGTGGGGAGAGACGATCTCAATTCTCTGACCCAACTACTAAGAGCATACCTCTTTCTCCATATTTAGTTCCTTGCTAGATCTAGATCCTTTCCCTTAAGCGTACAACACATAGACATTGTAATCACTAGTGCTTGCACTACTTGATGTTTATTAGTAGAAAGGGCAAAACTATGCCATTTTAAATCAAATTAACCATTCAAGGTGGGGAGGGATCGACCAGACGATCTCAATTCTCTGATGTCTTATGTAAGCTTGATGTCGCACATCGCTAATGCCTAAACTGGACATGCCTAAAGCGTACAATGCATATGTAAATGCTAATGCCTAAACGCGAATGCATTTACGCTTACGTCTTATGCAAGCCTAATGTCTAGCGTCTTATGCATTCAAGGTGGGGAGGGAGAAAAATTTGGTAAGCGCTTGGTAATCTTGCTTATAGAATAGGTCAGTAGGGAATGAAGCTTGTCTGGAGATGAATTAGGGAAAGTAATTTTCTGATCATAGGTAGGTTCAAGATGCATGTTCTGTTAGGGAAGTGGGATGTCCCTCCAAAGCATCCTGCATAGGTGAGATAAGCACTCGTACGACCATTTGCAAGTCGTGCCTTGTCCTCAGGAAGAAGAGTTGCGATTGAGTCCCGTCCTTTAGTTAGAAAATGAGGGACCAAGAGTTAAACGTACTTAGGAAAAGACTCGAAGAGTTCGTACGGATCAAGATCGTTCTTAACGTAGGAGTTGTAGGCTTCTTAAAGTCGTCGTTTATTCTTGCAGTCGAGTAGCTCAAAGGTTCTCTTAGTAGAAGTGAAGATCCTTACTCTTCATAGTGGATAAGGGACAAACGTTTTCCTAGTCCAGAGGCGAAGGACCATTCCTTCTCTCTTTCTTTGAAACATAAAGGAAAAGGCGATCTCGCTGCAAGCTACGAACTCGATTGACTGGTGGGAAGGATCTCCTACTCTTGCGAGTCGTAATAATTAGATAAGTTGTGAGATCCCTGTCCCCACCGAGCGACGGATTCGGGGTACTAGCAGCGGAAGTAGCACTTCTTGCGCGAGGCAGGGTCTCACACTCGGGGCCTCGTCCACGGATATCCGGACAAAAGACTAATCCGTCGGTTTTTCCAAAACCGAACCCGAAAAAACTTCCCTTATCCGGAAAGCACGGGCGATTCCTCCAGGATAACTTTTTACTCTAACGTAGTCAAGACCATTAATAGTGATCAAACTGATCCGACTGCGCCTATAAAGATACTCGGTCAGATCAAGGAAGAAACTTCCACTTGGATCATTGGGATCAACGCTTTTTTCCCCATCAAGAGGCACAGCCGTTGATTCCTATCCATAGAACAATTACTATCCGGGACTTACTTCATCTATCGTAATAATGCAAATTGAGTCTCGATTTACAGATCCATCAGTCCAGCCTAACCCCATCCGATCCCATGGGTTAGCCAACCGTCCAACCACTGTAGTGATGGGATCCAATTTGGAATTTGGTTAGGTTTTGTCCCGGGTACCAAGGAAAAGAGTTCCAAGGCCCCCTAGCCGGAAGTTCATGCAAACATAAAACTAGCCACACCACTTACACACCCAATATGAAATTGCCTTTTTCTTAGCATCAGCTAACTTTAAAACAATCCTTTAATGAAACCATAGTACCACTGATCACAATCTTCCAATTTATCCGATTGATTCATAATTTCCCATCATTCCTTCATCAGAGTATCTATGGCATCATTGGCAACTAGAACGCTCACCACCTGTCCACACAGGGGCCTTTTCGATAGTTCCTAGCCCATAATACTCGGCAATATAATCACTTATAAAAATCAAGATGGACTCTCGTTGAAGATCAGCAAGATCAACCAACAGATCCATAAAAAGAGCCATGGACTCATCCATTGAAGACCAGCAAGGTCAATCAACCAGATCCATGCCCGGTTTCAGAAAACAACTCTTACTCCTTGTTCCAATATCTTCCTCGACGCACATGTGGGTATCCTAGGCGACCCAGAGCCCGAGCACCGTATGGTCAGCACCCTCTAGGATCCTTCGCAGGTGACCTAGCACTTCACTCATAGGCCGCTTCCTTGGTCCCTCATCCACCATACCGGAAGCTCACCATTTTAATCGAACCGAGGCTGGTCAAGACCTCGGCCGACCTTGCTACGTGAGACGTCCTCCATTGACTCTTCGTCTCAGCAGTTGCAACTTTAACAGTTAGGTCTCCACGACCTTAATCACAAGACGGTCAAAATGCTTTCCCAGCATTCTTGACATAAAACAGCCATTTACAAACAGCATTTACAACAGTTTACAAATACAGTTTCTATATTAACTCTCATTTTTCCACATTATCCCTCATTAATCCACATTACTTATTCCACATTCCATTTATATATGTACTCATCCAATCACATCATTTTCCATCTCTTCACTTCAGATTCCTTCACATCACATATCATATATTCACATCCATATCCACATCCATACATCCACATCCACATTCACATCCATACATCCACATCTACATGCTTACCTCCATTTCCACATCCTCATTTATACATCCACATCTCGTATCCACATTCATATATACACATCCATACATCCACACCCACATGCATACATCCACTATCACGTCCTCATTCATACATCCACATCCACATACATACATACATCCACATCCACATTCCCATTCACATCTATACATCCACATCTACATCCACATACATACATACATCCACATCCACATTCCACATTCACATCTATACATCCACATCTACATCCACATTCACATACATCCACATCCACATTCCCATTCACATCTATACATCCACATCTACATCCACATTCACATCCACATTCCCATTCACATCTATACATCCACATCTACATCCACATTCACATCTATGCATATACATCTTCATGCATACATCCATTTTCACATTCATACATCCATACTCCCATCTCCACATCCACTCATCCACATACATACATCCATTTCCACATTCCCATCCATATAACCCCATATGCCTTCACATCTAATCTTTTACATCACATCCATATCCACATCCATACATCCACACCCACATGCATACATCCACTATCACGTCCTCATTCATACATCCACATCCACATACATACATACATCCACATCCACATTCCCATTCACATCTATACATCCACATCTACATCCACATACATACATACATCCACATCCACATTCCACATTCACATCTATACATCCACATTCACATACATCCACATCCACATTCCCATTCACATCTATACATCCACATCTACATCCACATTCACATCCACATTCCCATTCACATCTATACATCCACATCTACATCCACATTCACATCTATGCATATACATCTACATCCACATTCACATCTATGCATATACATCTTCATGCATACATCCATTTTCACATTCATACATCCATACTCCCATCTCCACATCCACTCATCCACATACATACATCCATTTCCACATTCCCATCCATATAACCCCATATGCCTTCACATCTAATCTTTTACATCACATCCATTCTCGCCCTATTACAACCCATATACATCACATCCTATCACATCTCATATCTATTTATAGAATACAAGAGAATTCTTATATTTGATATAAGATTTCTTTACACATTTACTTATGCATGAATTCCATTTAAGGAGATTAATACTTCCGAAGTAAAATCAATCTTTTATGCATCTTCCTATGCATAAATTCATTTTAAATGAAAATGGCACTTTTGAATTAAAATTCAATCTTTTATGCATCTTCCTATGCATAAATTCAATTTAGATGAGAATGACACTTTGAATTAAAAATCAAACTTTTATGCATCTTCTTATGCATAAATTCAATTTGGTAGAAATTACACTTTTAGAATAAAAGAATTTCTCTTATGCATCTAAGTTATGCATAAAATCCATTTATGATGAAAATCACACTTTTAGTATAAAAAGAATATCTTTTATGCATACCTCTATGCATGAAATCCAATATGATAAAAGTAATACTTTTGATATAAAAATTTATCCATTATGCATACTTCTATGCATGAAATAAAATGGTAAAAATAACACTTTTGATATAAAAACTTATCCTTTATGCATAATATTAAAATTCAATTTCTCCATGATTATAATGAAATTCTTTCAATTAATCTAGGATGATAATTCCTAGAATATGGTAGGAATTCCTCTTTTTATGCTTTGAATGAAATTATTTTATGCATAATTTTTATAAAAATTTTGCCATAGCTCCGCTGCTATGACTGATAAATCTCAAATTTTCTAAGGGATAAAGCTTATCATTAAGAAAATAACTAAAATGATTCTCTAATTGGATCATTAATCCATAATGGATTGAATCATTAATATACATAAACTAAAAGCATAGAAAAAAGCCATTAATTTGGCCTCAAGCATAGCTTAATCTTGGGTTAAGGAAAAGCTTTATGAAAAGCTTGATTTGGATTGAGAATGGGTCATGAGTATGACCATTTCTTGAGTGAGAGAGAGAAATTACATAAAAACCATTAGAATTTAAACATAAATGGAATTAACTTCAATAGCATTTATTAAATTATGTAACTCTTCACTACTATTCACCAATTAACTTCAATAGCATTTAAAAAACCATACCAATTAAGCTTCTCAAGCTTGAGAGGGGTTGAGAAGAGAGAAACATTGAGAAATTATAGAAAATGATCAAAATTCACTAATTACCTTACAATTTGCTTGATTCTTTGTTCACGGTAGAGGCCCCCAACCAATCAATTGGTTAAGTATGTTGATGGAGCCACCAATGGGGATTGAAGAAGAGGGAAGCTCCGAAAACTAGTGAATTATTAATGAATTCATAGTTCTTGGCTTAGGTGGAGTAGAGTAACGATGCATAAACACTATATATTTTTCAACAAGGAGGAGGCTTCTATTTATAGGAAAAATTGAGCTCCTAACCAAACAAACTGATTCTAGAATTTTCTAAATCAGTTTGGTCAATATTTGACCATTTTTAGGTCAGTTAAGCCAACTTTTTGGAACTAGACTTGAATGAGGAGAGAGGAGAGATGAAATATCTCAATTTTTATGAGTTTAAAACTCATTCAAGCATGTGAAATATGCACCTCCTTTAAAGAACTCCCCTTCCTTACATATGTGTCATAATGGAATCGTTTTAATATTGCTCATAGTTTTTTTACTAATAAACCTTGTACATTTTCAACTCTTCATCTTATGTGAAATATGCACCTCCTTTAAAGAACCCCTTCCTTACATATGTGTCATAATGGAATCATTTTAATGTTGCTCATAGTTTTTTACTAATAAACCTTGTACATTTTCAACTCTTCATCTTATGTGAAATATGCACCTCCTTTAAAGAACTCCCCTTCCTTACATATGTGTCATAATGGAATCATTTTAATATTGCTCATAGTTTTTTACTAATAAACCTTGTACATTTTCAACTCTTCATCTTATGTGAAATATGCACCTCCTTTAAAGAACTCCCCTTCCTTACATATGTGTCATAATGGAATCATTTTAATATTGCTCATAGTTTTTTTTACTAATAAACCTTGTACATTTTCAACTCTTCATCTTATGTGAGCATTTACTCATTTTTGGGTATCTTCTTTTACAAATTGGATTTATCTCCTCCCTACACATGGATTGATGCTATTGGCCCATAGGAACCTTAATTGGACCATAATCCAAAAATTTCTGAAAATATTATCCTCAGACTGGACTGTGAGAAGTGTGTACCTGCTTCCACAAATTGCTTTAACTAAAATTTCTCTTAAAAATTAAATAAAATATCCATTAATCCTAATATGACAAGATTTTCACTTTTTCCATTTAAATGATTGAATTCCAAATATGATGGGAATTTATCTTTTATCATTTAATTTTTTCTTATGCATAAAAATAAATTTAACTAAAATTTCTCTTAAAATTGAATAAAAAATATCCATGAATCCAAATATGACAAGAATTCCACTTTTCCCATTGAAATGATTGAATTTCAAATATGATGGGAATTCTTCTTTTATTATTTAAATTTATTCATGCATAAAATAATTTATCTAAATGTCTTCTTTAATTTTAAATAAAATATCCATTATTTTCTCTTTCTCCATTGGAATACATGGATCTTCATTATCATGGGAATTCCTCTTTTATCTCATAAAAATGAAATTACTAAGAATTCCTCTTTTTCTCTAATTAACTATTTATGCATAAACATTAAAAATTATTTTTCCATGGATGTGATGAAATTTACTCATTTAGCATAGAATGACTAATCCTAGAATATGGTAGGAAGTACTCTTTTCACATTATGCATAAAAATGATTTATGTATTAATTTTTTAGAAAATTTTTCATAATAAAACTTAGTAACATCATTATGATACATTAACTATCAATAGATCTAAATCCAATTTATGGATCTAAATCATAATTTATGTAACATAAAAGCATTAAAAAGCCATTTCTTTAGCCTCTAGCTTGACTAGCATAGAGTTTGATTTTAGAATTGAGAATTACTCCATGAGAAGCATCATTTGAATAGAGAATTGGTCATAGGAATGACCATTCTTTGGGGGAGACATTAGAAATTTTTTGGACCCAAAAAGGGTCTCCTAATAAGGATTCCTAATTTTAAGGGATTAGAGCTTAAAAATATGGGCTTAAGGGAGACAAAGGCTATGATGACCCCTATTTTTTGCCTTGCCACATCAGCCATACCCCCTAGTTTCACTTTTTAAAGGGAATATTCTCATACTCTCTCTCTTACTTTTTGACTTTTCTCATACTTTTTGAATTTTTTATCTTCACTCTCTACAAATTGAATCTTTCTTGTCAGTTTGAAATCTCCTTTCTCATTAACTCCCACCATATCTCCCTTCCACATCAGCAAAACATTCTCATATTTAGGTGGACCCCAACAAGTGATTTTTTTTAATTATTTAATTTTTTACATTTTGAGGTTGAAAAAACACCACCCAATCAATATGTATGATGAAAATAAAGTTTTTTCTCCAAAAAGCTTATAATTCAAGGGTCACATCAGAAGCCTGTCAAGAGCCAGTACATCCATAACTAACTGTCAGGTCCCCACAACCCCATAAACATAAAGGAACCACTACATCCATGAGATCTCAAAATTGTGGGGATCCCAAAAATTATTGTTTTTTAAATTTTCTCATAAATGTAATTTATTGATGAAAAACTCCATGCTAGTATATTTGTATATCAAAAATATCAATTTTTTACTTAGAAAAATGGATTTGTGTTAAACCTGCAAACAACAGCAAAGTTTTAACAGTCTCTCTCACTCACTCCCTCTCTCTCTCTCTCTCTCTTTCTCTCTCTCTCTCCCCTATGAGGATCTCTTTGCTTTAGCTTCTTCCTCTGCTTAGCTATGGAGCCTTTGCAAGCTGTGTGTGTAGTCTCTTGTGAAGCTAGAAAATGGAAGGTTGATTTACACATTCATATTCCTGAAGAGTATGGCACCTCTAAAAAAAACCCATCCTAGTAATTCACAATCTGTCTGGAAGCTTGTAGGATAGCTAAGGAGAAAAATGTAGATCTTTGGGTTGATGGGCATCTCTATCCAGTTGACCCTCCATTAAGAGCAAACCCTCCTTTCTGTAATTTATCATCTTTTATGCAATTTGTTGGTGAAGGAGAGCTTGGCTTGTTAGGATACTGCAAAAGATTGACTACAAGTGGAGCTTGGCAAACCCATATTCTCCATGTGGAGTACCCAAGGGATGGAGAAATCACATTATAAAGCAAGAGGGGCTTATTTCAAAAATACAAGACATGGAGGTGGAGCTTCGGTAGGAGGAACATGTACAAACTATCTACACGCACAACCTTTGGAAGGGTATTAGTTAGGGAGGAGCGAGCCCAACAATCTAAGCTTGCGCAAGAGGCATGCAAGGTTGCAAAAAGTCATGCGCGGCTTTAATGGTTGCAGCCCATTGCTCCCCAGGCATGGTGCTTGGTGTGCACACATGAGGAGACAAGGGAGGCATTGGATTGTGCACGCACCAGCATAAATCTACATGTAATAAGGCTAAGAAAATAAGTTTAGTTAGGTTTTTTTTGCCCTTGAAAAAAAACTATTAATAGTTCCTTCTCTCACTTCATTTTCATTCCACTTTTTTAGAGAGCTTGAGCTCAAGATCTACGTAGACACCCACGTAAGGACACCAACACATCACCACATTAGCATAGTCATACATGGATATGGCACGCACCATGAACACTGCACTTGTTACCATGCCTTCACGAAACACAGTGCAAGGAACCCAACGACCACATACTGGCGACACCACGGAAGAGAGTGACCCCTTCGATTCTAGAACATGCCCAATGGGATCACCAGAGTCCAATCCTCCTCCCACATCAACACCAATGCACACATTTGCAGACCCTTCTAGTGGGAGCAAGCATGTGAAGAAGACCCCACAATGCAGCCACCCCAGAGATCAAGACAGAGAGGCCGATGATGAGCAGTACGATTGGGTTGGTGAAAACATTCTAGGTGAGGACCGAGGTTGGACATATCAAGGTCCACCTCATGCATATAATGCCCAAGCATTCATCCATTCCTTGTGTGTGGAAGATGGCCCCGTATCTTCTACTACAATGGGCTATTTAGCTGCAGATTATGCACCCTCTGGAAAGTGCTCTGATGCAAGCTGCTCTTCCACACTAGCACTCGTTTCCTACTGCCTTCACTTCCTTGTCATCCCTCAAATACCCTGCCAACTACAATGTAGGCATCTCTACCTCCTCATCCTCATCCTGATGAGAGGAATGCAAAAGTGGCGAGCCATGAGAGGAACCTAGTTCCTAAATTTTCCTTCCCCAACCTCTTCACCTCCTGCTTATTGAAGGTACAATAAGCTCCTGCGGGGATGTAGATGTCGATGAAGCATTCAAGGCACTGGATGTAGGGGCGGGCATATTGTTGAATGTACTCAAGCAGCTCAACAGGCACCCATCGATCATTGGGTTTAATTTGGGGCAATGGGAAAAGGAGATGGAGCGGGGAGCCAAGTATTGCTCCATGTATGCAATCTACGTCTCATAATGTTGGGACGCAAGGGCGAGCAACTTTTCAAAGTCGACTTCACGAGAGAACATGACAAAGAGCTCGCTCTTGCCCACCCACAGGGTGGTGGGAGAGGAACTCACAGAAGTTGTCAAAGTGGGTAGCCATGTGAATGCAAAGAGATAGTGTGAGCTCGTGCTTGGTTTCTATCGCATGAAAATGAGAAAGAAGGCACCTTTGGCTATTTATAGTTAAAATTTAAAGTTTGGCCTTTTCATAGTAGACCACTAGACAAAAAAAATTACAGTTTGCAAAAATGTTAAGATTTCAATTACATAAAGATTGGTTAAAAAAGAGCCTGCTACAAAATTACAAGCATGTCATCTAATCTAAAATTGTTATAATGCTTCATTTTTTGCCCCTCTTGTGACATTTACTTCATGTTGATCTCCATCTCCTTGTTGACTTGAAAGCTTGTCATTGCCTTCACCTCGATCCTGAAACTCTTGCCCCTCACGTGCATCAAAACAGAGATTATTCTCCCATATACTCAGTTCATCTTCAAGCTCTTCCACATGCCTACTATGTGTTTATAGAGCTATGCACCTTGCTGCTGTGCTGAAAATTCAAGGTCCCCCATTTGCCATGATTCTAAGACCATGGTTGTCCCCTCCTTACGTTTCCCAATCTGTAAAAATATAGAAAGTGGCACAATAACCAGAAAGTGTAAGGGTTAATTCTAGACATGTAGTGGAATCAGATATACCCTTCTTCTCATCAACTTGAAACTTGACTCTTCCACATTGTCAAAGCCCATGATGCTAAAGTGTTGACGCAGGTCTGCTAGGCTCCAATGCTTGCTTGCTGCCACTTGCTCAATCCATCCATTTTGCATCATCACAGCTACCTCAATAGGCATACTTTCTTCTTTTGAGGCTTGAAGTGGGATCCATGTCCCGTGCTTTTGCATCCATCTTTCGTAGTACAGACGCATGTACAAAATAGAGCGTGTCTTCAAAAACTTGAAAGACACTGTAGAATCTACTACATTGCACTTGTACACATCACCTTGATGTGACCCCTCATTAACCTCCCAACCCTCTCCTAGTAATCCTTGAATGAGGTGAGACCATACCTCCTTATAAATATACATTGTTTTTGTTTGGTGCTTTGGCATGGAATTGAACATGTACACAAAAACATGTAAAGGACAAAACTAATTTAGCCCTACTGACCTAGATGCCTTTGAAAACTTAAGTGATGTCTTGATATCACTTACCATCTTAAACTTTAAGCATAAGATGGTCCAAGCATCAGGTTTGGGCCATTGGGGATTGTTAAGAGGGAGGTTGGGGATCTCTTCTAGCTTGCCAAATAAACCTAGTTTTTTATCTACAAAATATGAGTGAGAAAAGAAAAAGATATTGTTCTGTCAAGATCACTTGGTCTTTGAGATACAAACATTGTCTCTCCAATGGATGCATGCATAGCATAGAAAACTCGAGTGAGGCTTTGGAGTGGTTGTTCCTCAACATAATTAGAGGGAAAAATATCTGTACAGAGACATAAGAAAATGGAGAATGATAAGAATATTTGAAACAAAAAATCCAATATTAGCATGTTGTTGAAGCTGTGTTTATGTTTATGTTACACAGACAATTTAAAGGAAACCTTGGTCGTTAGCCTTGAATGTACAGGTCTCCAAGGGTATACACATGTTGCACTATGGCAACCATTCCTTCCTTCTTAGTATGCTTGACGCCTTGTAGCCACCCTAGATTTTCTTGGGTTCCCTAGGGCCATTCTCTCAAGATTGCATGGGAGCATGGCCCTTGGGCCCATATCTACATGTGCATGGCAAGAGTTACCCTTGCAAGAGAATCTAGCTTGGCACTAGGGCCAAGCTACCATGAACAAATCTACATAATCTCTGCTGGTAGATTGGCCCTAGGGCCAAGCAACCATCAACAAAGCAACACCATCTTTGTTGGTAGATTTGTTCATGGTAGCTTGGCCCTATGGCCAAGCTAGATTCTTTTGTGTTTCCCTAGTGACATTCTCTCAAGATTGCATGGTAGAATGTCCCTTGGGCTCATTTATTAATGTGCATGGTAAGAGTTACTCTTACAAAAGATTCTAGCTTGGCCCTTCTATGAACAAATCTACATCCTCTTTGCTGGTAGTGCTACCTACAATAAAGAAACACCATGTTTGCTGATAGATTGGCCCTAGGGACATATTTCCGCCAAAATGATGTAGATTTTCTCATGTTAGCTTGTCCCTAGGGCCAATCTAGATTATCTTGTGTTCCATAGGGTCATTCTGTACTCCCTTGTATCTTGATGTACTTAGAATGGTCCTAGGGAACTCAAGATAATATAGAGTGACCCTTGTAAGATAATCTAGCCTGGCTGTAGGACCAAGCTACCAAGACCTAGATTGGCCCTAGGAAAAAGATACAAGAAAAGATGATGTAGATTTGTTCATGGTAGCTTGGCCCTAGGGCCAAGCTACATTCTTGTGTGTGTGGTAGCTTCTTGTGTTCCCTAATTCCATTCTCTCTAGAGACTGCACAGTAGAATGGCCCTTGGATCTATCTCTGCATGTGCATGGTAATAATGACCCTTGCAAGAGAATCTAACTTGGCCCTAGGGCCACGCTACCATGAACAAATCTACATCCTCTTTGCTAGTAGATTGGCACTAGGGCCAAGCTACCATCAACAAAGCAATACCGTCTCTGATAGTAGATTGGCCCTAGGGCCAAGCTACAAGCAACAAAGATGGTGTAGATTTGTTCATGGTAGCTTGGCCCTAGGGCCAAGCTAGATTTTCTTGTGTGTGGTAGCTAGATTTGCTTGTGTTTCCTAGAGCCATGCTCTCAATATTGCATGGTACAATGGCCCTTGGGCCTATCTATGCATGTGTATGGCAAGAGTGACCCGGATTAGTGCTCGATTAGTGTTGGCCTCTTCTTGTTGTTGTTGTGGAATCATGATGGCATTTCTAGTGCTCTATAATGACCTTAACTAAACCTCTTAATTTCTTTTACTAGACTGTCCTCCACTGTTTCTCTTGGGGATTAGTATTGGCCTTTTGTTGCTCTTAAGGAACCATGACTATAGGCATTGGGATATCCACTATATATCTTATTTTTAATAGTCATGTCTCTATGTAAATACCATGTGTTATAACCACTAGTTGATGCTTCTTACTATTATAGAGGCTATTCTTATGGTGTTCTAGGAGATACTTACCTTAATACTTCATGTACCTCCTTAGTGTGCATCCTTATCCTATATTTATATTGAATTAATTCTAGATCCATAGGAAAGAAAATTGGTCATGTAGGTACCTCCACTTGGCCATGTGATAGATGACCTTGGTACCTCCAATTGGTCATGTGTATAATTAGATTTATAATATTTATTTGATAATTTGTAGATTGTTGTAAGCTTCCATGGGTTGGTCACTATGTAAATATCTCATGCACGTACATTCATATAGCATGTGTAAAAACCCTACGTAGCACATGCATTCATATAGCAAATGTACAAACCCCATGTAGCACGTGCATTCAATATAGCACATGCACATACATTCAAGGGATTATTTAAATAGCTCCTAGAATGAATTCATATAGTACATGCATGTATTTAAAGGGTCATTGAATGCATGCATGCATTCAATGAATGCATTCATATAGTACATGCATGCATGCATTTAAAGGGTCATCGAATAAACCCTTATCTATTGATTTTTATATTTACACCCTTTTATAAATTTGGAGATGATAAAAGTACCCCTTTCGGATAGAAATTTCAGTTTTGAACTTAGAAAATTCTTATAGAAGCATAATTTATGTAACTCCATAATAAATTAAAACATGTACATGCTATCTTACATATTTTTTAGTGATCTTGTGGGGTAAGCTCCTTGTGAAAGTAGTGATTCTAGGTGTAGTATTTGTTTATCTTTAATTAGGCAAGCATATAAGATACCTATGTTAAACCTATTGTTAAGTAAAATCTAATTAAAGATAAACCTGTTGTTAAATACAATCTAATTACATTATTATTTAATTATTGTTAAGTATAATCTAATTATAATGTATGAAAGCTAATCTAAGATTTTAATTACTTAATTATTGCTAAGTATAATCTAATTATAACGTATGAAAGCTAACCTAAGATTTTAATTACAATAGGTTTAACATAGGTTACTTAAGAATCTAGTTACATTATTATATTATTATGTAATTATTGTTAAGTACAATCTAATTATAATGTATGAAAGATAACCTAAGCCTTTAGGTTAGCTGCCAGGTGGCTATTTCTCTCTCTCTCTCTCTCTCTCTCAAACACCCACACACCCCCTTCTCTTTTTCTCTCTCACACACAATTATCTCTCTCTAATTAGTTTTAAATGGTTTAGAGTTATTTAGTTTAAAATTAGTTTATGCATACAAAATAATCATACTTTAGTACATTAAAAAATCAAACTAGAAGGAAGTGCACCTTTGGTTTTTTTGATTGGATATTGACGATGTGGATGCACGAGAGGCTTGGGAGGAAACATTTCATAGCTGGGGCGAAATTTGAAATCTTATGAATTTGAAATTGGGTGGGAAACCTTGGGAGAGATGGGCTGAAGAGTCTAAATTGAGAGTGTGAAATTGAAATTGGCTCTACACTTTGGGAGACACGAGCTAAATAGACTGGGAGTGCAGATTGGCCCTAGGGAAAATCTCAATCTACATTGGCCCTAGGGAACACAAGAGAATCTAGAGTGACCCTTGGACCAAGCTACCACACACAAGAGAATCTATCTTGGCCCTAGGGCCAAGCTACCATCACCATGGCAACACTATCTTTACTGGTACATTGGCCCTTCGGCCAAGCTAGATTCTCTCAAGATTGCATGGTAGCTTGGCCCTAGGGCCAAGCTACAATGACTCCTTTCATGATGCATCTACTAGCCATGATGATAATGGCAGAAATTAGGCTTTCTATTCACAAAGGGGATTTAGAGGTAGAGGGAGATTTGCATCACGTGGCCGTGGTAATGGTCGTGGATGGCAGGACAGGTCACCACAACAGAATTTTCAGCCTACATATGGTACTAGAGGTGGTCGTGGATATACACCTCAGAGAGGTAGCAGAGGTAACCTCGTGGTAGAGGATGTTTGCAAGACCAACAAACATCTATGCAAAATGTGGAATGCCATTACTGTAGGAAATTTGGTCATATGGCACGTGATTGTTTCCGCAAACAAAATGATTTGAGAGGAGGTAGAGCACAACATGGTGGACATTATGCACAACATGGTGGAAATTATGCATCAAGTAGTAATGATGGCAGTGCAAATCACTTGTTTGCCATGAAACATGTTGTGGGATCTATGATGACAAATGCTGAAAGTGATGACACTTGGTATATGGACTCTGGAGCATCAAACCATATGACTTGTCATGGCGAATGGTTTGAGCATATGAAGCCTATGGATGTGAAAGGCTATGTGGAGACAGGAGATGATACCCAACATGCCATTGCACATGTTGGAAGTGTACCATTGGTTATGCACAATGGTGAAACAAAATCTATGGCAGATGTCTTGTATGTGCCTTCTATTACAAAAAGTTTGGCCTTAGTTTGTTGGTCAAATGGTGGAACAGGGTTTACAGGTTCGCTTCAACGAGCATGGTTGCTTCGTTGAGGATTTCAAAAAAGGATGTAGAGTCATTGCCAAAGGCAAGAAAGAAGGCAGGTTATTTAAGTTGGATGCTGGGATTCTTGAGTTGAAATCAGCCATGTTCTCTAAAAGTCGAAATGTGGCACAGGACATTGACATGTGGCATAAGAGGATTTGACATGTGAACATACAAAGGTTAAAGAACATGCAGGCAAGAGGCATTGTTAGTGGGCTGCCTAGATTCAAGTATGATGGGAATATGCATGTTTGTGATACCTGTCAGTTTTGGAAAGCAGTCGAGGTTGCTGTTTCCTAGAGAAGGCAACATGAGTAGCAAGCCACTTGAAATAATTCATAGCGATGTATGGGGTCCTGCACAAAACCCATCCATTAAAGGCAATTTATATTATGTGACATTCATTGATGATTTCAGCAAAATGACTTGGATTTACTTTCTCAGAGAGAAAAGTGAAGTGTTGGGAAAGTTTATGGACTTCAAATCTTTTGCAGAGAAGGAATATGGCTCTTGGATAAAATGTTTGAGGACAGATGGAGGTGGTGAATACACCTCACATGCTTTTGAGCATTTCTTAAGAAAGCATGGCATAAGAAGGCAGTTAACTTGCAAGTATACACCTCAGCAAAATGGTGTTGCTGCTGAGAGAAAGAATAGAGTCATTTGTGATGTGGCCAGGGCGATGCTCAATGAAAAGAGCATGCCAGACTATTATTGGGAGAAGCATATGCTACCGCGGTGTATATACTTAATAAGACACCCATAGTAGCCATACATGGAAGTATGCCAGAGATGCGGCTTACAGGTTTTAGTCTAAACATTGGACACCTCAAAGTGTTTGGTTGCATAGCTTATGTACATGTGCCTGACGAGAGAAGGAGGAAGTTGGATCCTAAGGCAGAAAAGTGTGTGTTTGTTGGATATGCACAGGATCGCAAGGCATATAAATGTTACAATCCACAAACTAGACAAGTGGTTATCTCACAAGATGTGGTGTTTGATGAACTTGCTAGTTGGTACAAAGCAAAGGATGAGGGTGTCAATGATTCACTTGATGCTGATGTGCATGTGAACTTGCCACAAGCAAGTTCTATTTCTATGTCTGGGCCAGTAGAGTCTGAGAGTAGCACTATACGTCCATGGTCAGGATGCTTGAGACATGAGAGTGTGAGTACTGGGAGTAGTGCTGTGGATAAAGGGAAAAAGAAAGTTGAAGGAATTGGAATTACGGGCTATGAGTCGTCAAGTTCAGAGAGTTTGGATGAGGAACTTGGAATACCAGTCTTACGCACACCTGGTGCAAGGCAGGATAGATTTGTTCCTCCACATGCTAGAGTGACAGGTGTTCAGAGTGATCCGCATGCATTGTGGAGATTCCAAAGGGTCAGGTATCCAGTTGACAGGTTGATATATCGTGATTTTTCTATGCATTACACATATATGACCTCTTTAGTGAAGCATGTGGAACCTACATGCTATACAGAAGCTATTGGAAAGCATGTATGGGAGAAGGCAATGGATGTTGAGATGGACGCTTTGGTTTATAATGAAACATGGGATTTGGTTGCATTACCACAAGACAAAAATGTTATTGGTTGCAAATGGGTTTACAAAGTGAAATGCAAGTCAGTGGTTCCATTGAACGCCATAAAGCAAGATTGGTAGCTAAGGGTTATGCACAAACCCAAGGCTTGGACTATGATGAAACATTTAGTCCAATTGCAAAGATGGGAACAGTGAGAGCAGTCATTGCTATGGCTATAGGAAATGGTTGGAAAATGCATCAAATGGATGTGAAAAATGCATTTCTAAATGGTGATCTAGAAGAAGAAGTTTATATGGCCCAGCTAGAAGGATATGTACACCCAAGGTATCCCACTCATGTATGCAGATTAAAGAAAGCATTATATAGTTTAAAGCAAGCACCTCGTGCTTGGAGTGAGAAGATAAGCCGATATCTTATCTGCCTTGGATTTCAGGTTTCTACAATAGATTCTTCACTCTATGTGAAGAAAATAGATCATGCGATTGTCCTTCTTGTCATCTATGTGGATGACTTGATTGTCCATAGGAGATCATGCTATAGATGTTATGCATGTCAAGAAGGCATTGAGTGGGTAGTTCAACATGAAAGATGGGTGAATTGAGATATTTTCTTGGAATTGAAGTGATCAAAGACCATGCAGGTACATGATTAGTGCAACACCAATATGCATTGGATATGTTGGTAAAATATGGAATGACAGGGTGTAAGCCAATGAGTACACCTTTGGATCAGAATGTGAAGTTGCGGGCTGATTTTGGTGAAGAGTTGGATGATCCATCTATGTATAGAAAGATGGTTGGAAGTCTTATTTACATGACTATCACACGCCCAGATCTCACTTATGCTATGGGGCTAGTAAGCCAATTTACAGAGAGCCCCAGAAAACCCCATTTGGATGCAGTGAGACGCATTATGTGATATGTAAAGACCACTGCACATTATGTGATATGTAAAGACCACTGCACATTATGCGATATGTAAAGACCACTGCACATTATGGTCTCCTTTATGAGCATGGTAAAGGCTTGGATGTACATGGCTACACATATGCAAATTGGGCAGGTAACTCATATGACAGGAGGTCTACTAGTGGTTATGCCTTTACACTTGGAAGTGCCGTGGTGAGTTGGAGTAGCAAGAAGCAACCTACTATTGCTTTATCTAGTACAGAGGCTGAATACAGGGATGCAGCCATTGCTACATCTGAAGGAGTATGGTTAAAGAATCTCTTGGGTGAGCCTATTGATGGCAAGGTTGTCATTCATTGTGACAACATGAGCAGTATACAATTGGCCAAGAATCCAGTTTTTCATGCGTGGACCAGACACATAGAGGTCCACTATCACTTTGTCAGAGAGAAAGTGTTGGTGGATGGTACAGTGGATCTGCAATATGTGAAGACTGAAGAGCAGGTGGCCGACATCTTTACAAAGCCACTTAGCAAGGAGAAGTTTGAGTACTTCCGTACTATGTTGGGAGTACGTGGGATGAGCTTGAGGGGGAGTGTTGAGAGCTTTGATAGCCCAAGCTCATCTACATCTTCATCTATGGCAATACATCATGAGCTTGAGAGGGGCTGTTGAGATTCAAGCTCGATGTCAGCATGTGCCAGCTGTGCTATGTGCTGGCATGTTAGGTAGCAGCATGTGTGAGACATAAATGACCGCGTCCAGCTGGTCATAGTGTGTGGACATTATCTAGGGTTAGCTGAGTGTGGACACAACACAATAGTGTGTGTGTGTATTATGGATTATGGCTTTATGCATTGTGTGAGAAGGGAGATGGCTTCCCTCTATGGTTAGGGTTTGCAATATACATTAGGGTTTGCTCCTCTGTGTGTGTCTCCTCTCCCTCTACCTGTTTTTCATCAGTGTTCCCTAGGGCCATTCTCTACTCCCTTGTGTCTTGATGTACTTTAAAATGGTCCTAGGGAGCTTAAGATACTCTAGAGTGGCCCTTGCAAGAGAATATAGCTTGGCCCTAGGGCCATGCTATCATAAAGAGATCTACATCAACTTTGTTGGTAGGTTGCCCGAAGAAGGGCCAAGCTACCATCAACAAAGCAACACCATCTTTGCTAGTAGATTCTTTTATGGTAGCTTGGCCCTAGGGCCTATAGTATTTCTCTCAAAATTTCATGGTAGAGTGCCGTTGGGCCAATCTACGCATGTCTATGGCAAGAGTTACCCTTGCAGGAGATTATAGCTTGGTCCTAGCGCCAAGCTTCCATGAAAAAATCTATATCCTCTTTGCTAGTAGAGTTACCATAAACAAAGCAACACCATCTTTGTTGGTAGACTAGAACTAGGGCCAAGTTTCCAACACAAATGACGTGGATTTTCTGATGGCACCCTGGCCCTAAGGCCAATCTAGATTATCCTGTGTTCCCTAGGGCCATTCTCTACTTCCTTGTATCTTGATGTAATTTAAAATGGTCCTAGGAAACTCAAGATAAAATCTAGAATGACCCTTATAAGAGAATATAGCTACTTAGAATAAATCAACATGTATCCTCTTTGCTGGTAGCTTGGCCCTAGGGCCAAGCTACCATCACTAGAGAAACACCATCGTTGGCCCTGGGCCTCCCAAGCTGCTTGAGAAAAGATGATGTTGATTTGTTCACGATAGATTTTCCTTAGAGCCAAGCTAGATTCTCTTGTGTGTGGTATCTTCTTGTCTTCCCTACGGGGATTCTGTCAAGATTTCATGGTAGAATGGCCCTTGGGCCCATCTCTGCATGTGCATGGCAAGATTTACCCTTGGAAAATAATCTAGCTTGGCCCTAGGGCTAAGATACCTAGGGCCAAGCTACCATGATCAAATCTACATCCTCTTTGTTGGTAGATTGTCCATGGAAGAATGGACATAAGGATAATCCCTACACATGCATGCATAATATAGTGTTCTTGAAATATTGGACCTAGGTCCATTCTACCATCCATGATGGTGAATTTTAGGAAGGCCCCTAGGCCAATATCTTCATTCTACCTGCCTAAAATATCAAGATTGTGCATGGTAGAATGGCCCTTCGGCCACAATTTGCTTTCGAGTGGCCTTGGGCCCATTCCACCTGCCCTAGGGCCCTAGGGCCAAGCTACTATGAAAACATCTACTCGCATGGTGTTGCTTTGTTGATGGTAGCTTGGCCCTAGGGCAATCTACTAGCAAAGATGATTTAGGTTTGTTCATGGTAGCTTGGCCCTAGGCCCAAGCTACCATAGGCAAAACTTCCAAACCTAGATCATCTTTGCTGGTAGCTTGGCCAATGTACCAAAGATGGTGTTTCTCTCGTGATGGTAGCTGGTCGTAGGGTCAAGCTAGTAGCAAAGTGGATGTTGATTTGTTTTTTTGGAAGCTTGGCCCTAGGGCCAAGCTACCATGAACAAATCCTCATCATCTTTGCCGGTAGCTTGGCCCTAGGGCCAAGCTATTAGCATAGAGGATGTTGATTTGTTCTTGGTAGCTTCGTACTAGGACCAAGCTAGATTCATTGTAGAATGGCCATATGGCCATTCTTGCCATGCACATGGAGCGATTGAGTCATAGGCCCATTCTAAAATTCACTCATTGTTTACACAAGAGATAGAATGACCCTAGGGCCATTACACCATGCACAATGTGCTTGAAAGAATGGACCAAGGGAAATTCTAGAGAACATAATGGATTGTAGAATGGACGTAGGGCATTTCTCTCAAGATATTGGCCCAAGGACCATTCTAAAATCTACCCATAATTGATCCAAGGGAGTGGAGATTCTGAAGTTCAATGTTCTTGCAAGAATGGCCCAAGGGCCATTATACCATCATGCACAATCTTGATATTTTATTCATGCACATGTAGAAATTGGCCCTAGGGGCCATCCTAAAATTCACCATCATGGATGTTAGCATGGACTTAGGTCCAATCTTTCAAGCAAATTATGCATGGTAGAATGGCCTTAGGGCTATTATAAAGGATATTATGTATGGTAGAATGGCCCAAGGGCCATGCTAGATGGCCATAGGACCATAGGGAAATTCTAAAATTCACATGTGTTGACACAAGAGGTAGAATCATCTCATGGCCAATCTCAAGCACAATGAGTAGGTGGATGATAAGATGTAAATGTGATATGATGATATGTGAGTGGATGTGATGAGATGTGGATGAGATGTAAATGGATGTGAATGTGAGTGATAAGATGTGGATGAGATGTGAGTGAATGTGATGTGATAAGATGTGAATGTTATGTGATGAGATGTGAGTGGATGTGATGTGATGTAAATGGATTTGGATGTGAATGTGATGAGATGTGATGTAAATGAATGTGAATGGGAGTGATGAGATGTGAATGGATGTGATGAGATGTTAGTGGATATTATGAGGTGTGAGTGGATGTGACGAGATGTGAATAAATGCAATGTGATGTAAATGGATGTGAATGGGAGTGATGAGATTTGAATAAATGCGAGATGTGATGTAAATGGATGTGAATAAATGCGATGTGAATGTAAATGGATGTGAATGGGAGTGATGAGATGTGAATGGATGTGATGAGATGTGAGTGGATGTGATGAGATGTGAATGGATGTGATGAGATGTGAATGGATGTGAATGGATGTGATGATATCTGAATGGATGTGGTGAGATGTGAATGTGATGTGAATGGATGAGATGTGATGTGGATCTGGTTAGATATGAATAGATGAGATATGATGTGGATAGATGAGATGTGATGTGATGTGGATTTGGGTAGATAGAATGTATGTGGAGTGTTGTAAATAGATGTGAACATGATGTGATGATATGTGGATGTGATGTGATGTGATGTGATGTGAATGGATGTGAATGTGATGTGATGATATCTGAATGGATGTGGTGAGATGTGAATGTGATGTGAATGGATGAGATGTGATGTGGATCTGGTTAGATATGAATGGATGAGATATGATGTGGATAGATGAGATGTGGTATAATGTGGATCTGGGTAGATAGAATGGATGTGAAGTGATATAAATAGATGTGAACATGATGTGATGATATGTGGATGTGATGTGGATCTGAATGAATGTAGATGGATGTGATGTGATATGAATGGATGAGATGTGATGTGGATATGTTGAGACGTAGATAGATGTTATGTAATGTGATGTGGACCTAGATAGATGTGAATGGATTAGAAGTGATGTGGATGGTTGACGTGATGTGATGAGATGTGAATGGATGAAGGACGATGGGAATACATATGACAATGTGGAATAAGCAATGTGAATTGATGTAGACGAATGTGGAATAACGAGAAATGATGTGGAACAATGTGAAAAGATAAGAGTTTGTTAGAAACTGTATTTATGAAACCTGTTTTTTAATGACTGTTTTATGTCAAGAATGGTTGGGAAGCATTTTGACCATCTTGTGAATGAGGTCGTGGAGACCTAAGTGATAAAGTTACAAACAGCTGATGGAGGATGTCTCGCGTTAGCAGGTCGGCCGAAGTCTTGACCATCCTCGCGGTTCGATTAAAATGGTGAGCTTCCGGTACGGTGGATGAGGGACCAAGGAAGCGGCCTGTTTTAAAGAATAGTAGATCTTGTCATTGACCTTATTTTTTCCATTTTTTTATTTGACATGAAAAGTGAAAAAAAAATCACCTTTAAATCAGCAATATGTACATTTTTTTAAAGAAGTTTGAAACTATGCTTATTTTGCAAAAGTTATAAAAACAGTCCTCTTTAATGTCTCCAAAAATTTCTAACATTGATCAATATTTAGGACTAGTGAAAAATCAACATAGCCTGTTACAAATTGTAAGATTCCTCCTCAGCCCGAATAATGAATAAGCCTTTACTTCAATTCTTTGTAATCATTCCCTGTTTTTGAATGCAAGAAAATATTATTTTTTCTTGTTTTTGTCTAGAGAGAAGAAAAATTCTAGAGAGTGGTAATTCAATATTGAGATAATTTTGGATATATAAATTCTACGAATATCAAAAATATATTTCCTTGAAACAAAAAATCAAAATAAATTTTCCAAGGTGCATTAGGAATCAATTAAAAATGATTTAAAAGACCTCAGCCTAAGGGTCAAGATTTTCTGAAATTTTTGGATTGTGGTCCAAATAAGGTTCCACTAGAGCAATAAGATTAATCCAAGTGTTGGGATGAGATAAATCCAATGAATAAAAAAAAATATCCAAAAATAAGTAAATGTCCACATAAGATGAAGAGTTGACTGAGTACAAGGTTTATTAGTTAAAAACTATGAGATATTACTAAAAAAATGAGATATTTTGGAGTAATCATACAATTTTGACACCTTGGTAAGGAAAGGGGGAGACTTCAAGGAGGCACCTATTTCACACATGTGAATGAGTTTTAAACTCAAAAATATTAAGATATTTTTATCTCTCCTCTCTCCTAGATCAAACCAAATCAAAAAGGGAGCCAAACTGGTCCAAATCTTGTCCAAATTCAGCCAAACGGAACCTGAAAAATTCTAGAACTTAGTTGGACTCAGTTAGTGGCCTCCCTCACCTAGAAATAGACCCTCATTATTTTGTATTCTCATCTGCGACCATGCCAGTATTACCTTAAAATAAGTATATTTTCTATTATCCCCTAAAAATCATCTACAATTTAGAGAGATTGGAGCTTCTCTCTCTCTTCAACCTTCCTTGGAGCTTTCCTCTCAACATACTAACCAATTGATTGGTTGGGGGCGGCTTCTAAGATTAGAGAAGCAAGCAAAACAAGAGATAAGATGTGACTTTATGGTTTTTTCTTTAATCTTCTAAATGTTTTTCACTTCTCAACCCCTCTCAAGCTTGAGAAGTATTCAAATGAATGATTTTTCAATGCAAATGAAGCTCTCCAAAGAATTTTAATGAGTAATACAAAAAGTCTACATTTATGCTTAAATAAGATGTGTTTTTTAATTATATTTCTCTCTCCCCCAAATAATGGTCATTCCTATGACCAACTCTCTATTCAAATGATGCTTCTCATGGAGCAATTCTCAATTCTAAAATCAAACTCTATGCTAGTCAAGCTAGAGGCTAAAGAAATGGCTTTTTAATGCTTTTATGTTACATAAATTATGATAAAATTATGATTTAGATCCATAAATTGGATTTAGATCTATTGATAGTTAATCTATCATAATTATGTTACTAAGTTTTATTCTTTCAAAATTTATTAAAAATTATTAGTAATAGTAGCAGAGCTATGGCAAAATTTTTAGAAAATTAATACATAAATCATTTTTATGCATAATGTGAAAAGAGGACTTCCTACCATATTCTAGGATTAGTCATCCTATGCTAAATGAGTAATTTTCATCACATCCATGGAAAAAAAAATTTAATGTTTATGCATAAATAGTTAATTAGAGAAAAAGAGGAATTCTTAGTAATTTTATTTTTATGATGAAAGAGGAATTCCCATGATAATGGAGATCCATGTATTCCAATGGAGAAAGAGAAAATTTTGAATAGTAAAATAATGGATATTTTATTTAAAATAAAGAAAAAATTTAGATAAATTATTTTATACATGAATAAATTTAAATGATAAAAGATGATATCCCATCATATTTGGAATTTGATCATTTAAATGGAAAAAGTGGAATTCTTGTCATATTTGGATTAATGGATATTTTTATTCAATTTTAAGAGAAATTTTAGTTAAATGTATTTTTATGCATAAGAAAAAATTAAATGATAGAAGAGGAATTCCCATCATATTTGGAATTCAATCATTTAAATGGAAAAAGTGAAATACTTGTCATATTAGGATTAATGGATATTTTATTTAATTTTTAAGAGACATTTTAGTTAAAATTATTTTATGCATGAATAAATTTAAATGATGAAAGAGGAATTCCCATCATATTTGGAATTCAATCATTTAAATGAAAAAAGTGAAATTCTTGTCATATTTGGATTAATGGACATTTTTATTCAATTTTAAGAGAAATTTTAGTTTAAAAAAAATTATGTATAAGAAAAATTTTAATGATAAAAGAGGAATTTCCATCATATTTGGAATTCAATAATTTAAATGGAAAAAGTGTAATTCTTGTCATATTATGATTAATGGATATTTTATTTAATTTTTAAGAGAAATTTTAGTTAAAATTATTTTATTCATGAATAAATTTAAATGATGAAAGAGCAATTCCCATCATATTTGGAATTCAATCATTTAAATGAAAAAAGAGGAATTCTTGGTATGTTTCGAATATTGAATATTTTTATTTAATTTAAAGAGGAATTTTGAATAGATTTATTTTATGATAAAAGAGGAATTCCTATGACATTTGGATTGCACTCATTAAATGAGAAAAAGAGGAATTTTAAGCTTATGAAATTGTATTTAATTAAAAGAAGAATTTTTATGATATTAAAGTAGAGAAAGATTGAATTAATTAAACTCTTGAATCAAACCAAATCAAAAAGGGAGACAAACTGGTCCAAATCTTGTCCAAATTCAGCCAAATTGAACCTGAAAAATTGTAGAACATAGTTGGACTCAGTTAGTGGCCTCCTTCACCTATAAATAGACTCTCATTCTTTTGTATTCTCATGTGTGAACTAGACCATGCCAGTATTACCTTAAAATAATTTATGCTTAATTAGGATGTTTTTTTGTAAGTATATCTCTCTCACTAGGATTTTTTTGGACCCAAAGAGGGCCTCTTGGATTAACTTTTGATTAGGAATGGACCAATAGGAAGAGGGCTGGGTACACATTTTTGTCTTCTTTGACCCTAGGGGGCCTAGGCTTTGGTTTGCTAATGGGGCCTATTACTACTCTTGTCCCCCTACCTCTTGGGCCCAAACTTACCCACCTAGAATCGCGTAGATTAAAAATCCTAAAAATTAAAAAAATTCAAATTTTTTCCAAAACTTAGAGGTCCCCCCACCTAAAATCGCGCAGATTAAAAACCCTAAAAATTAATTTTTTTTTATTTTTTTCCAAAAGTGTATTTTCCCTCTCAAACTTTCCCCCAACATACTCTAGGTTTGCAAAGCTCATTTTGGACCTCTTTCTTCCTCTTCTAAGCTCTCCATTGCTGTAGAAACTCCATACCTCTCAAGATCTCCCTCCTTGTCAAGCTCCCCCAGTCTCAAGCTCCCTCTCCCTCTTTCTTCCTTTTCTAAGCTCTCCATTGCTGCAGAAACTCCATCCCTCTCAAGCTCTCTCTCCTTCTCAAGCTCCCTCCCTCTCAATCTCCCTCTCTCTCTCTCTCTCTCTCTCTCTCAAGCTTTCTCCCTCTCCATTGCTGCAAAAACTCTATTCCTCTTTAGTCTACTCTAGGTTCAGGAAGCCTATTCTCAAACTCTAACCCTCTTTTAAGCTTTCCATTGCTGCACTGAAAACCCTGAACTTTCTCTCCTCTCCACTCCTCTGTTGTAAAACAAGCTTTTCTTTTTCCTTCTTCTCTTTTCTTACCACCTTGGCCTCTTCCAGTAATGTGAGAAGACCTAGGGAGAAGGTGGAAGAGCTTGTGCTGCATAACACAAGAGATGAGAATGGAGTTTGGGCTCCAACAAGATTCAGGTTTGGGGCTTCGGTCTACATGCAGCCAAGCTCTAAGGGACCACATCGAGTGCGTCAACTGGGGAATATGCTTCATCATTGGAAGCATCACATCTTTTGAAGTCGAGGACTTTTGTAAGAAAGAAATGCACTGGAGAGGAAGTTGAGCTAGTCCTTAACGTATCCATCAAATATGGTAAAGTGAAGGTCTAGCAAACTCTAAATTTCTTAGAAAACCTACTAAACATTGCATCTACGTCCTCATATGTATGCCCAAGCATTAAAAATCCCGGTTGGACAACATTGAAAACACCCCAGGTTGCAATAAGAAGAGACAAATATACAAACAAGTATTGATTTTTGTTTTCACCTGCACAATTATCTAGGTGTAGAAGCAAGTTCTCTAGAAACTTATGGAATGAGAAAGCCCCACTAGCACCCTCATTTGCAGATGTTTGGTCTACTAGAATGGACATTGGTGTGGTTGGTGCTCTTGATACTATGGGCCATGCATTGGAAGTAGAACATTGCTTCTTGGAAGCCCATTTGTTGCTAGATCACCAAGAGGGTGCTTATCCATCCTCTCTAAGTTATGTAAACAGAATGCAATGGAGCCAACTGTGAGATTGGGGTTGGACGGCCATAAACCATTAAGTGCAAAGTGCCCATAATGACCCTCCCCATGCCCATGGGTGATGATACCAATCAATGCCACATGTAGTTGACATGCTGAATCTGTATCCTTTGGTACCGTCCATAGTCTAGGAATGGCTATCTTCTTTTGATCCATCTTGTCATGGATGATGCACAAATATTTGTTTGGTTGTGTTTTTAAAAATGTACGGCATCCATAGTACAAGCTTCTACATTTTTGTTGCTGATTCATGTGAATGTTTCTTTCCTCCCTGATCCTTGCTCTTTCTTGTAGACTTGGCTTGGCTCCCATTCTAGCCTTGACTGAACTACACAAGCTACACTTGGAGAACTCACTTGTCTTTGTCGAGGCCATGTGTCGGAACTCTTTATTCCAAATTGATTTCTCCCAAAAGAAGGCTTGGATAGCTTTTGTCATATCCCAATTGATCAGGTGTTGTATTGATCTCATCTAATATGTCCACTTGCTTATATGTTTCTTGTATCTTTAACTAAGTCTCCCTTGAACCATCCAACATAGTTCTACTCTCTTGTTAGGCATATGCTCTAAGTTCATGTCCACAAAGTCTCAAACTAGTGCTCTAGCCACACCAATATGCTGTAGGCTTCTTCTCATTATTCATGTGTTTCCATGCACATGTTGACGCACACAAGCCTCAAAATTTTCTCTATAGTGGTAGAAGGATATCTTTGGGATTCCATACACTTCATACCATGATTGACAAGAAACAATCATCCCATTGAGCTTAAAATCATATTTAATCTTCTGAGTTTTTAAGTCTTGAAGCCAAGATACCGAGAGCACGTCATATACATATGTATGAGTTTCTTGAGACTGCCCCCAAAACTCTTGGCATATTCTCAGTACCATGTCACAGTTCGCAAGCTGACAACGTTTACACTGATAGCAATCAATAGTGGAAACCCTTTGTAGTACTGATTCAACTAACACATAAAAACTACAACTTGGTGGTGCTCTCTCTTTTATAATTCTATTTATGAAAGTGTAGGTTCTTTTTCTAATGTTGGGGCAACATTAACCACCATTGGAAACTCATTAGTGGTTTGTTCTCCATCAATCTGCATGGTCTCAATGGCTACATAGCATTGTAATGGATCGTTGTCTAGCATTGTAGTCTATTTAATGGGCCACTTAACTAAGCTGATGCTATCCATCGGTGCTCTCATGTGCCCTTTTAATAGCCACACCCACACAATCCTCACCAAGTTTCTCAAAGTTGACACAATTGTTCGGAAACACATACAATATCAACCCCTTGTACATCCTTTGAGTCTTTCTCTTATCCCATGAAAGGACCCTTTTGTTCTTCTAAGATTCCTAAATTCTTAGATTATTCTCTAAAGATGTTACTAGCATTGCATCAACAATTGTAGGTTACATAAGATCTGTTTATCCATTTTCACTTTCAATAGGCCCTCCAAAACCCATAAAGTCACCAAAAGGCCTTAGCAACATCGTAGGCCACAAGATGGTACTCCAGATTGCACCTCTTAGCTCACTTGTATCCATTGTAGGAAAGGGAAGATGTGCATCCTTCACACAGTCCTCCACAAACACAAAAACATTCCCCTACCCAATCTCTTTACCAGTGCAAAAACAAGTTGGATTTACTCTAGACACATAACTAATACAAAAACATTCGTTTGCTAGCATCATATAGACCTTGACTCCATGTTGAACATACATCCCTCTCATTTTAACAAAAGATTGTCATAAAATATAATCAAAAACATTCTCTACATATCCATGCGTAATATAATAAGAATATGCATAGTAGAATGGCCAACTTTGCAAGCACAATGTGTTTTAGAATGGCCACACGATCATTATATCATACACAATGTGATTGAAACAATGGCCTTAGGGCTAATCTAAAGCACATTATGGATAGTAGAATGGCATACGGGCCATTCTATCATGCAATCTTGAGAGAATGGCCCTAGGGAACACAAGATAATCTAGAGTAACCCTTGCAAGAGAATCTAGCTTGGCCTAGGGCTACCAACAACAAATCTACATCCTCTTTGCCAGTATCCTAGTCCTAGGGCCAAGCTACAATCAACAAAGCAACACCATCTTTGTTGGCAGATTTGCCCTAGGTCCAAGATGCCAACAAAGATGATGTAGATTTGCTCATGCCCTAGGGCCAAGCTAGATTCTTTGGGGGTGGTAGCTAGACTCTCTTATGTTCCCTATAGCCATTCTATAAAGATTGCATGGTAGAATGGCCATAGGGCCAAGCTACTATGAGCAAATCTACATCCTCTTTGCGAGTAGCTTGGCCTTGTTGAAATATACAAGTGAATAGGGTGTGTGCGGGAACAAGACCTTAGCAAGAGGCTGTAAAAGAGAATCTATAAATGTGAGTGTGAGAAGCATCTACTAGGAGAGAATAAAGGGTAGCATGAGGAGATTTAGGAGGTGTGGAGACATTCTGGGAGAGGTGGAGAGAATCAAGCAAAAGAGGTGGAGTGAATCAAGGAGAAATCAGTGGGATTAGATACTTGGATGTAAACTCTATAAATTGAGGCATTGGCCTAATGAGAACTTGCCGGTTTTTGATTATCCATGCCTACATTAAGCTATCCGACAACTTGGATGAGATTGAGCATGTGAAAAGTCTTCTCAAAAGGAAGTTTGAGGTGAAGGATTTGGGAGATCTGTGCTACTTTTTGAGAATTGAGGTAATTCGCACACCTGAGGGTATTTGGCTATCACAGAGATAGTATGTATTGGATATGTTGTCCAAGTATGGGATGGCTGATTATAAGCCAATCTCGATGCCATTAGATCAAAATGGCAAGCTTAGTGTGCGGATGCAGGTTATGTATTGGAGGATCCCACTATGTACAGGAAGATTGTGAGGAGTTTGATCTATGTCACAATTAGCAGGCCTGATTTGAGCTACAGTGTTGGCTTAGAGAGCTAGTTTATGCAGGCTCCGCGCAAACCACATCTTGACAGTGTGGGACACACACTTTGGTACTTGAGGACCACTGTTGATTATGCATTGTTTTATGCAGCAGGTGTACCATTGCAGCTATATGGGTACACAGATGCAGATTGGGCAGGTAGTATCTCAGACAGGAGATCTACTAGTGGATTTATGTTTTTATTAGGGAGTGCTGCTATGACATGGAGTAGCAAGAAGAAGCCCACAAATGCCTTGTCGAGTACAGAGGAGCTGCGGTGGCAGCATGTGAGGTAGCTTGGTTATGCAAGCTACTTGCTGATTCTTCGGGGTTGCATGTGGCTAGAAAGGTTGTCATATATTGTGAAAATCTTAGTAGTATACAGTTGGCCAAGAACCCAGTTTTTCATGTGCGGATGAAACACATTGAGGTACATTACCACTTCATCAAGGAGAGAGTCTTGGCAGACGACAACGACTTGGCCTACGTCAGTACTACATAGGATCAAGTCGTTGACATCTTCATGAAGGCCTTGGGAGAGCTGAGAAGTTTTGTAGATTTCGAGATATGCTTAGAGTTCATGAGATAGAGTTGAGCTCGAGAGGGAGTGTTGAGATATCAAGCTCAACATGAGATGACACTCACGAGGCACTTGTATAACCGCTCGACATTTACATCACTGGCGGGTTTGGTAGCTGGCATCGACATATCTTCGCCACACAGATTCTACAACTGGACTACACTGACTAGTCCAAATCTACCCACTCCTCTTATTAGCGTGTTCACATTATGGACCGCTTGTATATAATTTATTATGTGTGTTAGTCACTTTATCTTCTTTGTAGACCTCTTTTGTTTTGTGTGAAGAAGAAGAATAATTTTCAGCCTCTCACCTTGTGTGTTCTCTTCTAGGGTTTGTGTGAGTGTGTTTACAAAAGAGCTCAAGCTCTCTCCTCCCCTACATCTTTTCACGTGCGAGATGTCGGAGGGCACTGGCAGTGACATCGGTCAGAAAGCGGTTGGAGGGCACCGACGATGACACAGCAGTTGGATGTGTCAGAGAGGGAATCGCAGGGACGGTGGTTGAAGGACACCCGCGGTGATGGTGGTCAGATCCGTCGGAGGGCATCGGTGGTCGGAGCCATCGGAGGAGATGTTGGAAAGATCTTGGTCAAATGTGGAGGGCTAGGCTTCCCGTCCCACAGGTCTCCCATCGTGATTGCCAAATTTTATCTTAGCTGTGTATAGATGATTCCGCCGGTTCTCGTTAGGGAACTCAAGGACTATTGACACAAACACTAGGGTTGGGGAAAGGGATTGTGGATCCTCTTTAGGGAAGAATACCGGCCAAGGATGAGTCGACCTCACTGGCTATACATGCAAAACCTATGCTCTACAATGTCTAGCATGCTCTCCGAGACCACCACATAGCACCGCAGTATCCCTACACACACGACACCCACCACTCACTCACTCACCTTGCTCAAACAAAGAGATATACAAAACACCACAAGAGTGTAACACTATATATCCAAATGCCAAAAGAATGATACAAAAGAGACTCTGCTCCAGCAGAGAATGTGGTACAATGTATGTCCTACAAGAGAGTGTTTGTTCCCTGCTACCAAGAGAATTCTCCCCTTATTTCCTCCTCGGGTGTCCTCCTCCTCGAAGTCCCAACCCTCATCGTGTAGATCTAGAGGGAAGATATTCCATCGGGAAAAGGAAGATGGTGCTTAAGAGGATCTCGCCATCTGTTGGGAAAGGGAGAGGGGTGTTGCCTCCATGAGTGCCATCAGAGTTGGCCATGCCTGTAGGAGATGACAGAGGGTGCCGGTGGTGACAGTAGTTGAAGGTAGTCAGATGGCATCAATGGTGATGGCTATCAGAGGACACCGGTGTGGGTGATGGTGTTTGGAGGCGTCGGAGAGCATCGACAGTGATGGCAATCAGAGGACACAGGTGGTGACGACGACCGGAGCTATCGGAGGGCACTAGCGGTTGGGAGTGGTCGGAGGCGATGGTGGCAAGCTCTTGGTGGAGTGTGGAGGACTTGGCTTCCCGTCCACACAGGTTGCCCCCACTACTACTCAATTTACCATTTTGGTGAATGCCATAGAGAAAAAAAAATAGGTGGTTTCTCTGGCAAGCTAGCCTCCGGGCAAAACATTCGGCAAGCCGGCTCCCATGCATACCTCATATAATGATTCTTCCAGGAAAACCTTCTAGAAAGATACATAATAAATAAAAATGATTAAACTAGGCTCTTGGGGGGGAACTTCATCCATGTAGAGCGGTTCTCTCTACCGTGCAATATAGTGCTCATACCGATCAACAAATGTGTTAAGAAACACAATGTCAATCCGAGGACTCGACCCGATTAGTGCATGAAGGCTTATCCCATGAGGGAGAGCTCACATACACGAACCACCACTTGACGATTCAACCATTCAATACCTCAATCAATCTCTCAATCCCTTAAATCCACTATACTAATCAAGAGAACAAGCAGTGCATGGCAATCTCTTAATCCCATTCAATCATTGATTAAATCTTAGCTTTCCCTAATGCCAGCAAACCCATAAGCATGCATCTACTAACCCACAAGCTTAAGCAAGCATAGAATGTAACATTCACAAACCCACAAGCTCATAGAGAGAGTCTATCCCCATGAATAACTCATTGCCAATGAAGTGGGCAAGAGCTTGCATCAATGGAGACTACACACACACACACTACAAGCATGCATACACAAGAGAAAGAAAGAAGCATTCAACTAATCATAGATTAATCTACTTCAATGATGCTAAAATAGATTAAGAGAAAGAAGTGGAGCTATACTCATTGGAGCTTGATGCTCATTATAGTACAATAGAGAGAGAGTTAGAGAGTTGCCATAGCTTGAGAGCTCAAGAGCTTCACTCAATAGCTTATGAGAATGGCCAAAAATGTACTCTTTCTTTAGCTACTAACATCTCTTTTATAGAGATGTCACTAACCCTAACCCTAGGCCTCTTTCACACATGGGCGGACAACCCCATAAGTGAGCCTTGCTTAATACACTTAGAACTCTCATTTAGAACCCACATTGGCCTAAAACGATTTACATTGCACTTCGGCACAATAATATGGAAAAATTATGTACGTCTTTATGTTCCCATGGCTACAATCCCGCTGTCTCGCATTAATTGCTTCTGGCCTCCTTCCATAGTCCGTGTTCCCATGAGTGTTCGCGTGGAACATTCCCCCCTTTCTAAATCGCGCACGTCCTCGGGCGCGGTAAAAACAAAAGCTGCAAAAAACATTGGAAGACAAGTAAAGCCTTTTATTGAAAAAAAAACAAGAAATGACAATCTCACACGTGAGCATGCAACTTAAAGGCCGATTAAAGTTTTAAAGAGTGCTAAAAGAAGCAAGTAAAGACTAGTCAAAGTGAGACTAAGTAGTAGATAGTGCTATGCAAAGGCAAGTGTATTTGTACACCGCAGGTTATGACCGCAGTCTCAATGTCTTACAAGTGTTTAAGTTATTCCTAAGTGGCAACCCTACTCCTAAATATAAACCATGGTGATTGGACCTTTCTTTCTTTCTTTTTTTCTTTCTCTTTTTTGTTTTTGTTTTTTTTTTATTTTTTTATTTTTTTATTTTTTTGTGTAAAGAGCAGAAGATTAAAGAGAATTATTATTTTTAGCTTGACAAAGACCCATCCTAATGAGACCCAAGCAATGGCCAAGAGACCTCCGCCAAGAGAATCTAAAGGCTGCTAAGTATCTCAAGGGCGACAGACCCTTTTTTTTCTTTTTGACATAAGGAGTACCCCATGAAGATGAGGGCATCGGTCTCGAGGGCCCATAATGTACCCAAGAGTCCTACCAGCATCTATCAAGGCGATAGAGTCCTTGTAGGTCTTCTTCTTAATCTTTTAGACGTCAGTGTACACCCCATGGAAACCAAGGCATCGGCCCCAGGTACTAAAACAACCCAAGGTCCTACCAAGCATTCCACATGGCCGTAGACACGTCATGTCTTAAGTCACTTCTATATATTTTTTAGGGCATGTGTTTCGTAAATTTTTGTTTATCGTAGCACCTAGCCCATACCTAAGAGGTAGCTACCACTAGGGATAACTAATATACTTCTAGAGCTTAAGAACTTAGCATACTCCGTTGGTATATCTTCTTGAGCCTGACGTTTAAGTAGGTCATGTGCTTCTTTCCGTGTGTGGACAGCGTGCATTTGTTAAAGCATGGCTTCAGTTAATGATTCATTGTATTTCTTGACACGACTTCCATTAATGAAGTTAGGCATTTGCTTACCTTCTAGTGTCTCTAAACACACTGCACCACTTGGAGTAAGCTCATTAATCACAAACAGTCCTAGGCCACGTTTCTTGAGCTCTCTTATGCTTCTTAAGTGTGTACAAGAGAACAAGGTCCCCTTTTTTGAATCGGCCAGTTGTTACATTTCGATCATACCATTGCTTTTGTCTCCTCTTCTCACCATACATCCCCATTACCGCCAAAATAAGCAGGTCTCATCAAGGTTTTCCAATTCATCAATGCGTTGAGAAAGCTCATGACCAGTCCAGTCCAATTGTTTAGCAACTCGTAGAGTAGGTACAAGAAATTCAATGGGAAGAATTGCATCTAGCCCAAAAGCAAGCTCAAATAGGGTTGTGCCCACAGATGTTTTATAGGCTATTCTATATGCCCAAAGAACTGAGTGTAACTTTTTCTCCCAATCAGTCCTATGTCCCTCAACAATCTTTGTGAGTGCTGTGTAGAGAATCTTGTTAGTACTGTCAGCTTGACCATTGGTCTGGGGATGATAGGGTGCAGAACGCTTGTGAATTACCATAAATTCTTGAAGTAAAAACTCTTTGACCTCATTCACAAAGTGCACACCTTGATCACTAACGATTTCAATAGGTAAGCCATAGCGTGTAAACACGTACTCATACAAGATCTTGGCTGTGGTTGTGGCATCATTTTTGATTGTAGCCTTTGCTTCTACCCATTTGGTGAAATAGTTAGTTGCGACTATAATATATTCGGCATGCGTGTGAGACAAGCTGGAGGGTTAATGCTCCAACAAAATCAATACCCCATTTGGCAAACGCACGTGTGCTTAACATAGGCCACAATGGCATATCGTCCTTTGTGATGGGAGGTTTGGTCCTTTGACAATCGTCACAACGTTTCACATATTCTTCGGCATCCATTTGTAAGGTTGGCCACCAAAGCCCAGACCACCTAATCAACTTAGCTGTGGTATTGTCCAAAAAGTGTCCACCCCTAACACCTGCATGTGCATGAGTCAAGATTTTCAAGTAGTCAGCTTCACATACACACATGCGCAAGTTGCCATCCTTGCCCCTCTTGTAGAGTTGGCCCTCTATCAGCATATAGTTGGCCGCTTCAACTTCAATAGCATGCTTTCGATATTTAGGAATTGTTCGATCAGTATGACCATGCTGAAGATAGTCCACAATATACTTGCTCCAACTTCGTGTAGTTGAAATTTGGAATAATGTGACATTATGAATTGGTTGTTGAATTTGACATGAAGCACTGTTACGAACAAATTTTTCAGCATCTGCATGCATGGTAGGCCACCATTGCCCATCCTTAGTTATACGTCGCACACAAGTAGTAGCTGATGCATGGATTCCACCAACACCCTCATGTGCCCATTCCAAGATCTCCTCATATTGGTCAGGGTTAGGCATAAGCCGCAATTTGCAATTTTTGCTAATAGTTTTTAGCTTTTCTCCTGGTTGGAATCCATCTGATTGTTTTACTTGGTCTTTGATACTATCTTGTGCTTGGACATAGTATAGATATCCATTCTTTCCTGAGAAGTGAGGTGGTGGTCGAGAGTGTTCATTCTTAAACTCCTCGTTTTCTTTTTGTATTCTCTCACGTCATTTCCTCTCATCTTGTTTACGGATTCTCTTATGGCTCTTACAACATTTACATTTGGATCAGCTTCGAGGGATCTCTATTTGAACCTCCCTTCCTCTCAAGAGTAAGCGTGCCTTTCCTAACTCTTTCTCGGGGATTATCACATCATCATCAAAATCAGAGTCCCATCTGTCTTCCTTATCAGCATCATTAGCCGGTTCGAGTGTTAATTAAATCCTCCACACTGAGACTTCCTCTACATGCAGTGCTGTGGATGCAACCCCATAGTACAAATCATCTAGATGGTCACGTGGTTGTACCATTCGTATAGGAATGATGTCATATCCATCTGAGTCACAAAATTGAATTGGCTTAGGTAAAGCACATGTCGATAATGTTGCATGGACATGACTCCATTCTAGGGGATCAATTAAGTGCTCAGGGAAGGGTTGTGGAATGTATGCCTCATCTGATACACTTCGATTACCCTTAAGTCTTTCAGTGTTGAAATCCTTACATGAGGCTCCACACATCCACAGATCTTCTCGCCCATCTGACAATGTAACTCGAGCCCTCAGATGAAGCAGAATCAAACTCATCTATTGGAGACCGCGTTACATCATCACGATATGAGTGATTCTTTAGGTTGACCCTTGTGATGACAGAATCATGTCGGAGGTACAAATAATTGTATCCCCAATCCTGAATCATTTGAAATTGTCGCATGAATGGTCTACCCAATATCACTTCATAGTTTGGATGCTTTCCAAAATCCACTACTGCAAATGTGTGCTCATATTTAATCCCACATGTGGTGACCAATATGTTCTCTAGCAGCCCAATGGGATGTTCTAAGCTTTCATCTGCTAGCTGCAAGCGCATCCTTGTACTCCTAATAGCTGGTTTGCCCCACTTTTTCCAAAATGGACCTTGTCACAATGCCCACTCTTGCACCACTATCAAGTATTGCAGTTGAAGCTACTTTTCGCACTTCTAATGGGAGGGTAGCATTTCCCTGATTGTCCTCATAAAATTTTCCTACTTTATTGATAGGAACTGGCATAACATGCTTTGTCTCAAGGTGTATAGTACATTTATGGTGACCCTTTTGTAGCAATACCTGCTCTGACAAACATGTGGCAATATCATTCCACAACTCTGGTCGAAGCTTTATCAAATCAAGCAAAGGTAAGGTACAAGCCACTAGTGCTGACAAAATAGCTTGTACGATACCCATATCCATCTCCTTTGTCAACCTTCTATGCATGGAAGGTATCCTCAAGGTTTGAGAACAGTTCTCATATTCTCCCAATTAAGATGGTAAGGTTTTCATTGTATGCTTACTTCTAGGAGAAACAATTGTTTGAACTTCCTCCTGGATGCTTGGGCGTCTAAAGTTGTTTTCTGTGCCCCTGGTAAAATCCACTTCAGAGAATGGAGATGAAATAATAGAGGACATATTCTCATTAACTTTCTCATAAACTGCTGCCCACATCTCATTTGCCATGTCCTCTCGTTAGCATCAATAACTTCATCATTGCATGGGAAGACAAGACTAGGTGGTGGCAGAATGCCTTCTTTCAATGGGGTGTCAATTGCTGCAGACTTCTCGCTATGAGCTTTTGAGATCAGCTCACTTTTCATTTCCCAACTTGATGACACTTGTGGTATGGTCTCTAATGTTGGCTTAAGAGAGGTTGGGCCACGAGGGATAGATGGAGGTGGGCCCTCAAGTATTGATTGAGCTTCCCTAATGAGTTACTGATGTACAGCTAGATTGATCTTCTCCTCACGAGAGTTTGGGTATTCTTGAAGCTTCTTGGGTAGCTTAGATAAAGCTGCAATGCGACTTCTATGAGCATCAATGATGGCATCTAGAGTCTCGTTCACCTTATCCACAAAAACAGAACCCCCAGAACTATCCTCGGTTGTACTAGCCTCATCTTGTTAAGAACTAGGCCCAGGTTGAGGTTGATGCTCCTCATGCACTTCTTGGGATGTAAAAGCTTGATCCTTCATGTTTTGTTTAGAGACTTCTTGAGAACTAGTGGATGCACTCTTAGTTTGCTTGTTGCGGTTCTTTTTCCTCCTAGTGGTCCTTTTTCTATTGGAATGTAGGGTCTTGTCCACTAGATTTGCCTTTGCATCCCTAGTTCGAGGTGTCTCATCAGTCTGCATTTCGGCATTTCGTGTCTGTGATCTAGTCATGACTCTAAGTGGCACGACATCCTCATTCTCTTATGAAGGTGGTGATGGAACTGCCTCTACAAAGTTGAGTGAGACCTTTGGTTGAGAGGTGCCTTCCTCATGTGGTTTTAGCAAACAATCCTTTGGAAAGTGTTCTACACAACACCCTAGACAATATCTTTCAATTGCTGGAGACTGTGGTACAGTTGTATTGGATCGAGCTGCTTACCTTGGGCGATGTGGACATTCATGAGCCCAATGGGGTTCTCCGCACTCATAACAGGGGCCCATTAGTTTGGCTTCTACTTTCCTTTGCTGCCATTGACCTAAGGGACTTGGAGTCCTAGGTTGGTAGCCGCCTAGCAACATCAAAGAATTTTGTTCCCCCGGTTGAGGCTATAGTGCTTGGCTCGGATATGCGGGACTTTCAAAGAGATTTTCCTTGGATGAATATGATGCATATTCCTCCTCCACATAGCTTGGGTTTACCAAGTCTCTACACATATTTGAATTGTCGTAGTCAACAAACCTCACAGGAGCAGTCCCAGGAGCATGAAGTTGAGCTCCAAGTACAGGTCGTGCTTGCTCTTGTGCCATCAGTGGCTTACGTTCAAAATTAGTGTACTGTTGATGCATTTGTGGAGCCACTACACCCCTTTGCTGGTCACGTTCTTGTCTCATTCTTGCAATGCGAGTACATTCCTGTGTGGTGTGGGTATAATTCCAAGCACAGGCCTGGCACCACTTCTTTGTGGGTTGGTTTGTGACTAGAGGAGAAAAGGTATTACATTCTTCGGTTTTATGGTTACCGCCACATGCTCCACAAAGATGAGGACTTGTAGGTAGTATACTCCTCATTCGCTGCTGCTGTTATTATGGCTGCATGGGTGGGCGATAGGTTTGTCTCAATCTCCTTAGTACTAGATTAGCTATGTGGTCTGGATTTACTAGTGCACTAGACCCTGAACTTTGGTCATCACCCCACTGATCTCTAGGTTGCACCTCAGGGCCAGTACCATCTTGGAATTTGAAGTTATCTGTGAAATCCATAGCATCATGGCAACACTCATTGAAATTTGTATGCTTCTTTGCATAGAGATGTGTGTGCAGTGTTGAATTTTTGAGTCCTTTTAAGAAGAGAGAAATTAATCGACTCTGGGTGGGCTTCTCATCTTCTGGGAAACGATTAATGTACTGCTTCATCCTATTTACACAGTCTCTAACACTCTCAGTCTCGCCTTGCTTGAAAGAGTAGATGTTTGCTACTGTGTCATACTGAATCCCCATCAAGGAAAAAGCAGTGATGGATCTCTCTTCCAAAACTCGTAAAGAAGATTTGTCTGAAGCCTCTAGTGCCTGAAACCAAGCAAGGGCCTTCCCTCAAGAGTGAGCCCAAACCCTTCAATTTGCGTATGCTTGTCAATCACTTGCTCAGCTCGAATTGCTTGCCTAAATGCTGCTACATGGTCATATGGATCTCCCGACCCTTCGTACTTCTTTACCAGTTTCTGAAGAGTTGATGGCCTTACTCGTCTTGAATACTCATCATCAGGCCTACGGCCTCTCACTCTTAGTGGTTCCTCTCTTTGTTGGTAAGGTGGTCCATATGCATCCCAAATTGGTGTGGGTCCCCTATTACCTGCCTCACCAACCCTCTCCAAAGATCCTGTTACCCGCATTTCAGGAGGTGCATTTATGGGATGCCGAATTGGCTCCCCTACCCTCCGATTGTCATAGTGAGAGAAACGTTGTGGTGTGATCTGTGGTCGCACTTTTGGTGTAGGATAATATCTTGGTGCTAGAGTTGGGCTACTTGCAGTGGTCCATTTTGATGTTGATGGTCCCTCTCTAGTGAACTCTCGTAGGGGAGAAGCAATAGTTTCTCCAAGAAAGGCTGTCTCTCCTGGTTTAGCTGTATTAGTAGAGAACACTTTCATGAATAATGGTTGTCCTCTCCACGTGAGCTCACGAATCTCCTTCCAATCTAAGGTTCGATATTCATTGGCCCATTTATCAATGATTCGGTTCTTGTATCCTGCAAGCTTCTCGACTACCACCACAAGCGCTAGAGGAAGATCTAGCTCTGGCAATCTAGTTGTGGCATAATATCCTTCTAAAGAGTCCTTATAGACCTCTTGAAGTGGGTCATCCTGAAAGACCCCCATTGGTTCTCAGCCCCCTAATCCATTTTGCTCTTGCCTTTCCTATCCCTTAGATCTACAAAAAGTAAATCATCTATGGATGGCTTTGAGGACTGGGCATTGGATGGTCCAGGCATGTCCAGCTCAATGAGCCAATCATCTCTAGACTCCCTTACTCCGAAAGGCTTTGATAAATCTAGGAACTCACTCTTAGAGAGCTCTCCTAATTTGTCTACATTCTCTGGATGATAGGTGACTTCGTAGCAAACACCATCTCCACCCATGTACATGTTACCCTGGTCATTGACTAGAGGTGCTCTATCAAGCTCTAAGAAAAAGTCCGCAATCTTAACGAGATACCGTTGTTGTGGATCCCTAAAGATCTCAGCTCCTTGCGCATTCGTGTAGACATATTAAAGTCTCACATTGAGTGGTAACCCCATGGTGTCGGCTTCCAATGGATTAAAAGATCTTGTGGGTGTCCTATTTGGGGCTAAGGGATGACTATTTGATGGCCCTAGATTGTCCATAGACAATGAGCTAGTTGTCCTGGAAAGGGTATCAGATTGGGATTCGGAAAAGGTTTCAACAATATCTGCCAAATTTCCTACCGATTGGGTCTCACTTTTCTGCGTAGGTACTCTAGAAGGTGATCCAAAATTTTTTGCATAGGTACTCACTTTTCTGCGTAGGTACTCTAGAAGGTGATCAAAAATTTTTCAAGTTGGCTCAAACTTTGCCAGAACCCATTTTGAACCCCCTTGAACACATTAGGCCAAAAAAATAGCGTATTTTTCAGGATCGAAAATCGCCTAAAATTTACCAGTTTCCCATACTGGCTCACTATGGGAAAATGGTTCCGGGAGACTGAAATTTCAATGATGGGTGTTTTCTAACTCCTCTCAAAAAGTTAGATAACCTCTCAATTTTTTGCGGCAGAAAATGAAAAATTTTCTAGACTTTTTTTTTGGCACTCCGCACGGTGCACTGTTCACGCACAGTCGTGTTCTTTTATTATTAATATTTTTTTTTTCCTTTTTTGAAGTGCGTGTGCAGTGAACTCAATGCGTGTGCAGTTGTGAGATTTGCAGCGAATTCAATACGTGTGCAACTGTGAGATTTACAGCGAATTCGAAATGTTCAGTCTTCATGTGTGTGTACAGATTTCAGTTTCTCTACAGGTGCAGGTTTAACAAAGAACTAAAATGCAGGTTTAACAGAGAACTAAAATGCACAAAATTAAAGATGCAAAAAACTAAACTAAGCTAAGAACAGAAAATAAAATGAACATGCAGAAAATTGAAACTCTAAAAATTAACCTAAGACACCAAAAATTATCCTCAAACAGAATAACAAAAATGCAAAAACAGGCCTCTCTCTTTCGCACACAAATTGAAATTGGCAGGTTTAGCGCCTACCTCCAATCCTTCCCGTGTGTTGAATCCTTGTCCTGACCTCAAGGGAGAAGCGTAGCTAGCCAATCGCACTCAAATTGCAAGACAAATAAAGAGAATTTAACAACAGATTAGTCTTAAATAAGTACCAAAATTAGTCCCAAAGCGTGCTCTCCTATCCAACAGTTTTGCAACCGATTGGAGCTTAACAAGGAGTGGTAGTGTGTGTATGGTGCTCAACTAATGTAGGCACTCGCTCCCCGGCAGCAGCGCCATTGTAGAGCAGTTCTCTCTACCATGCAATATAGTGCTCATAGAGTACTACCGATCAACAAATGTGTTAAGAAACACAATGTTAATCCGAGGACTCGACCTGATTAGTGCATGAAGGCTTATCCCATGAGGGAGAGCTCACATACACGAACCACCACTTAACGATTCAACCATTCAACACCTCAATTAATCTCTCAATCCTTTAAATCCACTACACTAATCAAGAGAACAAGTAATGCATGGCAATCTCTTAATCCCATTCAATCATTGCTTAGCTTTCCCTAATGCCAGCAAACCCATAAGCATGCATCTACTAACCCATAAGCTTAAGCAAGCATAGAAGGTAACATTCACAAACCCACAAGCTCATAGAGAGAGTCTATCCATGAATAACTCATTGCCAATGAAGTGGGCAAGAGCTTGCATCAATGGAGACTACACACACACACACTACAAGCATGCATACACAAGAGAGAGAAAGAAGCATTCAACTAATCATAGATTAATCTACTTCAATGATGCTAAAACAGATTAAGAGAAAGAAGTGGAGCTATACTCATTGGAGCTTGATGCTCATTAGAGTACAATAGAGAGAGAGTTAGAGAGTTGCCATAGCTTGAGAGCTCAAGAGCTTCACTCAATAGCTTATGAGAATGGCCAAAAACATACTCTTTCTTTAGCTAACATCTCTTTTATAGAGATGTCACTAACCCTAACCCTAGGCCTCTCTCACACATGGGAGGACAACCCCATAAGTGAGCCTTGCTTAATACACTTAGAACTCTCATTTAGAACCCACATTGGCCTAAAACGATTTACATTGCACTTCGGCACAAAAATATGGAAAAATTATGTGCGTCTTTATGTTCCCATGGCTACAATTCCGCTCTTGCGCATTAATTGCTTCTGGCCTCCTTCCATAATCCGTGTTCCCATGAGTGTTCCCGTGGAACAATCCAACAAGCAAGCTGTGGAAAAATGATTGAATTGAGAGCTGCTGGGCACTTCATCCAGCAAGCTATTTCTGAGTGCTCCTAGGCACTTCATCCGGCAAGCTATTTCTGAGAGCTCCTCGCACTTCATCCACCAAGCCATCGCTACCTCTATTATCACTGTCTCCCCACAAGAAACGCATCCGATAGGAAGATGAACACCAACAAAAGCAAAAACCAACTAAACAATAATCATCACTGGCCACTTTGTGTGGTTAAAACGTCCGGCATGAAGTCCAGAATACAAGATACAAAATGAACCTTGGCCATAGCTAGTACAGAAAAATAAAAAAACACAGAAGACCAAATCACCCATCATGAGTGGTATGGGACGAGGCATTGGTTCTAAGACCTGCTAGACGAGTGGTGGATGTGGGATGTGGGCGGCCAACCGAACGATGCCGTGCAATGAGATGCTAGAATTCGGCAAGGTTGTCCTGTACGGATGAAACCTGCTGACAAAGATTAAGTAACTCAAGCTCCTGTTGGCTAACGGAGCTCTCTAAAAGTGCGTGCATGTGCATCCTACAAGGTGGCGAGCTCTGTCTCATGCTCTAGACGGAGCACCTACATCTCGGACTCATGTTGCTACACTGGGTCTCTACCAAAAGGGTGCACTCCTGCTCTCGAATGGCTACCACAACATCCTCATCAAGGATGGGAGATAAATACAACTCAAAAATCTCCTCACAAAGCTCTTGAAGATCATTGTCCTACTGCACCATGGTCTCCTCTAACTACTGAAGGGCCTCCTCTACATCCTCTATAACTGGCTTGTAGCCTCTTGAGTGGCCCTCTTTGATAGATAAATCAACCGACATAAGTGTCGGTTAGCACCGGTGAAGGCATCCAGGACTCGTTGGTGGATGAAACCCATGGTCGTGATCCATTGAGAGGCTTCCATCAATGTGTCGGCCATGAGGTAGCACTCTGAAGGGAGCCTTGCCAGGTCAGAGGGAGTGGTCGAGACTTTCACTAAGATGGGGCGTGACTCCTCTCAGGGAAGTATACCTACCAAGGATGAGTCAACCTCGCTCGCTAGACATGCAAGACCTATGCTCTACATTGTCTACCATACACTCCGACCACCACCTAGCACCGTAGTATCCCTATAGGCCTTTCACACACACTACACCCACCACTGTGACCACTCACTCACCTTGCTCGCTAGACATGCAAGACCTATGCTCTACATTGTCTACTGTACACTCCGACCACCACCTAGCACCGCAGTATCCCTATAGGCCTTTCACACACACCACACCCACCACTGTGACCACTCACTCACCTCGCTCGCACAGAGAGATAGACCAAACACCACAACAGCATAACACTGTATACCAAACTATAGACAAGAATGCTACAAGAGAGACTGTGCTCCAAACAGAGAACGTCATACACTAGAGAATGTGCTCCCTGCTGACTGTGCTAGAATAAGGTGATACAAGAGAGAGTCCCTCTATGAGAATGTGCTACGATAAATGTCCTACAAGAGAGTCTCCCTGTCTCGTGCTAAGAGAGTTATCCTCTTATCTCCTCCTTGGGTGTCCTCCTCCTCGGGTGTTGTCCTCCCTCAAAGTCCCAATCCTCATCATGTGTATAGAAGGAAGATCTTCTGTCTGGAAAAGGAAGGTTGTGCTTGCTCAAGGGGATCTCGAAGAGGATCTTGCCATTCCTCAAGAAAGGGAGAGGGGTGTTACCTCCATGAGTGCCATCACAGTTGGCCATGCACGTCGGAGACGTCAGAGGGCACCAGCTGTTGATGGCAATCGGAGATGTCGGAGGGCACTAACAGTGTGACGGCAGTCGGAGGCGGTCTCAAAGGGCACCGGCGGTGATGGTAGTCAAAGGGGTCAGAGGGGCATTGGCAGCCGTAGGGGCCAGAGAGCATCGACGGTGAGAGGCGCATGCACGTCCAAGATGTCAGAGGGCACTGGTAGTGATGGCAGTCGGAGATGTTGAAGGGAGCCGGCGGTGTTGACGGTCGGAGGGCACTATTGGTGGTGACGGCGGTCCGAGGGCACCGGCGATGACGATACTCCAAGCTATCAGAGGGAACTGACAAAGAAAATTTATCTTAAGCTGCCACTAAGATGGGGTGTGGCTTCATTGAGGGAAGTATACCTGCCAAGGATAAGTCGACCTCACTAGCTAGACATGCAAGACCTATGCTCTACACTGTCTACCGTGCTCTCTGACCACCACCTGGCACCACAGTATCTCTGTAGGCCTCTCACACCCACCACACCCACCACTGACCACTCACTTACCTCGCTCAAATAGAGAGATAGACCAAACATCACAAGAGCACAACACTGTATACCAAGCTGTAGACAAGAATGATAAAAGAGAGACTGTGCTCGAACACAGAGAATGTCATACACCAGAGAATGTGCTCCCTGCCAAATGGGCTAGAGTGAATATGGAGTTATGCAACATAAAACACAATAGACCTTCTCCTCCTCCTCCTCCTCCTCCTCCTCCTTGCCTATCGCCTCTTCGTCATCTTGCTATATCACACAAGACTAAGTAATGTTAAAACAAAAGCTAGATAAATTTCTAAAAGCTTATAAAACCAAAATAATGTGAACTTACATTGGGCATAGCTTCATAGTTCAAAGTGACACCCTGTTGTCGTAACCATTCAAATGTGGCCGCAAGATCCAATTGCGATAAGCAAAGTTGTACTCCTCACAAGAAGGAGAACGGCCCACCATACACACATTAAAATAGAAAAATTTATGTAAGATTTATTTCTTTGGAAACCAAAGTTTTGAATACAAAATGTTAAGAGTTCAAATACTTACAAGCTGAGCAAGGAAAGATGGCCTTCCAGCCGATCCAAGATGAGAAGTCCCTCTTTTATGCATGCGTACTTGGACTGCTTCTCTTTGTTGGTTGAATAGATCAAGATTTTCTTGGTATGCCTTTTTGGGCTTCTTCTGATCCTTTTTTGATTCTCTTCGCAGCTTGATGCCATGAGAAAACCTTTGGACATCTTTTGGGCCTTTTGCTAATGACCTTCATTAGCAATGGACCAATAGGAAGAAGAGAGTCCAATGTGCACATTTGGTCTCCTCCAAAAGTAGGGGGCAACTAGGCTTGTCTCCCTCATTACTACATTTGTGGGGTTCAAAAAGTAGGGAGTGGCCTTCATAAATTAGGGAGGTGGAGTGCAAAAAGTAGGAGGGTGCCATAAAGCAAGGGGGGGTAGATTCTAAAAAGTAGAGGGCTCCACCAATTTCAGCCCCATCATTCTCGTGAGTCAAAAACCCTAAAAAATCGGATTTTTCAAAAAAAATTCAAAAGTGCATTTTTCCCTCTCAAAACCCACAACCCAAATCATATTATATCAAAAAACTTATTTTTTCACCTCAGATTTCTCTCCCTACACATTATTCTTCTCTCCAACATCATCCTCTTCACCCCAAACCTCAAATCTCCATAACTCATTCTCTCTCTATTGTGCAACCTTCTCTCTCTCTCTCTCTCTCTCTCTCTCTCCCCCACTCACTCACTCTCTCTATATTGTAAGTAGATCTTCAACCTATCTCTCTACTATGCATCCTCTCTCTCTCTCTCTCTCTCCTTCTCTCTATTGTGCTTAGATTTACAACGTTCTCTATCTTTATCATGCACGAGTGCACATATTCGAATCTCCTCACACCCACATCTACCTCCCTCTCCCCAACAACCTCTAAACTATATTGTGCAATCTTCTTTCTTTCTCTCCACCCCTAAAACCCTTCTAGCAGAACACACTATGGAGGGTAGTGCATCTTTGTCGAGGAGAAGGCCAAGGGATGAGATTGGGGCTTTGCTCATGCATAATACCAGGGAGGAACACGGTGCTTGGGTTGAAAAATAATTTCAAAAGGGAGATTGGGTGTATTTGTAGCCCAGTGCCACTGGACCACATCGAGTTCGGCGTCGAGATGTGGTTGAGCACCATTGGAAGGGGCGTCTATTAGAGTTCAAGGAAACAAGGCATGATGGATTGGTGGCCCTAGTGCAACATGCGCAAGTTTGGCATCGAGAATTTCTTTAAGCCCACATTGTCATCGTCCTCGTTTCCCTTGCAACTGTATGCTTTCACTTTGGTATGTTAGTATAAATGGTATTTGAATTGTTCTTTTTAACTTTATTTGACACTTTCCTCATTTCTAGATATTTTTCCTTCCAATATCATTGAGGAGCAGCCCATAAGGTGCCTAACATGAACATTCTATGCCATACGCGTGCACATTAGGGATGGTGTATTCTCTGACAGTGCCCCGTTGAAAGATTTTCTTCTACACCCATAAATATATAGTCTCGACACAGGTCAATGGGTTTGGTAAGCTTGAAAAGGTCCCCTCTTCTTCCCTCTCTAGGTGCTGAATGGCCAATGCTTGATGTTTGGACTATTTTTGCTCTTAAAGCAAAGATGGACAATGATATATATTCTTCTTTTTTGAAGTACACAAAGGCCTCAAGATTGGTTGGTCTTAGTTGGGCATGCCCTGTGCATGTGTTTGCCCACATGTTTCGGGCCATTACTTGCACACGAATGCCAACAATGTACATGTGCAAGGTGATAGGATATGAAGAGATTGTCAATTTGCTTGGCCAAGGGTGGGTCATTGTGGAGGGGGAGCACAAAGGAGAGAATTTGAGGTGCAATGTAGTGCATTCCAATGTCTCCTTTCAATTCTTGCGAGCTCATACCACTTTGTGTACTCGTTTTTGTTATTACGAGCAGTGGATGAGGAAGAAGGGTGCATGGATACCCTTACAAGCTCAAGAGGAGGTTGTAGAGCCTATATATCTCTTATAGGCCTATCTAATTGGGCATAGAGATTGTCCAAGCAAGTAAGGATTGGAGCCTTTTGAATGTCCATGATCACCTACGCATTTTGGGATTTGAGGGAATCAATAATGCTTGCTTCAATGTGCAGGGTAGGAAGGTAAGGATTGTTTAACATTTAAACCTCCGAACTTTCTTTGGAGTAACTTATTGTGTTTGGTGTTTGGATAGGTTGGAAGGAGGATGGAAGAAAACACCAAGGTGTTCTCGGATTGGGGGCCAGATGATATCACCTTTGTTCAAAGAATCTAAGCTATGAGTATCCACTAGAACAATTTTGTAATATCCCTCCACCGGAGTTTTGTATAAAAAAATATTTTCTGAGATACTTCGGTGTTTAAAATATGTTGTCTGGTTTCTTGAAGAGGTGGTTTTGTCTTTTAAAAAATTAACTTTTTTTTTTGGTCCAATGTGAAATGGCCACTATCTTGTACAAATAGTATTTTGAAGGCCTTATTTGTCATTTTTCACTCATTCTCAACAGCACAAGCCACCTCCACTCTCGAGCGTCAGAGCACATAACTACCTAAGAACGTTTCATGGACTTTCTCCATGAGAGCGAGTTTCCAGAGGCCACACACTTGTATGCAATGTTCACTCGTGAGATCGATTGGATCTCCACACTCTGCCTCCATGAAGATTTATTTGTGGACACGTTATCTTACATGGACACCCACATCAAGCCGCACTCTATCTCTTTGGCCAATTGATGACATATTGTGGGTGCTCTCGAACCTCCTAGTGTAAACCACAACGAAAGGCCCTTCCAAAAGCGGCTCAGAAGATTTGAAGCAATGGCTATGAAATCTAGACACTTCCTAGAGCTTGACAAGAAGCAAGTATGCAAGATCAACAGAGGTGCCATTGACCATCACTTCCTATCATGGTTGGCCTGCTTTGTTTTCTTCCTTTTAGAAGGAGAGGAGGAAGAGGAGGTCGAAATGCCACAACTGTGCCTTGGTGGATTCATCGATGACAAGGAAGAAAACAAGAAAACTTGGTTTTTTCCATTTGACGAGGAAGATGAATGTCTGAAGCCATGTAGACATGTTGAACAACTGCCACCATGCCTTCATTTTGAGTTTTCTTGAAAGCTAGAAATTTTCCCTTCCAATGATGTTCCAAAACACCATAAACTTTGACTCTGTGTGACCCTCTTGAGCTTGGCTGTAAGTTAACCCAATAATTCACCCTGAATCTCTCTCCAACCCACATACCTTGCTCATTCCTAGAGTTGTTAAGAACATACTCAGAGATGGAATCACTAGGTGTCCTATTCGATGTTTCCATGGCTGAGAACTTGCTTACAAGATTATAAAGTGACTTAAGTGGGATTAGAGGAGGAATAGGGAGGTTAGAAGGCTGCTAGAGGATTAGCTAAGAGCTTAGAGAGCCATTAAACCTTGCAACAAGATTTACAAGTGATTACAGAGGGATTAAAGAGGTTATAGTAAGATTAGTAGAGGTATGGAAGCTTGCAAGAGGGTTAGAAACTTGCTACAAGATTAAGGAGAGATTAAAGACACACAAAAGGATTGGAGAGAGACTACAAGCTTACAACAAATATTAGAAAGAGATTAGAAGGCTGCATGCAAGATTAGAGAGGGATTAGAGAGGTTATAGCAAGATTAGTAGAGATATGGAAGCTTGCAAGCGAGTTAGAAACTTGTTGCAAGCTTAAGAAGAGATTAATGACACACAAGAGGATTGGAGAGAGATTACAAGCTTACAACAACAAAGATTAGAAAGAGATTAGAAGGTTGCAAGAAAGATTAGAGAGGGATTAAGGAGGTCTAGGACCAATGGTTTATAGGTGTAATTAGTTTAAGAGCACAGAAAGGGGCTAGGAAGCTTGGAGAATCCTTTCTTCACTATAGAATAATATGGAACCACTTTTTTGGAGATAAAATCACATTTTTGGAGGGAAACAAAAAATTTCAATTTTTAGGGTTACTTTTTGGCCGAGCAGATCTGGTGGGGCCCAAGGGAGGTGAAGTGACACTCAGTGGGGCTACTAGATAAAAAAGGTAATGTGATTGGGGTTACTAGAGGGACAAGCCTAAAGTATATCAATAAATACCCCTACTTTACGTCCTAAATCTAGTGGATAGAATGTGCACTCCCCCCCCTCCCATTGTTCCAAACTTGATTAAAATTAATCCTAAGGGCTCTTTTATAGTTCATATTTTCCCTAATGAGTGTCCTGAGACTAAGCTTGATCATGTATCAGCGTTATATCTTGAGGCTCTCTCTCTCAAGTTTCATAAGACTCAAACTTGAGTTTGGCCCTATATTAGCTATATATATGTGTAGGGCTAAAACACTTGTTTAAGCCTCGATGGTTGAGAGAATAGACAAGTGTTCTGAGGCTTAAACTTGAGTTTGGGCCTCTCCTAAAAAGTTTGAGCCCATGATGAAATGGTTGAGAGAATGGACAAGTTTGAGCCTTTTTTAGTGTATTTGTGTGTGTAGAGCTTAAACTCAAGTTTGGGCCTCAATGGCCGAAAGTGGACAAGCTTCATGAGGCTCAAACTTGAGTTTGAGCCTGTATTAGTGTATTTGTTTATGAGCTTCAAACTTAAGTTTGTGGTTGTATTAGTATATTTTCATGTTTTAGCATCATTTGGGCCGCCAAATGTGCCATCCAAATGCCATCTTCAAGCTACCTACTCTTCGACAGCTTCTCAACTGGTCCGTTTGTTCACAATTGCCACCTTTGCTACCATTCCAAAGCCTGGCACACAACCCTAAACCACCTAGGGTCCCAAAATGACCCTTCAATATATGGCCACTTGTGGTTGTTGCTGTCTCTATGGTCACCTAGAGAAACAAAGTGTGTGGTCGTTTTGGACACTCTCCCTCACCACGCACCAATCGCCTTAAAATCTTCGACACGACCACCACCAACCACAACCACCGGGGCCTCCACCTCATTTTTGCCACAATATCGCCATCCCCAGCTCACCATGTTTGTATTGTGTGACTCATTGCCCGACTCTCTACTCGTCACCTACTCCTCCTCCATCCAGTAGCACAATAGCAAAGCAACAAATCCTAACAAAGTGCGCACTAGTAAGCGAGTACACATCCTGAGGGCGACGTCAACAAGCACATCATCAAGGGCAGTAGAGAGTAACTTTACTCCTCCATCCAGTCGTCACAACAGCAAAGTAGAAAAAGCTCGGTGAAGTGCAACAAGAGAGCACACATCCGGAGGCCTTTGTCAACAAGTGCATCGTCAAGAGCACTAGAGATCAAATCTATGGCATGATCATTCGTTGTCATACCTATGCCAATGATAGTGAGGAAGGAGATCATGAGGAGTAAGCACTCTCTATGATGTTTTCAAAGGAAACTTTACATACATAATTAGGACCTCAATGGAAGGCTTCTTGGGCCCTTTTATTTGGCAGTTTAAGGAGTCAAACCTTTTCTCTTAAGAAGAAACGTTTTCTAATTAGAAGCTTCAAAACGGCTACTTTATTCGAATTTGAATTTTGGAGGGAAAATGGAATTTAAAATCTAGCGGACAAAACCATATCATGTAACATATCTATGGAAAGCTCTTGATGCGTAGATCACAGATCTATAATCTCCACTCAAATCGGAGCTTGTATGTAGAAGTTATGGAGGTCCGAAAATTGTAAAATTGCCTCCCCCCTTTTTGGGGAAAAAAGTGCACCCTTTGACCACTCTTACACCTCTCTTACAAACCCAACATTTTAGTCCACATGGCAACCCCCCATTTGGCTATTCCTTAATCACCTTGATTAGGCTTGGGCAAATTAAAGGGCCCAAGAAGACCCCATTCACTTCCTAATTGATATACTTCTATATGGTTAGCAAAGGTGATGAAACAAGACTTCATGCATATATATTCTCCTTTGTTTTGTTTGTAGCTTAGTGTGAAGTACTTTGTGTTTGTAGCTTAGTGTGAAATACTTTAGTTTCTACCCAAGTTTGGCCCACTATGTGTGATACTATAAGGCTAGTTTTGGATGTTTATGGTTATTTGGGTTCCAAATTGCCTTAGTTATTATTTTTAAGTTTGAGCCTCAAGTTCTTTGAATATTTATTTTTCTCACAAATAATTTTCGAGGAGATATAAAATCCATAGGTTTCCCCTCTCTCTCTCTCTCACTCACACACACAGACACATACACACAGACAACACAACACAATCAAAAGTCAAATAGGTATAGAAAACAAGGTTTATATTCTCCAATTTTGGATAGTAAAAAAATAATTTAAGAACATAAATTTAAATATTTCTAATAATTGAAGTAAATTATTATTTTTAAAAATAAATATCATTACTTTCAAAAAAAACTAATTTAAATCTTTATCTCTACTTTATTGCAATACACTAGCTCTTTCTCTCCCTCACATATAGAATCAAGTTCCATGCAAGTCACTAAAGGAATCACTCTCCTCCCCATTTTAAAACATAAGAAACAACATCTTTTAACATCTCTCACTCATAACTTTGTGCAGAAGACACTATAAAATTTCCATGTATTGATCAAAAGGAATAGTGCCAAAATCGTGAATTTTTTCCAAAATTCCTGAATTGGAGTTATAATGGTTTGCAGGAGAGGGGATGAAAAGCAGTTTAATATGGATAACCAGAAGCCTGTTCGTGATAAAAGGGAAAGTGAAGCAGATTCGAGTATTGATGATACGACTAGTAGCACCACTACTAGTGAGGGAACAGAAGACACTTCATCCAGTGAGGAGGATGCAGACATGGATGCCCTGGTTATTGATGAGGCAGTGCTTGGTGATGAGGTTGCCCAACAAGAAGAGGCCATACAGGAAGAATGCGAGGAGGTACAAGTGAATCAGGAGCAAAGGTATGCATGTGATGTGAAAGAGTCTGCTTTAAAGTCTTTGGATGATGAACCTTTGTGGGATGAGTGGGATATAGAAAGTCTGCAGGATGATGAACCCGAGTTGGAATTGGATGATCAGATGTGCATTAATGTTAAGAAAGCCACGAGCAAAATTGATGCTATGAAGAAGGAGCAACACCAGCAGTAGACTATGAATGATGTTGATGCTATGGATGAGATTATGGATGCTGTGATAGATGAATTTCGTATTGGCCTTGATAAAGGTGAGCATACAGAAACTGAGGTGAATGCTTTGGCAATGGTGCCTTTTGAAGGGGAGTTTGTTTTGCCTATAGTGGTTGGCTTTGATGGTGATGTTTCTTATGTTGATGGGCAAGAAAATGTTATAGCACAGTAGGTCTTTCTTGATGAAGCTTTTATCAGTTAATTACCCTTAGCAGGAATTGCTTCACTGGTTCTCCAATATTAGTGTTGACCATATCAGTGATTATGGAATTGAGATGAGGCAGGATGCTATGTATGTCAAGAGCTTTGTTTCCAGAAGTTCTTATGTTATGTTGTGGGATGTGGGATGGCAAATTACGTCTTGGGAAGATGACAATATTTCTTTGAACACATGGAATAGAGATGTTTGGTTACCTTGTATGATGCTCAAAGGATTGACGGAGGGAAACGTGGTCGTATGCTTTTTACTGCTGATCATAAATGATTCAGCAGGCTAGGGGTCGGGCTAAAAGCTCGCACTTCATGTACAGTGTAAATTGTTGGTGATTTCTCTATTTTTTTTTAGCTAGCAAAGGTTGCTTTGAAAGGATCACCAGAAGCTCTATTTGTGGACATTGCCCTGTATGGCTCCAGGAGCTTATTTATGGTCTGGATCTCCCCGGGGATGCATGTGGTATAAGTGAAATCTTGGGCAGGATATTTGGGAAAGCAGGAGGATGGCATACCCGGAACAAAGGTCTTGCAAGAGGCATTACCCGAGTTGGAATTGGATGATCAGATGTGCATTAATGTTAAGAGATTGTTTCCGCAAGGCCAACAAACATCTATGCAAGATGTTGAATGCCATTATTGTGGGAAATATGGTCATATGGCGAGAGATTGTTTCCGCAAACAGAATGATTTGAGAGGGGGTAGAGCACAACGTGGTGGTCATTATGGTGAAAATTATGCACAACATGGTGGTGGAAATTATGCATCAAGCAGTAATGATGGCACTGCAAATCATTTGTTTGCCATGAAACATGTTGTGGATTCAATGATGACAAATGCTGAGAATGATGACACATGGTATATGGACTCTGGAGCATCAAACCATATGACATGTCATGGTGAATGGTTTGAGCATATGAAGCCTATGGATGTAAAAGGCTATGTGGAAACAGGTGATGATACCCAGCATGTCATTACACATGTTGGAAGTGTACCATTGGTTATGCACAATGGTCAAACAAAGTCTATGTCAGATGTGTTGTATGTGCCTTCTATCACAAAGAGCTTGGCCTCAGTTGGTCAAATGGTGGAACAGGGATTACAGGTTCGTTTCAACGAGCATGGTTGCTTCGTTGAGGACTTCAAACATGGATGTAGAGTCATTGCTAAAGGAAAGAAAGAAGGCAGATTGTTTAAGCTGGATGCTGGAATTCCTGAGTTAAAATCAGCCATGTTCTCTAAAAGCAAAAATGTGGTACGGGACATTGATATGTGGCATAAGAGGATTGGACATATCAATATACAGAGATTAAAGAACATGCAAATAAGAGGCATTGTCAGTGGATTGCCTAGATTCAAGTATGATGGGAATATGCATGTTTGTGAAGCCTGTCAGTTTGGAGCAGGCAAGGTTGAGGTTTCCTAGAGAAGGAAATATGAGTAGCAGGCCACTTGAGATCGTACATAGTGATGTATGGGGTCCTGCACAAAACCCATCTATCAAAGGCAGTTTATACTATGTGACATTCATAGATGATTTCAGCAGGATGACATGGATATACTTTCTTAGAGAGAAGAGTGAAGTGTTGGAAAAGTTCATGGATTTCAAAGCTTTTACAGAAAAGCAATATGGCTGTTGGATTAAATGTTTGAGGACAGATGGAGGTGGTGAATACACCTCAAAGGCTTTTGAGCATTTCTTGAGGAAGCATGGAATAAGAAGACAATTGACTTGCAGGTATACACCTTAGCAGAATGGTGTGGCTGAGAGAAAGAATAGAGTCATATGTGAAGTGGCTAGGGCGATGCTCAATGAAAAGAGCATGCCAGATTACTATTGGGCAGAAGCATGTGCTACTGCAATGTATATACTGAACAAAACACCTACAGCAGCCATTCATGGAAGCATGCCAAAGATGCGGCTTATTACAGGTTACAAGCCAGACATTGGGCACCTCAAAGTTTTTGGTGGATGCATAGCTTATGCACATGTGCCTGATGAAAGAAGAAGGAAGTTGGATCCTAAGGCAGAGAAATGTGTATTTGTTGGATATGCACAGGATCGAAAGGCATACAAATGTTATAATCCACAAACTAGACAAGTGGTCATCTCACGAGATGTGGTGTTTGATGAGCTTGCTAGTTGATACAAAGCAAAAGATGAGGGTGTCATTGAGTCACTTGAGGCAGATGTGCCTCTGAACTTGCCACAAGCAAGTTCTAGTTCTACTACTATGTCTGGGCCAGCAGAGCAGAAGCTGAGAGTAGCAGTGTACGTCCATGGTCAGGACGTTTGAGGCATGAAAGTGTGAGCACTGGGAGTAGTGCTATGGATAAAGGCAAAAAGAAAGTCAAAGGAATTGGAATTACAGGTTAGGAGTCATATGCTATGTGCTGGCATGTTAGGTAGGAACATGTGTGAGACATAAATGACCGCGTGTCCAGCTGGTCATAGTGTGTGGACATTAGCTAGGGTTAGTAAAATGTGGACACAACTCATAGTGTGTTGTGTGTATTATGGATTAGGGCATTATGCATTGTGTGAGAGTTGAGATGGCTTCCCTCTATGGTTAGGGTTTGCAATATAAATCAAGGTTTGCTCCTGTGTGTGTGTCTCCTCCCCCTCTACCGTTCTTTCAACACATATGTGTATCCATATAGCTCCAATGATACACCTACTGCATAAAACAATGCATAATCAATAGTGGTCCTCAAATACTGAAGTGTGCGTCGCACACTATCAAGATGTGGTTTGCACATGGAACTTGCATAAACTGGCTCTCTTCATATACATAGTGAGATCCTCCCAACACATAACCTGCACCCACACTAAGTTTACCATTTTGATCTAATGGCACCAAGATTGGCCTACAATCAGCCATCCCATACTTGGACAACATGTCAAAAAGTAGCGCAGATCTCCAAAATCCTTCATCTCAAACTTCCTTTTGAGAATACTTTTCACATGCTCAATCTCATCCAAGTTGTCACCCCCAACAATAAGATCATCTACATATATGGTGATAATCACAATACCCTTATCACTCTTACGCACATACAAAGAGTGATATGCATCTGCCATATAAAAACCAATAGTGACAAGATACTCAGCAATCTTGTCATGTCATGCTCATGGAGCTTAATTCAGCCCATACGAAGCCTTACGAAGCTTACATACACACTCTAGGTGATCTATATCCTCAAAACTAGGTGGCTAATCCATATACATCTCTTCTTGCAAGTCACCATGCAAGAACACATTTTTTATATCCATCTGATGTAAAAACCAGCCTTTAGCTATAGTCACCACAATCATAGCTCTCACAATTGCCATCTTTGTAACTGGGGTAGATGTCTCCTCATAATCAATCCCATGTGTCTGCACATATCGTTTGGCTACCAATCTAGCATTGTACCTTCTTATGCTACCATCACTGTTATGTTTCACCTTATACACCCACTTACAGCTAATAGATTTCTTGCCTTTAGGTAATGGCACCAAATCCCAAGTCTCATTTCCATACAATGCATCCATCTCCTCATCCATAGCTTTCTCCCAAAACACATTTCAATAGCCTTATTAAAACATGTGGGTTACAACCTGCATAATTTTTGCCATATAAGCATAGTGATATGCCACATAACCATCATAAGTCAACCTCTGCAACACAAGGTTTTTAACTCTTCGTCTTGCGATATTTATAGCTTTGCATTCATGGCTTCCATAGCCTTCTTCACACCAGGTGCCCTCATTACTGGAATCCCAAGCTCCTTATCAAGGTTCATCTCCAACCCACTAGAATCTCCTCCAACAAGAGAATGCCTTGTAGAAATATCAGGCATACCAAGGGGCTCAACCACTTTCTCTTTGCCTTTATGTGATGTACCAACGACATTTTCAGGACTGGTATTATGATGCAGCCTGCCACTCCATGGTCTATCAATAGAACCGCTGTGGATGAGGACTCTCCTGGTCCACTCAATGATTGTGATTGTTGACTTGCATTCTGTGTAACCACATTTCCACTTACATTAGTCCTAACATCTTTTTTCAGTAGCATACCATCTACTCATCTCATCAAATACAATATCCTTGCTTACCCTCAATTCACGTGTAGTAGGATTATAACATCTATATCCCTTTTTCTCAAGGGAATACCCAATAAACACACATTTTTCTGCTTTTGGATCCATCTTAGTATGCAACTCATCTTTGGCACATGTACATATGCAATACATCCAAAAAATTTCAAGAGACGAATTAGGTTTCCTGCCAGTAAACTTCTCCTCTGATGTATGGCATTACATCATGTATGGCTGCAATGGGAGTCTTGTTCATGATCTAAACTGCTATAGACATAGCCTCAGCCCAATAGCTATGCGGCATATTCTTCTCTGCCGTCAATACTCGTCCTATCTCTACAATATGCCTTTTTTTTGGCTCAGCAACTCCATTTTGCTATGGAGTGTATCTACATGTAAATTGTCTTTGAATGCCATTCTTTCATAAGAATTCAGAGAACTCATTGGAGAAGTATTCTCCCCCCCTCCATCTGACCTTAGGCACTTCACATTCTTTCCTCTCTATTTTTCAGCCAATCACTCTGAAATTCTAAAAATCAGTGAACATTTCACTCTTCTCCTTCATGAAATATACCCACACTTTCCTTGTGTGGTCATCAATGAATGTTACATAGCACCTGAAGCCACCCATAGACATAGCCTTCACAGGACCCCATACATCTGAATGCACAACATCTAGTACATTCTTGCTCACATTTTTGTCATGTGGAAATATATGCTTTGTTTTCTTTCCAAATTGGCATGCTTCACATACTTTTTTTGCATACCTTCAACTTTAAACTTAGGTAGCCTTGTCATAATTTCTTTAGTCTTCATAGACTTCATCCTTTACACATTTACATGCCCGATTCTCTTATGCCAAATGTCTATATCTGCAACAACTCTTGAACCATTTGCAAACATTGCAGAACTCACTCTAGGCATATTTACATTCAATGTAAACATTATGCCCACTCTATTGCCTTTTGCAACCAACGTGCACTTATCTTTAAAATCTTCTACATAACAGCCATCAGGGTTAAACCAGACCTACAAACCCTACTCAATCATCTGAACAACAGAAACGAGATTAATTGTAATGTTTGGAACATGAAGTACATCTGCAAGATACTTCACGTTACCATCCTGCATAGACAATGGCACATCTCCAACATGGAAAATCGGATAAGCAGTGTCATCCCCTGTTTCAACAAAGCTGGTCTTTCAAGACTTTTCATTTCCTTGAACCACTCACCATGACTTGTCATGTGATATAAAGCACCTGAATCAACATACCATACGTCATCCTTACATACTACTATATCATTTTGAGACACAACATTAACTACATGTTGTATAACAAACAACCTCTCATTATCCTCATTCATTGTGCTAGAGGATGCATAGTTGTTTTGCTACACTTTTCCATTTTGCATGTCACTCTGCTTCTTACAACAATCTACCTGCATATGTCTAGGCTTACCATAGTAAAAACAACCTCGTGTGTCATTATGCTGCCTTTACCAATTACCACTCTTTGACTCCCCTTGCCTCTAAAAACTAGCCTCTTCCACCTGTGTGTTGTTGTTGTGAATCCTGGGACTATTGCTGCTTCTGCTGGACCATAATTCTGATTACCTACTTGGCCACCACCTTGGCCACATCCACAACCTCTACCTGCACTTGTATAGAAGGCCTGCTGCTCAACTATTTTTGTTTAGTGAAGACTAATGATCTTCACCCAAGTACTTCTCCTCAATGATTAGCATTGACACCAAATTTGTGAAGTTGGGAATGTTCTCCCAAGTTTGAATAGATGTCTTGAACGCCTTGTATTGTGGACCGAGACCATGTAGACACACTTCCACCTTATCATCATCATCAACAAAAACACCAATTAATGCAAGGGATTCAACAATGTCCTTGATCTTTAAGGCATAATCATTCGCATACATATTCTTCTTCTCCACAGTATGAAGCTCAGTTTTCAACTAAGTCTTTCGTGCCTTGGTGGTGTTAGTTTCATACAGCTTCACCAAGGTGTCCCATGCCTCCTTAGGTGACTTGGCATCCTATATATGTCCAATCATGGTGTCCTATATACTAATAGAAACCCAATACATGACTTTCCTTGCTCCTCGATTTCAGTTCATGAATTCTTTTGTAGAGCAGTCAAATTAATCTCCGGTATCTCTGGTACCTCCTCATGTTCACCTTCAATGTAGTCCTAGTAACCTTTTCCTATCAGAAAATTTGTCAATCTAAACCTCCAAGCATGGAAGTTGTTCTTGCCAATCTTCTCTACAACAATCTATTTTATTCCATCATTCGATATCTTTTCTGCTAAAAAACAACACTCTTGTTTGACCTACACAAACTGTTGTATTCTCTGCACAGCGGTACTATATTACACCCAAATTGTCAAAACCAGTGACCTCAATTTGCATACATACACCTAATGGCAACTTTGAGACCTCTTTGCAGTACACATAATGTCTGCACAACCAATCGCCCTTCTTGCAGTTCCAAAAATAGAGTTCTGCAAAGAATTGAAACTTACCCCGCAGTGCTTGTGAACGCATGTGTGAACTGAAAAACGGAGGTCCAAACGTGCCTGAAACGTGTTTTTGGCCCAAAAACTTTTATCTTTCTAATATCACTACTGACAAGCTACAAGATCTTATTATACAAGTCTTGGGAAAGAAAGTACCAAAGCCCCATGAAGTTGCATCAAGTTCAAAGAAGGCAAGATCTTCTCAACAAAAAGAGGGCAACATTTTGTATGTGGATGAAGCAAAGCCTACTAGGGCAACATTTTGCATGTGGATGAAGCAAAGCCTGCTACATCGGGAGCTAAAGGTTCTCAATAGGTACCTTCAAATTTGAACATTATGAATTCCAAGAATCTAGCAAGGAATACTAAAAAGGTAAAGGATTTAGATCTGGGGGATATGGACAAGTATGAAGAATACTTTCCACTTGGTTTGTACACACAGTATGAAATTCTAGTATGAAATGTGTGCAAGCTCCCAAACATTACTTATGTCATCCATTGGAAAAGGACAAAGTCAAACTATGTGTGAAGTGGTATGTTGAGCGTGCCAATAACCCTAGGTCTTGTGGATATTTGATGCCAATAAAGAAGATTGGAAAAAAGGGAGGGAATGCAATGACGAAAGAAGAGGTGGTAATTAAAAAGCTCCAAAATTACGATTATTTGATCATAGATGGGAAACATTCCATCTATGTAGCCAAGGTCGTGTTAAGGACTCAATTGCCTTGAGACATGATTTCTTTGAGGAATATTTATATGGTTTGAAGAGCTTGGATTGTCGTTTATGCACCCTAAAATTCTATGTGGCTATCTTAAGGATGGCAAATTTGGAGGCCCAAACAATGTTTAAACAACAAGCCTACATTGATATACTCAAGTGCTTAAGGACCCAATTGGATTTTTATCATAAGTCCTCTCCCAAATAATGAGATATTTTTATCTCTCCTCTCTCCTATTTCAACTAGATCCAAAAAGTGAGTAAAAGTGACCTAAAAATGGTCAAAAATTGACCAAACTGATCCAAAACATTCTAGAATCAGTTTGCTTGGTTAGAAGCTCACTTTTTCCTATAAATAGAAGCCTTCCCCTTTGTTGAAACTCAATAGTGTTTTTGCACTGTTACCTTGCCTCTCCCAAGTGCCAAAAACAATGAATTTTACTCATAATTCATTAGTTTTTGACCTTCCCTCTTCTAAAAGATTGGTGGCCACTCTTATTTTCAAACAAGAGTAGAACCCTCAAACCATCAAGCCAAAGGAAAGCTCTCAAATTATCTATGTACGTTGGAGATTCTTCTCTTTTCTATTTCTTTTATGGTTTTTTTATGATTTTTGTCTTCTCTAAAATCAAATGATGTTATGCCTCATTGAAAAAAGGCATTCCCCTCTCTTCTTTAGTAAATCCAACCATTCTTTATCTTAGATGATTGATTATTGGATAAAATCAAGTTTTTCATAATGTTTCTCTTAAATAAGTAGAAAATGTTTACACTAGAATGATTTAAATACTCTTGGTGAACTTCTGATTAATTTTAGTGAATTGAAAATTAAAAAATGGTCAGCCATACAAAGGAGGTTATGGCAAAATTTGAAAATTTGTGAAATAAATTTCATCTTTTATTAATCAAAAAGAGTAATCCCTATCGTAAGAGTATTCTAAAAGTGTCATTTTCATTCATACATTGAAAGATGCATATTGATTAATTTTTATAAAAGAATGATTTTCAATAGAATTAAATTCTATGAAAGATACTTATTGATAATTGTTTTATTATGAAAGTGTTACTTTCTTCATTATGGATTTTCATGCATAAAATATTGCATAAAAGTATAATTTTTAGAGTTACTTTTATCATATTGATTTTTATACATAAAAGTATGCATAAAAGAATTTTTTTAAATTATAAAAGTGTTACTTTTATCATTATTGATTTCTATGCATAAAAGAATAATTTTTTTATTATAAAAGTGTTACTTTTATTATAAATGATTTTTATGCATAAACATATGCATAAAAATATATAATTTTTATATTAAAAGTGTGATTTTCATCATAAATGATTTGTATGCATAAATTTATGCATAAAAGAAATTCTTTTATATTAAAAGAGTGATTTTTATCATAAATGATTTGTATGCATAAGCATATGCATAAAAGATATTTTTTTTGTGATTTTCATCTCATAAATGATTTGTATGCATAAACATATGCATAAAAGATATAATTTTTATATTAAAAGTGTGATTTTTATCATAAATGATTTGTATGCATAAAGAAAATTCTTTTATATTAAAAGAGTGATTTTCATCATAAATGATTTGTATGCATAAACATATGCATAAAGGATATATTTTTTATATTAAAAGTGTGATTTTCATCATAAATGGATTTTATGCATAAATTAGATGCATAAGATAAGTTCTTTTATTCTAAAAGTGTAATTCCTACTAAATTGGTTTTATGCATGGAAAGATGCATAAAGAATTTATTTTAATCCAAAAGTGTTATTTTCATCAATTTTGATTTTATGCATAAATAGATGCATAAAGTATTTTTATTTCTAATTCAAAAGAGTTATTCTTATTAATATCGATTTTATGCATAGAAAGATGCATAAAAGATTTATTTTTATTTTGAAAGTATTATTTTCATTGAAATTAAATTTATGTATAGTTAGATGCATAATTTTTTTTTTATTTTAAAAGTGTTATTCTCATTAAATTGGAATTTATGCATAGTAAAATGCAAAAAAGGTTTATTTTTAATTCGAAAGTGTTATTTTCCTTAAAATTGAACTTATGCCTAAATATATGCATAAAAGGATTTTTATAAAAGTATTATTCCTACTAAAATTGTCTTTATGCGAAAAGAATCTTTATATCAAAAAATTAGAATTCTCCTACATTCTATAAATAGATGTGACAAGATGTGATAGGAATCAGATAGATGTAAATGGATGTATGGATGTGAATGTGAATATGGATGTATGAATGTCGAATGTGGAAATTGATGTATGAATGTGGAATGTGGAAATGGATGTATGAATGTGGATGTGAAAATGGATGTATGGATGTAGATATGGATGTATGGATGAGAATGTGGATGTAGATGTGGATGTATGGATGTGGATGTGGATGTGGATGTATGGATGTATGTATGTGGATGTGGATGTATGAATGAGGATGTGAAAATGGATGTATGGATGTAGATGTGGACATGGATGTATGTATGTGGATGTGGATGTGGATGTGAAAATGGATGTATGGATGTGGATGTGGATGTATGGATGTATGTATGTGGATGTGGATATGAAAATGGATGTATGGATGTGGATGTGGATATGGATGTATCAATGTGGATATGGATATGGATGTATCAATGTGGATATGGATGTATGAATGAGGATGTGAAAATGGATGTAGATGTGGATGTGGATGTATGGATGTAGATGTGGATATGGATGTATGTTTGTGGATGTAGATGTGGAAATGGATGTAAATCAATGTTTTATGTCAAGAATGCTGGGGAAGCATTTTGACTGTCTTAAGAATGTGGTTGTGGAGACCTACCTGATAAAGTTGCAACAGTTGACGGAGAGTCAACGGAGGAGGTCTCGCATAGCAAGGTCTCGGCCGAGGTCTTGACCAGCCTCGGTTCGATTTAAATTGTTTGCTTCTGGTATGGTGGATGAGGGACCAAGGAAGCGGCCTATGAGTGAAGCGCTAGGTGACCTACGAAGGATCCTAGAGGGTGCTGACCATACGGTGCTCAGGCTCTAGGTCGCCGAAGATACCCACACGTGCGTCGAGGAAGATATTTAGAACAAGGAGTAAGAGTTGTTTTCTAATACCGGGCATGGATCTGGTTGATTAACCTTGCTGGTCCTCAATGGATGAGTCCATGGCTCTTTTATATGGATCTGTTGGTTGATCTTGCTGATCTTCAACTTAAATAAGTAGAAAATGTTTACACTAGAATGATTTAAATACTCTTGGTGAACTTCAGATTATTTTTAGTGAATTAAAAATTGAAAAATGGTCAGCCATACAAAGGAGGTTATGGCAAAATTTAAAAAATTATGAAATAAATTTTATCTTTTATTAATCAAAAAGAGTAATCCCCATCGTTAGAGTATTCTAAAAGTGTCATTTTCATTCATACATAGAAAGATGCATATTGATTAATTTTTATAAAAGAATGATTTTCAATAGAATTAAATTCTATGAAAGATACTTATTGATAATTTTTTTATTATGAAAGTGTTACTTTCTTCATTATGGTTTTTTATGCATAAAATATTGCATAAAAGTATAATTTTTAGAGTTACTTTCATCATATTGATTTTTATACATAAAAGTATGCATAAAAGAATTTTTTTTAAATTATAAAAGTGTTACTTTTATCATTATTGATTTGTATGCATAAAAGAATAAATTTGTTTATTATAAAAGTGTTACTTTTATCATAAATGATTTTTATGCATAAACATATGTATAAAATATATAATTTTTATATTAAAAGTGTGATTTTCATCATAAATGATTTGTATGCATAAATATATGCATAAAAGAAATTCTTTTATATTAAAAGAGTGATTTTCATCATAAATGATTTGTATGCATAAAAGAAAATCTTTTATATTAAAAGAGTGATTTTCATCATAAATGATTTGTAGGCATAAACATATGCATAAAACATATTTTTTTTTGTGATTTTCATCATAAATGATTTGTATGCATAAAAGATATAATTTTTATATTAAAAGTCTGATTTTCAAAGAAGTTCTTTTATATTAAAAGGGTGATTTTCATTTGTATGCATAAACATGTGCATAAAGGATATGTTTTTTATATTAAAAGTGTGATTTTCATCATAAATGGATTTTATGCATAAATTAGATGCATAAGAGAAATTCTTTTATTCTAAAAGTGTTATTCCTACTAAATTGGATTTATGCATGGAAAGATGCATAAAGAATTTATTTTAATCCAAAAGTGTTATTTTCATCAATTTTGATTTTATGCATAAATAGATGCATAAAGTATTTTTATTTTTAATTCAAAAGAGTTATTCTAATTAATATCGATTTTATGCATAGAAAAATGCATAAAAGATTTATTTTTATTTCGAAAGTATTATTTTCATTGAAATTAAATTTATGCATAGTTAGATGCATAAAAGTTTTTTTTATTTTAAAAGTGTTATTCTCATTAAATTGGAATTTATGGATAGTAAAATGTAAAAAAGGTTTATTTTTAATTCGAAAGTGTTATTTTCCTTAAAATTGAACTTATGCCTAAATAGATGCATAAAAGGATTTTTATAAAAGTATTATTCCTACTAAAATTATCTTTATGCTTAATTAGATGCGTAAAGAATCTTTATATCAAAAAATTAGAATTCTCCTACATTCTATAAATAGATGTGACAAGATGTGATAGTGGATGTATGGATGTGAATGTGAATATGGATGTATGAATGTGAAATGTGGAAATGGATGTATGAATGTGGAATGTAGAAATGGATGTATGAATGTGGATGTGAAAATGGATGTATGGATGTGAATGTGGATGTGGATGTGGATGTATGGATGTGGATGTGGATGTATGGATGTATGTATGTGGATGTGGATGTATGAATGAGGATGTAAAAATTGGATGTATGGATGTAGATGTGGACGTGGATGTATGTATGTGGATGTGGATGTGAAAATGGATGTATGGATGTGAATGTGGATGTATGGATGTATGTATGTGGATGTGGATGTATGAATGAGGATGTGAAAATGGATGTATGGATGTAGATATGGACGTGGATGTATGTATGTGGATGTGGATGTGGATGTATGTGGATGTGGATGTGGATGTGGAAATGGATGTATGGATGTGGATGTGGATATGGATGTATCAATGTGGATGTGGATATGGATGTATCAATGTGGATGTGGATGTGTGAAGAATGAGGATGTGAAAATGGATGTGGATGTGGATGTGGATGTATGGATGTAGATGTGGATATGGATGTATGTATGTGGATGTGGATGTGGAAATGGATGTATGGATGTGGATGTGGATATGGATGTATGAATGTGGACGTGGATGTATGGATGTGGATATGGATGTGTATGTATGAATGCAGATGTGGAGTTAGATGTATGATGTGGATGTGTATGTAGAATAATGAATGCGAATGTGTATGTGAAATGATGTGTCGTCGTTGATATGAGTGAATGGATGAGATGTGATGACATGATGTGAATTGGGATGTGAATTTATGATATGTGATGTGAATGAAATTGATTTGATGAGATGGAAAATGATGTGATTGGATGAGAATGAGTACATATATGAAAGGGAATGTGGAATAAGTAATGTGGACTGATGATGGATAATGTGGAAAGATGAGAGTTCAATATAGAAACTGCATTTGGGACCTGTTTGTAAATGACTATTTTATGTCAAGAATGCTGGGGAAGCATTTTGACTGTCTTAAGAATGTGGTTGTAGAGAACTACCTGATAAAGTTGCAACAGCAGACGGAGAGTCAACAGAGGACGTCTCGCATAGCAAGGTGGACCGAGGTCTTGACCATTTAAATGGTGAGCTTTCGGTACGGTGGATGAGGGACCAAGGAAGCGGCCTATGAGTGAAGCGCTAGGTGACCTGCGAAGGATCCTAGAGGGTGCTTACCATACGGTGCTCGGGCTCTGGGTCACCGAAGATACCCACACATGCATTGCCCTAGGGCCAAACTAGATTCTCTTGCAAGGTATCTTGGCCCTAGGGACAAGCTAGATTCCCTTACAAAAGGATCACTCTTGGCATGCACATGCATTGATGGGCCCAAGGGCCATTCTACCACACATGAGAATCTAGCTACCACATATAAGAGAATCTAACTTGGTCCTAATGTCAAGCTACCATGAACAAATCTAGGGCCAAGCTGATTCTCTTGCCAGGGTCACTCTTGCCATGCACATGCATAGATGGGCCCAAGGGCCTCTCTACCATGCAATCTTAAGAGAATGGCTCTAGGCAACATAGGAAAATCTAGCTACCACACACAAGAGAACCTAGCTTGGCCCCCGTTAAGAAATCTACATCATCTTTGCTAGAGCAGCTTGGCTTGGGCCAATATACCAGCAAAGGTGGTGTTTTTTCGTTGATGGTGGTATGGCCATAGGGCCAATCTACAAGTAAAGAGAGGACGTAGATTTGTTCATGGTAGCTTGGCCCTAGGTCCAAGCTAGATTTCCTTCCAAGGATCACTTCTGCTATGCACATGCAAAGATGGGCCCACGGGCCATCTTATTGTGCAATCTTGATATAATGGCACTACGAAACACAAGAGAATCTAGCTATCACACACAAGAGAATCTAGCTTAACCCTAGGGCCAAGCTACAATAAACAAATCAACAACATCTTTGTTGGCAGCTTGGCCATAGGGCCAATCTACCAGCCAAGATGGTTTTTCTCCTATGATAGCTTGGCACTAGGGCCAAGATACTAGCAACAAAGAGGATGTTTATTTGTTCTTGGTATATTGGCCCTAGGGCCAAGCTAGATTTTCTTGCAAGGGTCACTCTAGAATATCTTGTGTTCCTCCCTATGGTATATTGGCCCTAGCACCAAGCTATATTCTCTTGCAAGTGTCACTCTAGAATATCTTGTATTCCCTATGGGCCATACTAAATTATGTCAAGATACAAGGGAGTAGCGAATGGCCCTAGGCAATGGCCCTAGACAACACAAGATAATCTACCTTGGCCATAGGGCAAAGCTATCATGAGAAAATCTACATCACCTTTGCTAGAAACTTGGCCCTAGGGCCAAATATTAGGAAAAATGGTGTTGCTTTGTTGATGGTAGCTTTACCACAGCAAAGAGGATGCGGATTTGTTCATGGAATCCTAGCCCTTGGTAGCATGGACCTAGGGCCAAGCTACAATCTTTTGCAAGAGTAACTCTTGCCATGTACATGCATAGATGGGCCCAAGGACCTTTCTACCATGCAATAATGAGATAATAACTCTAGGGAATACAAAAGAATCAACTTTTATGCATACCTCTATGCATGAAATCCAAATATGAAAAAAGTCACACTTTTATAATAAAATAATCAACTTTTATGCATACCTCTATGCATGAAATCCAAATATGATAAAAGTCACACTTTTATAATAAAATAATCAACTTTTATGCATACCTCTATGCATGAAATCCAAATATGATAAAAGTCACACTTTTATAATAAAATAATCAACTTTTATGCATACCTCTATGCATGAAATCCAAATATGATAAAAGTCACACTTTTATAATAAAATAATCAATTTTTATGCATACCTCTATGCATGAAATCCAAATATGATAAAAGTCACACTTTTATAATAAAATAATCAACTTTTATGCATACCTCTATGCATGTAATCCAAATATGATAAAAGTCACACTTTTATAATAAAATAATCAATTTTAATGCATACCTCTATGCATGAAATCCAAATATGATAAAAGTAACACTTTTATAATAAAATAATCAATTTTTATGCATATCTCTATGCATGAAATCCAAATATGATAAAAGTAACACTTTTATAATAAAATAATCAACTTTTATGCATATCTCTATGCATGAAATTCAAATATGATAAAAGAAACACTTTTATAATAAAATAATCAACTTTTATGCATACCTCTATGCATGAAATCCAAATATGTTAAAAGAAACACTTTTATATTAAAATAATAATTCTTTTACGCATACCTCTATGCATGAAATCCAAATATGATAAAAGAAACACTTTTATATTAAAATAATAATTCTTTTATGCATACCTCTATGCATGAAATCCAATTATGATAAAAGTAACACTTTTACATCAATTATGCATAACATAAAAATCAGTTTCTCCATGATTACAATAAAATTCTTTCAATTAATCTAGGATGATAATTCCTAGAATATGGTAGGAAGTTCTCTTTTCATGCTTTGAATAAAATTATTTTATGTGTAATTTTTATAAAAATTTTGCCATAGCTCCGCTACTACTATGACTGATAAATCTCAATTTATTTTGAAGGATAAAGCTTATCATTAAGAAAATGATTAGAATGATTCCTAATTGGATCATTAACCCAATAATGGGTTGAATCATCAATATTCATGAAATACATAAACTAAAAGCATAGAAAAAAGCCATTAATTTGACCTCAAGCATAGATTAATCTTGGATTAAGAAAAAGCTTTATGAAAAGCTTCATTTGGATTGAGAATGGGTCATGAGTATGACCATTTCTTGAGTGAAAGAGAGAAATTACATAAAAACCATTAGAATTAAGCATAAATGAAAATTTATGTAATTCTTAACTATCATTAATCAATTAACTTCAATAGCATCATCAAATTATGTAACTCTTCACTACCATTCATCAATTAACTTCAATAGCATTCAAAAACTATTCCAATTAAGCTTCTCAAGCTTGAGAGGGGTTGAGAAGAGAGAAACATTGAGAAATTATAGAAAATGATCAAAATTCACTAATTACCTTACAAATTGCTTGATTCTTTGTTCACGGTAGAGGCCCCCAACCAATCAATTGGTTAAGTATGTTGATGGAGCCACCAACACTACAAGGGATCGGGCTCATACCCGCGCTCCTAGCCGCTAAAAATGACTTGTGAAAAAAAGTAGCGGGCCCGTGTATCAGCGCGTGTATCATCGCGGCCAGAGACATGCGTGTAAAAGCGCGCGTATAGCATCTCTCAGACGCGCGTATACACGGGTGTGTAAGCCGCGTTCTTTTCACAGACGCGTTGATACATGCGGCTATACACGCTTTTTCTTATTTTAGATGCGCTTATACACGGGTGTATAGCCGCGTCCTGTTTCAATTCAAATGTCCCAGACGCGTTTATACCTGCGTCTATACACGCGTTTCTGTAATTTAGATGCGCTTATACACGCGTAATTACCAGTTTTGACGCATTAATACACGCGTATTTTCCAAGGTATCCGCGTAGATACACACGAGTTTTAGCAGTTCTGACGCGTTTATACACGCGAACAGAGAGCAAAAAAAAAAATCCAGAGAGTGCTATTTGGTGCCTGAATACTGTTCCAGCATTCCAGCACCCAATAGCACTCTCTGGTTTTTTTTTTGTGCATTAGACCATCCCATTAGACCATCCACGAAGAACATATGCACGAGGGAGATTAAGACAAGAACGACATGAATGCATACATTATCAATACACGATTCAAGACAGACATGAATGTAATACTATCGATCAATCAATTCAATATTACTATCAAAATTTCATACATGTATACAAGGGAGTCCATATCTCGAAGTAGCCCATGGCTTGAGTTTACAAAAAAATATATACAATCACATCCTCAATATGGAATGTGATACTATAAGTCTGAGTACTACTCAGACCCAGATGATGACTCGGTGCTCCCTCCATGCTCAGATGAGCTCACATCGGTCGGAATGTCCGAGGAGTAGTGCTCACGTCCACCCTCTGCAGCGGCGGCCGGTGGATCATCAACAGCTTGTGCCTGTTCAAGTAATATATAGTATATAAGTATATATATATGCAATTCAATAAACCAAAACCATTCGTTATGAATTTTCAAGTACCTGTCGACCGTATGGTCTCATGGCCATCTCAAACTGCGCGTCCGTAATACGTCCCTCGGCTCTGAAGATGGCCCACATGTCACGTCTGCTATGCCGGCGAGCATACGCAGTATCGTGGGTTGTGGGCTTCCTCCCTGTAACCCGTCTCGCTGTATCATAATCAACACAATTTGTAAGATTAAAACAATCATAGAATCAATGAATTAAGTAAACAATCAAATGAAGTGGCAGGATACTTACGAACTCTGCCTCCCATGACTCGACGCCGCCAGATCCAAAATGCGAAGATCCAATGGTCTCCATCTGGATCCGTCGTGCCTCCACATGCTGCCTGCTCTTCACGCCACCCTCTGCTCGTTTCTTTGCCTCCTTCCACTCGCGTTTGTGCGCAGTGGCAGGTTTCTCGACAGGATAGCCACCCGCAGCTACATTTAGTCGGTCATCGTACGCGAGTTTTTTAAGGTGAGATCTTTTATTACTTAAGATCTCCCTTATTTGCGTCCTTCCCCATACATCCGAGAATGTAGCATGTGGGGGATTGGGGTACCGACTATGTACAGCCTCTATCACCTCCCCAACTAATCGGCTATTTTGATCTTTAAATTTAATAAAACAATTTCTATATGAGTTTGATACTACCCCACGCATGTACTCCATTACCTCCCTCCCCCTCGCATCCATCACTATCCCGCCCCTATTCGTCACATCATAGCAGACCACTCTCTCTATCTCTCTCATCTCCTCCTCTTCCGAACTGTCTCCTCTAACTCTTCTCTCTCTATCTCCTCTCTCACCGCGTGCCCTACTACCTCCCCCACCTCCCCCACCTCCCCCACCAAAGCACCCGCCGCATCCTCCACTCCCACTCTTCCTACTGCTGCGGGTGGAGTCACGACTGGGGGATTGTCTACGTGACGGTGGCTGTGAGCCCTGACGTGACGGTGGCTCTGAGGGAGCACGTGATGGTGGCTGTGAGGGTGTACGTGAGTGTGTCTGGGACGAGATATGTCTCCTCGGTGGACGTGGAAGAGGAGAAGCTGCATGCCGTCTCGTCGGACTCGGAGGAATAGACGGCACTGGAGTGCCCTGGATACTCGCGGTAGGGGTATAGACACCAGGCAGGGAAGGAGGGGGATGGGCATACATATACTCTGTAAGCTCAACCGGACCAGGTTGGCGCCCAAAATGATTCAGCATCTCCATCAGCCAATTGCTGTACGCAAATGGATCGGATGAAGAACCTGGAATATCCATAAAGACCCTGCAACAAACATCTTCATGTACATCATGGGCTGTCTCTTAACTCACACAAATATCATCATTCAGTCAGTTGTGTTGCCTGTAAATCATGAAATCTAAAACGCCGCAGTCTCGTGCAGAAACGCGTGTATACACCCGTCAAAAAACGCGTGTATGGACGCTTGAACAGACTCTGCAGACAGGTTACACGCGCTTTTACACGCGTGTATGGACGCGTGAACAGACTCTGCAGACAGGTTACACGCGCTTTTACACGCGTTTCTACACGCGACCTGCGAAATTTTTTTTTCGAAAAGACCGACCCCCGACAAAGACAGAGTGTCCTTATAAAAGGACCAACCATTGTCGCCCCTGTCAGGATGCAGTAACCCAATCGTGTGCAAAAGGACAAACCCAAAGAGCAAAGAGCAAAATAAACAAATCTGACGAAAGAGACAAGGCACAGGACAAAGTGACTCACCTCTGAAAAAGTGAGTCTTCTCTGCTCCTTCTTTGCTCCCTCCTTCTCCCGTGTGTGTGCTCCTTTCTCTGCTCCCTCCTTGCTGTTGGGAGAGGCAAAAACAGGCGAAAACGCATGCAGAGTCGATTTCTTAGTTCAAAATCTATATTTGGGGAAGGCGGGCTATTTTTAGTTTAAACATACCGTCGCGTTTATATTCGCGTTTATAAACGCGTGTATATTCGCGTGTATGATATTTTAGCTGCGTTTATACATGCGTTTTGCAGAAATTACCCGCGTTAATACACGCGATTTTTAGGAAGTAGCCGCGTTAATACACGCAATTTTTAGGAAATAGCCGCGTCAATACACGCGATTTTTGTGCTTTCATTAAAAACATATAATGATTTTGTGTTTTTTGATTTGTACACAGGATGTCATCAACCTCTTCAAGCAGTTCTGGGGAAGATGAGACAATGCGTCATTGTAATCGCGATGTGTGGTTGGGACAACGGATCAAATGTATGTGTAATCGATGTCAAGGATGCATTGTACGAGCACGTCGAATTACCTTGAATCACATCTCCATGTATGGAGAATGGAATCAAACAGGTTTAGAGGTGAGTAGATGTAAATTGATGGTATTCAAATGACTCATGGTATCCAAATTAAATTAATAGAGTTGTAACATATAATTTGATAAATTGAAGCAGGATGCAGTACCACACCCTAACATGGTACCCTACGCGCGACGAGAGCACGTAAAGCGTCGACGAGATGATGCTGGAGCTTCGGGATCTATTGTCAGAGATGAGTGGGAAAGGGATGACAATAGCCCTGCACCCCACGAAGTTGTGGAAGAGGAGGTGCTTGATGATATGGTGCGGAATCTTTTTAAGGATGATCCCAAAGGTATGGACGACGATGATATGGAACAAGAGCATCTTTATAAGGCTTCATTGACACCGGTGTTTGAAGGGTGCACATTCTCAGTTTTACGTGCTTCACTTGAACTACTTAATATACAAACAGTTTATGGATGGAGCAATGCAAGTCTTGACGCATTGTTGAAGTAAGCATTCTAACTTACAAATTTGAATTAGTGGTTTAAGGTTTAGGATTTAAGACTAATTATAATTGATGATATTGGATGCAAGCTATTATCAAACATGCTTCCAAAGGAAAATAGACTACCCACCTCAAGAGACATAGCGAGGCGCTATGTGACATCTCTTGGAGGACTGGATTATGATAAAATACATGCATGCGTCAATGATTGCATTCTCTTTCGTGGGACGCATAAGGAGGCTCTACATTGTCCCACCTGTGGTGAAGCAAGATACAGAATAGATATGAAGAGTTTTGATGTACCTCGTAAAGTCTTGCGACACTTTCCTATAATTCCTCGCATCAAACACATGTTCAAGTGCAAATCCATAGCAGAGCTCATGTCATGGCATTCCTCACATCGATCGCGAATGATGGCATGTGGAGAATTCCCGCAGACACTCCTGCTTGGAAGCATATTGAAGATGAGTGGCCTAGCTTTAAAACAGAGCCCATAAACTTGAGACTTGGCCTGGGTATGGATGGAGTGAATCCATTTGGTTTCAAAAGCACCGCATACAGCATGTGGCCAGTTGTGTTGGTGAATTACAACCTTCCACCATCAATGGTGATCAAGAAGGGACATCTTATGTTATCCCTTCTAATTCCAGGGAAACATAAAGTCAAGCATATGGATGTTTATCTTGAACCACTGATTGATGAGTTGGAGGAACTATGGAGAGGTGTTGCGGTGGTGGACATTAGTAGGCCTCCCTCCTCTCGACACTTCGACTTAAAAGCAGTGTTGATGTGGACAATGCATGACTTTCCAAGATACAGCGATTGTTCTGGTAAGAATTCTAATTACCTCCCTACTCTATTACTATTGGCTATATATATTAATTAGACGGTTTGACTTTATTATTCTAACTTTTATTTATATTTTAACAGGTTTGAAAACATTGGGTAAACATGCATGTCCTGTTTGTGGCCCTTCGTTAGTACATGAGTATGCTGATGGTTTGTGTAAGACTATATTCGATAATCATCATCGATTTCTCCCCTCAGATCATCCTAAATATGTTGGCAGTAAGAGTAACATTCCTCCACAAACACTTCGTGCAAAAGATTGGAAGCATATTTGGGAGTCTACAACTATTCTTCCTCCAGATGTCATGAACAGGTATAGTGATGTTTTTTCAATCTTGTTTTGTGTAGTCTCTAATTGGATTATGTTGGAGCTCTATATATGGCTCACTCTACCTAACTTGGTCTCACCTATATATATGTATCTTGTCCTCAATATGAATCAGTCTTTGGGAGCGTACATGATGTGTCTCTTGTCTCGTCTCTTTCTCTCTACATTTCAACATGGTATCAGAGCATCTATGAGGGAAGCATCTATGTCTTCTTGTTAAATTCATGATTATAATTTCATGTCTTACAAGATTGTTCTTGGATTATGTGTTGTCTACATGATTTTATAGCTTAACTTGTTGTAATTAGAGTTGTTGCTTCATTTTCTAGGGGAGATGCTTTTAATATCTTCATGTCTACTCTAAGTCTCTCCATCTCTACTATAATCGGGGCATAGGCGGAATAGGTGCCTTCATTGCAAAGCCACAAATCCCTCTTCTCTACTAAGACCAATTTAGCAGAACCAACCTTTGCTTCAGCAATATGGGCCTGCCCATCAAGATCTTCAGCAATTCCACCTAACCATTCTATGTATAGGGGCTGGGATGCAACCTCAATCGGTTTTGCAGGGTGATTGGACACTGTCAAGGCATAGGAGTCACCAGCATGCTCTGTTTGTCCATATAAGATAGAAACACTGTAATTGGACATGAACTTCCTCACTTTGCGATTCAAACCTCCCCGTTGAGCCTTCGCAATCTTGTGACTTTCGGGTTGAGCTTTAGCAGCTGCACAATTCTCAAAGGCAAACCCCCTAGCAAACTTTGTCATTAGTTCCCCATTAGAGGGGGCAACCTAGTACACTTTTTGATACAAAAGACGGCAAGCGTTGTGAGGTGAAAAAAAGAAAAGAACCACTGGCTCTATAGCCCTTCACCCGACAAACTTGGAAACAACACGAACGGAGGCACCACCAGCCACCACCGGCTGGAACACTTCTCACACTTCACCACCCAACCCACGCCAGACAGACAGCATAAAACAAGGGCACCATAGACCAAGATAAACACCCAGCAATATATTCCCAGTCACAACATTATACAAGCTTCTCCCGACACAGAAGCCTTACTCACACAATCATAAACAAAACACTCAGACCTGTCACTGCCGAGGATACACCACATCCCCAATCACCACGAACCTCTCGCCTGCGTGCTGTGCCAATCACACCAGAAAGAACCCGACCACTTTCACTTCAGAAGGCGCCCCACCAGCTAACCCTCTACTATCTGCAGCCCATCACTTCTGCATGTGTCGCCAGCAGCAGCTACCCAAACATCTCTCTCTCTCTTTGCCTCTGTGCTGATCCTCTGCCAGCCACTCCAAACCCTTTCTCTGCAATGCTACCGGCCCCACCACCAAGCAGCAACACCTGTCCTTCTCTCTGCCTCACTCGGCACCCTGCTCTGCCTTCTGTCGGCTTCACCTACGTGGCCCACACTAGCCTATGCATCCACTTTCACAGCTCCTTGTCAGCTGCTCTGCACCAACCACTGCCCTTCATGCCCAAAACCAAGACGACTTTCTCACTAGTCACCACCCACCCTTCAGTCTTCACACCAACCGAGAAGCCCCCAGCCTTTAGGCAGCCACACCACATCAGCTCGTCCCACTGGCTCCCACACGGCCAGCCTCTCTGCTTTCACACAGCCTCGCTTCCACATAGTTGCTTCTTGCCTTGTGTTATCCTCCACGCTAGCCACTGCACTTCACTTCACAAGCCCACGCTTTAACACCAGCTGCGTCAGCATCTCTAGCCGCTCCAATCTTCGCCAGCTTCCGTCTCTTTCCCACAGACAGTGCCCCACCAGCAGCAGCTGCGCCTAGCCACACGAACCCTTGCATCTCCTCTACATCACGCTCCCTTCACACTAGCCCGTCGCCTCCCACAAGTCGACGCCTTTTGTCAGCGACCAGCCGCACACAGAGGCCGCAACCTCCTCTTGCGTCTCTGCAATGCCACAGCAAGCCTTCTCACCTGGACCCCCGACTCCCACACACGCGTGAGCTCCACTTGCTGACGACCATCACACACGTCCGCACTCTTTTGCCTACGCACTCACCAGCCTGTTTCTTGCTTCAGCTTACCAGCCCACACGTCTTGATGCCAGCTGTTGCAGCATCTCTCCAGGCGGCTACTTAGCCCACTTCCTCTGTCGGCTCATCTACGCTCCACCCGCCAGGCTCCTCACCTGTACTGCCTTCGCTCGAGGTCGCTTTCATAAGGCGGCTCCTTCTTTACACTGTCTCTGCAGCGCCTTCGCAAGGCGACCACCGTCCCACAGACGGCAACCAGTCCACTCTTCATGCCCAAGAGCCCCCTCGTCGGCGTCCCCACAGCTGGCGCCCTCCAGCTACACCTACCTCTTGTTTCGCCCAAGAGCCCCTCAAACAACACGGCGTCTCCGCCTTCTTGTCTGCAGCCCGTGCCTCTGCAAGGGCGACCTTCTCTCCTCGCCCAGCGACCTGGGATCTTGTTCTTTCGAAGCGGCCCTTCACTTCTTCGCATCTTCGCCTCTTCTAGAGGGAACCCGCTGGCAGCGCATCAAGCTTCCACGTCAAGCTCCTTTATAAGGTGGCCATACTATTATATTTTTTATTTATTTATTTAGCTCAATGATGGTCCCAACATTGCTACAATAGCCTCTCCTTCTCCTTGTGCTTCGGGTCATCACACCGCGCCCACAACTTTCCAAAACAGATGAATGCAAAAAGTGCCCACAGCTTCGTGATCAGAATCATTATTTACCAAACAAGACAATTGCCAGTCGTCGGTGCCCTGCATTTAGCAACCATCTGCACACCACACTGTTGCCATAAAACTTTCAAATCCCAGCATTTGCTCCCAAAAAAACACGTGCATATACCAACTTACTGCAAAACCACCTGGCCTGTACATTCGCCAGGGCATTTAGGGCAAAATTTATTCGCAAACGACGAACACCATATGTACACAGACCCAAAATACTTTTCAGATTTTAGCCTGACAGCGTCGTATAGGTGATCCTGCACCATATGCAGGAAGACCTTTGTCTTCTTCTTTTTGGGAACTTTGAAGACAGTCAGCCACTCCTCAGGTGGCAAATCCTCGAGAGTAAGGTCTTTGGGCAGCTTGCCCTCCATGCGCAAGCCGTACTCAGCATGCAACTGAGCTGCTGTGAGTAACAAAAACGGGAGAGCTTTACGTACCTAGATGATGCTGTCAATAAGAGAACAAGCAAACGTTAGTTCTCAAGGGGAGCATGCATTGACAGGGAAACAATGTGCAAACAAATGCCAATGGAGGAGATGTGTAAGAAGGATATGTGCATGTAGCAGACACGTAAGAGGAGCGCAATACCTTTCCAAGCGGACTTTCCTATTGGGGGGCCGCATGTTGTCTGGGAAGCTTCACCTTGATTTGGCATCGGTGAAGGGGTCTGCACAATTGAGTTAGCATCTGCAAAGGGTCTCTTGCACATCCTAGGGGGGCTGTTCTTCTTGGGGGTGGGATCACTCATCTCTGCGCACATGGTTGTGAGACGGTAAAACCGTGAGTGATGCGAGGCAGTAGAGGGATGAATGGGCAGGAAGCTCGCTTGGTGAGAGGGAATGCAAGAACGGAGCAGAGGGAGAAGAGGAGTAGAGAGAGAAGGTGGGCGCGTGCGACAGGCCAAATCAATGCATGCTTAAAGTAGGGTGGCCCGTTTCCTTTTCATGATGGCCCACTATTTTTCATATTAAGAGAAGGGGGGTGCCAAATCATTGCATGATTTGAAGAGGGGGCCTAATTAATATTATGATGGCCCACTAAGTTCCATATACAAAATTTTGAAAACACTAAACTTCCCTTCTTTTAGGGGCTATGGTGGTACCACCAAAAGGTGAAAAAAGTGGTACCACCTATACATGCTTTCACCCAGTTGGTATGTTGCTCGAAAAGAAGCTGTTGGGGATGATGTGAGTGGAAATGTGGTTGCACAGAATGCCAGTCAGCAATCAAGAGAGTCCTCATCTAGTGGTTCAGTTGATAGACCATGGAGTGGCAGGCTGCATCATAATACCAGTCCTACAAATATGATTAGCACATCACATAAAGGCAAAGAGAAAGTGGTTGATCCCCTTAGTATGCCTGACATTTCTGCAGGGCATTCTCATATTGATGGAGAGTCTAGTGGCTTAGAGATGAGCCTTCATGTGAGGAGCTTGGGATACCAGCTATGAGAACACCTGGTGTAAAGAAGGCTATGGAAGCCATGAATGCAAAGCTGCAAAGATCTAGGAGAGTGAATCCTGTGCAGAGGTTTACCTATGATGGTTATGTGGCACATCACTATGCATACATGGCAAAAGTTGTGCAGGTTGTAGAGCCCACATGCATTGATGAGGCTGTTGGAGATGTGTGTTGGGAGAAAGCTAGGGATGAGGAGATGGATGCACTATATGGAAATGAGACTTGGGAATTAGTGCAATTGCTTGAACGTAGGAAAGCCATTGGATGCAAATGGGTATACAAAGTAAAACATAACAGTGATGGAAGCATAAGCAGGTACAAGGCTAGATTGGTAGCCAAAGGATATGCGCAAACATATGGCATTGATTATGAGGAAACTTTTAGTCCAATTGCCAAGATGGCAACCGTGAGAGTTGTGATAGTAGTGGCTGCGTCAAAGAAATGGTCTTTACATCAGCAGATGTATGTAAAGAATGCATTCTTGCATGGAGATTTGTAGGAAGAGGTGTATATGTTGCAGCCACCTGGTTATGAGGATGTGAGTCACCCCGAGCATGTTTGCAAGTTGAAGAAAGCCTTGTAGTATGGCTTAAAATAAGCACCAAGAGCATGGTGTGACAAGATTTCTGAATATCTTGTCACTATTGGCTTTCATGTAACCAATGCAGATTTAACGCTATATATGAGACACGGTGATAGAGGAGTTGTGCTTGTTGTCATCTATGTAGATGACTTGATCATTACGGGGGACCATGATGCAGACATCTTTGATGTAAAGATCTTGTTTAGCTAGAAGTTTGAGAGATAAAAGATCTGGGGGAGGTCAGATATTTCTTGGGCATTGAGGTGATTAGGTCACCACATGGTATTGGATTACTGCAGAGACAGTATGGCTTGGACATGTTATCTAAGTATGGTATGACAGGCTGTAAGCCTATCTCAGTGCCATTGGATCAAAATGGCAAGTTGAGTGCAGATTCAGGAGAGATATTGGAGGATCCTACTATGTATAGGCGCATAGTAGGAAGCTTGATCTACATGATGATCACCAGGCCAGATTTGAGCTATGCTATTGGGTTAGTGAGTCAGTTTATGCAGATTCGATTCGACCACACCAAATTCCGCATTGAGAAAGATGGATAGATTATTGCAATTGCTTCTCATAATGGCAATTTGTTTGAGCTCTCTCTTAATGATGCTGTAGCAAATGTTGTCACTGCTCCAGGGGATCATGATTGCAAGATATGGCATCATCGCTTTGTTCATGCTGATTTCTCAAAGCTTCTTAATCTTCATCGTCAAGGTCTTGTACGCGGAATGGATCTTAAAGCTCATCCTCATATGGGAATCTGTGAGTTTTGTGCTCTTGGCAAACACAATCGTAAACCCTTTCCTCTCTCGAATTCAGTTCATTCTCATGATTTGTTGGATCTTGTTCATACCGACATTTGTGGACCTTTGCCTCCATCGAGAACACAACATCGTTATTTCATTACGTTTATTGATGATTACTCACGGTATACAGTTGTTTTCTTGCTTCAACAAAAATCTGAGGCGTTATCTGTTTTTAAGCAATTTCACAAGGCTGTCGAACTTCAAACTGGACGTCGCCTCAAGAAACTTCGTAGCGATAATGGTGGAGAATATGTGTCTCGTGAGTTTGAGAGTTATTGTATGGACCATGGTATTCATCATGAACATACAATTCCATATTCACCTCAACAGAACGGTGTTGCTGAACGTAAGAATCGCACTATTATCAATGCTATACGATGTATGCTGATTCATTCTGGGTTATCTCGTGTCTTCTGGAGTGAAGCTCTCTTGACAGTAGTCTTTGTTCAGAATCGTCTTCCTACTACTGCTCCTTCTGGTAAGATACCCATCACAGCATGGACAGGTGAAATTCCTTCTGTATCTCATTTTCGAACCTTTGGATGTATTGCTTACATTCATGTTCCTAAAGAAACACGAGCAAAGCTTGATGCTCCTGGCCTTAAAGTTATTTTTATTGGGTATTCTGACACTTCCAAAGGCTACAAATTCTATGACCCGTCCTCCAAGAAAGTGCTTGTGAATCGTGATGCTATTTTCAATGAACAGCTTATGGGCGGTACATGGTCCACGGATGATTCTGATGATACTAAATCTTTGCTTCAAGCTTTTCCATTCTTGTGTGATGATGAATCTTCTTCTATAGAGAAAATTTCCTCTTCACAACCATCTAAAGAGCAACTTTCCTCTTCACAACCATTGATTCCGAATGCTGTCGTTGATGATATTGACATTTTTATTGATCTGCCTATTGATTTTGAGCATGGTTCTTGTCATGTTTATGATGAAGATTTTGAGGCTAATGTTTTCTCTACTTCTGAAGATCCAGCCACGTACAGTGATGCTATATGTTCTCCACAAAAGGATCAATGGCAAGAGGCTATGGAAGCAGAGTATGATTCTCTTATCTCTAAAGGTACATGGATACTCACTGAGCTACCTCCTGGCCGTACTGCCATTAAGTGTAAGTGGGTATATAAGACAAAATTTAAAGCAGATGGATCCTTTGACAAATTCAAGGCACGTTTAGTTGCCAAAGGTTATTCTCAAGTTGCTGGCGTTGATTATCACGAAACCTTTTCACCAGTTGTTCGCATTACTAGTATTCGGGTTTTATTGGCATTTGCTGTTCAATTTGACTTAGAAATTCATCATATGGACGTGCGCACAGCTTTCTTGAATGGAGATTTGAATGAAGAAATTTACATGGAGCAGCCAGAAGGATTTGTTATTGCAGGGAAGGAAGATCTTGTTGCTCATCTTCATAGGGCTTTATATGGTCTTAAACAAGCTTCACGGGCGTGGTACATCAAGTTTGATCTTTTTCTTACCTCCCATGGTTTTCTCTCTTGCTCTTCTGATCCCAACTTATTTACCAAACACCAAAATGGTAGTTTTGTAATCCTTGCCCTTTATGTGGATGATACAATCCTTGTTTCCAATGATTTGGGATTTCTACACCAAAGTAAGCAGTTGTTATCTTCGGCATTTGATATGGTGGATCTTGGAGAGCTTCACTCGTGTCTTGGCATTCAGATTCAAAGGGATCGCAGTAAAGGTATTTTATTACTTTGACAGTCAAAGTTTATTGAAGATACTATTAAGAAGTTTGGTTTGGAATCTACACATTCAGCAACTACTCCTTGTCTTGCGAGTTCCATGAAAAACACTTCTGATGGTGGTGGCCAGCTTGTTACAAATCAACCATATGCTAATTTGGTTGGATGTCTTCAAGTTGTTGGTTTGAACACTCGTCCTGACATTTTGTTTATTGCTAACTATCTCGGGCAACACCTTGCATGTCCTTCTCTTAAGCATTGGTCTTCAGCAAAGCGCGTGTTGAAATACTTGAAAGGCACTATAGATTATGGTTTGGTTTATCAACGACAATTCACATCTGACTCCATTCCATCTCTTTCTCTTTTGGGTTACACAGATGCAGATTGGGCCAGCTCACATTTATCTATGCGATCTACTAGTGGCAATTGTTTCTTCATTAATGGTTGTCTTATTTCTTGGACCAGCAAGAAACAACGTTGTGTTGCAGTTTCTACAACCGAATCTGAATATGTTGCGGCATGACTTGCAGCTCGTGAACTCATTTGACTTCGACAAGTGTTGACAGATATCGGCCATTCTCCTCTTTCTAGTACACCCTTGCGGTGTGATAATCAGAGTGCTATTAGTCTTGCAAAAGACTATGTCCAACATAACAAGTCAAAACATATTGCTGTGCATTACCATTATGTTCGATACGAAGTACGCAAAGGCACTATCATGATTGAACATTGTCCAAGTGACCAGATGATTGCAGATATTCTTACCAAAGGTCTCAATGAGTCATGCTTCATTCTCTTGCGCTCAGAGCTTGGAGTTGCCTCGGGCTCACTCTTTCTAGATTAGGCTCTTTACTCTTATGGTAGCTTTGTACATATATCGTTGTAATCTTCTAGACACCTTGCACTTTGCACATTCCACAATTGCTCACTATGACCTCTTGGTCCTTTTGTATATTTATACATAGATGCACAATGCACTTTCACATCATTACTTCTGGTTCATATTTTCACATTTGTATAGGGGCTTGGGTTTTTCCCTTGTACTCCCCAAGGGTTTTTTCATCCATAGCTAGAGACCCTTGTTTGAGTGGGGGTGTTGGAGCTCTATATATGGCTCACTCTACCTAACTTGGTCTCACCTATATATATGTATCTTGTCCTCAATATGAATCAGTCTTTCGGAGCGTACATGATGTGTCTCTTGTCTCGTCTCTTTCTCTCTACATTTCAACAGATTAAAGGTCACATAGAGCAATCCCTTGTGCAGAAACTCCATTTTTTTTCGGCTGCCATATTGGACCCATCTTAAGATCAACCACCTTCTTGATCCCATGCACATCTTCAAGAATGTGGGATCTGGTATTTGGGAACATATTACTGGTAAACGAGACAATGTTAGCGTACATGAGGACTTGCGGGTCGTAGGACGTATGCATCAAGCTTGGCCACGAGAGGTGGGTGGGCACGTTCGTCTTCCGCCTGCACCATGGATTATATCAAAGAAAGAGGGGAAGTAGGTAAAGCAGGCCATCACCACTTTGCGTACTCCCACTGGATGCATGAGATCATTGAAGGGAGCCTTTACAACCACTAAGAAAAGAGGCGTTGAGCAACTATATGGGTTGAAGTCCCACGATTGGCACAAGATGCTTCAAGTAAGTGTTTTCCAAGTCTTGTATGTACGTTGAAATTAAATTTTGTAATGCCATAAACCATAAATGTGCTCTTATGTGCGCAGTTCATACTACTTACTAGCATCGACCATTGTGCAAATAAGAGTTTGAAAAAATGTATTTATAAGATGGGCGAGCTTGTGAGGTATGTAAAACCCATGCTCAGATCACCCTTCATTATACCTTGCAAAATGAACGTGCATGAGGTATAACGTACTATTTATTTATTTTTCAGATATGTTAGTTCCAAAGCAATTGATCCAGCCACGTTGGATGATGCGCGTGTTATGGCAGTGGAGGTGGTTTGTTTGGTAGAGGAGACTTTTTCGCGAACCATTCTCACAAGTCAACTACATCTCATTGTGCATTTAGTGGACGAAATTGCTTTATGTGGTACTGTGCATGCACACTGGATGTTCTTCCTAGAGCGCTTCATGAAGACCTTAAAAGACTTTGTGAGGCAAAGTGCAAGGCCTGAAGGAAGCATGGCCGAGGGTTGGTTGATACAAGAGTCTCTTGTATATATTTCAGAATTTCTTGGTCAGGTGGACAGCTCTTTGCCACGACTATGGAGCAATGAAGAGGACTTGAGGATGACCTCTATTGTGCCTCAAGGAAAAGGACAGAGTAAAGTAATTGACAGAACATTGATTGATGATCTCAATTTCACTTGTATCCTTAATAGTGATGTGATGAGCAGATGGGTTACAAGATATGAGGATGCAAAGACAAAAAGGCAAGCAGAAAGAGCTCTCTTTCGGAGGCAACATGGCTCTCGGAAGGCGTACCCTAAGCATCTAGCAACACTTCCGAATGATATCCATGTTGATTGGTTGCATGAGGAAATGGAGAGAGCAGAGAGCGACGAGGGGCTGCATATCACGGCGGAAGAATGGGAGTATGCATGAGGATGCATGTCAAAGGTACATAGAACTAATGTTTTGCATTAGTTGTAAGTGATTTGCTTTTAATATTTATTCACATTGCTTACACAAATATTGCTTCTATTTTGGTCCAGTGCACTATGTTCAATGCTATATGGTGTGAAGGCAAGCATTTTCGAACACAAAGAATTGATGAAAAGAGAAATACACAAGATTGCAGTGTCATTAGTAGCTTTGAGGGAGCTAATGGAAAAATGGATGATTATTGTGGCATAATCCAAGACATATTTAGGCTTGACTTTCGTCGCTTCTTTGTGTATGTTTTGGATGTCAAATGGCAAATGAACGTGGTGGAAAAAGGGCCTGATGCAACGATAAAACGCCATGCAAGTGGATATGTAACTATTGACTCTACAAAGTTCTGGCAAACAAAGAAAGATAGGCTCGTATTGCCACAACAATGTGAGCAGGTATCCATTTTTTTACTAATGTGTTTCATGTACATATATATCTAAGCTCGCGTACCCCTTGACTTTTGATATGCTAATTAATTACTGTACTATGTGTATTTGAGTAGGTTATCTATCTACCAATGGTGCATGACATCAAATGGTGGTACGTCATCCCTATTGCACAACGTTCCAAAGTGATGTATAATACATTCACTGATATGGAGCATATGGAGGATGTAACAAGCCGCAATGAAGATGATGTCGAACATGCCATTGAAGATGTTGTGATCGATGATCAAGAAATAAGAGATGATCATGATAATGAGGATGAGCATGCCATTTCTCATGATCATGAGAATGACCCTACCATTGAGGATGATGGTGATGTTGATGAGGATGATCAGGACATCGATACCATTATCAATGGAGTACAGAATATCGATAGTGGAATAAATTTAATCGTAGCCTTACCAATTGATCAAATGGATATTGATGTTGATCGTTTGGCAAGGATGGATCTTATTGAAGATGAGGTCGAACCCTAACCAATCCGTCATTGTATGTTCTAAATTGATGACATTTCTATCATCTCATATGCATGATTTATTTTTGAATATATTTCATTGTTGTAAATGCATGTAGTGGGATTGTGTAATGATGTATACTGTAATGTACTATGAGATGGTTTAAGGAAAATAGTTTTTAATTTTGTAAAGGAATTCAGTTTTTCTCTGCCATGCGTGTATTAATCCGTGTAAAGTAGCGTGTATTTATCCGTGTATAATAGCGAGTATTACCCCGTGAATATTATCGTGTATAGATGCGTGTATTACTGCGTGTATATAAACGCGTTTATACACGCGTTGATAAATGCAAACATACACGCGAACTTAAATGCTAAAATACACGCGCCCGATTCTATTCAAATACAAGCGCGACCATACACGCGTTCGTAATTTATCGCGTGTATGAAACGCGTGTATGGCAGCATTGTCTTGTAGTGCAATGGGGATTGAAGAAAGAGGGAAGCTCCAATTTCTTCAATTTGGAGAGAATTTTAGAGAATAGTAGAAATTAGCATTATTTCATCATAACTCTAGTATAGTAAAATTCTTCTATTTTTTTCAAAGAACTCATGTTCTATTTATAGGAGAGGGAAGCTCTAACCAAAGCTAACTGAATTCTAGAATTTTTCAAATTCAGTTTGGTTGAATTTGGACTAGATTTGGATCTAGTTTGGTTTCTTTTAGATTTGATTTGGTTCCATTTTGATTTGGTTTGACTCAAGAGAGAGGAGAGATAAAAATATCACATTAATTTTGAGTTTAAAACTCATTCAAGCATGTGAAATATGCACCTCCTTTAATGGACTCCCCTTCCTTACATATGTGTCAAAATGGAATTATTATACCCAAAATATCTCATATTTTTAATATTGCTCATAGTTTTTTACTAATAAACCTTGTACATTTTCAACTCTTCATCTTATGTGAGCATTTACTCATTTTTGGATACCCAAAATATCTCATATTTTTTATATTACTTATAGTTTCTTACTAATAAACCTTGTACATAGTCAACTCTTCATCTTATGTGAGCATGTACTCATTTTTGGGTATCTTCTTTTACAAATTGGATTTATTTCCTCCCTACACATGGATTGATGCTATTGGCCCAAAGGAACCTTAATTGGACCATAATCTAAAATTTCTGAAAATCTAGACCCTTAGGCTAAGGTCCTTTATACCCATTTCCAATTAATTCCAATTGCACATTGGAAAATTCTTTCTGAATTTCTATTTCAGGGGAATTCATTTTAATAAGATGAGATATTTTTCTATCCAAAAATATTCAAAATCTGAATATTCTCTCTCTAGAATATTTTCTCTCTCTATGCCAAAACAGACAGAGACAAGATCTCTTATATTTCTGACGAGGGAATTGATTACAGGGGAATATGCTGGACATTTTGAGAGGCTGGGGAGGAATCTTACATTCTCTCCCACTTGAAAAACGCGAGATGTCCTCATCTCGCAAAATTGGGATAATTTCGCAAGATGCACGAATATGAGACTTAGAGAAAAATTTAATTAAGATTAACCACTAATTAAAAAAGTCTCAAAGAGAGTAAGGGTCAAGACAAGAACAATATTTAAACTTTATTCATTCATGGAACATATACAATAAAGATAGAAGAACTCTTTACACTTCCATAAGCCCGTCCATCATATGATCACAAAAGCAGCACTCACAAGCTGCGCACGTATAAGGTAACTCATCTATAGGAATAATTCTGTTGGTTATTGCCGCACCTATCTCAGTGGTATGAGGTGATCTAACAAAAGGACCTCTGAGAGGCAAACCAAAAACGGGGTAAAGGCATATCTTCTGATGAGGAAGAAAACACGCCAGTAAGAAGACCCGCTCAGAAAACCCAAGATGTCTTGATCTCATGACGTAGTAGTATCGGGGACCCAAACCCAAAGCTTCAATAACCATGGCCAAGCGGACATTGTTACAAAAGTGCTGCTGACCCCAGGGTGTTACCCTAGTTATATCTTGATAGGTTCGCCATTTAGTCTGAGCTACAGAAGTTCCTAAGTGAGGAAAAAGTGAGCGCTCATACTGTTCTGTAAAATCCTTCTTCACAGACTCGCTTGCATCTTGAAGGTGAGAAATCATCATGGATAAAACTAATTCCTGTTGCCAAGCCATGAAGGAGATTAAGAAAGAAAGGAGATCGATGGAAGTAAGATTACTGTGAGCGACAAGTAAAAGTTACGACTTATATAAAGGAAGGAGCTAGCGTAACTTAGAAGCCAACGGTATCTTGCCACTGAAGTTTTACCATCTTTCCATGATTTGGGTTTGGCACATATTTCTATAGAAGGCATTAAGAACTTTGCGATGAGGAGATAAAAGAAGTTCGTAGGCTAAGTCACTTACTTTCTTTGGTCCACAATATCTGGGGGATAACTACTTATACTCCCCAAGAGATAAAGAACTTCTTTTGGTCCGTACTCAATGAAGACCATATCTGCTTCTTTGAATTTCCTTACTGTCCTCTTCTTATCTGTATATTGTTTCTTTCGATCCTGCGCAGCGTTTATATCTTTATGAATTGCTTGCATTTATTGCTCTATGTTGCCAAGCATTTGACTCGTTATCTCGACCCTAATCAATGGTTCGGACCTGGTTAATGGAGTTAACCAATCTTGTCCGAGACGGACCCTGATTAGATTGGTATGAAGGAATTGGTCTCTGAATTTGGGTTCTAGACTTCCCTGTGCCCTTATCATGGTAGGAGTCGGGCAGTCTTTTAACTGATGACCAAAATCTTGGCATCCAAAACATCGGTTCTCACTTCTGAACTCATCGTTCTGAATCCTTAAAACAGGTGGGCTCCTGAGAAGTATTCTGGGAAAAGTGTCTTCCCTTTTTAAATAGAATCTTTCTTTTATTTTAGAGAGGGAAGGGAGATTCTTACTCCTGCATACCTCGAAGGCTGGGGAGGAATCTTACATTCTACCCCACTTAAAAAGTGCGAGATGTCCTCATCTCGCAAAGTAGAGGACAACTCTTTTTCTTAAGATCCAATTTATTCTAGGGTTCCTTATATTCTGGTCAACCCAACAGAATACGGGAATAATTATCCCTTAAATAGAACTCATCATTAAATAACAATTCATTCAAATCATATCATTCATCTCTTTAACACGATAATGGTCCATTAGACCAAAAAATTTCTTCATGAACATTCCTCCACGAAAATTTCAGACAAGTAAGTTCTCAATTTGTCATCCCTTAACTTGATCTACCATGTCAAGTGTTAACAGTAGCAATTTGACAACACAATCCACTAATCTCATAGTGATTTGCTGAAATCATTATCATCATACTAGTTATGAATATCATCACAGAAACTCGTCCCAATCATCCACATTGTGGTTTCGCTCAGTTTATTACATTTCAACCCATTTTCAAGGGTCATCGTTTTTCAATCAGAATCCCAATCAATTTATCAGTTTGCAAACAGAATTAAAAATCATATCAACCACATTCAAATTCATCAACTGGATAGCATTAATGCTTATAATTTCAAGCCTTAGATTTACTCGTATATACTGTCGGTAAAGAGCTGCAGTTATACCCTCGGTATATACGGTTAGTCATGATACTTGGAATTATAAGGTAAATACTATCATGTCTAAGCCTCAAGCAAGTCACGGTTACATATAATTGCGGTACTTCCATTTGAAGACCCAATTACTAATTTACGAACTTAGTTTGAATATCAATTTGTATGAATTAAATCACACAATTATAACCTTTTTGTGCTACTTGATAAATTTTTGACATATTTGGTTTTTCAGTTGATCTTTATTAGCCAATTCGCTCTGATACCAACTGTGAGATCCCTGTCCCCACCAAGCAACGGATTCGGGGTACTAGCAGCTGAAGCAGCACTTCTCGTGCGGGACAAGGGTCTCACACTCGGGGCCTCATCCACGGATATCCGGACAAGAGACTAATCCGTTGGTTTTTCCGAAACCGAACCTGGAAAAACTTCCCTTACCCGGAAAGCATGGGCGATTCCACCAGGATAACTTTTTACTCTAACGTAGTCAAGATCATTACTGATCACGCTGATCCGACTGCACCTATAAAGATACTCGGTCAGATCAAGGAAGAAACTTGCACTTGGATCATTGGGATCAATGCTTTTTTCCCCATCAAGAGGCACAGCCGTTGATTCCTATCCATAGAACAATTACTATCCGGGATTTACTTTATCTATCATAATAACAGAAATTGAGTCTCGATTTACGGATCCATCAGTCCAGCCTAAGTCCCATGGGTTAGCCAAACGCCCAACCACTGTAGTGATGGGATCCAATTAAGAATCTGGTTAGGTTTTGTCTCGGGTACCAAGGAAAAGAGTTCCAAGGCCCCCTAGCCGGAAGTTCATGCAAACATAAAATTAGTCACACCACTTACACACCCAATATGAAATTGCCTTTTTCTTAACATCAGCTAACTTTAAAACAATCCTTTAATAAAAACATTATGTCACTGATGACAATCCTCAAAGTCTATGGTTGAATCCTTATTTTCAGTCATTCATTCATCGGTATACTTATGGCATCATTGGCAACCAGAACGCTCACCACTTGTTCACTCAGGGGCCTTTTCCATAGTTCCTAGCTCATAGTAACCGGCAATATATTCATATAATAGAATGGAATCTCCGTGGAAGATCAGCAAGATCAACCCACAGATCCATATAAAAGAGCCATGGACTCATCTGTTGAGGACCAGCAAGGTCAATCAACCAGATCCATGCCCGGTTTCAGAAAACAACTCTTACTCCTTGTTCCAATATCTTCCACGACGCACGTGTGGGTATCTTCGGTGACCCAGAGCCCGAGCACCGTATGGTGAGCACCCTCTAGGATCCTTCGCAGGTGACCTAGCGCTTCACTCATAGGCCGCTTCCTTGGTCCCTCATCCACCATACCAGAAGCTCACCATTTAAATCGAACCGCGGCTGGTCAAGACCTCGATCGACCTTGCTACGCGAGACGTCCTCCATTGACTCTCCGTCAGCAGTTGTAACTTTATCAGTTCGGTCTTCATGACCTTAATCCTCAAGACGGTCAAAATGCTTCCCCAGCATTCTTGACATAAAACAGTCATTTACAAACAGTCACAAAATACAGTTTTTATAACGAATTCTCGTCTTTCCACATTATCCACTCTCGGACCACATTACTTATTCCCTATTCCATTCAATGTGTACTCATTCTCATCCATTCACTCATATAGACTACACATTATTTCACATACACATTCACATTCATTATTCTACATACATATCCATGTTCGTACGTCCACATCATACATCCAATTTCACATTCATACATATGCATCTACATGCATACATCTATTTTCACATCCTCATTCATACATCCACATTATACATACATCCAATTTCACATTCATACATACGCATCTACATGCATACATCTATTTTCACATCCCCATTCATACATCCACATTCACATACATACATCTACATCCGAATCTACATCCATACATCCACATCCACATCTTCATTCACATTCACATCCATACATCCACATCTACATACATACATCCATTTTCACATCCTCATTCATACATCCACATCCACATACATACATACATCCGTATCTACATCCATACATCCATTCTTGCCCTAACACATCCCATATACATCTTATCCCATCAGATACACTCTCTACCTCGTCCCATACACATCTTAACACATCCTAACTCATCTTAACACATTCTATCACATCTCATACACTTCTTATCATATCCTATCACATCTCATACACATCTTATCACATCTTTTCACATCTCATACACCTCTTATCACATCCTATCACTTCCCATACGCATCTTATCACATCTTATCACATCTCATACACCTCTTCTCACATCCTATCACTTCCCATACGCATCTTATCACATATTATCACATCTCATTTAAAAATCAATCTTTTATGCATCTTCCTATGCATAAATTTATTTTAAATGAAAATGACACTTTTGAATTAAAATTCCATCTCTTATGTATCTTCCTATGCATAAACTCAATTTAGATGAGAATTGACACTTTTGAATTAAAAATCCATCTTTTATGCATATGCATAAATTCAATTTGAATGAGAATAACACTTTTGAATTGAAATTCCATTCTTTTATGCATATTCCTATGCATAAATTCAATTTAGATGAGAATGACGCTTTGAATTTAAAAATCAATCTTTTATACATCTTCTTATGCATAAATTCAATTTGGTAGGAATTACACTTTTAGAATAAAAGAATTTCTCTTATGCATCTAAGTTATGCATAAAATCCTCTTCTATATTAAAATAATAATTCTTTTATACATACCTCTATGCATGAAATCCAATTATGATAAAAGTAACACTTTTACAATAAAATAATCATCAATTATGCATAACATAAAAATCAATTTCTCCATGATTACAAAATAAAATTCTTTCAATTAATCTAGGATGATAATTCCTAGAATATGGTAGGAAGTTCTCTTTTCATGCTTTGAATAAAATTATTTTATGTGTAATTTTTATAAAAATTTTGCCATAGCTCCGCTACTATGACTGATAAATCTCAATTTATTTTGAAGGATAAAGCTTATCATTAAGAAAATGATTAGAATGATTCTTAATTGGATCATTAACCCAATAATGGGTTGAATCATCAATATTCATGAAATACATAAACTAAAAGCATAGAAAAAAGCCATTAATTTGACCTCAAGCATAGATTAATCTTGGATTAAGGAAAAGCTTTATGAAAAGCTTCATTTGGATTGAGAATGGGTCATGAGTATGACCATTTCTTGAGTGAGAGAGAGAAATTACATAAAAACCATTAGAATTAAGCATAAATAAAAATTTATGTAATTCTTAACTATCATTAATCAATTAACTTCAATAGCATTCATCAAATTATGTAACTCTTCACTACCATTCATCAATTAACTTCAATAGCATTCAAAAACTATTCCAATTAAGCTTCTCAAGCTTGAGAGGGGTTGAGAAGAGAGAAACATTGAGAAATTATAGAAAATGATCAAAATTCACTAATTACCTTATAAATTGCTTGATTCTTTGTTCACGGTAGAGGCCACCAACCAATCAATTGGTTAAGTATGTTGATGGATCCACCAATGGGGATTGAAGAAAGAGGGAAGCTCCAATTTCTTCAATTTGGAGAGAATTTTAGAGAATAGTAGAAATTAGCATTATTTCAGCATAACTCTAGTATAGTAAAATTCTTCTATTTTTTTCAAAGAACTCATGTTCTATTTATAGGAGAGGGAAGCTCTAACCAAAGCTAACGGAATTCTAGAATTTTTCAAATTCAGTTTGGTTGAATTTGGACTAGATTTGGATCTAGTTTGGTTCCTTTTAGATTTGATTCGGTTCCATTTTGATTTGGTTTGATTCAAGAGAGAGGAGAGATAAAAATATCACATTAATGTTGAGTTTAAAACTCATTCAAGCATGTGAAATATGCACCTCCTTTAATGGACTCCCCTTCCTTACATATGTGTCAAAATGGAATTATTATACCCAAAATATCTCATATTTTTAATATTGCTCATAGTTTTTTACTAATAAACCTTGTACATTTTTAACTCTTCATCTTATGTGAGCATTTACTCATTTTTGGATACCCAAAATATCTCATATTTTTTATATTACTCATAGTTTCTTACTAATAAACCTTGTACATAGTCAACTCTTCATCTTATGTGAGCATTTACTTATTTTTGGGTATCTTCTTTTACAAATTGGATTTATCTCCTCCCTACACATGGATTGATGCTATTGGACCAAAGGAACCTTAATTGGACCATAATCTAAAATTTCTGAAAATCTAAACCCTTAGGCTAAGGTCCTTTATACCCATTTCCAATTAATTCCAATTGCACATTGGAAAATTATTTCTGAATTTCTGTTTCAGGGGAATTCATTTTAATAAGATGAGATATTTTTCTATCCAAAAATATTCAAAATCTGAATATTCTCTCTCTAGAATATTTTATCTCTCTATGCCAAAACAGGCAGAGACAAGATCTCTTATATTTCTGAAGAGGGAATTGATTACAAGGGAATATGCTGGATATTTTGAGAGGCTGGGGAGGAATCTTACATCATGGGTGTTAGAATGGACTTAGGCCCTACGGCCAAGATACCAGGAAAGAGGATGTTGATTTATTCTAGGTAGCTATATTCTCTTGCAAGGGTCACTCTAGATTAGCTTGAGTTCCATAGGACCATTCGAAAGTGCATCAAGATACAAGGAAGTAGAGAATGGCCCTAGCCGGGAACACAAGGTAATCTAGCTTGGCCCTAGGGCCAAGCTACCATGAGAAAATCTACATCATCTTTGCTGGCAACATGGCCCTAGGGCCAATCTATTAGCAAAGATGTTGTTGCTTTGTTGATGGTACCTCTACGAGAAAAGAGCATGTAGACTTATTCATAATAGAATCTTGGCCCGAGGGCCAAGCTAGAATCTCTTGCAAGGGAGCTCTTCCCATGCACATACATAGATGGGCCCAAGGGCCATTCTACCATGCAATCTTGAGAGTATCTCTAGGAAATACAAGAGAATCTAGCTTGGCCCTAAAAACAAGCTACAAGATGTTATTACACAAGTCTTGGGAAAGAAGGTGCCAAAGCCCCATGAAGCTGCATCAAGTTCAAAGAGGAAAAGATCTTCTCCACAAAAAGAGGGCAACATTTTGTATGTGGATGAAGCAAAGCCTGCTCCATCGAGAGTTGGAGCTTCTCAACAGGTACCTTCAGATTTGAACATTATGAATTCTAGGAATCTGGCAAGGAATACTAAAAAGGTAAAGGATTTAGATATGGGAGTATGGACAAGTATGAAAAATATTTCCCACTTGGTTTGTACACGGAGTATGAAATTCCAGTAATGAAATGTGTGCAATCTCTCAAAAATTATGTGTCATCCATTGGAAAAGGACAAAGTCAAACTATGTGTGAAATGGTATGTTGAGCGTGCGAATACCGCTAGGTCCTATGCATATTTCATGCCGATAAAGAAGATTGGAAAAAAGGGAGGGAATGCAATGACCAAAGAAGAGATGGTAATTAAAAAGCTCCAGGATTATGATTATTGGATTATAGATGGGAAACATTCCATCTATGTATCCAAGGTCATGTTAAGGACTCAATTGCCTGGAAACATGATTTATTTGAGGAATATTTATGCAGTTTGAAAAGCCTGGATTGTCGTTGATGCACCCCCAAAAGTCTGTGTGGCTATATCTCAAGGATGGAAAATTTGGAGGCCCAAACAATGTTTAAACAACAAGCCTACATTGATATACTCAAGCACTTGAGGGCCCAATGGGATTTTTATCATAAACCCTCAAGGTCGGTACCTAGACTTGTAAAGGGGCATGTAATCATTTTCATAATTCTCATAAATTAAATGAATCTAGAGAATTTGTGCATAACCTTCTTTATTTTTTAAGACAAATGAATAATGCTCAAAACTCCAATTTTGCATAAAATTAACTATGCATAATTTCATTTTCTAATGATATAAAGTTTTCCATAGCTTCCCCACATTCTCTAAGAAATGATAATACTCAAAATTCCACTTTTGATATAAAAGTTATTTATGCATATATTTCATTTTCTAATGATAAAGATTTTACCATAACTTTTCCATATTTTCTATGAAATGAGAATGCTTAAAATTTCACTTTTAGCATAAAAATTATTGATGCAAAAAAACATTTTTTAATAATAAAAGTCCTGCCATAGTTTCCCCACATTTTCTATGAAATAATAATACTCAAAGTTCCTCTTTTAGAATAAAAATTATTTATGCATAAACCTTCATTTTCTAGTGATAAAAGTTTACCATAACTTTCCCACATTTTTTATGAACTAAAAATAGTTAAAATAATACTTTTAACATAAAAATCATTTTATGCTTAAACCTAAGATTAAACATAAACATAATTACATTTAAGCACCTTATTTATTTAAGAAAAAAATACTCAAATATGACTTTCATATGAAAATATTTATAAGAATGTTAGCACAAGCTCACTTTCACTTTAGAATGAATAAATATGAGTTTTCTGAACATAAAACAAGTATAAATGAATTAATCCTCATTTTAATTGGATTAAAAATCATAAAAATGCTTAATGTTTATCTCTAGCTTGTTAGGCCTAGAGATTTGGTTTTAAAAATGAGATTAGGACTAAGATCTATCCTTCCACGAAGGTTTAATCCATAAAGGTGAGTATTCTTACAAAAAAGAGAGATTTACAAATCAAAAACATTACATTTAAGCATAACAGATTAGCATTAATCCATTGTAACAATATAAATCAATGAAAGAACAACCATAGATTAAAATTATTCCCAATCATTAGGGAGGTTGGGAAGAAGATTACCATTTAGAAGAGAGTAAAACACCATTGTTTTAGGCTTACCCTTGGTTTTTGGCTTGATTCTTTAGGGAAAAGTGAATCCCACAAAGAAGAATCTTGGCCACCAAGTAAAAGAGGTTAATATCCAAGAGAAGAAGAGGATTAGTGAAGCCCCAAAGCTTCACAACGGAGAGGCAAGGTAGAGAGATAATAGAAATATACTAAACTGAAAAATTACACTAGCATAGAGTTACTCCAGTATGAAAATACAAAGGAATGGGGGTCTATTTATAGGTGAGGGAAGCCACCAATCAAGTCCAACTAGAATCTAGAGGCTTCCAGCTCCGAGCTCCAGTTTGATCCATTTTGGACAAGTTTTAGACTAGTTTGGCTCACTTTTTGTATTTGGTTTGAACGAGGAGAGAGGAGAGAGGAGAGATGAAATATCTCATTTTTTGAATTAAAAGATTCCCCTTTGATGTGATTTCTAGGCGTCTCCTTCATGTGCCCCCTCCCCCCTTTATGAGGTGTCAAAATTCCACTTTTATACTAATAAATCCCATTTTGTTTACTAATAAATCCCAGTACTAGTCAACTCTTCATCTTATGTGAGAATTTACTCATTTTTGAGAGATTTTCTTTTATTCTTTGCATTTTTCTCCCAACACTTGGATTAACCCTATTGGCCCTTTAGAACACTCTTTGGACCTTAATTAGAATTTTTCAGAAATTATGTACCCTTAGGCAAAGATGTCCAGTACACATAATCATTTAATTTCTAATGCACATTGAAAAACTCTTTTTAAGATTCTGTTTCAAGGGATCTCTTCCTATTTATTGGGAGAAAATACTTATCAAAAAATATTTCAAAATTATATTCTCTCTCTCTAGACCAAAAACAAGGTAAAACAATGTTTTCTTGCATTCTGAAATAGGGGATGATTACAGAGACTAAAGGGGAGGTTCTTACACCTTTACATCTCAAAAGCTGGAGGGAGGAATCTTACAGTAATCGAACTATAGAATCTCTTACGAAGATATGTCGGTGCCAGCTACCAAACTTGCCAGTGATATAAATGTCAAACAGTCATGCAGGCACCTCGTGAGTGTCAGCTCATGTTGAGCTTGACATCTCAACACTTTGCTGATAGCTTAGCCCTAGGGCCAAGTACCATAACCAGAGCAACATAATCTTTTCCTATGGTGGATTGGTCCTAGGGCCAAGCTGCCAATAAAGATGATATAGATTTGTTCATAGAAGCTTGGCCCTAGGGCCAAGCTACCATGAACAAATTTACAACACCTTTGCTAGTATATTGGCCCTAGGGCCAAGTAACCATCAACAAAGCAACACCATGTTTGCTGGTAGATTTTTTCATGGTATCTTGGCCCTAGGACCAAGCTAGATTCTCTTGTATTCTCTAGAGCTAGTCTCTCAAGATTGCATGGTAGAATGGCCCCCCTTGGGCCCATCTATGCATGTGCATGGGAAGAGTTCCCTTGCAAGAGATTGTAGCTTGGCCCTCGGGCCAAGCTACCAAGGGCCAAGATTCTATGAATAAATCTATATCCTCTTTTTGGATAGAGGTACCATCAACAAAGCAACAATAGTTTGCTAATAGAATGGTCCTAGGTAACTCAAGCTAATCTAGAGTGACCTTTGTTTTGCAAGAGAATATAGCTACCAATAATAAATCAACATCCTCTTTGCTGGTAGCTTAGCCCTAGGTCCTAAGTCCATTCTAACACCCATGATGTGGAATTTTAGGATGGCCCTAGGGACAATCTCTACATGTGCATGCATTAAATATCAATATTGTGCATGGTAGAATGGCCCTTTGTCCATTCTTACATTCACAATGTACTTTAGAATGGCCCTAGGGCCATTCTATCTAGACAATGTGCTTGAGAATGGCCCTAGGGACACTCTCCACTCCCTTGTATCAACTATTGTTGGTAAATTTTAGAATGGCAAATCTCTTTAGAGAAAGGCCCTAGGTCCATTATACCATCCATTATGTTTTCTAGAATTTCTCTAGGGCCATTCTTTCATGCACAGTGTGCATGGTGGAATGGCCCTAGGGCCATTCTACCTCTTGTATCAACAATGGGTAAATTTTAGAATGGGCCAATCTCTCCATGTGCATGGCAAGAATGGCCAAACAACCATTCTACCATGAATCTAGCTTGGCCCTAGGACCAAGTTACCAAGATTAAATAAACATTCTCTTTGCTGGTAGCTTGGCCCTAGGGCCAAGCTACCATCACCAGCGAGCAACACCATCTTTGCTTGTACATGGGCCCTAGTGCCAAGGTGCCAACAAAGAGGATAATGATTTGTTCATGTTAGCTTGGCCCTAGGACCAAGCTACCATCACTAGAGCAACCCCATCTTTGCTTGGATATAGGGCCAAGATTCCAGCAAAGATGATGTAGATTGGATATAGGGCCAAGATTCTAGCAAAAATGATGTAGATTTGTTCATGGAAGCTTGGCCCTAGGACCAAGCTACCATGAACCAATCTACATCCTCTTTATTGGTAGATTGACCCTAGGGCCAAGCTACCATCAACAAAGCAACACCATCTTTGCTGGTAGATCTGTTCATGATAGCTTTTTCCCTAGGGCCAAGTAGATTCTATTTTATTCCCTAGAGTTATTATCTCAAGATTGCATGGCACAATGGCCCTTGGGACCATCTATGCATGTAATGGCAATAGTTATCCTTGCAAGAGACTATAGCTTGGCCCTAGGGCCATGCTACCAAGGGCTAGGATTCCATGAACAAATCTGCATCCTCTTTGCTATGTTAAAGCTACCATCAACAAAGCAACACCATCTTTGTTAATATTTAGTCCTAGGGCAAAGTTTCCAGTAAAGAGTATGTATATTTTCTCATGGTAGCTTGGTCCTAGGGCCAAGGTAGATTATCTTGTGTTGCCTAGGGCCATTCTCTACTCCCTTATATCTTGACATACTTTAGTATGGCCCATAGGGAACACAAGATATTCTAGAGTGACCCTTGCAAGACAATCTAGCTTGGCCCTAGGAACAATATACCAAGAACAAATCATCATCCTCTTCGCTACATCCTCTTCGCTAGTAGCTTGGCCCTAGTACCAAGCTACCATCAGAGCAACACCGTCTTTACTAGTAGACTGCACCTAGTGCCAAGCTGCCAGCAAAGCTAATGTTGATTTGTTTATCATAGCTTGGCCCTAGGGTTAAGCTAGATTCTCTTGTGTGTGGTAGCTAGATTCTTTTGTGGTCCCTAGTGCCATTCTATCAAGATTGCATGGTAGGATGGCCCTCGGGCCCATCTCTGCATGTGCATAGCAGCACAGTGACCCTTGGAAGAGAATCTAGCTTCGACCTAGGGCCATGCTACCATGAACAAATCTACATTCTCTTTACTCATAGATTGACCCTATGACCATATGTAAGATTCCTTCCTCTAGCTTTTGAGTTGTACATGTGTAAGAACCTCCCCTTCTGATCTTATAATTATTCCTCTCTCTCAAATAAAAGAAAGATCTTGTTTTGCCCTATTTTAGCCTCGAGAGAGAAAATGTCTAGAGGGAGGCAATCCAAAATTGAGAAACTTTTGGATATGAAAATCCTCCTAGTGTCTAAAATGGTTTCCCTTGAAACAGAAATTCAAAAAGAACTTTCCAATGTGCAATTGGAATTAATTGAAAATAGGTATAAAGGACCTTAGCCTAAGGGTCTAGATTTTCAGAAATTTTTGGATTATGGTCCAATTAAGGTTCCTATGGGGCCAATAGGATCAATCCAAATGTGGGGAGGAGATAAATCTAATTTATAAAAGAAAAATACCCAAAAATGAGTAAATGCCCACATAAGATTAAGAGTTGACTAGGTACAAGGTTTATTAGTAAAAAACTATGAATATTACTAAAAAAAGAGATATTTTTGGTATAATGATACATTTTTGACACTTTGGTAAGGAGAAGGGGGCTCTTCAAGGAGGCACCTATTTCACATGTGTGGAGGAGTTTTAAACTCAAAAATAATAAGATATTTTTATCTCTCCTCTCTCCTGGATCAAACCAAATCAAAAAGGGAACCAAACTGGTCCAAATCTTATCCAAATTCAACCAAACTCAACCTGGAAAATTTTAGAAACTAGTTGGACTTGGTTAGAGGCCTCCCTCACCTATAAATAGACCCCTATCCCTTTGTAAAAAAATATGAGAACTATACCATGCCAGTATTATACTGAAATAATGATATTTTCTATTATCCTCTACAATTTGGAGAGAATGGAGTTTCTCTCTCTCTTCAACCTTCTTTGGAGCCTTCCTCAATATACTAACCAATTGATTGGTTGGGGGCCTCTTCAATGACTAAAGAATCAAGCAAAACAAGAGGTAAAGTGTGAGTTTATGGTCTTTTTCTTAATCTCTAAATGTTTCTCACTTCTCAACCCCTCTAAAGTTTGAGAAATATTCAATTGAATGGCTCTTTAATGCAATTGAAGCTCTAATAAATTTTAGTGATAAATTTTATAAAGTTTTCATTTATGCTTAAATTAAATGTTTTTTTTTTAAAGCATATCTCTCTCCCCCCCAAAGAATGGTCATTCCTATGACCTATTCTATATTCAAATGATGCTTCTCTCATGAAGCAATTCTCAAATCTAAAAGTAAATTCTATGCTTGTCAAATTTGAGGCCAAAGAAGTGGCTTTTTAATGCTTTTATGCTATTTAATTTATGGAAAACTTGGGAATCAACTCCATAATTGGATATTGATCCAAATATTAGTTATTCTATCATATGGTATTACTAAACTTTATTCTTTCAAAAATATTAAAAATTATTAGTAATAGTAACGGAGCTATGGCAAAATTTTTTAAAAAATTAACACATAAATCATTTTCATTCATAATATGAAAAGAGGACTTCCTACCATATTCTAGGATTAATCATCCTAGGTTAATTGAAAAATTCTCATCATAACCATGCAAAAGTTGATTTTAATGTTTATGCATAAATAGTTAATTAGCAAAAAGAGAAATTTCTAGTAATTCATTTTTATGATGAAAGAGGAATTCCCATATTTGGAATCCAATCATTTGAATGAGAAAAGTGAAACTCCTAGCATATTGGAATTATTGGATATTTTATTTAAATTCAAAGATAAATTTTAGATAAATTTATTTTATCTATGAGAAATAATGAAATGGTAAAAGAGGAATTCCTATGACATTTGGAATTCCATCATTTAGATGGGAAAAGAGAAACTCCTAGCATATTGGAATTATTAAATATTTTATTTAAATTCAAAGATAAATTTTAGATAAATTTATTTTATCTATGAAAAATGATTAAATGGTAAAAGAGAAATTCCTATGACATTTGGAATTCCATCATTTAGATGGAGAAAGAGAAATTCCTAGCATATTGAAATTATTGGATATTTTATTTAAATTCAAAGATAAATTTTAAATAAATTTATTTTATCTATGAGAAATATTTAAATGGTAAAAGAGGAATTCCTATGATATTTGGAACTCCATCATTTAGATGGGAAAAGAGAAATTCCTATCATATTGAATTAATGGGTATTTTAGTTTAGATGAAATTATTTTATGAGAAATATTTGATGATAAAAGAGGAATTTCCATGACATTGCAATGCAAATAATTAAATGCAAAAAGAGGAATTCCCATGACATTGCAATGCAAATAATTAAATGCAAAAAGAGGAATTCCCATGGTGTTTGAGATCCAAGAAATTAAATGGGAAGAAGAGAAATTTTTAGTATAATTTAATTTATGATTATTTATCAAAAGTGAAAATATGGGTAGAATTGATTTCTGTAAATCCCATGAATTCTTTTATTCAAAAGAGGAATATTGAATATAATTCAATTGAGGAATTGATAAGAAATATGAAAATAGTCGTCGAGAAAAAGAATCTTTATCTAAGCCAAGCAATTGGTAGCAATTTAGAAAAAGTCCCATTATCGGTATCAAAGTAGAAAAAGCTACTAAATGGAGATAGGAAGTGATAAGATGTAAATGGGATGCGATAGGATGTGAATGGATGTGATAAGATGTAAATGGGATATGATAGGATGTGAATGGATGTGATAAGATGTAAATGGGATGCGATAGGATGTGAATGGATGTGATAAGATGTAAATGGGATGCGATAGGATGTGAATGGATGTGATAAGATGTAAATGGGATGTGATAAGATGTGATGTAAATGGATGTGGATGTGAATGATGAGATGAGAATGAGAATGAGAAGAGAGGATATGTGAAAGGGTGAGATGGAAAGTAAATGGATTTGGATGTGAATGTGATGAAAATGGATGTGAATGTGTATGTAAAGAATGGATGTGGATGTGTATGATGTGAATGTGTATGTGAAGAATGGATGTGGATGTGGATGTGAAAGAATGGATGTGGATGTATGTGAAAGAATGGATGTGGATGTGTATGTGAAGAATGGATGTGGATGTGTATGTGAAAGAATGGATGAGATGTGATGGGATGTGAATCGGGATAGATGTGAATGAATGTGATGTGAGGTGAAATGGATGTGATGTGATGTGATGGGGATTGGAGTAGATATGAATGGATCAGATGTGAATGAATGTGATGTGATGAGATGTGGATATGGGTAGATGCGAGTGGATGAGATCTGATGAGGATAAATGAGGAAAGATGTGATGAGATGGAAAATGATGTGATTGGATGAGAATGGAAATATGGGTAGATGCGAGTGGATGATGAGATGTGATGATGAGGATAAATGAGGAAAGATGGAAAATGATGTGATTAGATGAGAATGGGAATACATATGAAATGGATGTGGATTAAATAATGTGGATTGATGTGGAAGAATGTGGAAAGACAAGAGTTCATTATAGAAACTGTATTTACGACCTATTTTTAAATGACTGTTTTATGTCAAGAATGCTGGGGAAGCATTTTGATCGTCTTGTGAATGAGGTCGTGGAGACCTAACTGATAAAGTTGCAACAGCTGACAGAGAGTCAACGGAGGACGTCTTGCGTAGCAAGGTCGAGCCAAGGTCTTGACTAGCTTCGGTTCGATTTAAATGGTGAGCTTCCGGTACGGTAGATGAGGGACCAAGGAAGTGACCTATGAGTGAAGTGCTAGGTGACTTGCGAAGGATCCTAGAGGGTGCTGACCATACGGTGCTTAGGCTCTGGGTTGCCAAAGATACCCACACGTGCATTGGGGAAGATATTAGAACAAGGAGTAAGAGTTGTTTTCTGAATTTGGGCATGGATCTAGTTGATTGACCTTGCTGGTCCTCAACGGATGAGTCCATGGCTCTTTTATATGGATCTGTTGGTTGATCTTGCTTATCTTCAATGGATATTCCATTTTGACTCTTATAAGTGAATATATTACCGGGTACTATGAGCTAGCAACTATTGAAAAGGCCCCTGAGTGGACAGGTGGTGAGCGTTCTGGTTTCCAATGATGCCATAGGTACACCGATGAAGGAATGATTGGAAATTAGGATTCAACCAGATATTTTGGAGGATTATGATCAGTGACACTATGGTTTCATTAAATGATTGTTTTAAAGACTGTCACAGTTGAATCTGTTTTAAAGACAGCTGAATCTGTGAAAAAGGCAATTTCATATTGGGCGTGTAAGTGGTGTGACTAGCTTTAAGTTTGCATGAGTATCCAGCTAGGGGGCCTGGGAACTCTTTTCCCTAGTACCCAGGACAAAACCTAACCAAATTCCTAATTGGATCCTATCACTACAGTGGTTGGGCGGTTGGCTAACCAATGGGACTAAGGCTCGACTGATGGATCCCTAAAGTGAGACTCAATTCTGTTATGGTACGATAGATGAAGTAAATCCCCGATAAAAATTGTTCTATGGAAAAGAATCAACGGCTGTGCCGCCTCTCAATGAGGAAAAAGCGTTGGTCTCATGATCCCATCCAAGTGCAAGTTTCTTCCTTTATCTGACCAAGTGTCTTTATAGGTTTGGTCGGATCAGTTTGGTTAGTGATGACCTTGACTACGTTAGAGTAAAAATATCTTTGAGGAATCGCCCGTGCTTAGGAGAAGTTTTTTTCGGTTCGGTTTTGGAAGAACCGAGGGATTAGTCTCTTGTCCCGATATTCGTGGTGGGCGAGGCCCTGAGGAGTAAGGGACCCTGCCCCATGCAAGAAGTGCTACTTCCACTGCTAGCACCCCAGAATTCGTTGCTGCGCAGAGGGGATAGGGATCTCTCACCAGACTACCGCATTAGGACATTTTGGATGTCATTCGTAGGGCCTTGTAAGAAAATAGTCGATTCTTATTTTCTCTCTAGAAAAAATCTTGAAATATTAAAATAAAGAGAATGTAAAAGTCATAAAAGTGTAGTCTCTGAGCTAGAGAGGTAATTTTTCTCCCACGCGGCCGTGTTAAAGTTCATTGGAACCTTCTTTGAAATGATACATTCGAAACTGCAAGAATAAGGTTAGTTCAGGAGGATATTATTGCACGGAAGACAGTTTGGAGGGAATTATAACCTTCATCTCCAATTTCAAAAGACAAATACAAGCCTTCTCTCACCATAACCAGTCCTATTCTTTCACTTTGCATCATATACTTACTCATTCCTAGAATACTCCAATGGAGAACAACCATGTACACACTCATTCTTTTGAAGAGTCCAATCATGAAAGCATTAAGAGAAAGTACCATCTGCACATTGATCTAGATAGTGCGTATGCGTCCATTCAAAAACGTAGAAGTGGACAACTAATGCTCTCATCAGATGTTAAAGATCATATGAGGTTGTCGGGGAAGCAACACATAGAACTTTGGTGTGATGGCTCCATCTATCCTATTGACCCTTGTACTACTTCACATCCTCCCTTTTCAAATCCCACAACTCTCTTACGTTTTGCAGCAGGTGATGGCGCCACAGGCTTACTAGGATATTGCAAGTCAATTTCTTACATACAAGAAAGAGAAAGACATTATTCATCACAAAACTCAGCAAATGAGCTTCTTGGCTTGTCTGGTGAATGCAAGACACAAAAAGTTAGATTGGAAGAACAAGAATGTCAAATCAATAAACTAAGAAGTGACCTCCGCAAATATAGAGAAAAAGACACAATCATTGGACGGTGCATACAGAAAAGAAAGCTTAAAAACGTCAAGAACTTGAGGCTCGGTATTTGGGGCAAACTGAAGAAGAGAATCCAAGCCATAAGGTAAGATTGCACTGAATGCATTCCCATTCACATGTCTTTTGTGCTAGCAATTAATATTATTTTATTTGCTGGGCTTCTTTGGGGTTTACATGTTCTCTATGTTAGTAATGAGTAGTGCTGTATTTGTAGGGTTGTCATACATATCCTAAGACAAAGAGAATATTAATCCCAATCTCAATCCAGCAAAGCAACTAAAACCATTCGTGGACATCAAGAATGGTAAGAGAAACGATAAAAGAGAAGAAGTTCAAGGTGGTTCAACGAGATATAGTGGATGAATTTGTAACCAACAATACAGTTTCAGCCCTGTGCGATATTCAATATGCCATGGATTCAAGTGGAGTGAGTCATAAGGGTTATAGTGCCATCTAGAATTCACTATGATCCCTCCTTGAGGCCAAAGGCATTAAAGAAAAGCTACTTCCAACACCTACAAAAGTTTGGAGACATAGGGAGGAATTAAACATAGAATAACTTCACTATGTTAGTCACTCATACCACATTGTAGGAGAGTTTAAGGGAGAAGGTGGCAGCATATTCTACAATGAACACAACAATATATTCATGGAATTGGAGCTCTTGAAAAAGAGAATGGTGGAGTTCTATGATATTACATTTGAGGAGGTAAGAGGTGTACTTCAGTTTGTCATCAAACTTGATGAGTGCGAGATTATCAAGGAGAAAAAGATGAAAAGGGTCACAATAACACTTATGAATAGGGCTCTTTGTAATTGTAGTAGGGATGATCCAAAGTATTTTAGTGTGCAGTCCGAGATGATTATCTAGTGGCTAGCTTCATTTGAGGTCAAGAAAGAGGACCATGAATCCTTGTTTTGGGTATTTCATCAGACACATATCCCCAATCTCATCAAAGAACAGATGAATGCAAACACGATGCTCCATGTAGAGAAAAGGGAAGAATTTCAACTCCAATGGCATCTTGCGGGTGATTTGAAGACTCTCAAGTGCTTATTTAATTGCAGCAAAGGGGCCAATGCAAAGTCTCCATGCCTTTACTGCATGGACTCCGCAAGGGTGATGGACTCTAAGTGATTGGAGACGACCACCTAACAGACAAATTTTGGATGAGAACTTTAAACCAGTGTTTGAGATTCCTCTTTCCAATGTTGTATCATAGAGAAATTGGTATATCTCTACATTGGTTTTGCTTGGAAGATCAAGAATGTAGCAGAGAGGAAAGAAGCCATCAGTGCATTGGAGAAGGTGCTATAAGAAATTGGACTACATGGAGGTAATGTCCAGATTCTGAAGGACACTAAAAGTCATCAAATGAAAAGGAAATTCCAATGAAGCCCTCCACCATTGGAGGTGTTAAGGCAAGAAGATTTCTTTCCAAGCCAATGAATAATCAGCAACACAAACTTACAAAGTTAGGAAAGCAATATACAACAACCTATACCAATAGTGGAAAAAGGTTCATAATGCAGTGAAAGACTATGAAGGTGCTTGAAGGAATGTCAAAGCAGATGTTTGGAATTCAATTGATACTCTGTTCCGAATGTGTGAGAAAGTCAACTACTCCTCCCAGCAAGACAAAAAGAGCTTTCAAGACAACTTGTAACAAGCACTCAAAAAAGCATTCAGAGCTGCTTGGACTGACACCAACATTACACACTATATGGTATGTTTCTAGCTTACTCTTGTATCCTAGCCATCGATACTGTATGGCATCATATTATCTACAACCACATGCCTTACTTTATCAACAATCCTAGCATTTGCAACACACAAGGACTTGATAAATCACACTATATGGCCCAAAATGCATATTTCAGGCACACACAACATGGTGGTGGAAAACGTAAGGCAAACAGCCTACAAGAAGTGTTCCAATGGTTCTATAGAAGGATACTACAACAACTACATAAAAAAGAAACCTTGAGGTCAGGCATGTATGATGCTGGATTTGTATTAACAACCACTTGTGGTTGTGAGGGACCGACAATTGTTGAGACCTCCTCGGGTCTGATAGAGCTAACCATAGGTGATGTCCCCATAGGGCCATAAAGTAATTCCCTCCGTCATTGTTGTCCTAGCTGTACCTCTTCCCAGTTTCTAGCTTCTTGTTTGGCCGCATTCAAATCAACAGGTCGACGAAGCCCAACATACTTCTGAGCCTCTGGATCCCTTAGACCATCAATCAAACGACGCTTTTGTGTGTCATCATTAGGGGCTGCTACTCCCATCTTCCTCACAATGGTCTCCATGTGTTGTATGTAATGGTCAATGCTCTCGTTCACTCCTTGCAACAAGTAGTCTAATTGCTGGGCCAATCTATCTTGAAAACCTTGCCTTCAAAATTTGGCCAAAAAATATGTCGATAGATTTTGGTACGTGGCCTTGGAGGCTGCATCCAAGTTGCCATACCAACTTGCTGCTTCGTCTTTAAAAGTTGCCGAAAAGATATGCAGCTTTTGATCTTGATCAATTATCTCGTTAGCAACACATGTCACCTCAAACTTTTGTAAATGCGCATCAGGATCCTCGTCCCAAAGTCCCGCAAATTGCACGAAGTCGGCTAACCGGATTGTTGCTCTTTGTGCTGGAACAGCCATTTGGAAAAATGGTAATACCTCAAAAGTTGGATCGTCCCAGAAATTTAAAGCTCTAGGTCTTACTCTAGGTAATCGCGGATAGCTTCTAAGTCCTCTAGGCACACTACCGCTAGTGCCTACAATAGTCTCTCTTTCTTCTCTTGTTGGGCTATCAACTTGTATAGGTCGATTGCTGACTCCTAAATCCCTTATTATTTGGTCATCACACGAAAGATCTTCCCCGCTTAGACTAGAAGGAACGCTAACCTGAAATTGACCGCTATCCAAGGATCTTCCTTGTGTCACGTTCGGTTCTTGCTCTCTCAACAATAGGTTCACTAACTCTATTTGCGCAGTGAGACGGATTTCAGCTCGTTCAGCCCTCCTTTTTCCTCCTTTCTTCCCTTGCTTGTCTTGGGTCAATTGTTCGACCCTGAGTAGACTCACTCATGCACTTCTTACTTCCTGAGGTTCTTCGTGATTCTCTGGATTATCTAGCTTGATGGACCTTAAAATTGCCTTGATAAACCACTTCCACCAGATTGGTGCATGGAACAAACCAAAGGGCTCTATGGATCTAAGATAATCCTTGCAGTATGTAGCCTTGATCTTACGTATCACATCACTGGGAAACCGTGGGTAATATTCTTGAATGAATATGTCCTCCCACTCTTGTCGTTCTTCTTCGTACGGAACCCAGTTAGCAAAACTCTCCAAAAAATCACATGTGTTTACCAATGCCCCTCTCTCATTTGACCTCTCGCGGCCACTCCTAAGTCCTTCTGATCCTAGGAGTTGTGCCGTTTTTTTTTTTGAACTCCTAAACCCTGGTTCTCACACGCAAAATATATGCACTGAGATATCCCGTAGCTACTAACTAGCTAGTGATCTCCCGGCGAACGCACCAAAAAATGACTAGCCTTCCTACTCTCTAGTCCAACGCACTAAATACCCACTAAAATAGTGAATGAGTCCTAAATAACAACCACACATAGCCTAAATCCTAGAAACACACACCGAAAAGATATCTTTTTGTATGAAATAATTTACAATGTTTTATTCACACACTCCCACACAAACACACAAATGAAAAAGAACAAACTACTATGACCCAACAGATCATCAAGACACAACTTCACCATTCTAAACTGAATAAAGAAATTTAATGTCAAAATGGTTTTGTGTAAATTGTTTCCAAGAATTTAATGAAAAAGAACCGATATTTCCAACACTTCCACGTTTCAGTCAATCTGCCAACAACAGCATCACTGCATTCAACATTTGGCTAATCTTCACTTCACTCCACTCTTCACTCTCTCTCTCTTTCACACTTCAAAACTCTTTCTTTCTTTCTTCTCTCTCTCTACTCATTATTCTCGTGAACTCTCTTCTTCTTCTTCTTTCTTTCTCTTTCTCCTCCTGAAACACAAACACAAGAATAATGCATACAATCTAATACATTCTCTCACAATCTCATGCTTTTACTTTTAAGTATGCACCATGTCAAAGTGATCAAATCTCTTTCTCTCTCTTTCCTATTTTGCATGTACACACATAGCGTAGCCATATTGCCCTCTCTCTTCTTTCCTTCTTCTTCTACCCACACACAATGTCTCCTCTACTTGCTATGGTTCTGTAAGATTCCTCTCCCACCCCCTTTTTGATGTCTAGTATCTTCCCCTGTAATCAATCCCTCTTCAGAATTATAAAGACCTTGTTTCTAACTATTTTAACCTAGAGAGAGAAAATATTCTAGAGAGAGAATATTCAGATTTTGAATATTTTTGGATAGAGAAATATCTCTTATAATTAAGATGAATTCCCCTGAAACAGAAATTCAAAAAGAATTTTCCAATGTGCAATTGGAATTAATTGGAAATGTGTATAAAGGACCTTAGCCTAAGGGTCTAGATTTTCAGAAATTTTTGGATTATGGTCCAATTAAGGTTCCTATGGGCCAATAGCATCAATCCATGTGTAGGGAGGAGATAAATCCAATTTGTAAAAGAAGATACCCAAAAATGAGTAAATGCTCACATAAGATGAAGAGTTGAAAATGTACAAGGTTTATTAGTAAAAAAATATAAGCAATATTAAAAATATGAGATATTTTGGGTATCCAAAAATGAGTAAATGCTCACATAAGATGAAGAGTTGAAAATGTACAAGGTTTATTAGTAAAAAACTATGAGCAATATTAAAAATATGAAATATTTTGGGTATAATGATTCCATTTTGACACATATGTAAGGAAGGGGAGTTCTTTAAAGGAGGTGCATATTTCACATAAGATGAAGAGTTGAAAATGTACAAGGTTTATTAGTAAAAAAAAAACTATGACACATATGTAAGGAAGAGGAGTCCTTTAAAGGAGGTGCATATTTCACATAAGATGAAGAGTTGAAAATGTACAAGGTTTATTAGTAAAAAACTATGAGCAATATTAAAAATATGAGATATTTGGGTATAATGATTCCATTTTGACACATATGTAAGGAAGGGGAGTTCTTTAAAGGAGGTGCATATTTCACATGCTTGAATGAGTTTTAAACTCATAAAAATTGAGATATTTCATCTCTCCTCTCTCCTCATTCAAGTCTAGTTCCAAAAAGTTAGCTTAACTGACCTAAAAATGGTCAAAAAGTGACCAAACTGACTTGGAAAATTCTAGAATCAGTTTGTTTGGGTAAGAGCTCAATTTTTCCTATAAATAGAAGCCTCCGCTTGTTAAAAAATATATAGTGTTTATGCATCGTTACTCTACTCCACCTAAGCCAAGAACTGTGAATTCATTAATAATTCACTAGTTTTTGGAGCTTCCCTCTTTATTCAATCCCCATTAGTGGCTCCATCAACATAACCAATTGATTGGTTGGGGGCCTCTACCGTGAACAAAGAATCAAGAAAATTGTAAGGTAATTAGTGAATTTTGATCATTTTCTATAATTTCTCAATGTTTCTCTCTTCTCAACCCCTCTCAAGCTTGAGAAGCTTAATTGGAATGGTTTTTGAATGCTATTCAAGTTAATTGATGAATGTTAGTGAAGAGTTACATAATTTGATGAATGCTATTGAAGTTAATTGATTAATGATAGTTAAGAATTACATAAATTTCTATTTATGCCTAATTCTAATGGTTTTTATGTAATTTCTCTCTCTCACTCAAGAAATGGTCATACTCATGACCCATTCTCAATCCAAATGAAGCTTTTCATAAAGCTTTTCCTTAATCCAAGATTAAGCTATGCTTGAGGCCAAATTAATGGCTTTTTTCTATGCTTTTAGTTTAAGTATATTGATGATTCAATCCATTATGGATTATTGATCCAATTAGGGATCATTCTAATTATCTCTTAATGATAAGCTTTATCCCTTAGAAAAATTGAGATTTATCAGTCATAGCAAACGGAGCTATGGCAAAATTTTTATAAAAATTATGCATAAAATAATTTCATTCAAAGCATGAAAAGAGGACTTCCTACCATATTCTAGGAATTATCATCCTAGATCAATTGAAGATATTCATTGTAATCATAGAGAAATTGATTTTTATATTAGGCATAATTGATTTCATGCATAGAGGTATGCATAAAAATTATTATTTTAACATAAAAGATTTACTGTTATCATAATTAGATTTCATGCATAGAGGTATGCATAAAAGTTGATTATTTTATTATAAAAGTGTGACTTTTATTATATTTGGATTTCATGCATAGAGGTATGCATAAAAGTTGATTATTTTATTATAAAAGTGTGACTTTTATCATAATTGGATTTCATGCATAGAGGTATGCATAAAAGTTGATTATTTTATTATAAAAGTGTGACTTTTATCATAATTGGATTTCATGCATAGAGGTATGCATAAAAGTTGATTATTTTATTATAAAAGTGTGACTTTTATCATATTTGGATTTCATGCATAGAGGTATGCATAAAAGTTGATTATTTTATTATAAAAGTGTGACTTTTATCATATTTGGATTTCATGCATAGAGGTATGCATAAAAGTTGATTATTTTATTATAAAAGTGTGACTTTTATCATATTTGGATTTCATGCATAGAGGTATGCATAAAAGTTGATTATTTTATTATAAAAGTGTGACTTTTATCATATTGGATTTCATGCATAGAGGTATGCATAAAAGATATTCTTTTTATACTAAAAGTGTGACCAATCGAATACTGGGAACAATTTTAACCAAGACAGTATCGGAAAATCGACACGATTGGGATGAGAGATTGTTTGAGGCCTTGTGGGCATACTGTACCACATTTAAGGTTACGACTCAAAATACACCTTTCACTCTAGTGTATGGTACAGAAGCCCTAAGACAAAGATTATATTAATCCCAATCTCAATCCAGCAAAGCAACTAAAACCATTCGTGGACATCAAGAATGGTAAGAGAAACGATAAAAGAGAAGAAGTTCAAGGTGGTTCAACGAGATATAGTGGATGAATTTGTAACCAACAACACAGTTTCAGCCCTGTGCGATATTCAATACGCCATGGATTCAAGTGGAGTGAGTCATAAGGGTTATAGTGCCATCTAGAATTCAGTGTCATCCCTCCTTGAGGCCAAAGGCATTAAAGAAAAGCTACTTCCAACACCTACAAAAGTTTGGAGACATAGGGAGGAATTAAACACAGAATAACTTCACTATGTTAGTCACTCATACCACATTGTAGGAGAGTTTAAGGGAGAAGGTGGCAGCATATTCTACAATGAACACAACAATATATTCATGGAATTGGAGCTCTTGAAAAAGAGAATGGTGGAGTTCTATGATATTACATTTGAGGAGGTAAGAGGTGTACTTCAGTTTGTCATCAAACTTGATGAGTGCGAGATTATCAAGGAGAAAAAGACGAAAAGGGTCACAATAACACTTATGAATAGGGCTCTTTGTAATTGCAGTAGGGATGATCCAAAGTATTTTAGTGTGCAGTCCGAGATGAACATCTAGTGGCTAGCTTCATTTGAGGTCAAGAAAGAGGACCATGAATCCTTGTTTTGGGTATTTCATCAGACACATATCCCTAATCTCATCAAAGAACAGATGAATGCAAACACGATGCTCCATGTAGAGAAAAGGGAAGAATTTCAACTCCAATGGCATCTTGCGGGTGATTTGAAGACTCTCAAGTGCTTATTTAATTGCAGCAAAGGGGCCAATGCAAAGTCTCCATGCCTTTACTGCATGGACTCCGCAAGGGTGATGGACTCTAAGTGATGAAGGCGACCACCTAACAGACAAATTTTGGATGAGAACTTTAAACGAGTGTTTGAGATTCAGCTTTTCAATGTTGTATCATAGAGAAACTGGTATATCTCTACATTGGTTTTGCTTGGAAGATCAAGAATGTAGCAGAGAGGAAAGAAGCCATCAGTGCATTGGAGAAGGTGCTATAAGAAATTGGACTACATGGAGGTAATGTGTCCAGATTCTGAAGGACACTAAAAGTCATCAAATGAAAAGGAAATTCTAATGAAGCCCTCCACCATTGGAGGTGTTAAGGCAAGAAGATTTCTTTCCAAGACAATGAATAATCAGCAACACAAACTTACAAAGTTAGGAAAGCAATATACAACAACCTACACAAGTCGAATCGAATACCAATAGTGGAAAAAGCTTCATAATGCAGTGAAAGACCATGAAGGTGCTTGAAGGAATGTCAAAGTAAATGTTTGGCATTCAATTGATACTCTATTCCAAATGTGTGAGAAAGTCAACTACTCCCAGTAAGACAAAAAGAGATTTCAAGACAACTTATAACAAGCATTCAAAAAAGCATTCAGAGCTGCTTGGACTGACACCAACATTACACACTATATGGTATGTTTCTAGCTTACTAACACCATATTCGTGAGTTTGGGAATCTCCCAAGTCCCATTTTTGTAATACTAAAAAGGTGGGACCCGATTAACATGTCTATAAGTTTCTCAAAACCCTATCATGTGACCTATCATTGGAAAGCGCTTGAAAAGAGAGATCTATTAAGCTTTAAAGTGCATAATTTGGAGTGATGGTGTTCAAGTTATGGAAAATCCAAAGTTTTGACCACGTGTCCCAAACTTATGGGAAATTCCCATATTCCCCAATATGGTGTTTACTCTTGTATCCTAGCCATCGATACTGTATGTTTTCTTATGCATCATATTCTCTACAACCACATGCCTTACTTTATCAACAATCCTAGCATTTGCAACACACAAGGACTTGATAAATCACACTATATGGCCCAAAATGCATATTTCAGGCACACACAACATGGTGGTGGAAAAAGTAAGGCAAACAGCCTATAAGAAGTGTTCCAATGGTTCTATAGAAGGATACTACAACAACTACATAAAAAAGAAACCTTGAGGTCATCCAAACTGATGCAGACACTCAGACATATGGAAAGGAAGAGATTGAAGCTTTCCGAAGCATTTAAAAACTCAGATGCCATAGAAGCACAAAACAAATGGAGAGAACAAAAGATTTTTATTAATCATCGTTGGATAGATAGATGTAATACATAAGTCTTTTACAATGTATCTTTCCATTCTAATGACCGGCAATTTTCGTGAATCTGGCTTTCGTTTATACCTTAGAAAACGGTGTTTACCATACTCTTCTAGTTCCTCTGGGTTCTCTATGCCTAGAGACAATGCTACTGTAGCATATGTATGAAAGTAACCCCTTCGGTTTGCCGGCATAACCATGGTAGCATCCAAAAATTTCTAAGGCAGTAGACTTCTCTATCAAAATAATCTTCTCATAACTCTTAGGAATAATTTTTAATTTTAATGGATTTTTTAATTTTCTGTCAAAAAATATATTTTTAAAGGAATTTGAATGGTCACGGGCGCCCGAATGGACACACCACATGCCAAACACCAACCCCACATTTTTCCAAAATTTAAAATAACCTTTGTCTAATTTTCCACTAATTTTCAGGAGTTTTTTGAAATTTTTAATCAACCCCGAACGCATTTCGAATACGAACGGTCAAAAAATTTCGGAATTCCAAAGGTTTTTCCGGAATACGGAAAGCCAAAAGTATTGGGAAAATGAAAAGACAAAAAAAATCGGAATGTGAAAGGTCAAAGGTTTTCGGAATACGGAAGGTCAAAAGTTTTTCCGGAATTCGGAAAGCCAAAAGGTTTCGGGAAAACGGAAAGCCAAAGGTTTTCCGGAAGATGTAAAGCCAAAATTTTTCAATAAGAATATTCCAAGAATTTTCAGAGAATTTTTTCCTCAAATCCCAAATTTTTCAATAATTTCCAAGCTTTTTTTAATAAAAAACTCATTTTTTTAAAAAAATAAAAAAAAAACTTTAATTAGCTTATTGGAATTTGATTTTTTAGGGGGGGGCGTTTTTTTCCACCGGCTGCTGTGCGCAGCCCCCCCCCTCCCCCCCCCGCCGCATGGAGAAGTATGGAGAAGTGAGAGAGAGAGTAACTCTCTCTTCTCCCCTCTCTCCTCCCTTTCCTCTCATTTACATCCTCTAATCTCTTCTCTCTCTCTCTCTCTCTCTGTTAATCAAGAGATTAGCTTAATCTTTAATTAAGCTTTTTATCAACCTTTTTTTAAATCATAATTATGATTAATTATGATTTATGCTTAAAAAGATCATTTTAAAGAGATTTTCCCACGGAAAAAAGAAGGAAAAATCAGATTTGAGAGGCGGAGAGAGTCGTATGCACACAGGAGAGCATCTCATGCATCAACACGCTGTCCCCTACTGAATTTCAGTAGAAATTGACAGAAATTTGATCGCATTCCCACGGAAAAAACCCGCAAAAAATGTATAAAAATACATTTTAAATCAAAAAAATGCTCAAAAAATTCTTAAAAAATTAGAAAAAAAATTCTAAAAACTCTATAAATTCAAGGAATCCATTCTACAAAAATATCCACCATAAACTCTATGGTATTTTTGTAATAAATTCCATTAATGCTCGATTTTAACCATAAAAAATAGTAAAAAATAGCATTAACTCACGAAATTTCCCCGCAACGTCGATTCGTCCATTGAATTGTAGTTACACACGTTCCAATCACCAAATCAATGATCCACGTGCAATTCATCAACACAAATCAACAAAAAATAACATTTTATTACTAAATATTAAAATTTACTAAAAAAAATCAACAACAGTTAAATAGAGATTGCTCTGATACCACTGTTAAAACCCTAAGATCTCTCTAGATAATTGTTATGCATAAATCAGGCATAAACTCAACCACCCAACCACCCCCGAGCCCAAGGGATGCACACATGAATAATAATGAAATACATCATACCTCTACCTTGATGTCCCATACCATCAAGAGGTATAACTCCAATCCAATAGCATGTAGCTATAGTGTGAAATGGTAGAAGAGTAGATATGAACCTCTACACAAGAGAGCATAACATTGCCTTGGCCTCATGGAGCCCAAACCTCCAAGCCCCCTTGAGTGTGCCCCATGCCCCTATTATATAGGAGGGCCCTCAAGTGACTCTTGACTCTTCATTTCCCATGTGTGACCCTTGGATGCCTAACCCTAACCTTAACCCTTAAGGTTAGTCCTAACCCATGCTCCACTAGAGCTTGTTCCCATGCTCCCATGCTCCCATGCTCACAAGCCTAATGTGGGTTAGCCTCCTAGTATATGCACACATAATGTGTATATAACATAGCACACATAATGTACATATAACAGTGGAGATAGCCAAATCAAAGGATTGAAAATTGCAACGGATGAACGAGCTGGGGATGGTTCCACAGTGGCAGTGAGGCCTGAAATGAGAAGGGTAGAAGTGGTACCGATGGGAACCGTGCTGGAAAGAGTGCAACCGACAGAAGCTCAAGTGAATAATGCCACACCACAAGGGACAAAGGTGGCACCCACAGCTGTTACAGCTCCTGAGATGAAGGGCTTCAACATGACATGAGGCAAATAGTGGATTGTATGAAGAATCTGAGCTTGAAAATGATGGGGAACACAGGTGGTGGACGTGGCCGAGGTAGAGGTTATAATCAGGAAGGAGTTGAAGGTTAGACAGCAGGCTATGGAAGTGGCCGTGGTTTTGGCAAGGGTAGACGGTTTATTCCTACATGTTGGAATTATGGTGAATTGGGGCATATAAGTCCTGACTGTGATAAACCTCAGCGATTGGGGGGTGATATGTATCCCTTACCCTCTCAGATTCCCAATAGGGCAAATGATTATGGAATTGAAATTAAAGGTGAAGTAGGGACCAGTGGATTGACAAATGAGGAGAACGGTAAAACTAAGGTGATAGATGTGGTCACCCTTGAGAAGACAAAGGAGACAGAAGCTGATGTAATGCCTTTGGGGAAACGGATGCCACAAGAAAGGGAAGGCAGGGATGCTGCAGGGCCTAGCAAGAAGAAAGGTAAAGTGAAGGAAGAAGGGGATGTGAAGGTCAAGCGGAAGCAAAAGTCTCGTAGTAGGAAGTTTCAGGTGACTGATTTTCCACTAGGGGTTGGGCAGGATAGCTACAATTTGTAGGAGGACATGGCTGGAAGGAAAGCTAATATTACTTTTGGGCAATTGATAGAGTTAGCTCCCAAATTGAAATGTCAGTGGAAAAGACTTGTGAACCCGAGAGAGAAGGAGCCTGCCAGAGGGATAGTGACTATTTTATCTGTTGAGGAGTTGCCTGATATATGTCCTGTGGTGAATGTATGGTACAAAGGGAAGAATTTGGGAGAAGCATATGTAGATGGTGGTGCACAAATTTGTGTAATCACATTAGCAACTGTGGAGAGGCTTGGTCTTAATATTACTGAAGCGTCTAGTTTCCGTATTCGGCTGGCCAATCACCAGAAGGTCAAATGCTTAGGTATGATCAAGGAGTTAGAACTGCAGGCTTTTCATGTAAAGGTGCTTGTGGATTGTCATGTTATGCCGACAGGAATGGGTGCATTCCCCATCATTTTGGGAAGACCATGGCTGAGAGCGGTGAAGGCTGCTCAAGATTGGAGGAAAGGAATCATTACTCTGTATGACAGGAGAGGGGATAAAAAGCAGTTTAATATGGATAACCAGAAGCCTGTTCATGATAAAAGGGAAAGTGAAGCAGATTTGAGTATTGATGATACAACTAGTAGCACCACTACTAGTGAGGGAACAGAAGACACTTCATCCCCTAGTGAGGAGGATGCAGACATGGATGCCCTGGTTATTGATGAGGCAGTGCTTAGTGATGAGGTTGCCCAACAAAAAGAGGCCATACAGGAAGAATGCGAGGAGGTACAAGTGAAACAGGAGCAAAGGTATGCATGTGATGTGAAAGAGTCTGCTTTAAAGTCTTTGGATGATGAACCTTTGTGGGATGAGTGGGATATAGAAAGTCTGCAGGATGATGAACCCGAGTTGGAATTGGATGATCAGATGTGCATTAATGTTAAGAAAGCCACGAGCAGAATTGATGAGGAGGAGCAACACTAGCAGCAGACTATGAATGATGTTGATGCTATGGATGAGATTATGGATGCTGTGATAGATGAACTTCTTATTGGCCTTGATAAAGGTGAGCATATAGAAACTGAGGTGAATGCTTTGGCAATGGTGCTTTTTGAAGGGGAGTTTGTTTTGCCTGTAGTGGTTGGCTTTGATGGTGATGTTTCTTATGTTGATGGACAAGAAAATGTTATAGCACAGCAGGTCTTTCTTGATGAAGCGTTTATCAGTTATTACCCTTAGCAGGAATTGCTTCACTGGTTCTCCAATATTAGTGTTGACCATATCAGTGATTATGGAATTGAGATGAGGCAGGATGCTATGTATGTCAAGAGCTTTGTTTCCAAAAGTTCTTATGTTATGTTGTGGGATGTGGGATGGCAAATTACGTCTTGGGAAGATGACAGTATTTCTTTGAACACATGGAATAGAGATGTTTTGGTTACCTTGTATGATGCTCAAAGGATTGACGGAGGGAAACGTGGTCGTATGCTTTTTGCTGCTGATCATAAATGATTCAGCAGGCTAGGGGGTGGGCAAAGTATGTTGGGCATTTTTTGCCAAAGGAAACCCTTCTAGCATGGGATGGATGGAGATTTTTTGGCACATGAAGTGCGAGCTTTTAGCCCACCGATGTGTACAGTGTAAATAGTTGGTGATTTCTCTGTTTTTTTTAGCTCTCTAGCAAAGGTTGCTTTGAAAGGATGCCTAGAAGCTCTATTTGTGGACATTGTCCTGTATGGCTCCAGGATCTTATTTATGGTCTGTTTTTCCCCGGGATGCATGTGGTATAAGTGAAATCTTGGGTAGGATATTTGGGAAAGCAGGAGGATGGCGTACTCGGAACAAAGGTCTTGCAAGAGGCATTAGCATACACAATGATATTGTGCCAAGGGGATGCTTGGAAAATACTCATATGCTTTAGTGATCATATACGCAGAATGCGGTGCCCTTGGTGGATAACTTTGGTCATAAAAAAGGATTTTTGGGCTAATATTAGTAAGCACATGGTTGCAAGGTGGTGACGGCTGTTCTAGGGAGTTCTCGTTTTTTTTGGAAGCGGGAGAAGCTGGAACGAGAGAGAAGCCACTGCTGCTGCGACGGAAGCTAAAGAAAGGGAGGGTTGCTTTGGTTGCTCTAACTGGTCGTTTTGTGTGTGATTGCCGTTTCTGAGAGGCAGAGAGGTTCAGAGGCTGGCTGTGGCACGGTGTTGACTAACGGCTGGTGACAGACTGGGGAGCCGCCTCTGACAAGGAGTCTACTGTGGAAAGAGCCGCTTCAACTACAGGCTGTTGGATGGACTGCACCGAACGAGGGGGCCTCTGAGCACGCCAACAGCAGCAGCGAGAGGGGCTAGCACTGTAGAGGGGAGCCGCCTCGGGCAAGGAGTCTACTGTGGAAAGAGCTGCTTCAACTACAAGCTGTTGGATGGACTGCACCGAACGAGGGGGCCTCTGAGCACGCCAACGGCAGCAGATAGAGGGGCAGGCACTGTAGAGGGGAGCCTCCGTGACCAAAAGAGTGTGTGAAGGTGGCTGGATGCAGGGCAATGGAAGGTGTTGCGTAAAAGGGTGGTTGGCGCAGCCCGCAGGTCCAAGGGGAGTTTTTTTGGGAGTGAGACTGGCCCTATTTTCGTCGCCGGTCGTGGCAAGATCGCCACAAAAGAGAAGACGAGGTTTTAGTTGCCGCCTTGTAGCAGGGGATGCTTCTTGTTAACAGAGTAGAGCTGACTGAGCAGAAGGAGGCTGCACTCATTGCCCAAAGAGACGCGGCTGATGCGGTGTGAGCTGTGGTGGAGCTTTTGGTGAGGTGAAGAAGCTTTTTTGGTGTGGAAAAAGCTTGTTTGCGTGGGCTGTTTTGGAGCAAGCGAGTGGAGAGAGAAAGCACGAGGTGCTAAAGCCGAGAGAGGAAGCAATTGGAAGGAAGTTTTTTGGAGTGAAGGAAGCCGAGTGAAGCCGGCTGATTTGTGGAGGAATTTTTGTATTATCGTGGATAAGTATGCGGTCTTTGATTATCTTGTGGAGTACAAAGTTTTGAGGTATCTCTGTGTGGTGTTTCGTGTTGGTTACTGGTATCCCTATTTTTGTTGTCTTTCTGGTGTGGGTGGTGTGGTGAATTGTGTGAGAAGTGTTCCAGCCGGGACGCGACGCGGTCAAGGTAAACGGCGGCATCGCCCGTCGTGCGTAAGTGTGCGGCTTGTACCAATACAGAAGGTCATGAACTCGGTGTGCCAAGACGAGAAACGGGCGATGGCCGACTCGACGGGATGATCTCCCGGCGGGGCGGCTCGTCGCTGGTGTTAGTGTTTCCAAGGCTATTGGAGGGACAACTATAGAGGCAGGTGATTCCGTGTCCGGAATTTCCGAGAGCTGGTAGCTTGGCCCTAGTGCCAAGATGCCATAAGAGAAACACTATCTTTGCTGGTAGATTGGCCCTAGGGCCATACTACGAGCAAAGATAATGTTAATTTATTCATGGTAGCTTGGCCCTAGGTCCAAGCTAGATTCTCTTATGTTTCCTAGTACCATTATCTCAAGATTACACGGTAGGATGGCCCTTGGGCCCATCTCTGCATGTGCATGGCAATAGTGACCCTTGCAAGAGAGTCTAGATTTTTTCTTGGCCCTTGGGCCAAGCTAGATTTCCTAATGTGTGGTAGCTAGATTTATTATTAGTAGCTTGGCCCTAGGGCCAATCTATATTCCCGCATGTGTCTGGTAGTATGGTCTAAGGGTCACTCTAGATTATCTTATGTTCCCTGGGGCCATTTTCTTAAGATTGCATGGTAGAATGGACCTTGGGCCATTCTTGCAAAGCACAATGTGCTTTAGAATAGCCCTAGTGGCATTTTCCACTCCCTTATATCAACTGTTGGTAAATTGTAGAATTGTCCTTGGGCCAATCTCTACATGTGCTTTAGAATATTAAAATATAACAAAATTCTCAAGCATGCTATGGATGGTTTCAAAGCACATTATGGAAGGTTTTCATTTGGATGTAAGTATGATTATTTTTTATATGTGGTGTGGTGAATTGTGTGAGAAGTGTTCCAGCCGGTGGCTGGTGGTGTCCCGGTTGGTGTTAGTGTTTCCAAGGCTATTGGAGGGACAACTATAGAGGCAGGTGATTCCGTGTCCGGAATTTCCGAGAGCTGGTAGCTTGGCCCTAGTGCCAAGATGCCATAAGAGAAACACTAACTTTGCTGGTAGATTGGCCCTAGGGCCATACTACGAGCAAAGATAATGTTGATTTATTCATGGTAGCTTGGCCCTAGGTCCAAGCTAGATTCTCTTATGTTTCCTAGTACCATTATCTCAAGATTACACGGTAGGATGGCCCTTGGGCCCATCTCTACATGTGCATGGCAATAGTGACCCTTGCAAGAGAGTCTAGATTTTTTCTTGGCCCTTGGGCCAAGCTAGATTTCCTAATGTGTGGTAGCTAGATTTATTATTAGTAGCTTGGCCCTAGGGCCAATCTATATTCCCGCATGTGTCTGGTAGTATGGTCTAAGGGTCACTCTAGATTATCTTATGTTCCCTGGGGCCATTTTCTTAAGATTGCATGGTAGAATGGACCTTGGGCCATTCTTGCAAAGCACAATGTGCTTTAGAATAGCCCTAGTGGCATTTTCCACTCCCTTATATCAACTGTTGGTAAATTGTAGAATTGTCCTTGGGCCAATCTCTACATGTGCTTTAGAATATTAAAATATAACAAAATTCTTAAGCATGCTATGGATGGTTTCAAAGCACATTATGGAAGGTTTTCATTTGGATGTAAGTATGATTATTTTTTATATGTGGTGTGGTGAATTGTGTGAGAAGTGTTCCAGCCGGTGGCTGGTGGTGCCCCCGTTGGTGTTAGTGTTTCCAAGGCTATTGGAGGGACAACTATAGAGGCAGGTGATTCTGTGTCCGGAATTTCCGAGAGCTGGTAGCTTGGCCCTAGTGCCAAGATGCCATAAGAGAAACACTATCTTTGCTGGTAGATTGGCCCTAGGGCCATACTACGAGCAAAGATAATGTTGATTTATTCATGGTAGCTTGGCCCTAGGTCCAAGCTAGATTCTCTTATGTTTCCTAGTACCATTATCTCAAGATTACACGGTAGGATGGCCCTTGGGCCCATCTCTGCATGTGCATGGCAATAGTGACCCTTGCAAGAGAGTCTAGATTTTTTCTTGGCCCTTGGGCCAAGATAGATTTCCTAATGTGTGGTAGCTAGATTTATTATTAGTAGCTTGGCCCTAGGGCCAATCTATATTCCCGCATGTGTCTGGTAGTATGGTCTAAGGGTCACTCTAGAGTATCTTATGTTCCCTTGGGCCATTTTCTTAAGATTGCATGGTAGAATGGACCTTGGGCCATTCTTGCAAAGCACAATGTGCTTTAGAATAGCCCTAGTGGCATTTTCCACTCCCTTATATCAACTGTTGGTAAATTGTAGAATTGTCCTTGGGCCAATCTCTACATGTGCTTTAGAATATTAAAATATAACAAAATTCTCAAGCATGCTATGGATGGTTTCAAAGCACATTATGGAAGGTTTTCATTTGGATGTAAGTATGATTATTTTTTATATGATTTACTTATTTTTATTTTAACTCGTTTCATATACATGTATGGCTCCAAAGAGGAAAATTGCTTTTCCATCAAATGTTGACATGGAGAGTGGTGAGCTAAAGAAGTGGTACATGGACTTCTACAATCTCCATGGTCAAAAAATTCACAAGATGCATCTTTTCCTTTAGTTGCCAGATGACAACGAGTCTTTCAAAGATAAAGGGAGAATAATGGTTGTTTTTGTGTCACTTGTTGACTTGCATCCGGAAATTGAATGTTTTGATGTTGAGGTATCAGGTGCATTATGTTATCAACTTTCTCCTCGAGCATATGTCAAAGATCACATGGTAGCAAACCAAGAGGACACTATGTTCTCTAGAGAATGAAAGTTGGATGTCGATAGTATGTCTATAATATCATTGTTGACAAGCTACAAGATGTTATTATACAAGTCTTGGGAAAGATAGTGCCAAAGCCCCACGATGCTGCATCAAGTTCAAAGAAGACAAGATCTTCTCCACAAAAAGAGGGCAACATTTTGTGTGTGGATGAACCAAAGCCTGTTACATCGGTAGCTAGAGGTTCTCAATAGGTACCTTCATATTTGAACATTATGAATTCCAAGAATCTGTCAAAGTATTCTAAAAAGGTAAAGGAATTAGATCTGGGGGTTATGGACAAGTATTGAAAAATAATTTCCACTTGGTTTGTACATAGAGTATGAAATCCCAATAATGAAATGTGTGCAAGCTCCCGAACATTATTTATGTCATTAATTGGAAAAAGACAAAGTCAAACTATGTGTGAAGTGGTATGTTGAGCATGCAAATAACCCTAGGTCTTGTGTATATTTGATGCCGATAAAGAAGATTGGAAATGAAATGAACAAAGAAGAGGTGGTAATTGAAAAGCTCCAAGATTATGATTATTGGATCATAGATGGGAAACATTCCATCTATGTAGCGAAGGTCATGTTAAGGACTCAATTACATGGAAACATGATTTATTTGAGGAATATTTATGCGGTTTGAAAAGCCTGGATTGTCGTTGATGCACCCCCAAAAGACTGTGTGGCTATCTCAAGGATGAAAAATTTAGAGGCCCAAACAATGTCTAAACAACAAGCCTACATTGATATACTCAAGCACTTGAGGGCCCAATGGGATTTTTATCATAAACCCTCAAGGCCGATACCTAGACTTGTAAAGGGGCATGCATCTTGCTCAGTTTGGGATGTAAATAATTATTTCTTATGTTTTCTAGCTTATTGAAATTTTATAGATAAGTAAGACTTTGGATATTCTTATTGCCTACTTTTTTTTTTCATTTATATTTGTAGAAAGGCATTGTGAGTGCAGAAACATCGACATGTGCCTACTATCCACAGATGGTTGGTTGTTTGGATGAAATCTTTACTACTACCATGCTAGAAATTATAGAAGGTATTGAAAAAGGATCAATTGAAGGAAGAAAGCCCAACCCTTGTAAGATTCCTCCTCAGCAGCCTGAATAACAAATAAGCCTCTATTTCAATCCCTTGTAATCATTCTATGTTTATGAATACAAGAAAATATTATTTTTCCTTGTTTGGCCTAGTTAGATAAAAATTTTTAGAGAGTGGTAAATTAATATTGGGATATTTTGGGATAAATAAATTCTACAAATATCAAAATTTTTTTCCCTAAAATAGAAAATCAAAATAGATTTCTTCTAGAACTCAATTAGACTCAGTTAGCGGTTTTCCTCACCTATAAATAAACCCTCATTCTTTTGTATTCTCATATGTGAACTAAACTATGCTGGTATTACTCTAAGATAAGCTTATTTTCTATTATCCTCTAAAAACCCTCTACAAATTGAAGAGATTGGAGCTTCTCTCTCTCTCTCTCTTCAATCTTCCTTGGAGACTTCATCAACATACCAAAACAATTGATTGGTTGGGGGCCTCTACTTTGATCAAAGAATTAACCAATCTAGGAGGTAAAATGTGGCTTATGGTCTTTTTTCTCTAATCTCGAAATGTTTCTCTCTTCTCAACCCCTCTCAAGATTGAGAAGCAGTCAATTTAATGGCTTTTGAATACAATTGGAGTTTTTTAATGAATTGTAGTGAGATAAAACACATAAATTTCCATTTATGCTTAAATTATAATGTTTTTAAACATTTCTCTCTCCCCCCCAAAGAATGGTCATTCCTATGACCTATTCTATATTCAAATGAAGCTTCTCATGAAGCAATCCTCTAGCTAAAAGTAATTTCTATGCTTGTCAAATTAGAGGCCAAATAAGCAACTTTTTAATGCTTTTATGCTATTTAATTTATGGAAAAATTAAGAATCAAGTCCATAATTGGATATTGATCCAATTAATGGTTGTTCTAATCATAGGGATATTACTAAACTTTATGCTTTCAAATTATTGAGAATTATCAGTAATAGCACAACAAAGCTATGGTGAAATTTCTGAAAAATTAACACATAAATCGTTTTCATTCATAATATGAAAGAGGACTTCCTTCCATATTCTAGGATTAATCATCCCACATTGATTGAATAATTCTCATTATAATTTTAAATATTTGAATTCCAATATGGTGGGAATTCCTCTTTCATAATTTAAACTTATCTATACAAAAAGATAAATTTAACTAGAATCCTTCTTTAATTTTTAAATAAAATATACATTACTTTAGCATCACAATTTTTCTCTTACTTCATTGGTATACAAGGATTTCCATTGTCATGGGGATTACTCTTTTAACATAGAAATGGATTACTAGAAATTCCTCTTTTTTCTAATTAACTATTTATGCATAAACGTAAAAATCAAATTTTCCATGATTATAATGAGAATCATTCAATTAATCCGGGATGATTAATCCTGGAATATGGTGGGAAGTCCTCTTTTCATATTATGAATGAAAATGATTTATGTGTTAATTTTTTAGAAATTTGGCCATAGCTCCGCTGTGCTATTACTAATAATTCTCAATAATTTGAAAGCATAAAGTTTAGTAATATCCCTATGATTAGAACAACCATTAATTGGATCAATATCCAATTATGGACTTGATTCTTAATTTTTTCATAAATTAAATAGCATAAAAGCATTAAAAAGTTGCTTATTTGGCCTCTAATTTGACAAGCATAGAAATTACTTTTAGATTAGAGAATTGCTTCATGAGAAGCTTCATTTGAATATAGATTAGGTTATAGGAATGACCATTCTTTGGGGGAGAGAGAGAAATGTTTAAAAACATTATAATTTATGCATAAATGGAAATTTATGTGTTTTATCACTACAATTCATTAAAGAACTTCAATTGTAATCAAAAGCCATTCAATTGAATGCTTCTTAATCTTGAGAGGGGTTGAGAAGAGAGAAACATTTGGAGATTAGAGAAAAAAGACCATAAGCCACATTTTGTCAAAAATGAATGATTACTCCAAAATATCTCATTTTTTTATTAATACTTCACAATTTTTAACTAATAAATCTAGTACTTAGTCAACTCTTCATCTTATGTGGGAATTTACTCATTTTTAGGTATTTTCTTTTATTCTTTGGATTTATCTTATCCCAACACTTGGATTAATCTTATTGGTCCATAGGAACCTTAATCCATAATTTTCAGAAAATCTTAACCCTTAGACTAAGGTCTTCTAAATCATTTTTAATTAATTCCAATTGCACCTTAGAAAATCTATTTTGATTTTCTATTTCAAGGAAATATTTTTTTGATATTTGTAGAATTTATTTATCCAAAAACATCCCAATATTGATTTACCACTCTCTAGAAATTTTTATCTCACCAGGCCAAACAAGGAAAAATAATATTTTTATCTCACTAGGCCAAACAAGGAAAAATAATATTTTCTTGTATTCAGAAACATAGAATGATTACAAGGGATTGAAGTAGAGGCTTATTTGTTATTCAAGGCGGTTGAGGAGGATTCTTACATCCTCAACCACTTGAAAAACGCGAGATGTCCTCATCTCGCAAAGTGGGGGTAATCCTTCGCCAACTCTTCTCCTTTCTCCCAGGTGGCGTCTTCTAGAGGGAAGAACTTCCACTTTATTAAGAATTCTCTAATGACTCAGCTCCTAAGAATCTTCTCGAACGTCAAGGATTTCCTTAGGTTGGAGTACCGTCTGGCCTTGAGTCGGAGAGATCAATTGTTCATCATCAAGCATGTGACTCGGGCTAGGTACATACTTCTTAAGCAAGCTAACATGGAATACATCATGTACCTTGAGATGGGGAGGCAGAAGAAGTTTTTAGGCTAGATCACCCACTTTCTTTGTAACAGCATACGGCCCACAGTATCTAGGAGAGAGCTTCTTGTACTTCCCTAAGGATAAGGAACTTCTTTTTGGTCGTACTCGAATGAAGACCATATTTGACTCTTCAAACTCTCTCTGACCTCTTTTTATCTGCATAATGCTTTTGTCTATCTTGGGTTGCCTTTATATCTTTACGGATTGATTGCATCTGCTGGTCCATGTCATCAAGCATTTGTTTGGATATTTTGACTCTGATCAATGGGTCAGACCAAGTCAATGGTGTAAGGTAATCTTTTCCATACAAAGCTTTGAAAGGACTCATCCCAATGCTTCGATGATAAGAAGCATTGTAAGCAAATTCGACCATATGCAGATGACTTTAACCACTTCGTGGGTTCCTGCCTGCAGCATGAACGAAGGATATCTTCTATTACCTGATTCACCCTTTCCGTCTGGCCATCTGTTTCAGGGTGATAGGCTGTGCTAAGATCCAAGAAAATTTCTACTGCTTCAAAGAACGCAGTCTAGAATTTCGATGTGCATTTGGGATCTCTGTCACTTACTATCCTCCTGGGGGTAAACCATGCAATTTGAAGATCTCCTTAAGGAAAACTCTGGCAACATCCAAGACCACGAGCAATTCTAAGAATTGAACACTAGCCACTATTGCCGGGTTCGTACTATGGCACCATGCTATCTGAGCATACCTAGGTATAAAGATCCTATACCATCTGGTTAACCCTACGAATCCTCTGACTTCCTTTACTGACTTGGGTTCTGGCCATTCTACGACTGCTTGGATCTTTGCGGGGTCAGGAGAAATCCCATCCTTTGATGCTATGAATCCCAAGTATTCCACCTGGTCAACAAAGAAAGAACATTTGCTCTTCTTTGCAAAGAGTTGGTGTTTTCTTAGGATTTCCAGGACCTTGCGCACATGATCTTCATGGTCTGCAGCATTCTTTGAGTATACCAAGATATCATCAAAGAAGACAAGAACAAAATCATCTAAGTATTCTCTGAGAATATCTTGCATAAGATGATTGGATGTCGTCGGGGCATTAGTCAATTCAAATGGCATGATTGTGAACTCATAATGCCCATAGCGAGTATTGAATGCTATCTTTGGGATGTCTTGCTCCTTGATTCCTATCTGGTAGTACCCAGATTTAAGATCTATCTTTGTGAACATATGGGTCCCACTTAACCGATCCAGAAGTTCATCAATCGGGTTTGAATTTTTTGCGAGCTTTCTTTGGCGAGCTTTTTGGAGATAAGATAGTCTTATGCGAGCTTGTAAGAAAAATGATACATTTTGGTGAGCTTTTATACAGTAAGTGTTTATGATGAAAGAGAAATAAATACATTCACATACATACATATATACATACATACATGCATACATGCATACATGCGTACATACATACATACATACATACATATCCAGGCCCCCGACAGAGCACAAACCTGTTCCCGACTCTGCCCTTTGAGGCTCTTGGCCTTTTCTTTTGAGGCACGATACAACCCTGTTCCTGAGCAGTGTTTTGGACTAGCTCTCTTCTTGTTTTGCAAACTCTGTGTGGGTTCTTAGGCTTGAATGCCCCTAGCCATGGCCAGTCTATGGCGGCCCCTTGGGGAGTTGGGAGGGGCAGATCAGGGCCCTCGGTAGAGCCTCTCCTTATTATTACAGGACAAGTCATGATTTTAGCTTATGACACATAGCTCTTTCTCTCCTTTGTATTCCAGGACAAGTCGTGAATTATTTTATGACACAGCCTCCCCCCTCATTCTTTTGATTGGCCATCTGCTCTTTGAGAATGCAAAATTTACTATGTATAGAATAGTGGAAGCTAGATGGAAATTTGTGCATTTTCCTTGATGTGTAAAAAGCCCTTGTTTTTCTCTTTGATGCTCACTACCCAACATCATAAGCTTCTATCACAAGAAGTTTTAAAGTATGAGAAAGTAAGGAGCCCTTTTTACATATTTTTTCACTATAGGGTTCCAACTTCAACTTCATGCGCTTGTGCTCAGGAGGGAACGGATGCCTAGGTACGTGTGGTTGGGGCAGAGGGAGGGAGCGAATGCCTAGCTAGGTACGGCTGGGGCCAAGGGAGTGCCACCCCCACCCCCGGCTAGCACTCGCCCGCCGACCGTCACCAACCACACCTAGCTAGGCACCAACCTAGGCATGCGCTCTCTCCCTTGCTGCAGCTCATGATTGATGTTGCCATAGTCTGAAATGTTGGAATAACATAGCGATCCCAGCAATCCCTAGTCCCCTAACAACACCTAGCTAGGTAATGCAGTGCCGCCCTGTGCGGAAGCTTATGACATTGCCATAGTTTGTGAATGGGGAAATAATGGTGGGAATTTGTCTTCTGCAAAGGGATAAAGAGATTTCGCATATATCTTAATAATTTACCATATGTGTTATATGTATAAAATTTGTCAAAATGTTCTTGTGCATGGGATACATCTATTTCTCATCTCACGAATCTCAATAATTTACTATATATCTATATGTATATGGATTACAACATTATGTACATTGTCCGACCACAATGCACATTTGAGGGCCACTTCAGCGTCTGTGGTGCTCTACGCATGCTGTATAGAAGTGCCGGCTTCAGCAAAGCGAGCAAATGCTGGTCAAGAAAAAGAGTAGTTACATGGTGCCTTCTATATGTAAAAACAAATAGAACCTCTCTCCATCTTACATACCTGCTTACCAAAGGTGAGGAAAAAGAGTAGTTATAGGGTGCCTTCTATACTTCTATATGGCAAAACAAATAGAACCTCTCTCAATCTTACATGCCTGCTTACCATAGCTCATCTCTGAAATGCTTCTGAGATGGACGATAAGTGGCCGTGATGATATTTGGGCTCTCAACAGTAGCAAGGACCATGTCTTCATTGTGGTAGCTTCCACTTTCGCGCAGGAGCCTTTCTGACCCACCTCGGTCTAAGGACGATTGTTTTGGCCTTTCCGACCCACCTCTGTCTTCAAAGCCCTTAAGGACAATTGTTTTGTGTATGCCAAATAATAGCTCCTCATAGTCATTGTCTCCCATCCCATCTTCCTCGATCTCGGACTCTACATGTGCACCCCTTAGCTTGGCCTCCCCATGCACATCATCCTCCTATTGCACTAAACCACTAGCTATTTACCCATCTTCATTGTCGAACCAGATTGCTGTGAATGTCAAAACCAGATTGCTGTGAATGTGCAAGAATCAGAGACAAAGGCTAAATATTGTCACTTGTCATATTGCCAGGAATGAGAGACAAAGGCTAAATATTGTCACTTGTCATATTGCCAACTATGCGAGCAGCTCCCGGCCGACATATAGAAGAGGACTTGGATGGGGTAGGGTATATCGATGAACGTGGGTGAGTGTAGTAGTGGGGTGGGTCGTGACAGCACGGCCGATTTTGGCACGGATGGGAGGCCTTTGGTTGTAGCACAGGAGACGGCTCAAACAAAAGCAAAAAATGGATGGGAGTGGGTGGATGGGCATGAAACAAAAGAGAAAAATGGACGGGAGTGAGGTTATAGTAGAAAGCAGGATGGAGTCAGCGAAGTCAGGCTTCTGAACGCAAGAGGGCACATGGGATTATGAAGGAGCACACCATTAGCACAAAATTCATGACCGCCATCATCGTATGCTTACAAGCACGTTATCAAGCACTTTAGCACCACACATGAGCATATTATAGAGCAGGTCATCAGCGCAGCCATATACATCAACTCAAAGCAAAAAACTGTCTGCATACTAAGGACGCTCACAAACACTGCATAGGCTTTGACGTACTATATTTTTGTTGCACATAACTTTTTGACGCTGGGAGGGGGGGGATGGGGGTGTCCCTTGGGGGGCTGGGAGGCGTAGCCCTAGCGCAGACCTGCCCCTGGCTCTGCCCGGGGCTCAGACTGTGCCTCCCAGTCATGAATTTTGTGCTAATGGTGTGCTCCTTCATAATCCCGTGTGCCCTCTTGCGTTCAGAAGCGTGACTTTGCTAACTGTGCAAGTCAAGCAGCCAATGGCTATGCTGGCTTCTATATATAGCAGCGACAACCTACCTTCTTGAACCTTAGTACATGCACTGTGCCTGGCTAGCTTTTGTTATAGGAGCGGCAACCCTGGGAAGGGAGAAACCAAGTGGCTCTTGTAGCGAGATTCATAAAGAAGGTGGTTTTGCTTTGTTTATCGTTGCCATAACAAAAGAAAATATGAGCATAATAGCATTAAAAGTGGCTCTTGTTGTGGAATCACAGAGAAGACAATTGGGCGATGTAATATACGAAATCCTAGTAATTACTTTGAAGAAGACGATGGACTCAAGAAATTTTCTTTCTCCAGAACACAAGAACATGGCAATGCTCTAATTACTAATTGTTAAGGTACCGCTCGGTTTCCATACTTGACGTCATACACGTTTTGCTCTCCTATGTGGAACAGCTGGACCGAGTCGCGCAGAGCAAGCAGGCTCTAGATTTGATTGTTGCTTAGAAAGGAAAACGCAGAAGTCGCATGTGGGAATGTAGAAACTGCTGCTCTATCATTTCAAAGGAGTTGGTGGTTGTAGAAATTGTAAAGCCTAATTAGCAGAAGTAGGAAGCTTTAATGGCCCCTGCACTGTGTGACTCCAAGCGTCGTCCTCCTCACCAGGTCTGCGCTAGTGCAGACGTGCCCCCGGCTCTGCAGGGGGCCCGGACTGTGCCTCCCAGCCCCCCATCCCCCCACCCTCGCAGCGTCCGAATGTGCATAGGAATCACGTTAGCGCAGACCTGCCCCCGGCTCTGCCGGGGGCCTGAGCTGGTCCTCTTAGCTCCCTAACGAGGCCGGTTTTTTTTTTAATACCAAAAGAGCTTTTGAAATTAAAAGAGAAATTACAAAGCTTCTATACTCACTCAAGACGTGAGGATAGATTTTATAAATTGCCACAAAGGGCGGGTTGGTTAGGATTACATAGAATCTAAGATAGCTTGAAAAATCAGTTCATGTGGCCAAACACTGAGGGAGTCTTCATCAATGACCTTCATAAGCTTTGCTCTTATCCTATATAGTCTTGAGTAACTCAACTCTAGTTTCCCAATATGCCGGCTTTTCATTTAAGTACAAATGTGGTTGACTTTTAAGTAACATAGATGTGGCCGGCTTTGTATAGAATAATTGTGTGTGCCCAAGCACTTATCATGTTCAAAAACGTATGCTTTTAGAAGTTTTTCTAAACTTAGTATAAAGCTCCAATACTATCTACACGTATCTCGTCAGGTTCATTGTGGCAATACTTCTACACAAGCATACTTTTACGGCTTTGTCATTGTGGGGATACTTCTATGACGCTACCATGTGGGCATACCCCAAGATTTTTATGGTTTGGAACTTTAAAGATAGGTATATACATTTTTTATCTTTAAAAGATTATTTTTTATATTTAAGTAAGTAAGATAGTATGTAGGTATGTATGTATATATGTTAGTATGTAGGTAGCTCGTGTATGTATGTATTTATGTATGTATGTATATATGTTAGTATGTAGGTAGCTCTTGTATGTATATATGTATATGTATATGTTGTATGTGTATATGTATGAGGTGTATGAATTTAGGTAGGTATATGAATATATATACTTATATCAATAAGTATGATGTGGATCAAATGACTTTGAAATTAATATTTATATGGAGTATATCTTTAAAAGATTTAAATTTACATTGTTGATCTTTCAAAGCTTGTTATTTATATGTAAGTTCTTGGTCCTTTACAAAGCTCATACTACTTGTTCATTGCTCCAAAAAGCTCGGTAAAAAAAGCTCGCAAAAAAAATTTCCCCTCATCAATCCTAGGAATAGGATACTTATTCTTAATTGTTAATTGATTCAGTCCTCTATAGTCAATACTACATAGTCTCAATGTTCCATCTTTCTTCTTTTGAAAGAGAATGGGCGCACTCCATCGTGAGACACTGGGTCTGACGAATCCCTGTTCTAAGAGTTGTCTTAAATATTCCTTAAGTTCTAGGGCTTCAGGGACTGGCATTTTGTATGCACGTTGTGTTGAGATATCGAGCTCGTCTAGTGAGGCGGTGGCCACTGATGACCCGCCTGGGGGATAGGCTCCACACTTACACCACTGGCATGGTTGGTGAGATCATGGGAGATATGCGGCCAGTGGGATGACAGGCTGTGTGATGTTGAAATGTCAAGCTCGTATACAGCTGGAGGATAGCACATGGGTGCTGACAGAGTGACAGTATGGTAGATAGATATCGTGTGGTGTGTTTATGACCGCGTCCAGCTGGTCATGTGTGGTGTGGACATTACATTAGGTTTACTTTGTAGTGTGGACATAACACTATGTTGTGTTCCTCTTTGTGTGTGTGAGAGAGATGGTGACTATGGCTTCTCTCCTTCTTTATGATTGATGGTTAGCTGAGTTGTGAGAGTGAGTGAGAGAAGAGGGAAGAAGAAGAAAAAGCTGTGAAGGAAGCCATTGAAGCTGTGGAGCAAAAGAAAGCTGTGGAGCTCACCTCGGTTATAGATCTGAAGCTTGGCCTAACTGGTAAGAGTAGCAAAACTCCCTTGAGCGGATTGCAGGTGCCAAAGAGCAAGTTCAGTGAAGATTGAAGTGCATAAAGCAAGCAGAAAATTTCTGGTTTTGAAGCTTTCATGGAAAGCTTGTGAAGGAATGTATTTTGTCAAATGTATTGGGGCAAATACAAAGGAAACACAGAGGTTCTCATGTATTGTGAAAGGGCACATGTATTAGCAACACTGGAGCAAACCATTGCATGAAACATTGATGTATTTCAGAAGATTTGTGAAAGAAAAATTCTGGTTTTTTTGACTCCTGCAAACCAGAGAATATATGCCCCGTGGAGGATCAATTGTGGCAATTCTACTCAAAACTGAGTCAAACCCTTCATACCCATGATAGATTAGGTCATTTCTAAGAGACCTATCCACTCATTAGTGATTACCCCTCTCTCTTAGAGCTCCAAGAGCAGGCGGCGCTTTCTGGAAGAGTTTCTAGGAAAGTTTGCAATGAATTTGCTCTAATTCCCTCATTTGGACACCAAATTGAATGCTTTAAAGCTTGGAGTACTTAGCAAAAGTGTTATTGAGAGCAAGATAACATTTGGGGCAGCTCACTTGATGTATTTGGAGCTCATTGAACTCAATTAGCAGAGGTTTGCAGGTTTGCAGAAATTCTGTCCAAAAACAGAGCATTTTTAATCAAGGCATTTATCTTTGTCTATATCAAATTGGCCTAATTCCTTTGGTACAAGTAAAGTCCTATGAGTTTCTAAACTTTTGATTCAAAAAGTTTTGAATTTGGATAAGATTTGAAGGAGATAGAGCATTTTTAGTGAGAGGTGGTACCTGACAGATGCAGAAAAAAAGCAAATCAGGGAGCTACAAAAATTGGTAGTTCTCATTCACCTTGAATAATTTGATCAAACCCTTCTAGGATATGTTGGAGCAATGTATTGGGAAGCCAAATCAAGTTGAATCATTGAATTTGGACAAGATTTGAAGGATTTAGAGCATAATCTTGACTGGCTACTGGCGAGAAATTACTGGCGAGAAAAAACCAGAAAATTTCAACTAAACTTTTTTGAAGTGTAATGCCTTGGATGGTCGAGATACATGCATTGGAGAGTGTTTGGAGGTAAATGTGTATGCAAAACACATATTTGAAGCATTTTACAAAGGATTGAAGCCTTGGACAGCATTTGCAAGTGTGACATTACAGGGTACATTTAGTACATTGTTTCGAGTACAATCTGTAAGCAAACATGGGAGATGGCCCGATACAGATTGTTGGAGAGAAGCTTGACCGCACTAACTTTCAAGTGTGGAAGTTTTGAATGAAGAGTTTTTTGAAAGGCAAAGGTTTATGGAGTCTCATCTCGGAGGAAGACCCGGAGCCATACCTACCTCCTCAACCAAATAATGCTCAGTTACTGGCTCACAAGCAATGGGTAGAGCGGTCTTCGAAGGTGTTGCATTATTTTTCAATATGTGTAACAGATGCCTTGCTTATTCACATCCAAGATGCAGATACACCAAAAGAAGCATGGGGTATATTGTGCCGAATGTATGAGACAGACACTGGTGCAAGAAAGATACAACTAAAGCAACAGATTCACAGTGTAACACGAAGGAATAGGAGTATACATGAGTATGTTCAGGAAATCAAGGGTTATGCAGATTCCTTGTCATCAATCCATGCCCCAATGGATGATGATGATTTGGTTGCTCTCACACTGCGTGGTTTAGGCAAAGAATACAAATCTTTTGACACTTCCATCTCAGTAAGGTTGGGAGGAATGCCAGACTTTAATGAGCTTGTGTCATTGCTCATTGTGGAAGAATTGAAGCTTGGACTTGGTGGTATGAGTCTTACAGGTGGTGCATCCTCGTCGAGCAATGATGAGCATGCAAGGAATCAGGCTTTTTACTCATCTAGAGGCTTTCGAGGCAGGGGGAGATTTACCCCTCGAGGTCGTGGAGGACGTGGTTGGAATGACAGGTCTACTCAACCACAATCAAATCAAAATTTTCAGAATTCTCAGTCATCATTTGGATCACGTGGAGGTCGTGGATTTCAATCCCATAGGGGGAGATTTGGAACATGTGCTCGTGGTAGAGGACGATGGCAAGGTCCTCAACAAAATTTGAATGGGATTGAATGTCACTATTGTGGCAAACTTGGACATATGGCAAAAGATTGTTACAAAAAGCAGAATGATGTGAGGAATGGAAGACCACAACATGGAAATTATGCATCTACTAGTAACAATGATGGAAGTTCAAATCATCTTTTTGCAATGAAGCACATTATGGGGACAATGGATTCTCAGGATGTTGGAGATGAGTCATGGTATATGGATTCAGGTGCCTCAAACCACATGACATGTCATGGTGAGTGGTTTGAGAAGATGCAACCATTGGGTACAAATGGTTATGTGGTCACAGGAGATGATACTCAGCATCTTATAACACATGTTGGCAGTGTGCCTTTGAGGATGCATGATGGAAATGTAAAGAATATGTCAGAGGTATTATATGTACCATCCATTACAAGGAATTTGGCATCAGTAGGCCAAATGGTTGAGCAGGGACTACAAGTAAGGTTCAATGAGAATGGCTGTTTTGTGGAAGACTTTAAGCATGGCTGTAGATTGATTGCCAAGGGCCAGAAGGAAGGAAGGTTGTTCAAATTGGATGCAGGCATACCAGAATTGAGCTCAGCCATGTTTTCAAAGAGCAATGGGATTGTGCAGGACATTGACATGTGGCACAAGAGGATTGGTCATGTCAATATACAGAGATTAAAGAACATGCAAACAAGAGGCATTGTCAGTGGATTGCCTAGATTTAAATATGATGGACATATGCATGTTTGTGAAGCCTGTCAGTTTGGAAAGCAGGCAAGGTTGAGGTTTCCTAGAGAAGGAAATATGAGTAACAGGCCACTTGAGATAGTGCACAGTGATGTATGGGGCCCTGCACAAAATCCATCTATCAAAGGCAGTCTATACTATGTGACATTTATAGATGATTACAGCAGGATGACATGGATATATTTTCTGAGAGAGAAGAGTGAAGTGCTGGAAAAGTTCATGGACTTCAAAGCTCTTGTAGAAAAGCAATATGGCTGTTGGATTAAATGTTTGAGAACAGATGGAGGTGGTGAATACACCTCAAAAGCTTTTGAGCATTTCTTGCGGAAGCATGGGATAAGAAGACAGTTGACATGCAGGTATACACCACAGCAGAATGGTGTGGCTGAGAGAAAGAATCGAGTTATATGTGAAGTGGCAAGGGCAATGCTCAATGAAAAGAGCATGCCAGATTACTATTGGGCAGAAGCATGTGCTACTGCAGTGTATAGCCTGAATAAAACACCTACAGCAGCCATTCATGGAAGCACGCCTGAGATGCGGCTTACAGGTTACAGGCCAGACATTGGACATCTTAAAGTCTTTGGATGTGTAGCTTATGTTCATGTGCCTGATGAAAGAAGACGGAAGTTGGATCCTAAGGCAGAGAAATGTGTATTTGTTGGATATGCACAGGATCGAAAGGCATACAAATGTTATAACCCTCAAACTAGACAAGTAGTCATCTCACGAGATGTGGTGTTTGATGAGCTTGCTAGTTGGTACAAAGCAAAAGATGAGGGAGTTATTGACTCACTTGAGACAGATGTGTCTGTGAACTTGCCATCACAAGCAAGTTCAAGTTCTACTACTATGTCTGGGCCAGCAGCAGTTGAGAGTAGCAGTGTACGTTCATGGTCAGGACGTTTGAGGCATGAGAGTGTGAGCATTGGGAGTAGTGCTCTGGATAAAGGCAAGAAGAAAGTCGAAGGCATTGGAATCACAGGTTATGAGTCCTCTAGTTCAGAGAGTTTGGATGAGGAGCTCGGAATACCTGTTTTACGCACACCTGGTGCTAGGCAGGACAGATATGTGCCACCACATGCTCGTGTTACAGGTGTACAGAGTGACCCGCATGCATTACGGAGATCCCAGAGAGTCAGATATCCAGTGGAAAGATTGACATATAGAGATTTTGCTATGCACTATGCATACATGACATCTATGGTAAAGCATGTGGAACCTACATGCTATACAGAGGCTATTGGAGAGCATGTATGGCAGAAAGCCATGGATGAAGAGATGGATGCTTTGGACAAAAATGATACATGGGAATTGGCTGAGTTACCGCAAGGAAAGAATGCAATTGGTTGCAAATGGGTGTATAAGGTAAAGTGCAAGTCAGATGGCAGCCTAGAGAGACATAAGGCAAGGTTGGTCGCTAAAGGATATGCACAAACTTATGGTCTTGATTATGATGAAACTTTCAGCCCAGTGGCTAAGATGGCTACAGTGAGGTCTATCATTGCACTAGCAGCACAAAAAGGTTGGGCTTTACATCAAATGGATATAAAAAATGCCTTCTTGAATGGTGAACTATAAGAAGAGGTGTACATGGAACAGCCAGAAGGATATGTACATCCAAAATATCCTACTTTCGTTTGCAGGTTAAAGAAAGCACTCTATGGTTTGAAGCAAGCACCTCGTGCTTGGAGTGACAAGATCAGCAGATATCTTGTCAGTATTGGATTTGTGGTTGGAAATGCAGACTCTTCACTTTATGTGAAGAAGACACATGATGGTGTCGTGATGATAGTCATTTATGTTGATGATCTGATTATCACAGGTGATTGTGGGAAAGGCATTGATGAGGTTAAGGCCTCTTTATGCAAAGAGTTTGATATGAAAGACCTTGGTGATTTGAGGTTCTTTCTTGGCATTGAGGTGATTAGAACAAGCAAGGGTATATGGTTGGTGCAAAGGCAATATGCACTTGACATGCTGGCAAAGTATGGTATGACAGCATGCAAACCAATGTTGACACCATTAGAGCAAAACATGAAGCTTAGGGCTGATTTGGGTGATGAGCTTGATGATATCACCATGTACAGGAAAATGGTTGGTAGCCTTATCTACATGACCATTACGAGGCCAGATCTCAGTTATGCAGTTGGTTTGGTGAGTCAGTTTATGCAGAGTCCTCGTAAACCTCACTTGGATGCTGTGAGACGTATTCTGAGATACGTCAAAACTACCGTGCATTATGGTCTTTTCTATGAGGCAGGAAAAGACATGCATGTCTATGGATATACAGATGCAGATTGGGCCGGTAGTGCATATGACAGGAGATCTACCAGTGGCTATGTTTTTAGCCTTGGTAGTGGAGCTGTGAGTTGGAGCAGTAAAAAGCAACCTACAGTTGCTTTATCTACCACAGAGGCAGAGTATCGTGGAGCAGCCATAGCTGCATGTGAGGCTATGTGGTTGAAGAAGTTGCTAGATGATGTTAGGTTACAGAGTGATATGCGAGTTGTCATTCATTGTGACAACATGAGTAGTATTCAGCTTGCTAGCAACCCAGTTTATCATGCCAGGACCAAACATATTGAGGTCCACTATCATTTCATCAGAGAGAAGGTGCTAGATGGGCATGTTGATTCGACATATGTGCAGACAGATGAGCAGGTTGCAGATATCTTTACCAAAGCACTTGGTAAGGATAAGTTTGAGTATTTCCGTACTAGATTGGGAGTCCTAGAGATGGACATGTCGAGCTTGAGAGGGAGTGTTGAAATGTCAAGCTCGTATACAGCTGGAGGATAGCACATGGGTGCTGACAGAGTGACAGTATGGTAGATAGATATCGTGTGGTGTGTTTATGACCGCGTCCAGCTGGTCATGTGTGGTGTGGACATTACATTAGGTTTACTTTGTAGTGTGGACATAACACTATGTTGTGTTCCTCTTTGTGTGTGTGAGAGAGATGGTGACTATGGCTTCTCTCCTTCTTTATGATTGATGGTTATGGATTAGGGTTTTCTTCTCTTGTGTGTGCTCCATCCTGCTTTTGTTTTTTTATCATGTGACAGCCATTCTAGAGACTGGCATAGTTATAGCTCCAGCTCATTTAGTCGGGTTCACACTATAGAGAACCCGTGTATGTATTGGTTGAGTACCTTTCATATTGTGTGTACTCTTATCTTGTATATGGTGTTTTGAGTGTTGAGTAGAGAAGAAGAAGATTTCAGCCTCTCACTTTGTGTGTTCTCTATTAGGGTTTTGTGAGTGTGTGTGTGTGCTTGCAAGAGCTCAAGCTCTCTTCCCCCCTACATCTTTTCATGGTATCAGAGCTTGGTTTGTGCTAAGGGCTGAGCTGCAAGCAAGAGAACCACAGGAAGCGGTACGAGGGTAAGAGCTTCAACTACTCTTCCCTATTTGTGTTGGTGACTACACCCTTGTCGGGAGCTCTACGGGAGGCACCGGCAACGATCTCTGATTGAGGAGCTTTCTTCGTAGGAGTAAAGCTATTGGGCAACAATATAGTCTTATCGGACTGAGATTTTCGGGCCGAAAACGCGTTTCGGGCGCGTCTGGACCTCCGTTTATCAGAAAGTAGGCGATTTCGAGCACTGCGGGTAAGTCATCGATTCTTTGCAGAACTCTGTTTTAAGAACTGCACGAAGACAGATTGACTGTGCAGACACTGTGGGTGCTGCAAAGAGGTCTATAGTTGCCATTGGGTGTATGTATGTACATTGAAGTCATTGGTTGTGACATTTGAGAGTACTACAGTACCGCTGCAGAAAATACAGCATTTGTGCAGGAAAAACCAGAGTGCAGTTTCTGGTAAAATTGTGTGTTTGGCAAGATGTCTAATGATGGCATAACACAGATTGTGGCTGAGAAGCTGGATAAGAATAACTTCCATGCTTGGAGGTTTAGGTTGACGAATTTTATGATGGGAAAAGGCTATTGGGACTACATAGAAGGTGAGCATGAAGAGGCACCGGAGATACCGGATATAAATCCGACTGCTGTAAATGTGAAAGAGTTTAAAGACTGGAACCAAGGAGCCAAGAAGATTATGTATTGGCTATCCATTAGTATACAAGACACCATGATTGGGCACATTCAGGATGCCAAGTCCCCCAAGGAGGCGTGGGACACCTTGGTAAAGCTTTATGAAACAAATACCAAGGCACGTAAGATACAGTTGAAGAATGAACTTCATATTGTGGAGAAAAAGAGCATGTCTGTGAATGACTATACGCTGAAGATAAAGGGTATTGTGGAATCCCTTGCATCTATTGGTGTGTCAGTAGATGATGATGACAAGGTGGAAGTCTGTCTACGTGGTCTCGGGTCACAATACAAGGCATTCAAGACGTCTATTTAGACTCGGGAAAACATTTCCAACTTTACAGATTTGGTGTCTATGCTGATTATCGAAGAGAAGAGCTTGGGTGAAGACCAACAGTCTTCACAAAGCAAAAACAGTTCAGAGCAACAGGCCTTCTACACGAGTTCAGGAAGAGGACGAGGTAGAGGAGGCCGTGGACGCGGTCAAGGAGGTGGCCGAACAGGTAATCAGAATTATGGCCAGCAGCAACAACAACAACAACAGTCCCAAAATCAACAACAACAACAACACGCAGGTGGAAGAGGCAAATTCAGAGGCAGGGGGAGTCAAAGAGGCCATGGAAATTGGCAAAGGCAATATAATGATGCACGTGAATGCTATTATTGTGGTAAGCCTGGACATGTGTGCAGGCAGAATGTTATAAGAAGCAGGCTGACATGCAGAATGGGAAAGTGCAGCAAAACAACTATGCATCCTCAAGCAGAAATAATGAGGATAATGAAAGGTTGTTTGTTATGTAGCATGTCGTGAATGCCATGTCTGAAAATGTTAATACAGCACAAAAAGATAATGTATGGTATGTGGATTCAAGCGCTTCGAACCACATGACGAGTCATGGGGAGTGGTTCAAGGAGATGAAAAACCCGGAAAGACCAGGTTTTGTGGAAACAGGGGATGACACTGCTCATCCAATTGCCCACGTTGGAGATGTGCCATTGTCTATGCAGGATGGCAAAGTGATGTACCTTGCAGATGTACTTCATGTACCGAACATAACAAAGAATCTGGTTTCAGTTGGTGGCCAAATGATTGAGCAGGGTTTGCAGGTTCGGTTTAACCCTGATGGATGTTATGTTGAAGATTTTAAAGACAAGTGCAGGTTGGTTGCAAAAGGCAACAGAGTGGGCAGAATGTTTACATTAAATGTAGACATGCCTGAAATGAGTGCTGCGATGTTTGCAAATGGTTCAGGAATTGTTGTAGACACAGACATTTGGCATAAAAGGATTGGACATGTAAATGTGCAGAGATTGAAGTCTATGCAGACAAAAGGAATTGTGACAAGGCTGCCAAAATTTAAAGTGGAAGGTATGCAGAAAATATGTGAAGCATGCCAATTTGGGAAGCAAACAAAGCATGTGTTTCCACGTAACAGATATGTGAGCAGAAATGCACTAGATGTTGTGCATTCAGATGTATGGGGTCCTACGAAGACCATATCTATGGGAGGCTGCAGGTACTATGTGACTTTCATTGATGACCACACAAGGAAAGTGTGGGTATATTTCATGAAGGAGAAGAGTGACGTGTTCACTCACTTTTAGAATTTCAGAGTTTTGGTTGAAAAGCAAACAGGGAAATATGTAAAGTGTCTAAGGTCAGATGGAGGGGGAGAATACTTCTCCAATGAGTTCTCTGAATTTTTGAAGAAGAATGGTATTCGGAGACAGTTTACATGCAGATACACTCCGCATCAAAATGGAGTTGCTGAGCGGAAAAACAGGCACATTGCTGAGATTGCGGGGGCATTGATGGAAGAGAAAACTATGCCGCATAGCTATTGGGCTGAGGCTGTTTCTACAGCAATATACATCATGAACAGGACTCCAACTACAGCCATACATGATGTAACTCCAGAGGAGAGGTTTACTGGCAGAAAGCCAGATTTGTCTCATTTGAAAGTCTTTGGATGCATTGCATATGTGCATGCGCCAGATGAGCTGAGAAACTAAGCTGGATCCAAAAGCTGAAAAATGTGTGTTTATTGGATACTCCCTTGAGCAAAAGGGATACAGGTGTTATAACCCTGCTACACATGAGTTGAGGGTAAGCAGGGATGTTGTCTTTGATGAGATGAGCAGCTGGTATGCTGCTGAAAAAGAAGCTGTTGGGGCTGATGTGAGTGGAAGTGTGGTTGCACAGAATGCAGGTCAGCAATCACAGTCTTTGAGTGGACCAGGAGAGTCCTCATCTAGTGGGTCTGTTGATAGACCATGGAGTGGCAGGCTGCGTCATAATACCAGTCCTGCAAATGTGATTAGTACATCACGTAAAGGGAAAGAGAAAGTGGTTGAGCCCCTTGGTATGCTTGACATTTCTGCAGGGCATTCTCATGTTGATGGAGAGTCTAGTGGTTCAGATATGAGCCTTGATGAGGAGCTTGGGATCCCAGCTATGAGAACACGTGGTGTAAAGAAGGCTATGGAAGCCATGAATGAAAAGCTGCAAAGATCAGGGAGAGTGAAGAACCCTGTGCAGAGATTTACATATGATGGTTATGTGGCACATCACTATGCATATATGGCAAAGGTTGTGCAGGTTGTTGAGCCCACATGCATTGATGAGGCTGTTGGAAATGTGTGTTGGGAGAAAGCTATGGATGAGGAGATGGATGCACTATATGGAAATGAGACTTGAGATTTAGTGCAATTGCCTGAAGGCAATAAAGCCATTGGATGCAAGTGGGTGTACAAAGTTAAACATAACAGTGATGGAAGCATAAACAGGTACAAGGCTAGATTGGTAGCCAAAGGATATGCGCAGACATATGGGATTGATTATGAGGAAACTTTCAGCCCAGTTACCAAGATGGCAACGGTGGGAGTTGTGATAGCAGTGACTGCGTCCTCGGGGGGGTCACTCGTATAAATATGTAAGTATCACGTGGGTTCGACAGAAGGACATTTTAAATATTTAAAACTTACAGAAATATATTTACAGAGGGGATTTATTTATTGTATTTTAAAAAAAATTTACAGATTTGAATAGGAAAGGATACATTATATTCACTAAAAAATTCCCAGATAAGGGACTTTTTAAATAGGCCTTGAACGCATGTGATATAGAGGATTTACATATAGTGACCCCCCCGAGACTGCGTCAAAGTAATGGTCTTTACATCAGATGGATGTAAAGAATGCATTCTTGCATGGGGATTTGCAAGAAGAGGTGTATATGTTGCAGCCACCTGGTTATGAGGATGTGGGTCACCCCGAGCATGTTTGCAGGTTGAAGAAAGCCTTGTATGGCTTAAAGCAAGCACCAAGAGCATGGTCTGAAACACCATATTAGTGAATTTGGGAATTTCCCAATTCCCATTTTTAAATACTTAAAAAAGGGGGACATGGATAACATGTTTGTAAGTTTCTCAAAACCCTATCATATGACCTATCGTTGGAAAGCGCTTGAAAAATGGAATCTAAAGAGCTATAAAGCGCTCATTTTGGATTAGTGGTGTTCAAGTTATGGTTAATCCAAACTTTTGACCATGTGTCCCAAACTTGTGGGAAATTCCCATATTCCCCAATATGGTATTCTGACAAGATTTCTGAATATCTTGTCACTATTGGCTTTCATGTAGCCAATGCAGATTTCTGGCTGTATGTGAGACATGGTGATAGAGGAGTTGTGCTTGTCATCTATGTAGATGACTTGATCATTATGGGGGACCATGATGTAGAGATCTTTGATGTAAAAATCTTGCTTGGACAGAAGTTCGAGATGAAGGATCTGGGGGAGCTCAGATATTTCTTGGGCATTGAGGTGATTAGGTCACCACATGGTATTGGATTACTGCAGAGACAGTATGGCTTGGACATGTTGTCCAAGTATGGTATGACAGGCTGTAAGCCTATTTCTGTGCCATTAGATTAGAATGGCAAGTTGAGTGCAGATTCAGGAGAGATCTTGGAGGATCCTACTATGTACAGGCGCATAGTAGGAAGTTTGATCTACATGACGATCACCAGACCAGATTTGAGCTATGCTGTTGGGTTGGTGAGTCAGTTTATGCAGGTTCCACGGAAACCGCATTTGGATGCAGTGAGACGCATACTGAGGTATGTGAGGTCTACTTTGCATTGTGGACTATTCTATGAGACTGGGACAGAGATATGTGTACATGGGTACACAGATGCTGATTGGGCTGGTAGTATCTCAGATAGAAGATCTACCAGTGGATTCATGTTTTCTTTGGGGAGTGCTGCTGTGACTTGGAGCAGCAAGAAGCAGCCTACGGTTGCTCTATCGAGTACAGAGGCCGAGTAGTATACAGAGGAGCTGCTATGGCAGCATGTGAGGTAGCTTGGTTGAGAAAGCTACTTGCAGATTTGGGTCTATCAGTGGATAGACAAGTTGTCATTTTCTGTGACAACATTAGCAGTATACAGTTGGCCAGGAACCCAGTCTTTCATGCTCGTACGAAGCACATAGAGGTCCACTACCACTTTGTCAGAGAGAAGGTCTTGGCAGGATATCTTGACCTTGTTTATGTCAGCACAGAGGATCAGGTAGCTGGCATCTTCACCAAAGCATTGGGTACAGAGAAGCTCCCAGATTTAGGGCTTCGCTTGGTGTACATGAGATGGAGTTGAGCTCGAGGGGGAGTGTTGAGATATCGAGCTCGTCTAGTGAGGCGGTGGCCACTGATGATGACCCTCCTGGGGGATAGGCCCCACACTTACACCACTGGCATGGTTGGTGAGATCATGGGAGATATGCGGCCAGTGGGATGACAGGCTGTGTGACAGCCATTCTAGAGACTGGCATAGTTATAGTGCCAGCTCATTTAGTCGGGTTCACACTATAGAGAACCCATGTATGTATTGGTTGAGTACCTTTCATATTGTGTGTACTCTTATCTTGTATATGGTGTGTTGAGTGTTGAGTAGAGAAGAAGAAGATTTCAGCCTCTCACCTTGTGTGTTCTCTATTAGGGTTTTGTGAGTGTGTGTGTGTGCTTGCAAGAGCTCAAGCTCTCTTTCCCCTGCATCTTTTGACGCTGGGCTACTGCTGAGCTCTGGGGTTAATTCGATCTCATGATCTACTTCACGAGATGGAGGCATCCTAGTCAGCTCTTCAAGAAACACATCTGCATACTCACTTAACCACTCTGGTTCTTTAGCCTTGCATTTTATGTCTACTGGATTCATTTTAACGACATACATAGCTTGACTCTTTCTGAGCCCTTTTAATAATTTAGAAGCCTTGACTAATTGTAGCACTGAGGATTCAAAAATTCCAATTCCTTGAACTTTACTCCCGTGAAGATCAAGGAAAGAGATGGTTCCTTTGTGACAATGAATGTCAGCCTGATTCTTTTGGAGCCAATCCATTCCAAGGATTCCATCATATATTCCCAGGGATCGGAATCTGAACTGGCACTCTCTTACATTCCCATCTAGGCTAAACTGAATAAGGTCAATCTCAAGGTGAGTGAAAAGAATCTTCCCACTGGCTAATTCCACTTGCATAGGTTTCCCTGATTTTTGATTTAGGACTAATTTACGTAGACATCCTAGGGAAATAAAAGAATGAGTACTGCCTGAATCAATCAAAAGCTTGAATTGCTTACCCTGGTACTCTGCTGGAGTCTGAAGGACTGAGAATTGATGGTTATTCCTCTTGATGATGCATAGATTCCACTATTTTTAGCCTTGCAAGAGCCATTTTTCTTTGCTCATTGTAGCCTATGATGTCAAAATATTCTTCCACCTATTTCTCCACAGCCTCGCCCAGATTCTCCCCTTCTCCTTTTTGAAGGGTCCTGGCTGAGTTCTATGAAGAGCCTTGCGAACGTTGGGATCAAGCTCATCATCTTCAGAGAGAGGGTCTGGCTGACCGCCATGGTTTCCTCATCTCATGATTTTGCCAAAAATGATATATTATTAAATTTTTATTTTCATATCATCCACGAGATCCTAAGACTTAAGGGATTCAGAAAACAATTTCTTAAACAAGATAAATGATCTTATTGGAGATCTATGACATATGTTCGGTAATAGATTTTTATTTATCAGCTCGTTCATAAACAATCACTTGTACAACAGGGAATTTTTCTCCAAAAAATATTTCTTTATTTATATAAAAGTTGCAATATATAAATAGAACAGCTCGGCTCCGGAAATCAAAATCTCCTCGGGAGACGCATAAGATGGCGATACTCGGCCATAGCCATGCCCTGATACAAATGTTCTCTTAATGCCAAGGGAGCTATTATCTTCTCCTTAGGAATAAAATGACTAAGGAGTCTGTAGATTTGGCATGAAAGTCTAAAGTTCCACGGCGTTGAATGGTATAGAATGACACCATGTACCACTTTCAGCTTCATCAGAATCATGGCCAATGAGAGGTTCTGCCTCAGCATTGCATGCTAGTCGCAAGAGGCATGGACATACTACCCTGCAAACCACTTATGCTGTCGCCTCTCCGCTGGGTCAGGAAAATATAAATCCTCCAAATGGCGTGCGAGTCTGATTCGGCTTGTTCGAGTTGCAGCGAAAGAGATGAGATGCTCAAAGGCAAACACAGTCATATCTTGTGACTCGGCTTGTTCGAGTTTCAGAGCGAAAGAGATGAGATGCTCCAAGGCAAACGCAGTCATGTCTTGTACAGGTGAGGTTGGAGACACCAGATAAGTATGGAACTTCCATCTAAAAAAAATAATTTATTTGATTAAAAATTCTCTTTATTAATGAGACTTACGGAATGAAAAATATTTTTTCTGAGTTTTTTACTATGAATTTTTGATAAGAATTCGTTTATCCTTATTAGCTTTCAGTAAAGCTCTGATACTAGTAGCTGCTATGAGGTCCCCGCCCCCTCCGTGGTGCCCTCCTGTTGGCGACGGAAGCGGCGTCGGCCTCCCATGCGGGGCGGGGGTCCACACTCGGGGCCTTGCCCGTGGATGTTTGGGACAAGAGGCTAGCCTCGGCGGTCCCTTCGAGACCGGGCCCGGAAGACTCCCCTTCGCCTGGAAGGCACGGGCGATTCCGCCATGGGAAAAATCTTCTAATGGGAAAATTACTCTAACGAGTCAACGTCTTAACTAGTTAAATTGATTTGACTGAACCTGAAGTCACATAGTCAGATCAAGAAGAGACTTGCACTTGGTCCATGGAATCATCGCTTTTTTTCTCATTTACGAGGCACAACCATTGATCCCCTCCCACAGAACAAGGTCCTCTCAGGATTTAAACTAATTAACGTAACTTATCGTATCTAGTTGTTTCTCAGGAATCCTCCGATCCAGCCTAACCCCATCCGGCCCATGGGTTAGGTAACCACCCATCCGACCACTATATTGGTGGGATTCCTTTATAAAGATTTGGTTGTGTTTTTGCCCGGTTACCGAGAGGAAAAGAGTTCCCAGGCCCCCTAGCCGGCAATTCATGCAAAAATTAAGGTAGGCATACCATGTACACACCCACCAATATGAAATTACCATGGGTTAGGCAAACACCCGCCGACCACTGTATTGGTGGGATTCCTTTATAAAGATTTGGTTGTGTTTTTGCCCGTGTACCGAGAGGAAAAGAGTTCCCAGGCCCCCTAGCCGGCGATTCACGCAAAAATTAAGGTAGGCATACCACGTACACACCCAATATGAAATTACCATTTATAACAAACTCGACTGGCTTTAAAACAATCCTTCAATAGAAATCATAATATTTTTGATCATCATTTTTCAAAATTCCAAGTCCATTGTATTACAATAATATTCTCTGGACTCTCCATTGAAGACCAGCTAGCCAACCAATGAGATCTAGTATCAAAATTTAGTTCCCCAAAATCTTTCCTTTTAGTCCATGCGAAATCTTCCTCGACGTATGCATGGGTGTCCTAGCAACCACGAGCCCGTGCATCGCTTGGTCAGAACCCTCTAGGATCCTCCTTAGGTGTCCTAGCACTTCACTTAGGGGGACTGCTTCATCGGTCCTCACCCATCATACCAGAAGCGCACCATTTTAACCTTACCGAGGCTGGTCAAGACCTCGGCAGGCTCTGCCGAGCGACGTCCCTTGATGACTTCCCACCAGCTGTTCCAACAAACCTCCTCTTAAAAAAAACATAAGCCAAATGCTTCGTCTAGCAGTCTGGCGTAAAATAGTCCTTTGAATTAAAAAAAACAGAGGTTCCAATGCAAGTAAAATTCTAATTTGAGATTGGTTCCAAAAACTCTTTTCCATAATTCCTAGTTTCATAATGAGGATCCTTGATCTCTCATCAGGGTAATCTACCCATCATTTAGTTTGATTGTCCAACTAGATTCTCAGTGAGTTCGGTCAAGAAAAACTAGTTTAGTTCCGGTAGTCTATTCTTTGTGATTCTTATGACACCCTCATCTTTTGCTTTGTACCAACTAGCAAGTTCATCAAACACCACATCTCGTGAGATAACCACTTGCCTAGTTTGTGGATTGTAACAGTTATATGCCTTGCGATCCTGTGCATATCCAACAAATACACACTTTTCTGCCTTAGGATCAAACTTCCTCCTTCTCTCGTCAGGCACATGTACATAAGTTATGCAACTAAACACTTTGAGGTGTCCAATGTCTGGGGCCTAAAACCTGTAAACCGCATCTCTGGCGTACTTCCATGTATGGCTGCTGTGGGTGTCTTATTAAGTACATACACCGCGGTGGCTGTAAGATTTCTCCCCCAACCCCTTTTTGATGTCTAGCATCTTTTCCTATAATCAATCCCCTCGTCAGAAATATAAAAGATCTTATTTCTAACTGTTTTAACCTAGAAAGAGAAAATATTCTAGAGAGAGAATATTCAGATTTTAAATATTTTTAGATAAAAAAATTTCTCATCTTATTAAAATAAGTTCTCCTGAAACAGAAATTCAAAAAGAACTTTCCAATGTGCAATTAGAATTAATTGTAAATGGGTATGAAGGACCTTAGCCTAAGGGTCTAGATTTTCAGAAATTTTTGGATTATGGTCCAATTAAGGTTTCTATGGGCCAATAGCATCAATCCATGTGTAGGGAGGAGATAAATCCAATTTGTAAAAGAAGATACCCAAAAATGAGTAAATGCTCACATAAGATGAAGAGTTGAAAATATACAAGGTTTATTAGTAAAAAACTATGAGCAATATTAAAAATATGAGATATTTTGGGTATCCAAAAATGAGTAAATGCTCACATAAGATGAAGAGTTGAAAATGTACAAGGTTTATTAGTAAAAAACTATGAGCAATATTAAAAATATGAGATATTTTGGGTATCCAAAAAGGAGTAAATGCTCACATAAGATGAAGAGTTGAAAATGTACAAGGTTTATTAGTAAAAAACTATGAGCAATATTAAAAATATGAGATATTTTGGGTATAATGATTCCATTTTGACACATATGTAAGGAAGGGGAGTTCTTTAAAGGAGGTGCATATTTCACATGCTTGAATGAGGAACCAAACCGAATCAAAAAGTAACCAAACTAGGTCCAAATCTAGTCCAAATTCAACCAAACTGAATTTGGAAAATTTTAGAATTCAGTTAGCTTTGGTTAGAGCTTCCCTCTCCTATAAATAGAACATGAGTTCTTTGAATAAAAAGGAGAAGAATTTTACTATACTAGAGTTATGCTGAAATAATGCTAATTTCTACCATTCTCTAAAATTCTCTCCAAATTGAAGAAATTGGAGCTTCCCTATTTCTTCAATCCCCATTGGTGGCTCCATCAACATACTTAACCAATTGATTGGTTGGAGGCCTCTACTGTGACAAAGAAACAAGCAATTTGTAAGGTAAATGGTGAATTTTGATCTTTTCTATAATTTCTCAATGTTTCTCTCTTCTCAACCCCTCTCAAGCTTGAAAAGCTTAATTGGAATGGCTTTTGAATGCTATTGAAGTTAATTGATGAATGTTAGTAAAGAGTTACATAATTTGATGAATGCTATTGAAGTTAATTGATTAATGATAGTTAAGAATTACATGTTCCACCATTTGACCAACTGAGGCCAAACTTTTTGTAATAGAAGGTACATACAAGACATCTACCATAGATTTTGTTTCACCATTATGCATAACCAATGGTACACTTCCAACATGTGTAATGGCATGTTGGGTATCATCTCCTGTCTCCACATAGCCTTTCACATCCATAGGCTTCATATGCTCAAACCATTCGCCATGACAAGTTATACGGTTTGATGCTCCTCTGGAGTCCATATACCAAGTGTCATCACTTTAACCATTCGACATCATAGATCCCACAACATGTTTCATGCCAAACAAGTGATTTATGCTGCCATCATTACTTCTTGATGCATAATTTCCACCATGTTGTGCATAATGTCCACCATGTTGTGCTCTACCCCCTCTCAAATCATTGTGTTTGCGGAAACAACCACGTGCCATATGACCAAATTTCCCACAGTAATGGCATTCCACATTTTGCATAGATGTTTGTTGGTCTTGCCAACGTCCTCTATCACAAGGATTACCTCTGCCTCTCTGAGGTGTATATCCATGACCACCTCTTGCACCATATGTAGGCTGAAAATTCTGTTGTGGTGTCTTGTCCTGCCATCCACGACCATTACCACACGGTCACGTGATGCAAATCTCCCCGTGTCTCTAAATCCCGTTTGTGAATAGAAAGCCTGATTTCTGCCATTATCATCATGGCTAGTAGATGCATCATGAAAGGAGTCACTGAGTTTGATTTCCTCAATAAGCAAGAGTGAAACCAACTCATCAAAATTTGGTAAACCTGTACTCGGAACCGAGATGGATGTATCAAAAGACTTATACTCCTTGTTGCCAAGACCACGCAAGGTAATGTCTACCAAATCATCATCAGGCATGGGGACATTGATTGTTTGCCAATGCATCTGCATACTTCTTTATCTCTTGTACATAATCATAGATGCTCCTTCCTTTTCATTTCACATTATGAATCTGTTGTCGCAAACTTAGACTTGCGAGCACTAGTGTCTGTATCAAATAGCTTTACCAATATATACCATGCATCCTTGGGATTCTCAGCATCATGTATATGTATGAGTACAGCATCCGAGATACATATAGATAGGTAATGCAAAACTTTGTATGCTCTTTCTCACCATTGCTTATGAGCTATAACCTGTTGGCTGTGTAGGTTGTCGCGGTAGTTCAGGCTCTAGCTCCGCACCTGTAACAAGGTTCCAAAAACCTTTTCCCTTCAGAAAACTTTTAATCCTGTACTTCCATGCCTGGAAGTTCTTCCTATCCAATTTTTCACCCACAATTTGTACTGGGTTGTCTGACATATTTTCTCAATGCAAATGTACCTTCCACACACGTCTAAATCTATAAATAAGCCTTTCTCAACTCAACCACACTCTAATGAGTGTTCCAGATACTCCAAAGTAGTCAACAAACTTCACTTTTGATATAGAAAATCAAACTGATTGCAAATGAACTAGCATACACAGTCCAAGAAGGTACCCTATTTTGGCACACTTTCCAAGACTTCAAATTGCAATGTAGTGGTTCAATCAAGTGTGGATAACTTGCGTTGACACCAAACAAGCTCAATGTTGCATATCAACACCAACCAAGGTGCGTACATACCAATTTTGTCAAACCCCCTTCTCTGTTTTGAGAAAAACCAATAAAACTAGTAAAAACCAGTAGCAGAATTGCTCTAATTTCTTCAATGCTTGTCCAAATCAGGAGACCAGGCATTCATTAGCTTAGCAATGATGTCCACTAACTCCATGTAAAAGGAATTAGACCAATTATTTAAGATGAGAGAGTAATTAGTCAATTAATCATCCTCTGTTTCACTAATCACAATAGACAGCCTATTTAATCAGCTCATTTCCAGCTCCATAATGCATAATTGCTTCAACCAATCATATAGGTTCCTTCTCAAGTGTATGTACCACAAATTGCTAAGTCAATTTTGGAATTTATCAAACACAAGACTTGATTTGTGGCCTCCACTTAGCAGAAAAAGGTGAAAAACTGCTCTGTTTCTGCATATCTGGTTGCGCCACCTACTCCTGAGGGGATTTGGGATGATTTTAGTGTCTTTTGAGAGCATATATAGTTGCCTAACACTCCAAGTCATGTGCACAATCCATCAATTGATTGCTTTTTGTAAAAAACTAGCTCTAATTTTATCAAAAATTATAGTGATGTGCCACATAACCCCATCATAAGTAAACCTCTGCACAGAATTCTTCACTCTCCGAGATCTTCACAACTTTCTATTATTGATGGCTTCCACAACCTTCTTTACACCAGGTGTTCTCATAGCTGCTGGTATCCCAAGATCCTCATCAAGGCTCATCTCTAAGCCACTAGACTCTCCATCAACATGAGAATGCCCTACAGAAATGTCAGGCATACTAAGGGGCTCAACCACTTTCTCTTTGCCTTCATGTGATGTACTAATCACATTTGTAGGACTGGTATTATGATGCAGCCTGCCACTCCATGGTCTATCAAATTGAACCACTAGATGAGGACTCTCCTGGTCCACTCAAAGACTATGATTGCTCACTTGCATTTTCTCCACATTTCCACTCACATCAGCCCCAACAGCTTCTTTTCCAGTAGCATACCAGTTGCTCATCTCATCAAAAACAACATCCCTGCTTACCCTCAACTCACGTGTAGCAGGGTTATAACACCTGTATCCCTTTTGCTCAAGGGAGTATCTAATAAACACATTTTTTAGCTTTTGGATCTAGCTTAGTTCTCAGCTCATCTGGCACATGAACATATGCAATGCATCCAAAGACTTTCAGATTAGACAAATCAGGTTTTCTGCCAGTAAACCTCTCCTCTGGTGGAGTTACATCATGTATGGCTACAGTTGGAGTCCTATTTATGATGTAAATTGCTATAGAAATAGCCTCATCCCAATAGCTATGCGGCATATTCTTCTCTCCCATCAATGATCGCGCAATCTCAGTAATGTGCCTGTTTTTCCGCTCAGCAACTCCATTTTGCTATGGAGTGTATCTTTCCTTGTTTGCTTTTTAACCATAACTTTGAAATTCTGAAAATGAGTGAACACCTCACCCTTCTCCTTCATGAAGTATACCCACACTTTCCTTGTGTGGTCATCAATAAATGTCACATAATACCTGCAACCTCCCATAGACATGGTCTTCGTAGGACCCCATACATCTGAATGCAGTATACCTCACCCTTCTCCTTCAGACAAGAGTCAACTAAACAGATGGTGTTCATAAATGGTTGGAGGCTCCAGATAAGTGTTCGAAAAAAAGCCTAGTTTAGTGTAGCTTGCACCTGGAAAACACGTTCAAATTTAAAACTTTAAAGTACAAATACCTCCAAATTTTGAGAAGTTATAAAACAAAAACCTTCAGATTTGGAAATTTTCCTTTATAAATAATTTGACAATTTTTACACGGAGGTTTTCCCAACTTTTTTTCCGAGCACTTGTGGAGATATATCTCGCTGGAACGTGAAACATGCTTGCAGACTCGGTTATCACATTGATCACAATTCAAAGCGAGTAAGGTGCGCCTCTGCCCTCGGCCCTGGCGACTGCGTTTGAACTTTGCAGGTGAAACATGCTTGCAGATGCGGTCATCACAATTTAAAGCGAGTAATTTGCAACTCCTTTTTTGTAAATCGATAAAATTTATAAGTTTTTAGTTCTAAAAACCAGTCAATAATAAGATTTTAAATAGGAAAACCATTGTACTCCAACTTGATTGTACTCCAACTTGTCTTTTTTTTATTAGTGGGTGGGTAAAATGTTATTCTCTAACATTGATTCTCCCCCTAGGAATGGGCCCTCTCCTTTGAAGAGGCATCATAAGCTTTACCCTTCCAATTTCAAAAATTACCTGTAAAGACAACTCTTAACTATGTTGGGTTCTACTATATCCCAGTTTTATATTAAAAAATCATTCCTGGTGAGCTCCCATCAACATGTGCCATTTTCTGGGGTTGTGCTTTCCTTAAATATATGATGATCTACAGTTTCTGAAGGCATCCATGAAGACTACAAATGACCTTGCGACAGAGTTCTACAGATCACCTGGTTACACCGTGTGCCTTTCCTTTCGTACATGATCCGATAAGCAGGCTCCCACTAATAAGGACCTGCGGCCCTCCCCTGTATAGTTGCTTTCGAAAGACTCCTCACCTACCCTAATCACTTAGAGGCTGTGAATGATGGAGCCCCGGCAGCCGCTTTGGTTTCATCCGCATCACGCCTTTTGGATCGCTTCACATGCACTCAGCTATAAGTAAGTGGTATAATATAGAGAGTGAGGGCAGGGATTTTGGCATGGGTTATTCAAGTCACCATGTAATTATGGCCAGCTTTTGGCCGGCTTTCCAAATAGTATTATTCATGTTGGTGCTCATTTGCCATGCCGCCTCAACTCCGGCACGAAGTAGTGATGGGTGCCCCTCGGTTGTGTTTGCGTTTGGGGACTCTCTCTCGGACACAGGCAACCTCGTGAGAACATGGAACCCGGCCTTCCTATCACCGTCTTTCCTTCCCTATGGAAGAACCTACTTCAAAGCTGGGGCGCAACGCTTCTCGGATGGTCGTTTAATCATTGATTGTATAGGCAAGTAGACGTTGCATTTGGTATTACTGCATCAGGACGCCACAAGTATATCAAGACGGTGTTAATCCTCTAACAAGTACATATTTTGTTTTTTTTGTGTGTGTGTGTGGGGAGGGGGGGGGGGGGGGAAGGGCTATGGTGTTGCAGTGCAGTCGCTGGGCCTCCCTTTCTTGCCACCTTTCTTGGACTTTGTCGGGACGGACTTCTCTCACGGAACTACGCAGTGGGCAGCGCCACAGCTCTCAATTACTCCTACTCTGTAGAGCTTGGGACTATCCCTTATACCACCTGCACACTAGACGTTCAATTACAATGGCATCGGACCTTCTTGCAATTTGTGGAAGCAGGTACACACTTCTCACAGTCCAGTCTGAGGATAATTTTCTAAGCAAGAACATGGGTTGATAATGCTTATAGAGAAATCATATTATAACCTACGTATAACCAGCAAAAGCCACATATTGGTTAATATTTATTTTACTTTTAGGTTTGAAAGGAGGCGTGACCACTTTCCCGGATCCATCAACTGTAGCGGAAGCTACTTGCTTCATAGAAATCGGTGGAAATGACATTTCTGGTTTGGTCGTGGCCGGATTTACACATGCAGAAATCATGAACTTGCTACCCCTCGTCGTGGACAAGGTTGCCGATACTATCCGGGTAATTTGTGCGAAATCAATTTCTTAATCTCAGCTCATTAATGCATGCATCAAGCCCACCTGCACTCGCCCGCTGGTGCGCGATGCAGCTGCAGCTGACTGATACTCTAATTAATTTTATTTCAATTTTGCATCCGCTCATTAATCTCTAATTAATTATCGTGAAGTTCTTGTACGACACGGGGGCGCGCAATTTTATGATAAGCGGTGTAGGCATGATGGGATGCAGCCCCAACATCAAGTATTTTGCCGGCCGCGGACAATCATTGGACGAGCGAGGGTGTATGGCATGGGTGAACGACATTACCCGCAATTACACTAACTCTCTGGGCCGGTTAAGCGAGTCTCTTCAGCACCTCTTGCCCAATGCCAGCTTCGTCTTCTTGGACCTCTACTCGGCCTTCGACGAGATCATGACCAATCCCGGTCATTATGGTATTCTCTCTCTACCCGCCTTTAAAAACTTCCTTTGTGGATGGATCGCTTGCCATAATATTGTAAATTAGGACTATAATTACACAAACCAAAACTACATAAATGGCCTCACTCAGCTCCTCTAGATCTAGGTGCCTCTAGTATGTAGTCTGGATGTATGCAAGAGATTTTTTACCACTACAACAAACGAAGAGCACAACCGCGTGAAGATACGCAGAAATTTCAAAGGATCTATAAATAGAAAAAAACATTCACACGGCTATGGACGCGGCTACAATAGTGTCACCGCGTTTACAACAACATCCATAGTCACGTATACAACAGTGTTCATAGTAGTGTATATAGCTGTGTACTATCTGCAAAAAAAAAAAGGCTACATAATGGGTGAGATTTGTGGGGGCATGTGTCCCCACATCTCTCCCTCATTGTGTCCCCAAATATCTATAAGCGTAGCTATGGACATGGCTTCAACAGCGTCAATCACCATGTGTATAACAATATTCATAGTCGCATATATAGCCGCGTCCTGTCTACAAAAAAAAAATAGGTACAGAATGGGTGAGATTTGTGGACACGTGTCCCCACATTTATCCCTCATTCTGTCCCCACATGTCTATAAGTGTGGCTATGGACGCGGCTATGAGCGCACGGCTACAACATCAATATTGCATGTACAACAACGTCCATAGCCGCATGTACAACAATGTTCATAGCAACGTATATATCTGCATAGTGTCTGCAAAAAAAAACGTGGATAGATGGATGAGATTTGTGGGGACGTGTCCCCACATCTTTCCCTCATTCTAATATGCATAAGCAGTGTAGGCTTGATGGGATGCAACCTCATCATCAAGTATTTTGCTGGCCTCGTAGACAAACATTGGACGAGCGAGGGTGTATAGCATGGGTGAACGACATTACCCGCAATTACACTGACTCTAGGGGTTGGTTAAGTGAGTCTCTTTAGAACCTCTTGCCCAATGTGAGCTTCATCTTCTTGGAACTCTGCTCATCTTTCAATGAGATCATGACCAATCTCGACAAGTTGCAAACTCCCCTTTGTGAATGGATGTCTTTCCATAATATTGTAAATTATGACTATAATTACATAAATGACCTCACTCAACTCCTCGGCCCTCTACTATCTAGTCTAGATATATGTAAGAGATTTTCTACTAGTATATGTTTTTCCTTTTTATCCTTCCTAAAGCACGCATATATATTATAAAGGGCTCCACCTCCATAGGTATAATTGTTCATTCAATTCTAAGCTACATTGAAATTTGGAACTGTAGTTCTTTTCAAGAGCCTCCACTAAAAAAGAAGATAAAAAATTGTAATTACTTATATGTGACATTTAGCTTTTGCAGAATTATTCTAACCCTCATCCTGTACACTTCTACTTCTATGGTGTGTGCATGAGTGTGTGTGTGTATGTGTGTGTATGTGTGTGTAACATACATACATACACATATACATATGTGTGTGTGTGTAACATACATACATACACATATACATGTGTGTGTGTGTGTGTGAAACAGACATACATACACACACACATATATGTGTGTGTGTGTATGTATATAATGAGAGAGAACTTATAATCGAAAACATACTAATATTAAAACGTGGTTTTCAAGTCTGGTTGCTTGGGGGTGTGTGTGGCTACTTAGGTTTTTGTGGTGGTGTATGTGTGTGTGTGTGTGTGTGAGAGAGAGAGAGAGAGAGAGAGAGAGAGAGAGAGAGAGAGATTAAAAGTGAATAATTCATGTGAAAGAGAGAAAATGTATGTGTGTGTGTGTGTGTGTGAGAGAGAGAGAGAGAGAGAGAGAGCGAGAAAGAGAGAAAGAGAGAAAGAGAGAGAGATTATAAGTGAATAACTCATGCGAAGGAGTGAAAATGAATGTGTTTTTATGTCCTATATTATTCTCAAGAGTAATGTTACCCCTTCGTGAGTCAATACATCATCAACAAGTCAGAGAAGTAAGCTTAAACAAGCAAAGTAATAGTAATGAGGAATCATTTCCAATTACATAAGTAGTAAAAATTAGGCAAAATGTAAGTTAGATGAGGCTATCGTTAGGTTTTTAATAAAATATTATACTTATAACCAGCACACCAAAAAGTACACAAGATAAAATTTGTTGAAGGGCAAGACATGTGTCACCACCTCTTCGTACATGTTATAGTTGTAGATTTCAAAATCTAAAGGAACTCAACACAAATGAGGAAGGGAGATAAAGACATATTTTATAAAGGAAACTGATAAAAAAATGCACCAAATTAATTTCAAGTCTAAATGTGATGGAAGACATTCTTTGGCACCTTATTTATTTGTAACAATACTTATTCCTAAGTGAAATTGCTAGTATCAAACTAGTTATGGTTGTCAACAAAGAAGTTGGCAAGTTGCTTCTTTAAGCGTGGATCATTGCTTCTATATAGAAAGATATGGTAACCAATAAAATGGTCAAACTTGAGTAGTTTCTTTCTTATTTGTAATATTTATCAAAACCTAATCAATATTAAAACAAAATCATATGAAATTATTATGTTTGCATGAACTGGAACCTATACTTGTGTAATCTTGTCTTTTTGTGCTAGATACATTGGGTGCATACACTTATCTTGACATTAACAATCATGGCTATAACATAGATCATCTTGTGATAAACTCTTCAATCAATGAATCTTTCAATGTAAATTATCACAATTATTTCACTTAAGATGTATGACCCTTGAATAGTTACAAATTGGATTGATATTGTTTCAGGACTTATTGATGTACAAAACACATGTTGTGGAGCACCAAGTCTCTTGGCCGCCGCAACTGTAGATAGATATAACCCTTTGGCTTCCTGTAGTTCAACAAGTGTTCTATGTGATGATCCCAACACTTTCTTAGTATGGGATGGTATTCACTTTACCGACAATGTTTATCGACAGATAGTCAATATGTACATTGAAGGCACATTCATTACACCTTCAAATGCACTTTCAAGGTGTGGTGCTACATTGATTGGGAGAGCATGATTTTTGATGTGTAGTGTGAGAGTAACACCTTGAGCCTAAATTTCAAGTCTTAAAAGTATGTATATAAAAGGCACATTTGTTACACTTTCAAGGTGTGGTGCTACATATCTTGAGAGCATGATTTTTAATGTGTGTGGTGTAAGAGATAAACCATTTTAGAACCTAAATTAATCATATTTTAGTCTTCATTTGAAAGTCATTATTTTGAGAATACATGCAAATTTATAGTTATGAGGATACATGCAAATTTATAGTTATGACTCCTAGGAAATGAATCTTCAAAAGAGGTATATTGTAGATGACTCTGCCGGTCCTTGCTAGGGAACTTGAGATCTATCGACACAAACACTAGGGTTGGGGAAAGGGAGCATGGATCCTCTCAGAGAAGTATACTCGCCAAGGATGAGTCGACCTCATTGGCTAGATATGCAAGACCTATTCTCTACACTATCTACTGTGCTCTCCGACCACACCACCTAGCACTATAGTATCCCTACAAGCCTCACTCACACCACACCCACCACCACTGACCCTACAAGCCTCACTCACACCCACCACCACTGACCCCTCACTCACCTCGCTAACAGAGAGAGATAGACAAAACACAACAAGAGCGTAACACTTTACAACCAAATTTCAAAAGAATGATACAAATGAGACTTTGCTCCAACAGAGAATGTGCTACAATGTATGTCCTACAAGAGAGTGTCTGTTCGCTTGCCTGCCGAGAGAGTGCTTCCCTTATCTCCTCCTTCGGTGTCCTCCTCCTTGAAGTCCCAAACCTCATCATTTAGTGTAGAGGGAAGATCTTCTGTCAGGAAAAGGAAGATGGTGCTCAAGAGGATCTCTTCATCCCTCGAGAGAAAGGGAGAGGGATGTTGCCTCCATGAGTGCCATCGAAGTTGGCCATACACATAGTGTTGAGATATCAAGGTGAACATGAGTTGACACTCATGAGGTGCCTGCATGACCATTCGACATTTACATCGTTGGAAGGGTTGGTAGCTGGCACCGACATATCTTCACCAGAGATTCTACAACTAGACAACACCGACTAGTCCACATCCACCCAATCCTCTTATGTGTGTTAGTCACTTTATCTTCTTTTTTGTAGACCTCTTTTGTTGTGTGAAGAAGAAGAAGAATTTTCAGCCTCTCACGTTGTGTGTTCTCTTCTAGGATTTGTGTGAGTGTGTGTGTTCTTGCAAGAGCTCAAGCTCTCTCCTCTCCTGCATCTTTTCATGGTATCACAGTTTGGTTCATGCTAAGGGCTGAGCGGCAAGCAAGCGAAACAGAGGAAGTGGTACAAGGGTAAGTGCTTCATCTACTCTTCCCCCTTTATGTTGGCTACTACACCCTTATCGTCGAGAGCTCGAGAGGAGGCACCGACAAACAAACTCTGATTGAGGAGCTTTATTTATGGAAGGAGAGCTAAGGGTGACTATAGTGTCCATTAGACACCGTTGGACAAAGTTTATCGGACCGAAAATGCATTTCGGGCGCATCTTGACCTCCGTTTTTTAATTCATAGGCATTCGCACTGCGGGTAAGTTTCGATTCTCTGCAGAGCAGAACTCTATTTTTGGAACTGTGGGAAGGGCGATTGGTTGTGTATACATAGTGTGTACTACAAAGAGGTATCAAAGTTTTCATTGGGTGTATGTATGCAAATTGAGATCACTAGTTGTGACAGCTTGGGTGTAGTATAGTACCGTTGCAGAGAATACAACAGTTTGTGCAGGTCAAACAAGAGTGTTATTTTTGGTAAATTTGTGTTAGAGAAAAGATGTCAAATGATGGAATAAACCAAATTGTTGCAGATAAACTTGACAAAAACAACTTCCATGCTTGGAGGTTTAGATTGACAAATTTTATGATGGGAAAAGTTTACTAGGACTACATTGAGAAGGTGAACAACATGAGGAGGCATCGGAGATACCAGAGATTAATTCAACTACTATAGATGTAAAAGAGTTTAAGGATTGGAATCAAGGAGCAAGGAAAGTCATGTATTGGCTTTCTATTAGTATATATAGGACACTATGATTGGGCATATACAGGATACAAAGTCACCCAAGGAGACATGGGACACCTTGGTGAAGCTGTATGAAACTAATACCAAGGCACGAAAGATTCAGTTAAAGAATGAGCTTCATACTATGGAGAAGAAGAATATGTCTGTGAATGATTATGCCTTGAAGATCAAGGGCATTGTGGAATCCCTTGAATTAATTGGTGTTTCTATTGATGATGATGAGGTGGTGTCTACGTGATCTCGAGCCACAATACAAGGCATTCAAGATGTCTATTCAAACTTGGGAGAACATTCCTAACTTCATAGATTTGGTGTCAAATGCTGATCATTGAAGAGAAGAACTGGGGTGAAGATCAACAGTTTTTACAAAACAAAAACAGTTTAGAGCAGTAGGTCTTCTACACAAGTGTAGGTAGAGGACGAGGTAGAGGTCATGGACATGGCCAAGGTGGTGGCTGAATAGGTAATTAGAATTATGGTCTCAGCAGCACCTAGGCATGTGTAGGTAGATTGCTATTAGAAGCAAAGTGACATGTGAAATGAAAAAGTGTAGCAAAACAACTATGCATCCTCTAGTAGAAATAACGAGGATAATGAGAGGTTGTTTGTTATGCAACATGTAGTTAATGCTGTGTTTAGAAATGATGTAGTAGCATGTAAGGATGATGTATGGTATGTTGATTTAGGTGCTTTGAACCACATGACAAGTCATGGTGAGTGGTTCAAGGAAATGAAGAATCTTGAAAGACCAGGTTTTGTTGAAATAAGAGATGACACTGCTCATCCGATTGCCCATGTTGGAGATGTGCCATTGGCCATGCAGGATGGTAAGGTGAGATGGTAAGGTGAAGTACCTTGCAGATGTACTTCATGTTTCGAATATTACAAAGAATCTAGTTTCTGTTGGCCAGATGATTGAGAAAGGTTTACAGGTCCGATTTAATCCTGATGGTTGTTATATAGAAGACTTTAAAGAAAAGTGCAGGTTGGTTGAAGATAACAAAGTGGGTAGAATGTTTAAATTGAATTTAAATATGCTGAAGTGAGTGCTGCAATGTTTGCAAATGGTTCATGAGTTGTTGCAGATACAGAAATTTGGCATAAGAGAATTAGGCATGTAAATGTACAAAGAATGAAGTCCATGCAGAGACTAAGGAAATTGCGACAGGGCTGCCTAAGTTTAAAGTTGAAGATATGCATAAAGTTTGTGAAGCATGTCAATTTGGAAAGCAAACAAAACATGTATTTCCACATTACATAAATGTGAGCAGGAATGTACTAGATGTTGTGCATTCAAATGTATGGATCCTACGAAGACTATGTCTATGGGTGGCTATAGGTACTATGTAACATTCATATGACCACACGAGAAAAGTGTGGGTATATTTCATGAAGGAGAAGAGTGAAGTGTTCACTCATTTTCATAATTTCAGAGTTATGGCTGAAAAACAGACAGGAAAGCATGTGAAGTGCCTAAGGACAGATGGAGGAGGAGAATACTTCTCCAATGAGTGCTCTGAATTCTTGCAAAAGAATGGCATTCAGAGACAATTTACATGTAGATACACTCCATAGCAAAATGGAGTTGCTGAGTGGAAAAACAGGCACATTACAGAGATAGCACGAGCATTGATGGCAAAGAAGAATATCCCACATAGCTATTGGGCTGAGGTTGTGTCTACAACAGTTTATATCATGAACATGACTCCTATGTTGCAGCAGCCAAACATGATGTAACGCTTGAGGAGAAGTTTATTGGCAAGAAGCCTGATTTGTCTTACTTGAAAGTTTTTCGATGTATTGCATGTGCATGTGCCAAATGAGTTACGTAGTACCAAGCTAGATCCACAAAATCTATGTTTATTGGGTATTTCCTTGAAAGCGCAAAAGGGATATAGATTCTATAATCCTGCTACACGTGAATTGACGGTAAGTAGGGATATTGTATTTGATGAGATGAGTAGCTGGTATGCTACTGAAAAAGATGTTGGGGATGATGTAACTGGAAATGTGGTTGCACAGAATGCAAGTCAGCAATTACAATCATTGAGTGGACTAGGAGAGTCCTCATCCAGTGGTTCTCTTGATAGACCATGTAGTGGTAGCTGCGTCATAATACTGGTCTTGAAAATGTAGTTGGTACATCACATAAAGGCAAAGAGAAAGTAGTTGAGCCCCTTGGTATGCGTGATATTTCTGTAGGGCATTCTCTTGTTAATGCAGATTATAGTAGCTCAAAGATGAGCCTTGATGATGAGGAGCTCAGGATTCTAGCAATGAGGACACCTGGTTTGAAGAAGGCTATGGAAACCATGAATACAAAGTTATGAAAATCTGGAAGAGTCAAAAACCTTGTGCAGGGGTTGACTTATGATGGTTATGTTGCACATCACTATGCATCTATGGCAAAAGTTGTGCAAGTTGTAGAACCCACATGTTTGATGAGGCTATTGGAAATATATGTTGGAAGAAAGCTATGTATGGGGAGATGGATGCATTGTATGAAAATGAGATTTGGGATTTGGTGCCATTGCCTAAAGAAAAGAAAGATATTTGCTGTAAGTGGGTGTATAAGGTGGAACGTAATAGTGATGGTAGCATAAGTAGGTACAAGGCTAGATTGGTAGCTAAAGGATATGTGCAGACACATGGGATTAATGAGGAGACATTTTCCCTAGTTGCAAAGATGGCAAGTGTGGGAGTTGTGATTGTGGTGGCTACAACTAAAGGTTGGTTTTTACATAATATGGATATAAAAAATGCGTTCTTGCATGGTGACTTAAAAGAAGAGGTGTATATGGATCAGCCACCAGGTTTTGAGGATACAGGTCACCCAAAGTATGTGTGTAAGCTTCATAAGGACTTGTATGGGCTGAAGTAAGATCCAACGAGCATGGCATGACAAGATTGCACTAGTGGTTTTCATATGGCAGATGTAGATTACTCTTTGTATGTGCGCAAGAGTGATAAGGGTATTATGATCATCACCATATATGTAGATGATCTTATTGTTGGGGATATTTTAACAGGCCGTAGGGCCAAGCTAGATTCTCTTATGTGTGGTATCTAGATTCTCCTATGTTCCCTAGAGCCATTCTCTCAAGATTGCATGGTAGAATGGCCCTTGGGCCCATCTATGCATGTGCATGCCAAGATTGACCCTTGTAAGAGAATCCGCCTTGGCACTACGACCAAGCTACCTTGTAAGAGGATTTAGCTTGGCCCTAAGGCCAAGATACCATGAATAAAACTACATCCTCTCGCTGATAGCTTAGCCCTAGGGCTAAGCTACATTGTAAGAGAATCTAGCTTGGCCCTAGGGCCATCAAAGATGATGTAGATTTGTTCATAATAGCATGGCCCTAGGACCAAACTAATTTCTCTTGTGTTGGAGCTAGATTCTCTTGTGTCCCCTAGACCCATTCTGTCAAGATTGCATGGTATAATGGACCTTAGGCCCATCTATGCATGTGCATGGTAAGAGTGACCCTTGCAAGAGAATCTAGCTTGGCCCTAGGGCTAAGCTTCCTTGAACAAATCTACATCCTCTTTACTGGTAGCTTGGCCATAGGGCCAAGCTACCATCAATAAAGCAACCCCAAATTTACAAGTAGATTGGCCATAGGGCCAAGATGACAGCAAAGATGATGTAGATTTGTTCATGGTGGCTTGGCCTTAGGGCCAAGCTAGATTCTCTTGTGTGTGGTAGCTGGATTCTCCTCTACTCCCTAGAACCATTCTCTCAAGATTGTGTGGTAGAATGGCCCTTTGGGCCCATCTATGCATGTGCATGGCAAGATTGACCCTTGCAAGAGAATCTAGCTTGGTCCTAGGGCCAAGCTACCATCAACAAAGCAACACAATCTTTGTTGGTAGATTGGCCATAGGGCCGAGTTGCCAACAAAGATAAAGTAGATTTTTTCATTATAGCTTGGCAAGATTTACTCTTGCAAGATAATCTAGCTCTATGGCCAAGCTACCATTAACAAAGCTACATCAACTTTGCTGGTATATTGGTCATAGGGCCAAGCTATCATTAACAAATAAACACCATCTTTGCTGGTCGATTGGTCCTACGGCCAATAAATCTGCGAGCAAAGATGATGTATATTTATTCATGGTAGCTTGGCTCGAGGGCCAAGCTAGATTCTCTTGTCTATGGTAGCGCTACCTTTGTGATGGACAATAAGCACTTATAGGCCCCACTCAAAATTGCTTCAATTTTGGTTCCCCATGAAGGAGGACACACTGGTAATGTAATATAAAGTGCATCTGGTGGGAACAGTTGATTGGAGACCTAGTGAGGGAGGTGTCCCATTGTGAAAGAAAGACAATGAAGGCAAACTGATGCTACCACATCCACCTCTATTGCAAATGGTAGAGTATGTAAAGGGGCATGAAGATGTGATATCAGGAATAAAATCTTACATAAAATTTTGGTAGCATCTTAGTATGACATATGCAGAGGCCTACACTAATTGTTAGAAGGGGTTTTGGATAGAGAACAAGGTAGATCCATGAGTGTGAGAAACGACTCATGCAATTGTTTGGTCGAAGGCCGAGTAGATATCCAAGAAGACGAAGGTTGCATTAGACAAGAGGTGCTGCAGAGACTGGGAATTTATCTTTTATCATTTAATTTTTTCTTATGCATAAAAATAAATTTAACTAAAATTTCTCTTAAAATTGAATAAAAAATATCCATGAATCCGAATATGACAAGAATTCCACTTTTTCCATTGAAATGATTGAATTCCAAATATGATGAAAATTTCTCTTTTATTATTTAAATTTATTCATGCATAAAATAATTTATCTAAATATCTTCTTTAATTTTAAATAAAATATCCATTATTTTCTCTTTCTCCATTGGAATACATGGATCTTCATTATCATGGGAATTCCTCTTTTATCTCATAAAAATGAAATTACTAAGAATTTCTCTTTTTCTCTAATTTACTATTTATGCATAAACATTAAAAATTATTTTTCCATGGATGTGATGAAAATTACTCATTTAGCATAGGATGACTAATCCTAGAATATGGTAGGAAGTACTCTTTTCACATTATGCATAAAAATGATTTATGTATTAATTTTTTAGAAATTTTTTCATAATAAAACTTAGTAACATCATTATGATAGATTAACTATCAATAGATCTAAATCCAATTTATGGATCTAAATCATAATTTATGTAACATAAAAGCATTAAAAAGCCATTTCTTTAGCCTCTAGCTTGACTAGCATAGAGTTTGATTTTAGAATTAAGAATTACTCCATGAGAAGCATCATTTGAATAGAGAATTGGTCATAGGAATGACCATTCTTTGGGGGAGACATTAGGAATTTTTTGGACCCAAAAAGGGTCTCCTGATAAGGATTCCTAATTTTAAGGGATTAGAGCTTTAAAATATGGGCTTAAGGGAGACAAAGGCTATGATGACCCCTATTTTTTGCCTTGCCACATTAGCCATACCCCCTAGTTTCACTTTTTAAAGGGAATATTCTCATACTCTCTCTCTTACTTTTTGACTTTTCTCATACTTTTTGAATTTTTTATCTTCACTCTCTACAAATTGAATCTTTCTTGTCGAAATCTCCTTTCTCATTAACTCCCACCATATCTCCCTTCCATATCAGCAAAACATTCTCATATTTAGGTGGACGCCAACAAGTGATTTTTTTTAATTATTTAATTTTTTACATTTTGAGGTTGAAAAAACACCACCCAATCAATATGTATGATGAAAATAAAGTTTTTTCTCCAAAAAGCTTGTAATTCAAGGGTCACATCAAAAGCCTGTCAGGAGCCAGTACATCCATAACTAACTGTCAGGTCCCCACAACCCCATAAACATAACTAACTGCTATATTCAGGAACCACTACATCCATGAGATCTCAAAATTGTGGGGACCCCAAAAATTATTGTTTTTTAAATTTTCTCATAAATGTAATTTATTGATGAAAAACTCCATGCTAGTATATTTGTATATCAAAAATATCAATTTTTTACTTAGAAAAATGGATTTATGTTAAACCTACAAACAACAACAAAGTTTTAACAGTCTCTCTCACTCACTCCCTCTCTCTCTCTCTCTCTCTGTTTCTCTCTCTCTCTCCCCTATGAGGATCTCTTTGCTTTAGCTTCTTCCTCTGCTTAGCTATGGAGCCTTTGCAAGCTGTGTGTGTAGCCTCTTGTGAAGCTAGAAAATGGAAGGTTGATTTACACATTCGTATTCCTGAAGAGTATGGCACCTCTAAAAAAACCCATCCTACTAATTCACAATCTGTCCAAGCTCGTAGGATAGCTAAGGAGAAAAATGTAGATCTTTGGGTTGATGGGTATCTCTATCCAGTTGATCCTCCATTAAGAGCAAACCCTCCTTTCTGCAATTTATCATCTTTTATGCAATTTGTTGGTGAAGGAGAGCTTGGCTTGTTAGGATATTGCAAAAGATTGACTACAAGTGGAGCTTGGCAAACCCATATTCTCCATGTGGAGTACCCAAGGGATGGAGAAATCACATTATAAAGCAAGAGGGGCTTATTTCAAAAATACAAGACATGGAGGTGGAGCTTCTGCAGGAGGAACATGTACAAACTATCTACACGCACAACCTTTGGAAGGGTATTGGTTAGGGAGGAGCGAGCCCAACAATCTAAGCTTGCTCAAGAGGCATGCAAGGCTGCAAAAAGTCATGCGCGGCTTTAATGGTTGCAGCCCATTGCTCCCCAGGCATGGTGCTTGGTGTGCACACATGAGGAGACAAGGGAGGCATTGGATTGTGCACGCACCAGCATAAATCTACATGTAATAAGGCTAAGAAAATAAGTTTAGTTAGGTTTTTCTTGCCCTTTAAAAAAAACTATTAATAGTTCCTTCTCTCACTTCATTTTCATTCCACTTTTTTAGAGAGCTTGAGCTCAAGATCTACGTAGACACCCACGTAAGGACACCAACACATCACCACATTAGCATAGTCGTACATGGATATGGCACGCACCATGAACACTGCACTTGTTACCATGCCTTCACGAAACACAGTGCAAGGAACCCAACGACCACATACTGGCGACACCACGGAAGAGAGTGACCCCTTCGATTCTAGAACATGCCCAATGGGATCACCAGAGTCCAACCCTCCTCCCACATCAACACCAATGCACACATTTGCAGGCCCTTCTAGTGGGAGCAAGCATGTGAGGAAGACCCCACAATGCAGCCACCCCAGAGATCAAGACAGAGAGGCCGATGATGAGCAGTACGATTGGGTTGGTGAAAACATTCTAGGTGAGGACCGAGGTTGGACGTATCAAGGTCCACCTCATGCATATAATGCCCAAGCATTCATCCATTCCTCGTGTGTGGAAGATGGCCCCGTATCTTCTACTACAGTGGGCTATTCAGCTGTAGATTATGCACCCTCTGGAAAGTGCTCCGATGCAAGCTGCTCTTCCACACTAGCACTCATTTCCTACTGCCTTCACTTCCTTGTCATCCCTCAAATACCCTGCCAACTGCAATGCAGGCATCTCTACCTCCTCATCCTCATCCTGATGAGAGGAATGCAAAAGTGGCGAGCCATGAGAGGAACCTAGTTCCTAAATTTTCCTTCCCCAACCTCTTCACCTCCTACTTATTGAAGGTACAATAAGCTCCTGCGGGGATGTAGATGTCGATGAAGCATTCAAGGCACTGGATGTAGGGGCGGGCATATTGTTGAATGTACTTAAGCAGCTCAACAGGCACCCATCGATCATTGGGTTTAATTTGGGGCAATGGGGAAAGGAGATGGAGCGGGGAGCCAAGTATTGCTCCATGTATGCAATCTACGTCTCATAATGTTGGGACGCAAGGGCGAGCAACTTTTTAAAGTCGACTTCACGAGAGAACATGACAAAGAGCTCGCTCTTGCCCGCCCACAGGGTGGTGGGAGAGGAACTCACAGAAGTTGTCAAAGTGGGTAGCCATGTAAATGCAAAGAGAGAGTGTGAGCTCGTGCTTGGTTTCTATCGCATGAAAATGAGAAAGAAGGCACCTTTGGCTATTTATAGTTAAAATTTAAAGTTTGGCCTTTTCACAGTAGACCACTAGACAAAAAAAATTACAGTTTGCAAAAATGTTAAGATTTCAATTACATAAAGATTGGTTAAAAAAGAGCCTGCTACAAAATTGCAAGCATGTCATCTAATCTAAAATTGCTATAATGCTTCATTTTTTTCCCCTCTTGTGACATTTACTTCATGTTGATCTCCATCTCCTTGTTGACTTGAAAGCTTGTCATTGCCTTCACCTCGATCCTGAAACTCTTGCCCCTCACGTGCATCAAAACAGAGATTATTTTCCCATATACTCAATTCATCTTCAAGCTCTTCCACATGCCTACTATGTGTTTATAGAGCTATGCACCTTGCTGCTGTGCTGAAAATTCAAGGTCCCCCATTTGCCATGATTCTAAGACCATGGTTGGCCCCTCCTTACGTTTCCAATCTGTAAAAATATAGAAAGTGGCACAATAACCAGAAAGTGTAAGGGTTAATTCTAGACATGTAGTGGAATCAGATATACCTTTCTTCTCATCAACTTGAAACTTGACTCTTCCACATTGTCAAAGCCCATGATGCTAAAGTGTTGACGCAGGTCTGCTAGGCTCTAATGCTTGCTTACTGCCACTCGCTCAATCCATCCATTTTGCATCATCACAGCTACCTCAATAGGCATACTTTCTTCTTCTGAGACTTGAAGTGGGATCCATGTCCCGTGCTTTTGCATCCATCTTTCGTAGTGCAGACGCATGTACAAAATAGAGCGTGCCTTCAAAAACTTGAAAGACACTGTAGAATCTACTACATTGCACTTGTACACATCACCTTGATGTGACCCCTCATTAACCTCCCAACCCTCTCCTAGTAATCCTTGAATGAGGTCGGACCATACCTCCTTATAAATATACATTGTTTTTGTTTGGTGCTTTGGCATGGAATTGAACATGTGCACAAAAACATGTAAAGGACAAAACTAATTTAGCCCTACTGACCTAGATGCCTTTGAAAACTTAAGTGATGTCTTGATATCACTTACTATCTTAAACTTTAAGCATAAGATGGTCCAAGCATCAGGTTTGGGCCATTCGGGATTGTTAAGAGGGAGGTTGGGGATCTCTTCTAGCTTGCCAAATAAACCTAGTTTTTTATCTACAAAATATGAGTGAGAAAAGAAAAAGATATTGTTCTGTCAAGATCACTTGGTCTTTGAGATACAAACATTGTCTCTCCAGTGGATGCATGCATAGCATAGAAAACTCGAGTGAGGCTTTGGAGTGGTTGTTCCTCAACATAATTAGAGGGAAAAATATCTATACAGAGACATAAGAAAATGGAGAATGATAAGAATATTTGAAACAAAAAATCCAATATTAGCATGTTGTTGAAGCTGTGTTTATGTTTATGTTACATAGACAATTTAAAGAAAACCTTGGTCGTTAGCCTTGAATGTACAGGTCTCCAAGGGTATACACATGTTGCACTATGGCAACCATTCCTTCCTTCTTAGTATGCTTGATGCCTTGTAGCCATCCTAGATTTTCTTGGGTTCCCTAGGGCCATTCTCTCAAGATTGCATGGGAGCATGGCCCTTGGGCCCATATCTACATGTGCATGGCAAGAGTTACCCTTGCAAGAGAATCTAGCTTGGCACTAGGGCCAAGCTACCATGAACAAATCTACATAATCTCTGCTGGTAGATTGGCCCTAGGGCCAAGCAACCATCAACAAAGCAACACCATCTTTGTTGGTAGATTTGTTCATGGTAGCTTGGCCCTATGGCCAAGCTAGATTCTTTTGTGTTTCCCTAGTGACATTCTCTCAAGATTGCATGGTAGAATGTCCCTTGGGCCCATTTATTAATGTGCATGGTAAGAGTTACTCTTACAAAAGATTCTAGCTTGGCCCTTCTATGAACAAATCTACATCCTCTTTGCTGGTAGTGCTACCTACAATAAAGAAACACCATGTTTGCTGATAGATTGGCCCTAGGGACATATTTCCACCAAAATGATGTAGATTTTATCATGGTAGCTTGTCCCTAGGGCCAATCTAGATTATCTTGTGTTCCATAGGGCCATTCTGTACTCCCTTGTATCTTGATGTACTTTAGAATGGTCCTAGGGAACTCAAGATAATATAGAGTGACCCTTGTAAGATAATCTAGCTTGGCTGTAGGACCAAGCTACCAAGAATAAACCAAATTCCTCTTTGATGTGGTAGCTTGGCCCTAGGGCCAAGCTACCACACTAGAGCAACACCATCATTGCTGCTAGATTGGCCCTAGGGAAAAGATACAAGAAAAGATGATGTAGATTTGTTCATGGTAGCTTGGCCCTAGGGCCAAGCTACATTCTTGTGTGTGTGGTAGCTTCTTGTGTTCCCTAATTCCATTCTCTCTAGAGGCTGCACAGTAGAATGGCCCTTGGATCTATCTCTGCATGTGCATGGCAAGAATGACCCTTGCAAGAGAATCTAACTTGGCCCTAGGGCCACGCTACCATGAACAAATCTACATCCTCTTTGCTAGTAGATTGGCCCTAGGGCCAAGCTACCATCAACAAAGCAATACCGTCTCTGATAGTAGATTGGCCCTAGGGCCAAGCTACAAGCAACAAAGATGGTGTAGATTTGTTCATGGTAGCTTGGTCCTAGGGCCAAGCTAGATTTTCTTGTGTGTGGTAGCTAGATTTGCCTGTGTTTCCTAGAGCCATGCTCTCAATATTGCATGGTACAATGGCCCTTGGGCCTATCTATGCATGTGTATGGCAAGAGTGACCCGGATTAGTGTTGGCCTCTTCTTGCTGTTGTTGTGGAATCATGATGGCATTTCTAGTGCTCTATAATGACCTTAACTAAACCTCTTAGTTTCTTTTACTAGACTGTCCTTGTTGCATGACAAATGAAGATTAATACAAGGATGCAACAAAAAAAGATACTTAGGGCTCTTGTAAAGAGTTCCACTTTGTAGATGAATGTGGGAGAGGGCTTGACAATAATCCCACATGGGAACTTTTGGGAGTTCTAGAATTTTTGTATAAAAGGTGGCTCATTTGAGAGCATGGACACATTGGGCAAACTCATGTTTGAGCTCTCTTGAGACTAGCTCTCCCTCTTCTTCCATAGAGGTGCAAGCTCTTCTCTCTCCCCATCTACATTGTTGTAAGTTCTATTCTTTTGTTAATTCAATGCAATGAGTTGATATTTGTCTCTCTTCTCATGTCAATTCTCTTGTGTGCATGTTTCTTATTGAGAGCTTCAAGGATTGTGTGCATGCTAGGGAAATGAGTATTTGAGAATGAAGAATGCTTTGATCTTGTGTGAGCAATAGCTAAGCTTTCTTCTTGTTTGGATGTATGGATGAGTGGAATGTGGAGTTGAGTGAGCAATAGCAAGATTGAGCTTGTGTGTGTGTTAAGTCTATGTCATTAGTAGTAGTTTTTCTTAGCATTCTCTCCATCAAATGGATAAGCTATTGTGCACCGGTACGGGTTGAATCCCTAGCTCCGAAAGGGATGCAAATCCCATTGGATTGAGCTAAGTGTGGATCATACTACTCTTGCTACAAGTGAGAGAGTTTTCCATCTCTCCATTGGCGCCGCTGCCGGGGAGAAGACTCAAATCCGGTTGAGAGTGTGTGGAAACCACCACTATTTCCTCTTTTCGTTGCAAAACCATTGAGTGATTAGGTTAAGTTCGGGTGTGCGATCCCGGTGTGAGTAGATAAGGTTAGGATAAGAAAAAAAAACCATTGAGCGGTTGAGGTTTCTCCCGCATTGTTTTTTATGTTTTATTGCTTTTATGCTTTTTCAAGTACCGTTCATTATGCTTACCTTCATTGTTTTTTGTCATTTCATTCTTTCATGCTTTTCGTTAACATGTAAATAGTATAAATAAATAAAAAGAAAAGAGGTGCGTTGCTAAGCTCTTCCATAGCTTATGCAAGCCCCATAGACTCCCAAGCAAGAAGTCCGCTTAAGGGTGAAAGGAAGAGAGGTAGGTTGGAGGTGTTGACGGTGACTTTTCCTTTATGGTTTTGTTGTTTTGTTGGGAGACAACTCCATCATTAGAAACGCTGGAAAAGGCGGCAGCTTAAAGCGTTGAGGGTGGCCTTAAGAAAAAAAAAGCTTATAATCTATATATATATATATATATATAGATTATATATATATATATATTTGCAGGCTGCATCAAACGTTAGAGGACAAGGAGGCTGAAAAAAAACCTGCACAGCAGACGGCTTTTTAAAAAATAAAAACAATTATATATATATATATATAATCGTTTTTTTATATACGATTGTGGTGTAGGCGGCCGGCGGCGTTGGCATAAGCCAGCGCAGAAGAAAAAAAAAAGGAAGAGCTGCCGGCGAGAGGCTGGTCAGTGGAGGGCGCCTGGGTGAAGTGGCCGAAGAAGAAAGAAGAAGGTGGTGAAGAGGCCTCAGCTGCTGCTGGCGGTGCGAAGGACAACGTGGAAAAAGCGAAGGAGTGGGACTGCGGTTCTGAAGGGCTGGAGAAGGCGGCAATCTCTGCCTCACCCGCTGAGGGAGAGTAGCGAAGCAAAGGCTGAAGCAACTGGAGGCGACTGGCAGTAGGTGGCCGAGCGAAGAAAATAAGGCGGAGCTGTGGGCGGCGCTGTGGAAGCGTGAAGCTGTGAGCAGCCGGCAGAAGGTGTGGGCGGCCGGCAGAAAGCGAAGTGGGTGGCGAAGGGGAAGCAGAGAGTGAAGGAGGTGGTGAAGGCGCTGCTGCAGTGGAAGTCGGCTGCAGGAGTGGTGGCCGTGTGGAGTGGAGGTGGCGGTCGCGAGGCCAACAAGCGAAGGAAGCGCAGTAGTGGAGAAGTAGAAGACGACGTGCAGCTGGCAGAAGACCACGTGCGCGCCGGCGAAGGATTCGGCGAGCGGCGAGGGATAAGGTAGGTGCAATTTTTTATTTTTTTTTATTTTCTTTATTTTTTATTATTTTTTCATATTTTTTTATTTTTTTAAATAAAAATAATAATAATAAATATAAAAAACAAAAAAATATATTTTTTTAAAAAAAAGAAAGAAAAAAGAAGAAAAAAAAGGAAAAAAACAATTAAATATTTTTTTTAAAAAAAAAGAAAAAAGAGATAGGAAAAAAAAAAGAAAGAAAAAAGAAGAAAAAAAAACAATTTTTACTTTTGTATTTTGAAACCATTGTTCATTTTTTCAATTTCTGTAAAGTCTTGCATAATTAAAGTAGCTTGCATTTTTTATTTTTATTCTTTTTAAAAGATTTGTAAATGATGCATAATTAGTAAATTCATATTTTTTATATTTGGCACGAAATTTATTAGTTAAAAAAAACCAACAAAAGGAGAAAAAAACAAAAGAAAACAAAAGAAAATTTTTAAAAAAATAAAAAAATAAAAAAATTATAACTTAAGTGTTTTTTAGGAGTCTATTTTTTTGCATATTCTGTAATTCTTCATTTTTTAATTTTTTGCATAATTAGTGTAACCTGCATTTCTTAATCTTTTGTAACTTTGTGCATACTTAGTATTTTTTTAGTGTGATTCATAATTTTTGTGTAAATTTTAAAAAAAATATATAAAAAAATAAAAATAATAAAATCATTAAAAAAAATCAAATAAAAAAAATAGGATAGATAGTTATGCCACACACATACTCCTTTTAGTTGCATTTAGTGATTAGGTAGGATAAAAATATATATATATATTTTTTTTATTTAAAAAAAAAAAAAAACAAAATAAAAACACATAAAAAAACCAAAAAAAAATTTGACCTTATGCACTTGCGGTCGGGACGTCTTGTAGATTCTGCCATAGGACCTAGGACACCTTCTAGAGTACCTACGCAGGAAAGTGGGACCCAATCGGTAGGAAATTTGGCAGATATTGCTGAAACCCTTTCTGAATCCCAATCCGATACCCTTTCCTCTAGAACAACTAGTTCATTGTCCATGGACAATCTAGGGCCGACAAATAGTCATCCCGTAGCCCCAAATAGGACACCCTCAAGATCCTTTAATCCATTTGAAGCCGACACCATGGGATTAACACTCAATGTGAGACTCCAATATGTCTACACAAATGCTCAAGGAGCTGAGATCTTTAGGGACCCACAACAACGATATCTTGTTAAGATCGCAGACATTTTCTCAGAACTTGATAGAGCACCTCTAGTCAATAACCAGGGTAACATGTACATGGGTGGAGATGGTGTTCGCTACGAAGTCACCTACCATCCAGAAAAGGTAGACAAATTAGGGGAGCTCTCTAAAACCGAGTTCTTAGACTTATCAGAACTTTCCAGAGCAAGGGTGTCTAGAGATAATCGGCTCATCGAGCCGGACATGCCTGGACCATCCAATGCCCAGTCCTCAAAGCCATCCATAGATGATTTACTTCTTGTAGATCTAAATTTGGAAAGGGATAGGAAAGGCAAGTGTAAACTGGATCAGGGGGCTGAATGCCAATGGGAGTTTGCACGACAAATTCCTGTGACAAAGGTCTTACAGGATGACCCACTTCAAGAGGTCTATAAGGACTCGTTAGAGGGATATTATGCCACAACTAGATTGCCACAGCTGGATCTTCCTCTAGCTCATGTGGTGATAGTTGAGAAGCTTGCAGGACACATGAACAGAATAATTGATAAATGGGCCAATGAATACCGAACCTTAGATTGGAAAGAGATTAGGGAACTCACGTGGAAAGGACAACCATTATTTATGGAAGTGTTCTCAACAAATACAGCCAAACCGGGAGAGACAGCCTTTCTTGGAGAAACTGTTGCTCCTCCCCTACGAGAGTTCACTAGAGAGGGACCTTCAACATCTAAGTGGACCACTGCTAGTAGCCCAACTCTAGCACCAAGATATCGTCCTACACCAAATGTGCGACCACAGGTCACACCACACCAACATCTTTCTCATTATAACAATCGGAGGGTAGGGGAGCCAACTCGGCCTCCTATTAATGCACATCCTGAAATGAGGGTGACAAGATCTTTGGAGGGGTTTGGTGAGGCTGGTAATAGGGTACCCACACCAATTTTGGAAACATGTGGACCATCTTTCCAAAGAGAGGAACAATTCCCACTAAGAGCGAGAGGCCGTAGGCCCTATGATGAGTATTCAAGACAAGTAAGGCCATCAACTCTTCAGAAACTGGTAAAGAAGTATGAAGGGTTGGGAGATCCATACGATCATGTAGCAGCATTTAGGCAAGCAGTTCGAGTTGAGCAAGTGGCTGATAAGCATACTCAAATTGAAGGATTTGGACTCACTCTTGAGGGAAAAGCCCTGGCTTGGTTTCAGGCATTAGAGGCTTCAGACAAATCTTCTTTACGAGTTTTGGAAGAGAGATTCATTGCTGCTTTTTCCTTGATGGGAATTCAACATGACACGGTAGCACACATCTACTCTTTCAAGCAAGGCGAGAATGAGAGTGTTAGAGACTGTGTAAATAGAATGAAGCAGTACATTAATCGTTGCCCAGAAGATGAGAAGCCCGCCCAAAGTCGATTAATTTCTCTCTTCTTAAAAGGACTCAAAAACTCAACACTGCATACACATCTCTATGCAAAGAAGCATACAAATTTCAATGAGTGTTGCCATGATGCTATGGATTTCACCGATAACTTCAAATTCCAGGATGGTTCTGGCCCTGAGGTGAAACCTAGAGATCAGTAGGGTGATGACCAAAGTTCAGGGTCTAGCGTGCTAGTAAATCCCGACCAGATAGCTAACCTAGTACTACGGAGATTGGGACAGACCTATCGTCCACCCATGCAGCCACAACAACAGCAGGAGAGAATGAGGAGTGTACTTCCTACAGGTCCTCATCTTTGTGGAGCATGTGGCGGTGACCATAAAACAGAGGACTGTAATACCTTTTCTCCTCTAGTCACAAACCAACCCACAAAGAAGTGGTGCCAAGCCTGTGCTTGGAACTTTACTCATACCACACAGGAATGTACTCGCATTGCGAGAATGAGACAGGAACGTGAGCAGCCGAGGGGTGGAGTGGCTCCACAAATGTATCAACAGTATACTAGTTTTGAACGTAAGCCACCGATGACACAAGAACAAGCACGACCTGTACTTGGTGCTCAACCTCCTGCTCCAGGGACTGCTCCTGTGAGGGTTGTCGACTACGACAATTCAAATATGTGTAGAGACTTGGTAAACCCAGGCTATGTGGAGGAAGAATATGTATCATATTCATCCAAAGAAAATATCTTTGAAAGTCCCGCATACCCAAGCCCAGCACTAGACGTTCAACCAGGGGAACAAAACTCTTTAATGTTGCTAGGCGGCTACCAACCTAGGACTCCAGGCCCCTCAGGTCAATGGAAGCCAAGGAAAGTAGAGGCCAAACCAATGGGCCCCTGTTATGAGTGCGGAGAACCCCATTGGGCCCGTGATTGTCCACATCGCTCAAGGCAAGCATCTCGGTCCAATACAACAGTACAACAGTTTCCACCAATTGAAAGATATTGTCTAGGGTGTTGTGTAGAACACTTCCCAAAGGATTGTCTGCTGAAACCACATGAGGAAGGCACCTCTCAACCAAAGGTCTCACTCAACCTTGTAGGCACAGTTCCATCGCCACCTTCATCTGAGAATGAGGATGTCGTGCCACTTAGAGTCATGACTAGATCACAGACACGAAATGCAGAAATGCAAACTGATGAGACACCTCGAACTAGGGATGCAAAAACAAATCTAGTGGACAAGACCCTACAGTCTAGTAGAAAAAAAACCACTCGGAGGAAGAAGAACCGAAGCAAACAAACTAAAAGTACATCCACTAGCTCTCAGGAAACCTCTAAACAAAACATAAGGGATAAAACTTTTACATCCCAAGAAGTGCGTGAGGAACATCAACCTCAACCTGAGCCTAGTGTTAAACAAGATGAGGCTAGTACGACTGAGGTTAGTTCTGGGGGTTCTGTTTTTGTGGATAAAGTGAATGAGACTCTAGAGGCCATCATTGATGCTCATAGAAGTCGCATTGCGGCTTTATCTAAGCTACCCAAGAAGCTTCAAGAATACCCAAACCCTCGTGAGGAGAAGATCAATCTAGCTGTACATCAGCAACTCATTAGGGAAGCTCAGTCAATACTTGAGGGACCACCACCACCTATTCCTCGGGGCCCAACCTCTCTTAAGCCAACATTAGAAACCATACCAGAAGTGTCATCAAGTCGGGAAACGAAAAGTGAGTTCATTTCACAAGCTCATAGCGAAAGGTCTGCACCAATTGACACTCCATTGAAAGATGAAATTCTGCCACCACCTAGCCTTGTCTTCCCATGCAATGATGAAGTTATTGATGCTAATGAGGACATGGCAAATGAGATGTGGGCCGCAGTTCATGAGAAAGTTCATGAGAACATGTCTTCTATTAGTTCGCCTCCATTCTCTGAGGTGGATTTTACCAGGGGCACGGAAAACAAATTTAGACACCCAAGAATCCAGGAGGAAGTTCAAACAAATGTTTCTCCTAGAAGTAAGCATACAATGAAAACCTTACCATCATATCTGGGAGAATATGAGAACTGTTCTCAAACCTTGAGGATACCCTCCATGCATAAAAGGTTGACAAAGGAGAAAGATATGAGTATGGTGCAGGCTATTTTGTCAGCACCAGTGGCTTGTACCTTACCTTTGCTTGATTTGATAAAAATTCGACCTGAATTGTTGAATGATATTGCCACATGTTTGTCAGAGCAGGTATTGCTAAAAAAGGGTCACCATGAGTGTACTATACACCCTGAGACAAAACATGTTATGCCTGTTCCTATCAACAAAGTAGGAAAATTTTGTGAAGACGATCAGGGAAATGCTACCCTCCCATTAGAAGTGCGAAAAGTATCTTCAACTGCAATACTTGATAGTGGTGCAGGAGTGGGCATTGTGACAAGGTCCATTTGGGAAAAGTGGGGCAAACCAGCTATTAGGAGTACCAGGATGCGCTTGCAGCTAGCTGATGGAAGCTTAGAACATCCCCTTGGGTTGCTTAAGAACATATTGGTCACCACGTGTGGGATTGAATATGAGCACACCTTTGCAGTAGTAGATTTTGGACAACATCCAAACTATGAAGTGATATTGGGTAGACCATTCATGCGACAATTTCAAATGATTCAAGATTGGGGATACAATTATTTGTACCTCCGACATGATTCTGTCATCACCAGGGTCAACCTAAGAAATCACTCATATCGTGATGTAACAAGGTCTCCAATAGATGAGTTTGATTCTGCTTCATCTGAGGGCTCAAGAGTTACATTGTCCGGACAAGAAGATCTATGGATGTGTGGAGCCTCATGTAGGGATTTCAACACTGAGAGACTTAAGGGTAATCGAAGTGTATCAGACGAGGCATACATTCCACAACCCTTCCTTGAGCATTTAATTGATCCATTAGAATGGAGTCATGTCCTTGCAACATTATCGACATGTGCTTTACCGAAGCCAATTCAATTTTGTGACTCAGATGGATATGATATTATTCCTATACGAATGGTACAATCACGTGCCCTTCTAGATGATTTGTACTATAGGGATACATCCACAATAGCTCTGCATGTCGAGGAAGTCTCAGTAGAGGACTTAACACTCGAATCTGCTAATGATGCTGATAAGGAAGATGGATGGGACTCTGATTTTAATAATGAGGTGACAATCCCTGAGGAAGAGTTAGGAAAGGCACGCCTACTCTTGAGAGGAAGGGAGGTTCAGGTAGAGATCCGTAGAAGCCGACCTAAACGTAAATGCTGTAAGAGCCATAAAAAAATCCGTAGACAAGATGAGCGTGAACAACGTGAGAGACAGCAGAAAGAAAAGGAGGAGTCTAAGAGTGAAAACTCTCGACCACCACCTCACTTCTCAGGAAAGAACGGATATCTATACTATGTCCAAGCACAAGACAGTATCAAAGACCAAGTCAAATGATCAGATGGATTCCAAGCAGGGGAAAAGCTAACAACTGTTAGCGAAAATCGTAAAAAAACGAAGAAACAAAAACCAAAACTCAAGTCTAAAACCTATTCAAAAAAGAGTGTGGGAAGTGCAAAGACAACGGTTGAACAAAAAAATCCGATGCAAGATAGCAAAGGAGAGCTCAAAACCGCATGGTCTTCAATGAGTGAAGACTCAAGTGGACAAGAACAAGGTCTAAATGTTCCTCCCAATTTCACACAGTACACTCTTCAAGATCGGAAGATTGTTCTTCAACAGCCCGTGCGACAAAAACCAAGCATGCCAGGGATTTCATACGATGGTCCAGAGGATGCAAAAAAGATTGATATTGCTAAGCTAGGAGAAGAGCCTCGCTATGTGTGGATTGCCACAGACTTGTCCTTAGATGAGGAGAAGTTATTAATACAAACAATAAAGGAGTATCGCGATGTTTTTGCTTGGAGTTATAAAGACCTCAAAGGAGTTGATCCAAGCATATGTCAGCATACAATTCCATTGCGAGAGGATGCAAAACCCTCCAAACAACGTCCTTATACTTACAATGAAAACTTCGCACAGAAGATAAAGGAAGAAATAGACAAGCTCTTAGAGGCAGAATTTATCTATGAGATTGAACACACTGAATGGGTCTCCCCTATTGTAGTGGTGCCCAAGAAAAATGGAAAACTTCGAGTATGTGTCAACCTCAAGAAGGTAAATGCAGCTACTATGCGTGATCATTACCCACTTCCAATCACCACGGATCATGTTCTGGAACGAGTTGCAGGGAAAAAGGCATATAGTTTCTTGGATGGATTCTCCGGGTACAATCAAGTGTCAATTGATCCAAAGGATCAACACAAGACAGCCTTTGCTACTGAAGATGGCATCTTTGCCTATCGTGTTATGCCATTTGGTCTAACAAATGCACCAGCAACCTTTCAGCAGTTAATGAGTCATGTATTCAAGGAGTACCTTAGGCAATTTCTTGAGATTTTCATGGATGATTTATGTGTTCACTCACAAGAGCGTGATGATCATATAGAACACCTCAGACTTGTGTTTCAAAAGTGTCAACTTTATCGTATATGCTTGAATCCTGACAAGTGCAAATTCATGGTAAGACAAGGGAAAATTTTGGGCCATATTGTTTCTCGCAATGGGATTTCAACAGATATGGATAAAATTGATGTCATTGTCTCATTACCTCGGCCTATCAACCCTAAAGGGGTACAAACATTCATGGGACATTGTGGCTATTACCGTAGATTCATCTACATGTATGCTGTCCTAGCCAGACGGTTATATGCTCTTCTTGTAAAGTTTAATTGGACTAATGAGTGTGAGGAATCCTTTGAAAAGTTGAAGCGAGCATTAGTGACTGCACCCATTTTACGGGCACCAGATTGGAACCAAATCTTTCATGTCCATATTGATGCTTCAAACTTTGCAATTGGATGTATTTTGGCTCAATCTGGAGAACACAATAAGGATTTCCCAATCTCATATGCTAGTCGACAGTTGAACAATGCTGAGAAGAATTACACCACAACAGAAAGAGAAGGATTGTCCATGATATATGCAGTGAAAAAGTTTCGCCATTACCTTTTGGTAAACAAATTCATATTTTTTGTGGACCATCAAGCATTGCTATATTTTGTTGAGATATCGAGCTCTAGTGAGGCGGTGGACACTGATGACCCGCCTGGGGGATAGGCCCCGCACTTACACCACTGGCATGGTTGGTGAGATCCTGGGTGATATGCGGCCAGTGGGATGACAGGCTGTGTGACAGCCACTCTAGAGACTGGCATAGTTATAGCGCCAGCTCATTTAGTCGGGTTCACACTATAGAGAACCCGTGTATGTATTGGTTGAGTACCTTTCATATTATTGTGTACTCTTATCTTGTATATGGTGTGTTGAGTGTTGAGTAGAGAAGAAGAAGATTTTCAGCCTCTCACCTTGTGTGTTCTCTATTAGGGTTTTGTGAGTGTGTGTGTGTGCTTGCAAGAGCTCAAGCTCTCTTCCCCCTTGCATCTTTTCATGGTATCAGAGCCTGGTTCGTGCTAAGGGCTGAGCTGCAAGCAAGAGAACCACAGGAAGCGGTACGAGGGTAAGAGCTGCAACTACTCTTCCCTATTGTGTTGGTGACTACACCCTTGTCGGGAGCTCTACGGGAGGCACCGGCAAAACGATCTCCGATTGAGGAGATTTCTTCGCGGGAGTGAAGCAATAGGGCAACTATACAGTCCTACGAAAATTTTCGGGTCGAAAATGCGTTTCGGGCGCGTCTGGACCTCCGTTTTTCAGAAAGCAGGCGATTTCGAGCACTGCGGGTAAGTCATCGATTCTCTGCAGAACTCTGTTTTAAGAACTGCAGGAAGCCAGATTGACTGTGCAGACACTGTGGGTGCTGCAAAGAGGTCTACAGTTGCCATTGGGTGTATGTATGTGCATTGAAGTCACTGGTTGTGACATTTGAGAGTACTACAGTACCGCTGCAGAAAATACAGCATTTGTGCAGGAAAAACCAGAGTGCAGTTTCTGGTGAAATTGTGTGTTTGGCAAGATGTCTAATGATGGCATAACACAGATTGTGGCTGAGAAGCTGGATAAGAATAACTTCCATGCTTGGAGGTTCAGGTTGACGAATTTCTTGATGGGAAAAGGCTATTGGGACTACATAGAAGGTGAGCATGAAGAGGCACCGGAGATACCGGATATAAATCCGACTGCTGCAGATGTGAAAGAGTTTAAAGACTGGAACCAAGGAGCCAGGAAGGTTATGTATTGGCTTTCCATTAGTATACAGGACACCATGATTGGGCACATTCAAGATGCCAAGTCCCCCAAGGAGGTGTGGGACACCTTGGTAAAGCTCTATGAAACGAATACCAAGGCACGTAAGATACAGTTGAAGAATGAACTTCATACTGTGGAGAAAAAGAGCATGTCTGTGAATGACTATGCGCTGAAGATAAAGGGTATTGTGGAATCCCTTGCATCTATTGGTGTGTCAGTAGATGATGATGACAAGGTGGAAGTCTGTCTACGTGGTCTCGGGCCACAATACAAGGCGTTCAAGACGTCTATTCAGACTCGGGAAAACATTCCCAACTTTACAGACTTGGTGTCTATGCTGATTATCGAAGAGAAGAGCTTGGGTGAAGACCAACAGACTTCACAAAGCAAAAACAGTTCAGAGCAACAGGCCTTCTACACGAGTTCAGGAAGAGGACGAGGTAGAGGAGGCCGTGGACGCGGTCAAGGAGGTGGCCGAACAGGTAATCAGAATTATGGCCAGCAGCAGCAGCAACAACAATAGTCCCAGAATCAACAACAACAACAACACGCAGGTAGAAGAGGCAAATTCAGAGGCAGGGGGAGTCAAAGAGGCCGTGGAAATTGGCAAAGGCAATATAATGATGCACGTGAATGCTATTATTGTGGTAAGCCTAGACATGTGCAGTCAGAATGTTATAAGAAGCAGGCTGACATGCAAAATGGGAAAGTGCAGCAAAACAACTATGCATCCTCAAGCAGAAATAATGAGGATAATGAGAGGTTGTTTGTTATGCAGCATGTCGTGAATGCCATGTCTGAAAATGTTGATGCAGCACAAAAAGATAATGTATGGTATGTGGATTCAGGCGCTTCGAACCACATGACGAGTCATGGGGAGTGGTTCAAGGAGATGAAGAACCCGGAAAGACCAGGTTTTATGGAAACAGGGGATGACACTGCTCATCCAATTGCCCACATTGGAGATGTGCCATTGTCTATGCAGGATGGCAAAGTGAAGTACCTTGCAGATGTACTTCATGTACCGAACATAACAAAGAATCTGGTTTCAGTTGGCCAGATGATTGAGCAGGGGTTGCAGGTTCGGTTTAACCCTGATGGGTGTTATGTTGAAGATTTCAAAGACAAGTGCAGGTTGGTTGCAAAAGGCAACAGAGTGGGCAGAATGTTTACGTTGGATGTAGACATGCCTGAAATGAGTGCTGCGATGTTTGCAAATGGTTCAGGAGTTGTTGCAGACACAGACATATGGCATAAAAGAATTGGACATGTAAATGTGCAGAGATTGAAGTCTATGCAGACAAAAGGAATTGTGACAGGGCTGCCAAAATTTAAAGTGGAAGGTATGCAGAAAATATGTGAAGCATGCCAATTTGGGAAGCAAACAAAGCATGTGTTTCCACGTAACAGATATGTGAGCAGAAATGCACTAGATGTTGTGCATTCAGATGTATGGGGTCCTACGAAGACCGTGTCTATGGGAGGCTGCAGGTACTATGTCACTTTCATTGATGACCACACAAGGAAAGTGTGGGTATATTTCATGAAGGAGAAGAGTGAGGTATTCACTCACTTTCAGAATTTCAGAGTTTTGGTTGAAAAGCAAACAGGGAAATATGTAAAGTGCCTAAGGTCAGATGGAGGGGGAGATGAGCTGAGAACTAAGCTGGATCCGAAAGCTGAAAAATGTGTGTTTATTGGATATTCCCTTGAGCAAAAGGGATACAGGTGTTATAACCCTGCTACACGTGAGTTGAGGGTAAGCAGGGATGTTGTCTTTGATGAGATGAGCAGCTGGTATGCTGCTGAAAAAGAAGCTATTGGGGCTGATTTGAGTGGAAGTGTGGTTGCACAGAATGCAGGTCAGCAATCACAGTCTTTGAGTGGACCAGGAGAGTCCTCATCTAGTGGGTCTGTTGTTTGATAGACCATGGAGTGGCAGGTTGCGTCATAATACCAGTCCTGCAAATGTGATTAGTACATCACGTAAAGGAAAAGAGAAAGTGGTTGAGCCCCTTGGTATGCCTGACATTTCTGCAGGGCATTCTCATGTTGATGGAGAGTCTAGTGGCTCAGATATGAGCCTTGATGAGGAGCTTGGGATCCCAGCTATGAGAACACCTGGTGTAAAGAAGGCTATGGAGGCCATGAATGAAAAGCTGCGAAGATCAGGGAGAGTGAAGAACCCTATGTAGAGATTTACGTATGATGGTTATGTGGCACATCACTATGCATATATGGCAAAGGTTGTGCAGGTTGTTGAGCCCACATGCATTGATGAGGCTGTTGGAAATGTGTGTTGGGAGAAAGCTATGGATGAGGAGATGGATGCACTATATGGAAATGAAACTTGGGATTTAGTGCAATTTCCTGAAGGCAAGAAAGCCATTGGCTGCAAGTGGGTGTACAAAGTTAAACATAACAGTGATGGAAGCATAAACAGGTACAAGGCTAGATTGGTAGCCAAAGGATATGCGCAGACATATGGGATTGATTATGAGGAAACTTTCAGCCCAGTTGCCAAGATGGCAACGGTGAGAGTTGTGATAGCAGTGGCTACGTCAAAGAAATGGTCTTTACATCAGATGGATGTAAAGAATGCATTCTTGCATGGGGATTTGCAAGAAGAGGTGTATATGTTGCAGCCACCTGGTTATGAGGATGTGGATCACCCCGAGCATGTTTGCAGGTTGAAGAAAGCCTTGTATGGCTTAAAGCAAGCACCAAGAGCATGGTCTGACAAGATTTCTGAATATCTTGTCACTATTGGCTTTCATGTAGCCAATGCAGATTTCTCATTGTATGTGAGACATGGTGATAGAGGGGTTGTGCTTGTTGTCATCTATGTAGATGACTTGATCATTACGGGGGACCATGATGCAGAGATCTCTGATGTAAAGATCTTGCTTAGACAGAAGTTTGAGATGAAGGATCTGGGGGAGCTCAGATATTTCTTGGGCATTGAGGTGATTAGGTCACCACATGGTATTGGATTACTGCAGAGACAGTATGGCTTGGACATGTTGTCCAAGTATGGTATGACAAGCTGTAAGCCTATTTCTGTGCCATTGGATCAGAATGGCAAGTTGAGTGCAGATTGAGGAGAGATCTTGGAGGATCCTACTATGTACAGGAGCATAGTAGGAAGTTTGATCTACATGACGATCACCAGACCAGATTTGAGCTATGCTGTTGGGTTGGTGAGTCAGTTTATGCAGGTTCCACGGAAACCGCATTTGGATGCAGTGAGACGCATACTGAGGTATGTGAGGTCTACTTTGCATTGTGGACTATTCTATGAGACTGGGACAGAGATATGTGTACATGGGTACACAGATGCTGATTGGGCTAGTAGTATCTCAGACAGAAGATCTACTAGTGGATTCATGTTTTCTTTGGGGAGTGCTGCTGTGACTTGGAGCAGCAAGAAGCAGCCTACGGTTGCTCTATCGAGTACAGAGGTCGAGTACAGAGGAGCTGCTATGGCAGCATGTGAAGTAGCTTGGTTGAGAAAGCTACTTGCAGATTTGGGTCTATCAGTGGATAGACAAGTTGTCATTTTCTGTGACAACATTAGTAGTATACAGTTGGCCAGGAACCCAGTCTTTCATGCTCGTACGAAGCACATAGAGGTCCACTACCACTTCGTCAGAGAGAAGGTCTTGGCAGGAGACCTTGACCTTGTTTATGTCAGCACAGAGGATCAGGTAGCTGACATCTTCACCAAAGCATTGGGTACAGAGAAGCTCCGCAGATTCAGGGCTTCGCTTGGTGTACATGAGATGGAGTTGAGCTCGAGGGGGAGTGTTGAGATATCGAGCTCTAGTGAGGCGGTGGACACTGATGACCCGCCTGGGGGATAGGCCCCGCACTTACACCACTGGCATGGTTGGTGAGATCCTGGGTGATATGCGGCCAGTGGGATGACAGGCTGTGTGACAGCCACTCTAGAGACTGGCATAGTTATAGCGCCAGCTCATTTAGTCGGGTTCACACTATAGAGAACCCGTGTATGTATTGGTTGAGTACCTTTCATATTATTGTGTACTCTTATCTTGTATATGGTGTGTTGAGTGTTGAGTAGAGAAGAAGAAGATTTTCAGCCTCTCACCTTGTGTGTTCTCTATTAGGGTTTTGTGAGTGTGTGTGTGTGCTTGCAAGAGCTCAAGCTCTCTTCCCCCTTGCATCTTTTCATATTTGGTGAATAAGCCTTGTGCAACTGGAAGGATAGTAAGGTGGTTTATCATCCTTCTTGAGTTTGATTTTGAAGTTGCAGTTCGAAAAGGAACAACTCATCTAAGGGCAGATCATTTGTCTCGAATCACCTCTGGCGAAGCTCCTGTGGGTGTGGATGATGATATGTTAGATTCAACACTTTTCCTTGTAGAGACAGCTCCTAGATGGTCTGAATCCATTTTAGAAATTTTGACAAGTGGGCAGATACAACTAGCGGGTCCTAATGTGGACCTATGGCGACCATTCAAGTTAATCTCAGGGAGATTATATCCTCAGGGTAATGATGGAGTGTTGAGGCTTATACCTAACCCCGACCAATATGAGGAGATCTTGGAATGGGCACATGCGGGTATCGATGGAATCCATGCATCAGCTACCACTTGTGTGCGACGTATATCTCAAGATGGGCAATGGTGGCCTACCATGCATGCAGATGCTGAAACATTTGTTCGTAACTGTGCTTCATGTAAAATTCAGAAGCCAATTCATAATGTCACATTATTCCAAATTTCAACTACACCAAGTTGGAGTAAGTATATTGTGGACTACCTTCAGCATGGTCATACGGATCAAACAATTCCTAAACATCGAAAGCAGGCTATTAAAATTCAAGCGACAAACTATATGCTAATAGAGGGCCAACTCTACAAGAGGGGCAAGGATGGCAACTTACGCATGTGTGTATGTGAAGCTGACTATCTGAAAATCTTAACTCATGCACATGCAGGTGTTGGTGGTGGACACTTTTCTGGCAATACCACAGCTAAGTTGATTAGGTGGTCTGGGCTTTGGTGGCCAATCTTACAAATGGATGCTGAAGAATATGTGAAACGTTGTGACGATTGTCAAAGGACCAAACCTCCCATCACAAAGGACAATATGCCATTGCGGCCTATGTTAAGCACACGTGCTTTTTCAAAATGGGGTATTGATTTTGTCGGTCCCATTAAACCTCCAGCTCGTAACACGCATGCAGAATATATTATAGTCGCAACCGACTATTTGACCAAATGGGTAGAGGCAAAGGCAACAGTCAAAAATGATGCCAGAACCACAGCCAAGTTCTTGTATGAGTACGTGTTTACACGATATGGCTTACCTATTGAGATCGTTAGTGATCAAGGTGTACACTTTGTAAATGAAGTCATAGAATTTTTGCTTCAAGAATTTATGGTAATTCACAAGCGTTCTGCACCCTATCATCCCCAGACCAATGGACAACCCGAGAGTACTAATAAGATTCTCTGCACAGCACTCACAAAGATTGTTGAGGGACATAGGACTGATTGGGAGCAAAAGTTGCACTCAGTTCTCTGGGCATATAGGACAGCCTATAAAACATCTGTGGGCCAACCCCATTTGAACTTGCTTTTGGGCTAGATGCAATTCTTCCCATTGAATTTCTTGTACCTACTCTACGAGTAGCTAAACAATTGGATTGGACTGGTCATGAGCTTTCACAACGCGTTGACGAATTGGAAAAGCTTGATGAGACCCGCTTATTGGCAGTAATGGGGATGTATGCCGAGAAGAGGAGACAAAAGCAATGGTATGATAGAAATGTAACAACTGGCCGATTCAAAAAAGGAGACCTGTTTCTCTTGTACACACTTAAGAAACATAAGAGAAAGCTCAAAAAACGTGGCTTAGGACCGTTTGTGATTAATGAGCTTACCCCAAGTGGTGCAGTGCGTTTAGAGACACTAGAAGGTGAGCAAATGCCTAACTTCATTAATGGAAGTCGACTCAAGAAATACAATGAACCATTAATTGAAGCCATGCTTCAACAGATGCATGCTGCACAAACGCGGAAAGAAGCACTTGACCTACTTAAACGTCAGGCTCAAGAGGAGGCTAAAGTTAGAGTTGCAAAAGCCAAGGAGCGTCGCAAAGCTTCTATGTTGGCCATACAGTTGGCTACTAATGAGCCATATGTCGAACCATTCAATATTCAAGTGTGCCTTCATCTTCATGAGACTACCTACTTTGTCTCGGCCTTAATTGACTCTGGTGCAGATTATAATGTTCTCTCGTTTGACACCTGGATAGCTTTGGGTCAACCACCACTTGTGCAAATGCCTGTGGACCTACGAAGCTTCTCTGGGGAAGATAACCCTATAGAGGGAAAATGTGTCATTATGATGACCATTCAGGATCACCAGATGTCAGTGCCCTTTTATGTGGCACGTAACTCCAAGGCAGTAGTAGAGGTTGTTCTCGGTAGATCGTGGTTAAGTGCTACCAATTGCTCATTAGATTGGAAGAATAGACAATACAAGTTACAAATTGATTCTGATTGCATCTTGGGATCTGCTACACAACGAGCTTTATCGTGTCAAAGGGGTAATGTTTCTACCTTACCCAACCCACAATCAAAATCTGCTCTTGAAGCTCCAAAACAAATGATGTGGATAATTGATGAGTACTCAAGTGAGGCTGGCATGTTCCAACTACTCTAGTTGCTGCTCAAAGAAGGCCAGGTAAGAAGGAATTATCAATGTGGCTACCCAAAGATGCGTACAAACTTGTACCATCTAGTCCAGTTGCTAAGCCTCCTAAGAAGCATATCATTTCCAAGCCTAAACCTCGGATTGTTAATCGATGGGTCCCAAAACATGTTCTTAAAGCACAAGGCTATTATGAGGGTGCAACAGCAATTTGGCTTCCAAAATGCCATGCTTTGGCAGGGGTAAAAGAGTGTTTCAGAAAGATTCCAAAAGCCACCCTTGATTGTCCATATTAGTGGGTGCAAAAGAAATCAATGCAAACTCTTCAAGAAAGGAAAGGTGGCCGTGATAGCACCTACAAAACAACTTGTGTTGATCTTCCTAAAACATGTATTGAAACACCGGTTGTCCCGATTTCTCCTTGTAACACAATTCAACCATCAACTTGTGTACCTACGACAAGTCCAAATGTGTCTCATTTGAGCATAGATTCTAGCATTTCAATGCCTAAAACCTCTTATCTTGCTCAAATTCCAAGACAATTGCTAAAGTTTCCACCTCTTAAAAAGGATATACCAAAAACTAACGATAAGGCATTAACACTACAATTAAAGCTCTTTGGTAAATCAATGTTTGAATAATGTAGTTCCTTATCCCTTTAGAAGATGTGTTTTCTTTGAGATAATCTTGTTTTTGATTGGAATTATCATGATGGATATGAGTGTTCTAAATTTCATTGTTCTACGTCTAGATAACTCTTGATGGATATTTGGCGAGATACATGTCGACCATGCATTGACCCTGATAGTACTCGACCAGATCATCGCGGGGGTTATAGTGCTCCTCCGTTTCAAACACATTCTAGGTACTTCTATGCTCCCTTAGGTGAAAATTGCTGTGGGCATCACTTTGTCACATTATTCTATCAACAGCATCACCCATTTCCACATTGTCAAGAGTGTGCACGGCTTGTATGAGAAGAAGCTTCACATATTTTTTGGATATGCCGCTCTTACTTTAGATGATATGGCACGGGCTTAATGAAGCAAATTGTGGGAGTTACACCCCAACGCCATAATCTTCTTAATGTGAGAATACCAGAGAGAGGACCAAATCAACGTAGATTACCTGAGGAGGTTCAAGCACAACAATGGAGGGATACAAGCTTAAATGACTTGCAACCACCGATCTTGCAAGCCCTCCTTCCCCAAGCCTCCACATGTCAATATTGGATCAATATCAGTACCTACATTGCGCAGTTCCAAAATCGAAACTCTCTGATTAACCTTCCCATAGAACCAATGCCATACTTTAGTGAGGAAGCACTCCTTCCTCTACCACCTTCTCCAGTGGCCGGTTTTTGTGAGGGGTTGTCTCTGCATCCTGAGGAAATTGATACCACCTTTCCAGCAGACGAGGACACGGATCCACCACCAGCGCAAGGGTAAGTTCAGTGACTCCATAATAAGATCGACAAGCCAGGGCACTTTTATCCCACTGGGTTTTTTCCCTCGGCTATATTCGGTGTTTGGCACCAATGGCAAATTTTATTTTTTTCTTTTCTTTTCGTGTTTGTTAATAAAAATTTTGCAGAAATCTCCGTAAAAAACAAGAGCATCAAACACGCCCCAATAGTCCACCTATCGTGCAAACAAATTAGGAAGGGGGGAGACATGCTACGCCTACAAAGATCAAGGAGGAGCAATCTGCACAAGATCAGCAATTCATCAATGCAAACAAACAACATCAACAGGGCACTACAACAGGTGTATTCAGATCTTAATCTTTATTTCTTTATGTGCTCTTATCTTTCGAATATATGGTTTGCATGTTCACACAATGTTGGCTAGTTTAAGTTTTTGATTAGTTGTTAAAATATGGTAAGTGAATTCTAGAGTCTTAGAAGACTTAGGAAAAGATATTTCTATCTAAAGACAGTGTAGGATATATACCAATGGAGTATGCCAAGTACTTATGCTTTCAAGGTATATTAGTTATCCTTAGTGGTAGCTACCTCTTAGATATGAGCTAGGTGCTAGGAGTAATAAAAATTTATAAAAATTATACCAAAATATATATATATATATATATATATATATATATACAGAGTAAATTGAGACATGAAGTGTCTACCGCCATGTGAAATGCTTGGTAGGACCTGGGGTTGTCTTAGCACCTTGGGGCCGATGCCTTGGTTTCCATGGGGTGAACACTGATGTCTAAAAGCCTCTGAAGAAGACCTTTGAGGAACCTATCGCCTTGATAGATGTTGGTAGGACTCGGGGGTACACTATGGGCCCTTGAGACCGATGCCCTCATCTTCATGGGGTACTCCTTATGTCATAAAAGAAAGAAAAGGGTCTGTCGCCCTTGGGATACTTAGCGAATTTTAGATTCTCTTGGCGGAGGTCTCTTGGCCATTGCTTGGGTCTCATTGGGATGGAAACTTAATCTTTATCACCTTCTACACACACATCAAAAAAAAAGAAAAAAAAAAGAAAAAAAAGAAAAAAAAAGAGTTCCAATCACCTTTGCCCATATTTAGGAGTAGGTTTGCCACTTAGGAATAACTTACATACTTGTAGGACATTGAGACTGCGGTCATAACCGGCGGTGTACAAAGCACACTTGCCTTTGCATAGCACTATCTACCACTTAAGTCTCACTTTGACTAGTCTTTACTCACCTATTTTAGGACTCATTAAAACTTTAATCAGCCTTGCACTTGTATGCTCACGTGTGAAATTATCATTGCTGGTTTTTTCTTTTCTTTTCTTTTTTTTTCAATAAAAGACTTTAATGTATCCATTCTTTTTTTGTTGCAGCTCTTGTTACTACCGCGCTCGAGGACGTGCGCAAAATAGGAAGGGGGGAGTGTTGCATGACAAATGAAGATTAATACAAGGATGCAACAAAAAAAGATACTTAGGGCTCTTGTAAAGAGTTCCACTTTGTAGATGAATGTGGGAGAGGGCTTGACAATAATCCCACATGGGAACTTTTGGGAGTTCTAGAATTTTTGTATAAAAGGTGGCTCATTTGAGAGCATGGACACATTGGGCAAACTCATGTTTGAGCTCTCTTGAGACTAGCTCTCCCTCTTCTTCCATAGAGGTGCAAGCTCTTCTCTCTCCCCATCTACATTGTTGTAAGTTCTATTCTTTTGTTAATTCAATGCAATGAGTTGATATTTGTCTCTCTTCTCATGTCAATTCTCTTGTGTGCATGTTTCTTATTGAGAGCTTCAAGGATTGTGTGCATGCTAGGGAAATGAGTATTTGAGAATGAAGAATGCTTTGATCTTGTGTGAGCAATAGCTAAGCTTTCTTCTTGTTTGGATGTATGGATGGGTGGAATGTGGAGTTGAGTGAGCAATAGCAAGATTGAGCTTGTGTGTGTGTTAAGTCTATGTCATTAGTAGTAGTTTTTCTTAGCATTCTCTCCATCAAATGGATAAGCTATTGTGCACCGGTATGGGTTGAATCCCTAGCTCCGAAAGGGATGCAAATCCCATTGGATTGAGCTAAGTGTGGATCATACTACTCTTGCTACAAGTGAGAGAGTTTTCCGTCTCTCCAGTCCTCCACTCTTTCTCTTGGGGATTAGTATTGGCCTTTTGTTGCTCTTGAGGAACCATGACTATAGGCATTGGGATATCCACTATATATCTTATTTTTAATAGTCATGTCTCTATGTAAATACCATGTGTTATAACCACTAGTTGATGCTTCTTACTATTATAGAGGCTATTCTTATGGTGTTCTAGGAGATACTTACCTTAATACTTCATGTACCTCCTTAGTGTGCATCCTTATCCTATATTTATATGCAATTACTACTTCTAGATCCATAGGAAAGAAAATTGGTCATGTAGGTACCTCCACTTGGCCATGTGATAGATGACCTTGGTACCTCCAATTGGTCATGTGTATAATTGGATTTATAATATTTATTTGATAATTTGTAGATTGTTGTAAGCTGCCATGGGTTGGTCACTTTGTAAATATCTCATGCACGTACATTCATATAGCATGTGTAAAAACCCTACATAGCACATGCATTTATATAGCAAATGTACAAACCCCATGTAGCACGTGCATTCAATATAGCACATGCACATACATTCAAGGGATTATTTAAATAGCTCCTAGAATGAATTCATATAGTACATGCATGTATTTAAAGGGTCATTGAATGCATGCATGCATTCAATGAATGCATTCATATAGTACATGCATGCATGCATTTAAAGGGTCATCGAATGAACCCTTATCTATTGTTTTTTATATTTACACCCTTTTATAAATTTGGAGATGATAAAAGTACCCCTTTCGGATAGAAATTTTAGTTTTGAACTTAGAAAATTCTTATAGAAGCATAATTTATGTAACTCCATAATAAGTTAAAACATGTACATGCTATCTTACATATTTTTTAGTGATCTTGTGGGGTAAGCTCCTTGTGAAAGTAGTGATTCTAGGTGTAGTATTTGTTTATCTTTAATTAGGCAAGCATATAAGATACCTATGTCTCAACCCCTCTCAAGCTTGAGAAGTATTCAAATGAATGATTTTTCAATGCAAATGAAGCTCTCCAAAGAATTTTAATGAGTAATACAAAAAGTCTAGATTTATGCTTAAATAAGATGTGTTTTTTAATTATATTTCTCTCTCCCCCAAAGAATGGTCATTCCTATGACCAACTCTCTATTCAAATGATGCTTCTCATGGAGCAATTCTCAATTCTAAAATCAAACTCTATGCTAGTCAAGCTAGAGGCTAAAGAAATGGCTTTTTAATGCTTTTATGTTACATAAATTATGATTTAGATCCATAAATTGGATTTAGATCTATTGATAGTTAATCTATCATAATTATGTTACTAAGTTTTATTCTTTCAAAATTTATTAAAAATTATCAGTAATAGTAGCAGAGCTATGGCAAAATTTTCAGAAAATTAATACATAAATCATTTTTATGCATAATGTGAAAAGAGGACTTCCTACCATATTCTAGGATTAGTCATCCTATGCTAAATGAGTAATTTTCATCACATCCATGGAAAACAAAATTTAATGTTTATGCATAAATAGTTAATTAGAGAAAAAGAGAAATTCTTAGTCATTTTATTTTTATGATGAAAGAGGAATTCCCATGATAATGGAGATCCATGTATTCCAATGGAGAAAGAGAAAATTTTGAATAGTAAAATAATGAATATTTTATTTAAAATTAAAGAAAAAATTTAGATAAATTATTTTATGCATGAATAAATTTAAATGATAAAAGATGAATTCCCATCATATTTGGAATTTGATCATTTAAATGGAAAAAGTGGAATTCTTGTCATATTTGGATTAATGGATATTTTTATTCAATTTTAAGAGAAATTTTAGTTAAATGTATTTTTATGCATAAGAAAAAATTAAATGATAGAAGAGGAATTCCCATCATATTTGGAATTCAATCATTTAAATGGAAAAAGTGGAATACTTGTCATATTAGGATTAATGGATATTTTATTTAATTTTTACGAGACATTTTGGTTAAAATTATTTTATGCATGAATAAATTTAAATGATGAAAGAGGAATTCCCATCATATTTGGAATTCAATCATTTAAATGGAAAAAGTGAAATTCTTGTCATATTTGGATTAATGGACATTTTTATTCAATTTTAAGAGAAATTTTAGTTAAAAAAAATTTATGTATAAGAAAAATTTAAATGATAAAAGAGGAATTCCCATCATATTTGGAATTTAATAATTTAAATGAAAAAAGTGTAATTCTTGTCATATTATGATTAATGGATATTTTATTTAATTTTTAAGAGAAATTTTAGTTAAAATTATTTTATTCATGAATAAATTTAAATGATGAAAGAGGAATTCCCATCATATTTGGAATTCAATCATTTAAATAAAAAAAGAGGAATTCTTGATATTTTCAAATATTGAATATTTTTATTTAATTTAAAGAGAAATTTTGAATAGATTTATTTTATGATAAAAGAAGAATTCCTATGACATTTGGATTGCACTCATTAAATGAGAAAAAGAGGAATTTTAAGTTTATGGAATTGTATTTAATTAAAAGAAGAATTTTTATGATATTAAAGTAGAGAAAGATTGAATTAATTAAACTCTTGAATCAAACCAAATATGGCAGCCGAAAAAAATGGAGTACCTACACAAGGGATTGCTCTATGTGACCTTTAATCCAATTAGAGACTACACAAAACAAGATTGACAAAACATTACTATACCTGTTCATGCCATCTGGAGGAAGAATAGTTGTTAGACTCCCAAATACGCTTCCAATCTTTTGCACGAAGTGTTTGTGGAGGAATGTTACTCTTACTAGCAACATATTTACGATGATCTGAGGGGAGAAATCGATGATGATTATCGAATATAGTCTTACACAAACCGTCAGCATACTCATGTACTAAGGAAGGGCCACAAACAGGACATGCATGTTTACCCGATGTTTTCAAACCTGTTAAAATATAAATAAAAGTTAGAATAATAAAGTCAATATGTATAATTAATATATATAGCCAATAGTAATAGAGTAGGGAGGTAATTAGAATTCTTACCAGAACAATCGCTGTATCCTGGAAAGTCATGCATTGTCCACATCAACACTGCTTTTAAGTCGAAGTGTCGAGAGGAGGGAGGCCTACTAATGTCCACCACCGCAACACCTCTCCATAGTTCCTCCAACTCATCAATCAATGGTTCAAGATAAACATCCATATGCTTGACTTTATGTTTCCCTAAAATTAGAAGGGATAACATAAGATGTCCCTTCTTGATCGCCATTGATGGTGGAAGGTTGTAATTCACCAACACAACTGGCCACACGCTGTATGCGGTGCTTTTGAAACCAAATGGATTCACTCCATCCATACCCAGGCCAAGTCTCAAGTTTCTGGGCTCTGTTTTAAAGCTGGGCCACTCATCTTCAATATGCTTCCAAGCAGGAGTGTCTGCGGGAATTCTCCACATGCCATCATCCGATCGATGTGAGGAATGCCATGACATGAGCTCTGCTATGGATTTGCACTTGAACATGTGTTTGATGCGAGGAATTATAGGAAAGTGTCGCAAGACTTTACGAGGTACATCAAAACTCTTCATATCTGTTCTGCACCTTGCTTCACCACAAGTGGGACAATGTAGAGCCTCCTTATGCGTCCCACGAAAGAGAATGCAATCATTGACGCATGCATGTATGCGATCATAATCCAGTCCTCCAAGAGATGTCACATAGCGCCTCGCTATGTCTCTTGAGGTGGGTAGTCTATTTTCCTTTGGAAGCATGTTTGATAATAGCCTGCATCCAATATCATCAATTATAATTAGTCTTAAATCCTAAACCTTAAACCACTAATTCAAATTTTTAAGTTAGAATGCCTACTTCAATAATGCGTCAAGACTTGCATTGCTGCATCCATAAACTGTTTGTATATTAAGTTGTTCAAATGAAGCACGTAAAATAGAGAATGTGCACCCTTCAAACACCGGTGTCGATGAAGCCTTATAAAGATGCTCTTGTTCCATATCATCGTTGTCCATACCTTTGGGATCATCCTTAAAAAGATTCCGCATCATATCATCAAGCACCTCCTCTTCCACAACTTCGTGGGGTGCAGGGCTATTGTCATCCCTTTCCCACTCATCTCTGACAATAGATCCCGAAGCTCCAGCATCATCTCGTCGACGCTTTGCGTGCTCTCGTCGCGCGTAGGGTACCATGTTAGGGTGTGGTACTGCATCCTGCTTCAATTAGAGTTTATATATTACAACTCTATTAATTTAATTTGGATAACATGAGTCATTTGAATACCATCAATTTACATCTACTCACCTCTAAACCTGTTTGATTCCATTCTCCATACATGGAGATGTGATTCAAGGTAGTTCGACGTGCTCGTACAATGCATCCTTGACATCGATTACACAAACATTTGATCCATTGTCCCAACCACACATCGCGATTACGATGACGCATTGTCTCATCTTCCCCAGAACTGCTCGAAGAGGTTGATGACATCCTATGTACAAACCAAAAAACACAAAATCATAATATGTTTTGAATGAAAGTATAAAAATTGCGTGTATTGACGCGGCTATTTCCTAAAAATTGCGTGTATTAACGCGGCTATTTCCTAAAAATCGCGTGTATTAACGCGGGTAATTCCTGCAAAACGCGTGTATAAACGCAGCTAAAATATCATACACGCGAATATACACGTGTTCATAAACGCGACGGTATGTTTAAACTAAAAATAGCCCGCCTTCCCCAAATCTAGATTTTGAACTAACATATCAACAGTGCTTTCGTTTTCGCCTCTTCCAACAGTAACGAAACCTAAGTGCAAGGAGGAAGCAGAGAAGGAGCACACACGGGAGAAGGAGGGAGCAGAGAAGGAGCAGAGAAGACTCACTTTTTCAGAGGTGAGTCAGTTTGTCCTGTGTCTTGTCTCTTTCCTCAGATTTGTTTATGCTATTTGCTCTTTGCTTTTTGGGTTTGTCTCCGTCCTTTTGCTTCTGTGTACACGATTGGGTGAATGATTCTGACAGGGGCGACAATGGTCCTTTTATAAGGACACTTTGTCTTTGTCGGGATGTCGGTCCTTTTGAAAAAAAAAATTCACAGGTCGCGTGTAGAAACGCGTGTAAAAGCGCGTGTACTCTGTCTGCAGAGTCTGTTCACGTGGATATACACGCGTTTGTGGACGGGTGTATACACGCGTTTTTTGATGGGTGTATACACGCGTTTCTGCACGGGTGTATACACAAGACTACGTTTCAAAATTCATGATTTGCAGGCAACACAACTGACTTGAATGATGATATTTGTGTGAGTCAAGAGACAGCCCATGATGTACATGAAGATGTTTGTTGCAGGTTCTTTATGGATATTCCAGGTTCTTCATCCGATCCATTTGCGTACAGCAATTGTGGCTGATGGAGATGCTGAATCATTTTGGGCGCCATCCTGGTCCAGTTGAGCTTACAGAGTATATGTATGCCCATCCCCCTCCTTCCCTGCCTGGTGTCTATACCCCTACCGTGAGTATCCAGGGAACTCCAGTGCCGTCTATTCCTCCGAGTCCGACGAGACGGCATGCAGCTTCTCCTCTTCCACGTCCACCGAGGAGACATACCTCGTCCCAGACACACTCACGTACACCCTCACAGCCACCATCACGTGCTCACCGTCACGTCAGGGCTCACAGCCACCGTCACGTAGACAATCCCCCAGTCGTGACTCCACCCGCAGGCAGTAGGAAGAGTGGGAGTGGAGGATGCGGCGGGTGCTTTGGTGGGGGAGGTGGGGGAGGTGGGGGAGGTAGTAGGGCACGCAGTGAGAGAGGAGATAGAGGGAGAAGAGTTAGAGGAGACAGTTCGAAAGAGGAGGAGATGAGAGAGATGGAGAGAGTGGTCTGCTATGATGTGACGGATAGGGGCGGGATAGTGATGGATGCGAGGGGGAGGGAGGTAATGGAGTACATGCGTGGGGTAGTATCAAACTCATATAGAAATTGTTTTATTAAATTTAAAGATCAAAATAGCCGATTAGTTGGGGAGGTGATAGAGGCTGTACATAGTCGGTACCCCAATCCCCCACATGCTACATTCTCAGATGTATGGGGAAGGACGCGAATAAGGGAGATCTTAAGTAATAAAAGATCTCACCTTAAAAAACTCGCATACGATGATCGGCTAAATGTAGCTGCCGGTGGCTATCCTGCCGAGAAACATGCCACTGCGCACAAACGCGAGTGGAAGGAGGCAAAGAAACGAGCAGAGGGTGGCGTGAAGAGCAGGCAGCATGTGGAGGCACGACGGATCCAGATGGAGACCATTGGATCTTCGCATTTCGGATCTGGCGGCGTCGAGTCATGGGAGGCAGAGTTCGTAAGTATCTTGCCACTTTATTTGATTGTTTACTTAATTCATTGATTCTATGATTGTTTTAATCTTACAAATTGTATTGATTATGATACAGCGACGGGTTACGGGGAGGAAGCCCACAACCCACGATACTGCGTATGCTCGCCGGCATAGTAGACGTGACACGTGGGCCATCTTCAGAGCCGAGGGACGTATTACGGACGCGCAGTTTGAGATGGCCATCAGACCATACGGTCGACAGGTACTTGAAAATTCTAAACGAATGATTTTGGTTTATTGAATTACATATATATATACTTATATACTATATATTACTTGAACAGGCACAAGCTGCTGATGATCCACCCGCCGCCACTGCAGAGGGTGGACGTGAGCACTACTCATCGGACATTCCGACCGATGTGAGCTCATCTGAGCATGGAGGGAGCACCGAGTCATCATCTGGGTCTGAGTAGTACTCAGACTTATAGTATCACATTCCATATTGAGGATGTGGTTGTATATATTTTTTTGTAAACTGAAGCCATGGGCTACTTCGAGATATGGACTCCCTTGTATACATGTATAAAATTTTGATAGTAATATTGAATTGATTGATCGATAGTATTACATTCATGTCTGTCTTGAATCGTGTATTGACAATGTATGCATTCATGTCGTTCTTGTCTTAATCTCCCTCGTGCATATGTTCTTCGTGGATGGTCTTATGGGATGGTCTAATGCACAAAAAAAAAAACAGAGAGTGTTATTGGGTGCTAGAATGCTGGAACAGTATTCAGGCACCAAATAGCACTCTCTGGATTTTTTTTTGGCTCTCTGTTCGCGTGTATAAACGCGTCAGAACTGCTAAAACTCGCGTGTATTTACGAGGATAATCTGTAAAATACGCGTGTATTAATGCGTCAAAACTGACAATTACGCGTGTATAAGCGCATCTAAATTAAAGAAACGCGTGTATAGACGCAGGTATCAACGCGTCTGAGACATCTGAACTGAAGAGAACGCGGCTATACACCCGTGTATAAGCACGTCTAAATTAAAGAAAGGCGTGTATAGATGCATATATCAACGCGTCTGTGAAAAGAACGCGGCTATACGCCCGTGTATAAGCGCGTCTGAGAGGTCCTATACGCGCTTTTACACGCATGTCTGTGGCCGCGATGATACACACGCTGATACACGGGCCCGCTACTTTTTTTCACAAGTCATTTTTAGCGGCTAGGAGCGCGGGTATGAGCCCGATCCCTTGTAGTGCTTGTCCAAATTCAGCCAAACGGAACCTGGAAAATTCTAGAACTTAGTTGGACTCAATTAGTGGCCTCCCTCACCTAGAAATAGACCCTCATTATTTTGTATTCTCATCTGCGACCATGCCAGTATTACCTTAAAATAAGTATATTTTCTATTATCCCCTAAAAATCATCTACAATTTAGAGAGATTGGAGCTTCTCTCTCTCTTCAACCTTCCTTGGAGCTTTCCTCTCAACATACTAACCAATTGATTGGTTGGGGGCTTCTTCTAAGATTAGAGAAGCAAGCAAAACAAGAGGTAAGATGTGACTTTATGGTTTTTTCTTTAATCTTCTAAATGTTTTTCACTTCTCAACCCCTCTCAAGCTTGAGAAGTATTCAAATGAATGATTTTTCAATGCAAATGAAGCTCTCCAAAGAATTTTAATGAGTAATACAAAAAGTCTACATTTATGCTTAAATAAGATGTGTTTTTTAATTATATTTCTCTCTCCCCCAAAGAATGGTCATTCCTATGACCAACTCTCTATTCAAATGATACTTCTCATGGAGCAATTCTCAATTCTAAAATCAAACTCTATGCTAGTCAAGCTAGAGGCTAAAGAAATGGCTTTTTAATGCTTTTATGTTACATAAATTATGATAAAATTATGATTTAGATCCATAAATTGGATTTAGATCTATTGATAGTTAATCTATCATAATTATGTTACTAAGTTTTATTCTTTCAAAATTTATTAAAAATTATCAGTAATAGTAGCAGAGCTATGGTAAAATTTTTAGAAATTTAATACATAAATCTTTTTTATGCATAATGTGAAAAGAGGACTTCCTACCATATTCTAGGATTAGTCATCCTATGCTAAATGAGTAATTTTCATCACATCCATGGAAAAAATAAATTTAATGTTTATGCATAAATAGTTAATTAGAGAAAAAGAGAAATTCTTAGTAATTTTATTTTTATGATGAAAGAGGAATTCCCATGATAATGGAGATCCATGTATTCCAATGGAGAAAGAGAAAATTTTGAATAGTAAAATAATGAATATTTTATTTAAAATTAAAGAAAAAATTTAGATAAATTATTTTATGCATGAATAAATTTAAATGATAAAAGATGAATTCCCATCATATTTGGAATTTGATCATTTAAATGGAAAAAGTGGAGTTCTTGTCATATTTGGATTAATGGATATTTTTATTCAATTTTAAGAGAAATTTTAGTTAAATGTATTTTTATGCATAAGAAAAAATTAAATGATAGAAGAGGAATTCCCATCATATTTGGAATTCAATCATTTAAATGGAAAAAGTGGAATACTTGTCATATTAGGATTAATGGATATTTTATTTAATTTTTAAGAGACATTTTAGTTAAAATTATTTTATGCATGAATAAATTTAAATGATGAAAGAGGAATTCCCATCATATTTGGAATTCAATCATTTAAATGGAAAAAGTGAAATTCTTGTCATATTTGGATTAATGGACATTTTTATTCAATTTTAAGAGAAATTTTAGTTAGAAAAAAATTATGTATAAGAAAAATTTAAATGATAAAAGAGAAATTCCAATCATATTTGGAATTCAATAATTTAAATGGAAAAAGTGTAATTCTTGTCATATTATGATTAATGGATATTTTATTTAATTTTTAAGAGAAATTTTAGTTAAAATTATTTTATTCATGAATAAATTTAAATGATGAAAGAGGAATTCCCATCATATTTGGAATTCAATCATTTAAATGAAAAAAGAGGAATTCTTGGTATGTTTCAAATATTGAATATTTTTATTTAATTTAAAGAGAAATTTTGAATAGATTTATTTTATGATAAGAGAGGAATTCCTATGACATTTGGATTGCACTCATTAAATGAGAAAAAGAGGAATTTTAAGCTTATGGAATTGTATTTAATTAAAAGAAGAATTTTTATGATATTAAAGTAGAGAAAGATTGAATTAATTAAACTCTTGAATCAAACCAAATCAAAAAGGGAGACAAACTGGTCCAAATCTTGTCCAAATTCAGCCAAATTGAACCTGAAAAATTGTAGAACATAGTTGGACTCAGTTAGTGGCCTCCTTCACCTATAAATAGACTCTCATTCTTTTGTATTCTCATGTGTGAACTAGACCATGCCAGTATTACCTTAAAATAATTTATGCTTAATTAGGATGTTTTTTTGTAAGTATATCTCTCTCACTAGGATTTTTTTGGACCCAAAGAGGGCCTCTTGGATTAACTTTTGATTAGGAATGGACCAATAGGAAGAGGGCTGGGTGCACATTTTTGTCTTCTTTGACCCTAGGGGGCCTAGGCTTTGGTTTGCTAATGGGACCTATTACTACTCTTGTCCCCCTACCTCTTGGGCCCAAACTTAGAGGTCCCCCCACCTAGAATCGCGTAGATTAAAAACCCTAAAAATTAAAAAATTTTAAATTTTTCCCAAAACTTAGAGGTCCCCCCACCTAAAATCGCGCAGATTAAAAACCCTAAAAATTAAAAAATTTCAATTTTTTTCCAAAAGTGTGTTTTGCCTCTCAAACTTTCCCCCAACATACTCTAGGTTTGGAAAGCTCATTTTGGACCTCTTTCTTCCTCTTCTAAGCTCTCCATTGCTGTAGAAACTCCATACTCTAGGTTTGGAAAGCTCATTTTGGACCTCTTTCTTCCTCTTCTAAGCTCTCCATTTTGGATCTCTTTCTTCCTTTTCTAAGCTCTCCATTGCTGTAGAAACTCCATACCTCTCAAGATCTCCCTCCTTGTCAAGCTCCCCCAGTCTCAAGCTCCCTCTCCCTCTTTCTTCCTTTTCTAAGCTCTCCATTGCTGCAGAAACTCCATCCCTCTCAAGCTCTCTCTCCTTCTCAAGCTCCCTCCCTCTCAATCTTCCTCCCTCTCTCTCTCTCTCTCAAGCTTTCTCCCTCTCCATTGCTGCAGAAACTCTATTCCTCTTTAGTCTACTCTAGGTTCAGGAAGCCTATTCTCAAACTCTAACCCTCTTTTAAGCTATCCATTGCTGCACTGAAAACCCTGAACTTTCTCTCCTCTCCACTCCTCTGTTGTAAAACAAGCTTTTCTTTTTCCTTCTTCTCTTTTCTTACCACCTTGGCCTTTTCCAGTAATGTGAGAAGACCTAGGGAGAAGGTGGAAGAGCTTGTGCTGCATAACACAAGAGATGAGAATGGAGTTTGGGCTCCAACAAGATTCAGGGTTGGGGCTTCGGTCTACATGCAGCCAAGCTCTAAGGGACCCCATCGAGTGCGTCAACTGGGGAATATGCTTCATCATTGGAAGCATCACATCTTTTGAAGTCGGGGACTTTTGTAAGAAAGAAATGCACTGGAGAGGAAGTTGAGCTAGTCCTTACGTATCCATCAAATATGGTAAAGTGAAGGTCTAGCCAGCTCTAAATTTCTTAGAAAACCTACTAAACATTGCATCTATGTCCTCATATGTATGCGCAAGCATTAAAAATCCCAATTGGACAACATTGAAAACACCCCAGGTTGCAATAAGAAGAGACAAATATACAAACAAGTACTGATTTTTGTTTTCACCTGCACAATTATCTAGGTGTAGAAGCAAGTTCTCTAGAAACTTATGGAATGAGAAAGCCCCACTATCTAGGTGCTCTCATGTGCCCTTTTAATAGCCACACCCACACAATCCTCACCAAGTTTCTCAAAGTTGACACAATTGTTTGGAAACACATACAATATCAACCCCTAGTACATCCTTTGAGTCTTTCTCTTATCCCATAAAAGGACCCTTTTGTTCTTCTAAGATTCCTAAATTTTTAGATCATTCTCTAAAGATGTTACTAGCATTGCATCAACAATTGTAGGTTACATAAGATCTGTTTATCCATTTTCACTTTTAATAGGCCCTCCAAAACCCATAAAGTCACCAAAAGGCCTTAGCAACATCGTAGGCCACAAGATGGTACTCCAGATTGCACCTCTTAGCTCACTTGTATCCATTGTAGGAAAGGGAAGATGTGCATCCTTCACACACTCCTCCACAAACACAAAAACATTCCCCTACCCAATCTCTTTACCAGTGCAAAAACAAGTTGGATTTACTCTAGACACATAACTAATACAAAAACATTCGTTTGCTAGCATCATATAGACCTTGACTCCATGTTGAACATCCATCCCTCTCATTTTAACAAAAGATTGTCATAAAATATAATCAAAAACATTCTCTACATATCCATGCGTAATATAATAAGAATATACATAGTAGAATGGCCCTATGGCCAACTTTGCAAGCACAATGTGTTTTAGAATGGCCACACGATCATTATATCATACACAATGTGATTGAAACAATGGCCTTAGGGCCAATCTAAAGCACATTATGGATAGTAGAATGGCATACGGGACATTCTATCATGCAATCTTGAGAGAATGGCCCTAGGGAACACAAGATAATCTAGAGTGACCCTTGCAAGAGAATCTAGCTTGGCCCTAGGGCTACAAACAACAAATCTACATCCTCTTTGCCAGTATCCTAGTCCTAGGGCCAAGCTACAATCAACAAAGCAACACCATCTTTGTTGGCAGATTTGCCCTAGGTCCAAGATGCCAACAAAGATGATGTAGATTTGCTCATGGCAGCTTGCCCTAGGGCCAAGCTAGATTCTTTGGGGGTGGTAGCTAGACTCTCTTATGTTCCCTATAGCCATTCTGTAAAGATTGCATGGTAGAATGGCCATAGGGCCAAGCTACTATGAGCAAATCTACGTCCTCTTTGCGAGTAGCTTGGCCTTGCCATGAAATATACAAGTGAATAGGGTGTGTGCGGGAACAAGACCTTAGCAAGAGGCTGTAAAAGAGAATCTGTAAATGTGAGTGTGAGAAGCATCTACTAGGAGAGAATAAAGGGTAGCATGAGGAGATTTAGGAGGTGTGGAGATATTCTGGGAGAGGTGGAGAGAATCAAGCAAAAGAGGTGGAGTGAATCAAGGAGAAATCAGTGGGATTAGATACTTGGATGTAAACTCTATAAATTGAGGCATTGGCCTAATGAGAACTTGCCGGTTTTTGATTATCCATGCCTACATTAAGCTATCCGACAACTTGGATGAGATTGAGCATGTGAAAAGTCTTCTCAAAAGGAAGTTTGAGGTGAAGGATTTGGGAGATCTGTGCTACTTTTTGAGAATTGAGGTAATTTGCACACCTGAGGGTATTTGGCTATCACAGAGATAGTATGTATTGGATATGTTGTCCAAGTATGGGATGGCTGATTATAAGCCAATCTCGATGCCATTAGATCAAAATGGCAAGCTTAGTGTGCGGATGCAGGTTATGTATTGGAGGATCCCACTATGTATAGGAAGATTGTGGGGAGTTTGATCTATGTCACGATTAGCAGGCTTGATTTGAGCTACACTGTTGGCTTAGAGAGCTAGTTTATGCAGGCTCCGTGCAAACCACATCTTGACAGTGTGGGACGCACACTTCGGTACTTGAAGACCACTGTTGATTATGCATTGTTTTATGCAGCAGGTGTACCATTGCAGCTATATGGGTACACAGATGCAGATTGGGTAGGTAGTATCTCAGACAGGAGATCTACTAGTGAATATATGTTTTTATTAGGGAGTGCTGCTGTGACATGGAGTAGCAAGAAGAAGCCCACAAATGCCTTGTCGAGTACAGAGGAGCTGCGGTGGCAGCATGTGAGGTAGCTTGGTTATGCAAGCTAGTTGCTGATTCTTCGGGGTTGCATGTGGCTAGAAAGGTTGTCATATATTGTGAAAATCTTAGTAGTATACAGTTTGCCAGGAACCCAGTTTTTCATGTGCGGATGAAACACATTGAGGTACATTACCACTTCATCAAGGAGAGAGTCTTGGTGGCAGACAACAACGACTTGGCCTACGTCAGTACTACATAGGATCAAGTCGTTGACATCTTCATGAAGGCCTTGGGAGAGCTGAGAAGTTTCGTAGATTTCGAGATATGCTTAGAGTTCATGAGATAGAGTTGAGCTCGAGAGGGAGTGTTGAGATATCAAGCTCAACATGAGATGACACTCACGAGGCACTTGCATAACCACTCGACATTTACATCACTGGCGGGTTTGGGAGCTAGCATCGACATATCTTCGCCAGAGATTCTACAACTGGACTACACCGACTAGTCCAAATCTACCCACTCCTCTTATTAGTGTGTTCACATTATGGACCGCTTGTATATAATTTATTATGTGTGTTAGTCACTTTATCTTCTTTGTAGACCTCTTTTGTTTTGTGTGAAGAAGAAGAATAATTTTCAGCCTCTCACCTTGTGTGTTCTCTTCTAGGGTTTGTGTGAGTGTGTTTACAAAAGAGCTCAAGCTCTCTCCTCCCCTACATCTTTTCACGTGCGAGATGTCGGAGGGCACTGGCAGTGACATCGGTCAGAAAGCGGTTGGAGGGTATCGACGATGACAGCAGTTGGATGTGTCAGAGAGGGAATCGACAGGGACGGTGGTTGAAGGACACCCGCGGTGATGGTGGTCGGATCCGTCGGAGGGCATCGGTGGTCGGAGCGATCGGAGGAGATGTTGGAAAGATCTTGGTCAAATGTGGAGGGCTAGGCTTCCCGTCCACAGGTCTCCCATCGTGATTGCCAAATTTTATCTTAGCTGTGTATAGATGATTCCGCCGGTTCTCGTTAGGGAACTCGAGGACTATTGACACAAACACTAGGGTTGGGGAAAGGGATTACCGGCCAAGGATGAGTCGACCTCACTGGCTATACATGCAAGACCTATGCTCTACAATGTCTAGCATGCTCTCCGAGACCACCACATAGCACCGCAGTATCCCTGCTGTAGGCCTCTCACACACACGACACCCACCACTCACTCACTCACCTTGCTCACACAAAGAGATATACAAAACACCACAAGAGTGTAACACTATATATCCAAATGCCAAAAGAATGATACAAAAGAGACTCTGCTCCAGCAGAGAATGTGGTACAATGTATGTCCTATAAGAGAGTGTTTGTTCCCTGCTACCAAGAGAATTCTCCCCTTATTTCCTCCTCGGGTGTCCTCCTCCTCGAAGTCCCAACCCTCATCATGTAGATCTAGAGGGAAGATATTCCATCGGGAAAAAGAAGATGGTGCTTAAGAGGATCTCGCCATCTGTTGGGAAAGGGAGAGGGGTGTTGCCTCCATGAGTGCCATCGGAGTTGGCCATGCCTGTAGGAGATGACAGAGGGTGCCGGCGGTGACAGTAGTTGAAGGTGGTCAGATGGCATCAATGGTGATGGCTATCAGAGGACACCGGTGTGGGTGATGGCGTTTGGAGGCGTCGGAGGGCATCGATGGTGATGGCAATCAGAGGACACAGGTGGTGACGACGACCGGAGCTGTCGGAGGGCACTAGCGGTTGGAGTGGTCAGAGGCGATGGTGGCAAGCTCTTGGTGGAGTGTGGAGGACCTGGCTTCCCATCCACAGGTTGCCCCCACTACTACTCAATTTACCATTTTGGTGAATGCCATAGAGAAAAAAAAAATAGGTGGTTTCTCTAGCAAGCTAGCCTCCGGGCAAAACATTCGGCAAGCCGGCTCCCATGCATACCTCATATAATGATTCTTCCAGGAAAACCTTCTAGAAAGATACATAATAAATAAAAATGATTAAACTAGGCTCCTGGGGGGGAACTTCATCCATGTAGAGCGGTTCTCTCTACCGTGCATTGTAGTGCTCATACCGATCAACAAATGTGTTAAGAAACACAATGTCAATCCGAGGACTCGACCCGATTAGTGCATGAAGGCTTATCCCATGAGGGAGAGCTCACATACACGAACCACCACTTGACGATTCAACCATTCAATACCTCAATCAATCTTTCAATCCCTTAAATCCACTATACTAATCAAGAGAACAAGCAATGCATGGCAATCTCTTAATCCCATTCAATCATTGATTAAATCTTAGCTTTCCCTAATGCCAGCAAACCCATAAGCGTGCATCTACTAACCCACAAGCTTAAGCAAGCATAGAATGTAACATTCACAAACCCACAAGCTCATAGAGAGAGTCTATCCCCATGAATAACTCATTGCCAATGAAGTGGGCAAGAGCTTGCATCAATGGAGACTACACACACACACACTACAAGCATGCATACACAAGAGAAAGAAAGAAGCATTCAACTAATCATAGATTAATCTACTTCAATGATGCTAAAACAGATTAAGAGAAAGAAGTGGAGCTATACTCATTGGAGCTTGATGCTCATTAGAGTACAATAGAGAGAGAGCTAGAGAGTTGCCATAGCTTGAGAGCTCAAGAGCTTCACTCAATAGCTTATGAGAATGGCCAAAAACGTACTCTTTCTTTAGCTACTAACATCTCTTTTATAGAGATGTCACTAACCCTAACCCTAGGCCTCTTTCACACATGGGCGAACAACCCCATAAGTGAGCCTTGCTTAATACACTTAGAACTCTCATTTAGAACCCACATTGGCCTAAAACGATTTACATTGCACTTCGGCACAATAATATGGAAAAATTATGTACGTCTTTATGTTCCCATGGCTACAATCCCGCTATCTCGCATTAATTGCTTCCGGCCTCCTTCCATAATCCGTGTTCCCGTGAGTGTTCGCGTGGAACATTCCCCCTTCCTAAACCACGCACGTCCTCGGGCGTGGTAAAAACAAAAGCTGCAAAAAACATTGGAAGACAAGTAAAGCCTTTTATTGAAAAAAAAACAAGAAATGACAATCTCACACGTGAGCATGCAAGTGAAAGGCCGATTAGAGTTTTAAAGAGTGCTAAAAGAAGCGAGTAAAGACTAGTCAAAGTGAGACTAAGTGGTAGATAGTGCTATGCAAAGGCAAGTGTGTTTGTACACCGCAGGTTATGACCGCAGTCTCAATGTCCTACAAGTGTTTAAGTTATTCCTAAGTGGCAACCCTACTCCTAAATATAAGCCATGGTGATTGGACCTTTCTTTCTTTTTTTTTTCTTTCTCTTTTTTGTTTTTGTTTTGTTTTTGTTTTTTTGTTTTTTTGTTTTTTTGTGTAAAGAGCAGAAGATTAAAGAGAATTATTATTTTTAGCTTGACAAAGAGGAAGGTTCCATCCTAATGAGACCCAAGCAATGGCCAAGAGACCTCCGCCAAGAGAATCTAAAGGCTGCTAAGTATCTCAAGGGCGACAGACCCTTTTTTTTCTTTTTGACATGAGTACCCCATGAAGATGAGGGCATCGGTCTCGAGGGCCCATAATGTACCCAAGAGTCCTACCAGCATCTATCAAGGTGATAGAGTCCTTGTAGGTCTTCTTCTTAATCTTTTAGACATCAGTGTACACCCCATGGAAACCAAGGCATCGGCCCCAGGTACTAAAACAACCCAAGGTCCTACCAAGCATTCCACATGGCCGTAGACACGTCATGTCTTAAGTCACTTCTATATATTTTTTAGGGCATGTGTTTCGTAAATTTTTGTTTATTGTAGCACCTAGCCCATACCTAAGAGGTAGCTACCACTAGGGATAACTAATATACTTCTAGAGCTTACGAACTTAGCATACTCCGTTGGTATATCTTCTTGAGCCTGACGTTTAAGTAGGTCATGTGCTTGTTTTCGTGTGTGGAAAGCGTGCATTTGTTGAAGCATGGCTTCAGTTAATGGTTCATTGTATTTCTTGACACGACTTCCATTAATGAAGTTAGGCATTTGCTTACCTTCTAGTGTCTCTAAACGCACTGCACCACTTGGAGTAAGCTCATTAATCACAAACGGTCCTAGGCCACGTTTCTTGAGCTTTCTCTTATGCTTCTTAAGTGTGTACAAGAGAAAAAGGTCCCCTTTTTTGAATCGGCCAGTTGTTACATTTCGATCATACCATTGCTTTTGTCTCCTCTTCTCCCCATACATCCCCATTACTGCCAAAATAAGGAGGTCTCATCAAGCTTTTCTAATTCATCAATGCGTTGAGAAAGCTCATGACCAGTCCAGTCCAATTGTTTAGCAACTTGTAGAGTAGGTATAAGAAATTCAATGGGAAGAATTGCATCTAGCCCAAAAGCAAGCTCAAATGGGGTTGTGCCTACAGATGTTTTATAGGCTATTCTATATGCCCAAAGAACTAAGTGTAACTTTTTCTCCCAATCAGTCCTATGTCCCTCAACAATCTTTGTGAGTGCTGTGCAGAGAATCTTGTTTAGTACTGTCAGCTTGACCATTGGTCTGGGGATGATAGGGTGCAGAACGCTTGTGAATTACCATAAATTCTTGAAGTAAAAACTCTTTGACCTCATTCACAAAGTGCACACCTTGATCACTAACGATTTCAATAGGTAAGCCATAGCGTGTAAACACGTACTCATACAAGAACTTGGCTGTGGTTCTGGCATCATTTTTGACTGTAGCCTTTGCTTCTACCCATTTGGTGAAATAGTCAGTTGCGACTATAATATATTTGGCATGCGTGTGACGAGCTGGAGAGTTAATGCTCCGACAAAATCAATACCCCATTTGGCAAACGCACGTGTGCTTAACATAGGCCACAATGGCATATCGTCCTTTGTGATGGGAGGTTTGGTCCTTTGACAATCGTCACAATGTTTCATATATTCTTCGGCATCCATTTGTAAGGTTGGCCACCAAAGCCCAGACCACCTGATCAACTTAGCTGTGGTATTGCCCAAAAAGTGTCCACCCCTAACACCTGCATGTGCATGAGTCAAGATTTTCAAGTAGTCAGCTTCACATACACACATGTGCAAGTTGCCATCCTTGCCCCTCTTGTAGAGTTGGCCCTCTATCAGCATATAGTTGGCAGCTTCAACTTCAATAGCATGCTTTCGATATTTAGGAATTGTTCGATCAGTATGACAATGCTGAAGATAGTCCACAATATACTTGCTCCAACTTCGTGTAGTTGAAATTTGGAATAATGTGACATTATGAATTGGTTGTTGAATTTGACATGAAGCACTGTTACGAACAAATTTTTCAGCATCTGCATGCATGGTAGGCCACCATTGCCCATCCTGAGTTATACGTCGCACACAAGTAGTAGCTGATGCATGGATTCCACCAACACCCTCATGTGCCCATTCCAAGATCTCCTCATATTGGTCAGGGTTAGGTATAAGCCGCAATTTGTAATTTTTGCTAACAGTTTTTAGCTTTTCTCCTGGTTGGAATCCATCTGATTATTTTACTTGGTCTTTGATACTATCTTGTGCTTGGACATAGTATAGATATCCATTCTTTCCTGAGAAGTGAGGTGGTGGTCGAGAGTGTTCATTCTTAAACTCCTCATTTTCTTTTTGTATTCTCTCACGTCATTTCCTCTCATCTTGTTTACGGATTCTCTTATGGCTCTTACAGCATTTACATTTCGAGGGATCTCTATTTGAACCTCCCTTCCTCTCAAGAGTAAGCGTGCCTTTCCTAACTCTTTCTCGGGGATTATCACATCATCATCAAAATCAGAGTCCCATCCGTCTTCCTTATCAGCATCATTAGCCGATTCGAGTGTTAATTATATCCTCCACTGAGACTTCCTCTACATGCAGTGCTGTGGATGCAACCCCATAGTACAAATCATCTAGATGGTCACGTGGTTGTACCATTCATATAGGAATGATGTCATATCCATCTGAGTCACAAAATTGAATTGGCTTAGGTAAAGCACATGTCGATAATGTTGCAAGGACATGACTCCATTCTAGGGGATCAGTTAAGTGCTCAGGGAAGGGTTGTGGAATGTATGCCTCATCTGATACACTTCGATTACCCTTAAGTCTTTCAGTGTTGAAATCCTTACATGAGGCTCCACGCATCCACAGATCTTCTCGCCCATCTGAAAATGTAACTCGAGCCCTCAGATGAAGCAAAATCAAACTCATGTATTGGAGACCGCGTTACATCATCACGATATGAGTGATTCTTTAGGTTGACCCTTGTGATGATAGAATCATGTCGGAGGTACAAATAATTGTATCCCCAATCCTGAATCATTTGAAATTGTCGCATGAATGGTCTACCCAATATCACTTCATAGTTTGGATGCTTTCCAAAATCCACTACTGCAAATGTGTGCTCATATTCAATCCCACATGTGGTGACCAATATGTTCTCTAGCAGCCCAATGGGATGTTCTAAGCTTTCATCTGCTAGCTGCAAGTGCATCCTTGTACTCCTAATAGCTGGTTTGCCCCACTTTTCCCAAAATGGACCTTGTCACAATGCCCACTCCTGCACCACTATCAAGTATTGCAGTTGAAGCTACTTTTCGCACTTCTAATGGGAGGGTAGTATTTCCCTGATTGTCCTCACAAAATTTTCCTACTTTGTTGATAGGAACTGGCATAACATGCTTTGTCTCAGGGTGTATAGTACATTTATGGTGACCCTTTTGTAGCAATACCTGCTCTGACAAACATGTGGCAATATCATTCCACAACTCTGGTCGAAGCTTTATCAAATCAAGCAAAGGTAAGGTACAAGCCACTGGTGCTGACAAAATAGCTTGCACGATACCCATATCCATCTCCTTTGTCAACCTTCTATGCATGGAGGGTATCCTCAAGGTTTGAGAACAGTTCTCATATTCTCCCAATTAAGATGGTAAGGTTTTCATTGTATGCTCACTTCTAGGAGAAACAATTGTTTGAACTTCCTCCTGGATGCTTGGGCGTCTAAAGTTGTTTTCTGTGCCCCTGGTAAAATCCACTTCAGAGAATGGAGGTGAAATAATAGAGGACATATTCTCATTAACTTTCTCATGAACTGCTGCCCACATCTCATTTGCCATGTCCTCGTTAGCATCAATAACTTCATCATTGCATGGGAAGACAAGACTAGGTGGTGGCAAAATGCCTTCTTTCAATGGGGTGTCAATTGGTGCAGACTTCTCGCTATGAGCTTGTGAGATCAGCTCACTTTTCATTTCCCAACTTGATGACACTTCTAGTATGGTCTCTAATGTTGGCTTAAGAGAGGTTGGCCCCTGAGGGATAGATGGAGGTGGGCCCTCAAGTATTGATTGAGCTTCCCTAATGAGTTGCTGATGTACAGCTAGATTGATCTTCTCCTCACGAGGGTTTGGGTATTCTTGAAGCTTCTTGGGTAGCTCAGATAAAGCTGCAATGCGACTTCTATGAGCATCAATGATGGCATCTAGAGTCTCGTTCACCTTATCCACAAAAACAGAACCCCCAAAACTATCCTCGATTGTACTAGCCTCATCTTGTTTAGCACTAGGCCTAGGTTGAGGTTGATGCTCCTCATGCACTTCTTGGGATGTAAAAGCTGGATCCTTCATGTTTTGTTTAGAGACTTCTTGAGAACTAGTGGATGCACTCTTAGTTTGCTTGTTGCGGTTCTTTTTCCTCCTAGTGGTCCTTTTTCTATTGGAATGTAGGGTCTTGTCCACTAGATTTGCCTTTGCATCCCTAGTTCGAGGTGTCTCATCAGTCTGCATTTCGGCATTTCGTGTCTGTGATCTAGTCATGACTCTAAGTGGCACGGCATCCTCATTCTCTGATGAAGGTGGCGATGGAACTGCCTCTACAAAGTTGAGTGAGACCTTTGGTTGAGAGGTGCCTTCCTCATATGGTTTTAACAAACAATCCTTTGGAAAGTGTTCTACACAACACCCTAGACAATATCTTTCAATTGGTGGAAACTGTGGTACAGTTGTATTGGATCGAGCTGCTTGCCTTGGGCGATGTGGACAATCACGAGCCCAATGGGGTTCTCCGCACTCATAACAGGGGCCCATTAGTTTGGCTTCTACTTTCCTTTGCTGCCATTGACCTGAGGGGCCTGGAGTCCTAGGTTGGTAGCCACCTAGCAACATCAAAGAATTTTGTTCCCCCGGTTGAGGCTCCAGTGCTTGGCTCGGATATGCGGGACTTTCAAAGAGATTTTCCTTGGATGAATATGATGCATATTCCTCCTCCACATAGCTTGGGTTTACCAAGTCTCTACACATATTTGAATTGTTGTAGTCAACAAACCTCACAGGAGCAGTCCCAGGAGCATGAAGTTGAGCTCCAAGTACAAGTCGTGCTTGCTCTTGTGCCATCGGTGGCTTACGTTCAAAATTAGTGTACTGTTGATGCATTTGTGGAGCCACTACACCCCTTTGCTGCTCACATTCTTGTCTCATTCTTGCAATGCGAGTACATTCCTGTGTGGTGTGGGTATAATTCCAAGCACAGGACTAGCACCACTTCTTTGTGGGTTGGTTTGTGACTAGAGGAGAAAAGGTATTACATTCTTCGGTTTTATGGTTACCGCCACATGCTCCACAAAGATGAGGACTTGTAGGTAGTATACTCCTCATTCGCTGCTGCTATTATTATGGCTGCATGGGTGGGCGATAGGTTTGTCCCAATCTCCTTAGTACTAGATTAGCTATGTGGTCTGGATTTACTAGTGCACTAGACCCTGAACTTTGGTCATCACCCCACTGATCTCTAGGTTGCACCTCAGGGCCAGTACCATCTTGGAATTTGAAGTTATCTATGAAATCCATAGCATCATGGCAACACTCATTGAAATTTGTATGCTTCTTTGCATAGAGATGTGTGTGCAGTGTTGAATTTTTGAGTCCTTTTAAGAAGAGAGAAATTAATCGACTCTGGGTGGGCTTCTCATCTTCTGGGAAACTATTAATGTACTGCTTCATCCTATTTACACAGTCTCTAACACTCTCAGTCTCGCCTTGCTTGAAAGAGTAGATGTTTGCTACTGTGTCATGCTGAATCCCCATCAAGGAAAAAGCAGTGATGAATCTCTCTTCCAAAACTCGTAAAGAAGACTTGTCTGAAGCCTCTAGTGCCTGAAACCAAGCAAGGGCCTTCCCTCAAGAGTGAGCCCAAACCCTTCAATTTGTGTATACTTGTCAGTCACTTGCTCAGCTCGAACTGCTTGCCTAAATGTTGCTACATGGTCATATGGATCTCCTGACCCTTCGTACTTCTTTACCAGTTTCTGAAGAGTTGATGGCCTTACTCGTCTTGAATACTCATTATCAGGCCTACGGCCTCTCACTCTCAGTGGTTCCTCTCTTTGTTGGTAAGGTGGTTCATATGCATCCCAAATTGGTGTGGGTTCCCTATTACCTGCCTCACCAACCCTCTCCAAAGATCCTGTTACCCGCATTTCAGGAGGTGCTTTTATGGGAGGCCGAATTGGCTCCCCTACCCTCCGCGATTGTCATAGTGAGAGAAACGTTGTTGTGGTGTGATCTGTGGTCGCACTTTTGGTGTAGGATAATATCTTGGTGCTAGAGTTGGGCTACTTGCAGTGGTCCATTTTGATGTTGATGGTCCCTCTCTAGTGAACTCTCGTAGGGGAGAAGCAACAGTTTCTCCAAGAAAGGCTGTCTCTCCTGGTTTAGCTGTATTAGTAGAGAACACTTCCATGAATAATGGTTGTCCTCTCCACGTGAGCTCACGAATCTCCTTCCAATCTAAGGTTTGGTATTCATTGGCCCATTTATCAATGATTCGGTTCTTGTATCCTGCAAGCTTCTCGACTACCACCATAAGCGCTAGAGGAAGATCTAGCTCTGGCAATCTAGTTGTGGCATAATATCCTTCTAAAGAGTCCTTATAGACCTCTTGAAGTGGGTCATTCTGAAAGACCTTTGTCACTGGAATTTGTCATACAAACTCCCATTGGCTCTCAGCCCCATGATCCATTTTGCTCTTACCTTTCCTGTCCCTTAGATCTACAAAAAGTAAATCATCTATGGATGGCTTTGAGGACTGGGCATTGGATGGTCCAGGCATGTCCGGCTCAATGAGCCAATCATCTCTAGACTCCCTTGCTCCGAAAGGCTTTGATAAATCTAGGAACTCACTCTTAGAGAGCTCTCCTAATTTGTCTACATTCTCTGGATGATAGGTGACTTCATAGCAAACACCATCTCCACCCATGTACATGTTACCCTGGTCATTGACTAGAGGTGCTCTATCAAGCTCTGAGAAAAAGTCTGCAATCTTAATGAGATACCGTTGTTGTGGATCCCTAAAGATCTCAGCTCCTTGAGCATTCGTGTAGACATATTGAAGTCTCACATTGAGTGGTAACCCCATGGTGTCGGCTTCCAATGGATTAAAAGATCTTGTGGGTGTCCTATTTGGGGCTAAGGGATGACTATTTGATGGCCCTAGATTGTCCATAGACAATGAGCTAGTTGTCCTGGAAAGAGTATCAGATTGGGATTCGAAAAAGGTTTCAGCAATATCTGCCAAATTTCCTATCGATTGGGTCTCACTTTTCTGCGTAGGTACTCTAGAAGGTGATCCAAAATTTTTCAAGTTGGCTCAAACTTCGCCAGAACCCATTTTGAACCCCCTCGAAACACATTAGGCCAAAAAAATAGCGTATTTTTCAGGATCGAAAATCGCCTAAAATTTACCAGTTTCCTATACTGGCTCACTATGGGAAAATGGTTCCGGGACTGAAATTTCAATGATGGGTGTTTTCTAACTCCTCTCGAAAAGTTAGATAACCTCCCAATTTTTTGCGGCAAAAAATGAAAAATTTTCCATACTTTTTTTTTGGCACTCCGCACGGTGCACTGTCCACGCACAGTCGTGTTCTTTTATTATTAATATTTTTTTCCTTTTTTGAAGTGCGTGTGCAGTGAACTCAATGCATGTGCAGTTGTGAGATTTGCAGCGAATTCAATACGTGAGCAGCTGTGAGATTTGCAGGGAATTCGAAATGTTCAGTCTTCATGTGTGTGTACAGATTTCAGTTTCTCTACAGGTGCAGGTTTAACAAAGAACTAAAATGCAGGTTTAACAGAGAACTAAAATGCACAAAATTAAAGATGCAAAAAACTAAACTAAGCTAAGAACAGAAAATAAAATGAACATGCAAAAAATTGAAACTCTAAAAATTAACCTCAGACAGCAAAAATTATCCTCAAACAGAATAACAGAAATGCAAAAACAGGCCTCTCTCTTTCGCACACAAATTGAAATTGGCAGGTTTAGCGCCTACCTCCAATCCTTCCCGTGTGTTGAATCCTTGTCCTGACCTCAAGGGAGAAGCGTAGCTAGCCAATCGCACTCAAACTGCAAGACAAATAAAGAGAATTTAACAACAGATTAGTCTTAAATAAGTACCAAAATTAGACCCAAAGCCTGCTCTCCTATCCAACAGTTTTGCAACCGATTGGAGATTAACAAGGAGTGGTAGTGTGTGTATGGTGCTCAACTAATGTAGGCACTCGCTCCCCGGCAACGGCGCCATTGTAGAGCGGTTCTCTCTATCGTGCAATATAGTGCTCATAGAGTACTACCGATCAACAAATGTGTTAAGAAACACAATGTCAATCCGAGGACTCGACCTGATTAGTGCATGAAGGCTTATCCCATGAGGGAGAGCTCACATACACGAACCACCACTTGACGATTCAACCATTCAACACCTCAATTAATCTCTCAATCCCTTAAATCCACTACACTAATCAAGAGAACAAGCAATGCATGGCAATCTCTTAATCCCATTCAATCATTTCTTAGCTTTCCCTAATGCCAGCAAACCCATAAGCATGCATCTACTAACCCACAAGCTTAAGCAAGCATAGAAGGTAACATTCACAAACCCACAAGCTCATAGAGAGAGTCTATCCATGAATAACTCATTGCCAATGAAGTGGGCAAGAGCTTGCATCAATGGAGACTACACACACACACACTACAAGCATACATACACAAGAGAAAGAAAGAAGCATTCAACTAATCATAGATTAATCTACTTCAATGATGCTAAAACAGATTAAGAGAAAGAAGTGGAGCTATACTCATTGGAGCTTGATGCTCATTAGAGTACAATAGAGAGAGAGTTAGAGAGTTGCCATAGCTTGAGAGCTCAAGAGCTTCACTCAATAGCTTATGAGAATGGCCAAAAACATACTCTTTCTTTTGCTAACATCTCTTTTATAGAGATGTCACTAACCCTAACCCTAGGCCTCTTTCACACATGGGAGGACAACCCCATAAGTGAGCCTTGCTTAATACACTTAGAACTCTCATTTAGAACCCACATTGGCCTAAAACGATTTACATTGCACTTCCACACAAAAATATGGAAAAATTATGTGCGTCTTTATGTTTCCATGGCTACAATTCCGCTCTCGCGCATTAATTGCTTCTGGCCTCCTTCCATAATCCGTGTTCCCGTGAGTGTTCTCGTGGAACAATCCAACAAGCAAGCTGTGGAAGAATGATCGAATTGAGAGCTACTGGGCACTTCATCCAGCAAGATCTCCTGGGCACTTCATCCGGCAAGCTATTTCTGAGAGCTCCTAGCACTTCATCCACCAAGCCATCGCTACCTCTATTATCACTGTTTCCCCACAAGAAAAGCATCCGATAGGAAGATGAACACCAACTAAACAATAATCATCACTGGCCACTTTGCGTGGTTAAAACGTCCGGCATGAAGTCCAGAATACAAGATACAAAATGAACCCTAGCCATAGCTAGTACATGCCTATAGCCAAACAGAAAAATTAAAAAACACAGAAGACCAAATCAACCATCATGAGTGGTATGGGACGAGGCATTGGTTCTAAGACCTGCTAGACGAGTGGTGGATGTGGGATGTGGGCGGCCAACCAAACGATGCCGTGCGATGAGACGCTAGAATTCGGCAAGGTTGTCCTCTACGGATGAAGCCTGCTGACAAAGATTAAGTAACTCAAGCTCCTCTTGGCTGACGGAGCTCTCTAAAAGTGCATGCATGTGCATCCTACAAGGTGGCGAGCTCTGTCTCATGCTCTAGACGAAGCGCCTACATCTCGAACTCATGTTGCTACACTGGGTCTCTACCAAAAGGGTGCACTCCTGCTCTCGAATGGCTACCACGACATCCTCATCAAGGATGGGAGATAAATACAGCTCAAAAATCTCCTCGCAAAGCTCTTGAAGATCATTGTCCTACTGCACCATGGTCTCCTCTAACTACTGAAGGGCCTCCTCTACATCCTCTATAAATGGCTTGTAGCCTCTTGAGTGGCCCTCTACATCCTCTGTAAATGGCTTGTAGCCTCTTGAGTGGCCCTCTTTGATAGATAAATCAACCGACATAAGTGTCGGTTAGCACCGGTGAAGGCATCCAGGACTCGTTGGTGGATGAAACCCATGGTCGTGATCCATTGAGAGGCTTCCATCAATGTGTCGGCCATGAGGTAGCACTTTGAAGGGAGCCTTGCCAGGTCCGAGGGAGTGGTCGAGACTTTCACTAAGATGGGGCGTGACTCCTCTCAGGGAAGTATACCTACCAAGGATGAGTCAACCTCGCTCGCTAGACATGCAAGACCTATGCTCTACATTGTCTACCATACACTCCGACCACCACCTAGCACCGCAGTATCCCTATAGGCCTTTCACACACACTACACCCACCACTGTGACCACTCACTCACCTTGCTCGCTAGACATGCAAGACCTATGCTCTACATTGCCTATTGTACACTCCGACCATCACCTAGCACCGCAGTATCCCTATAGGCCTTTCACACACACCACACCCACCACTCTGACCACTCACTCACCTCGCTCGCACAGAGAGATAGAACAAACACCACAACAGCATAACACTATATACCAAACTATAGACAAGAATGCTACAAGAGATACTGTGCTCCAAACAGAGAACGTCATACACTAGAGAATGTGCTCCCTGCTTACTGTGCTAGAATAAGGTGATACAAGAGAGAGTCCCTCTACGAGAATGTGCTACGATAAATGTCCTACAAGAGAGTCTCCCTGTCCTGTGCTAAGAGAGTTATCCTCTTATCTCCTCCTTGGGTGTCCTCCTCCTCGGGTGTTGTCCTCCCTCGAAGTCCCAATCCTCATCATGTGTATAGAAGGAAGATCTTCTGTTTGGAAAAGGAAGGTTGTGCTTGCTCAAGGGGATCTCGAAGAGGATCTTGCCATCCCTCGGGAAAGGGAGAGGGGTGTTACCTCCATGAGTGCCATCAGAGTTGGCCATGCACGTCGGAGACGTCAGAGGCACCAGCTGTTGATGGCAATCGGAGATGTCGGAGGGCACTGACAGTGACGACAGTCGGAGGCGGTCTCAAAGGGCACCGACGGTGATGGTAGTCGAAGGGGTCAGAGGGGCATTGGCAGCTGTAGGGGTCAGAGAGCACCGACGGTGAGAGGCGCATGCACGTCCAAGATGTCAGAGAGCACTGGTAGTGATGGCAGTCGGAGATGTTGAAGGGAGCTGACGGTGTTGACGGTCGGAGGGCACTATTGGTTGTGACGGCGGTCCGAGGGCACCGACGGTGACGATACTCCAAGCTGTCAGAGGGAACTGACAAAGAAAATTTATCTTAAGCTGCCACTAAGATGGGGTGTGGCTTCATTGAGGGAAGTATACCCGCCAAGGATAAGTCGACCTCACTAGCTAGACATGCAAGACCTATGCTCTACACTATCTACCATGCTCTCCGACCACCACCTAGCACCACAGTATCTCTGTAGGCCTCTCACACCCACCACACCCACCACTGACCACTCACTTACCTCGCTCAAATAGAGAGATAGACCAAACATCACAAGAGCACAACACTGTATACCAAGCTATAGACAAGAATGATAGAAGAGAGACTGTGCTCCACCACAAAGAATGTCATACACCAGAGAATGTGCTCCCTGCCGAATGGGCTAGAGTGAAGGTGATACAAGAGAGAGCCCCTCTGTGAGAATGTGCTATAAGAATGTCCTACAAGAGAGTCTCCCCATCCCCTACCGAGAGAGTGCTCCCCTTATCTCCTCCTTGGGTGTCCTCCTCCTCGAAGTCCCAACCCTCATCATGTAGTGTAGAGGGAAGATCTTCTGTCGGGAAAAGGAAGATGGTGCTCAAGAGGATCTCACCATACCTCGGGAAAGAGAGAGGAGTGTTGCCTCCATGAGTTCCATTGAAGTAGGCCATGCACATCGGAGATGTCAAAGGGCATCGGGGCTATGACAACGATTGGAGATTTCAGAGGGGACACCGACGGCGATGGTAGTCAGAGGGCACCGATATGGTGATGGCGGCCGGAGCGATCGGCAGTCAGAGGTCGGCAGTTAGAGGACACCGGTGGTGACGACGGTCAAAAATGTCTAAGGGCACCGGTGGTAACGACGATCGGAGTGGCTGGAGGGCATTGGCGGTGACGGTGGTGGTCGGAGCGGTCGGAGATGTTAGAGGTGATGGTGGGAAGCTCCTGGTGGAGTGTGGAGGATCTGGCTTCCCATCCACATATATTATCCGTAAATCAATTTCTATATTATTGGATAATATATATTTCTTTATCAACATCAACTCTAAAAAATGTAAAAGTCCAATGTATATGTAGATTATATGTCTCAAATCTAACTTTTATGATACTTACATGCACTAAACTTCAAACTCTCATTTTCAAATACACTTTTTCAAATATATATGTAGATTTTAAATCTAACTTTTATGATACTCCATCTTACATGCACAAAAAACTCAAACTCTCATTTTGGAATGCATTTTTTCAAATGCTCAAGTGTCCAAAAAGAGTTTCAATTGAGAGAATACTTTTAAGAAAACTCCAGATGTACCATATAGAGGATTGGTATAGACTATTCTCATTGATATGATCTCACAAAGACATATAAATTCATAAAAAGATTTTGCATGAGATTTTTAGATTTGTTGTTTTTGGAAAGGAAACATGCATTAATAACTATGGTTGCATTTTCATTTTTATGATTTAAAAAATGATAATTGGGAGAGGTGACCCAACTTTGATACTATTGTCTTGTATTCTCACTTGAAGAAGATTACCTAAACCAAGTATGCTTGAGACACAAGCACTAAAAGTTCTAAAAAAACATATGGGATTTATGCCATGCATAAAATATTTTTAGAATCGTACTTTTTCAAATGTATGAAAATGATAGCATGCATGGATAATCATTCCATTTCTTTTTAAAGACCTAGAAACATGGTAAAATATTAGATCCTACTACCATGGTAAAACTTAAGTCCGTATTATCATGATGAAAATATAGACCACTTTGGAAAATATAAATTTTCAATGTATATATTAAAAGTATAGAAACATTGGGCAAATCTTTTGAAATTTATATCTTATATGCTAGCATGTAGTGCATTTTCGGTGAACTTTTATTTACAAACCACTCAAAAGAAATAACTTCTATCTTATATGCTAACATGTAGTGCATTTTTTAAGATTTATTATTTACAAACCACTCAAAATAATGGTTTTACAATCTTTTACCATAAATTGTCCTTCTAAAATAGTCCAAGGTTTTTCATGGACCTTGTAGAGTATCCGTTGGGCTAAAAATAGATGTTGTTTTTTCTTTGCATAGAAAGTTAACTTAAAAATATGAGAAGTAAACATGTTGTGTATAATACTTTATTAAAGGGAGAGAAAAAAATTTCTAATCATACACTAGTATAGTTTATCTATTTATCATCTCTAATAATAAGTCTAGAAGAGTGATTTTTCTTTAGTGCATAAAAAAAAGTTTTGCCAACCTTTGTGATCAACATTACTTTGTGGTAATGGCCATAAGAACTTAAGGCGGTGCCTAAGGATATTATTAAAGATAAAACTCTATGATTGATGCCTTTTATATTCAAATTTGTTCCAAATAAGCCAATGGTGGAAACATCTCTAAATTCATTCTAGAAGCAATCTAGAGCTTAAGAAGTCATAAAAGAACTAAATCTAATTTCTAACTACTTTGGAAGAATTTAGGAATCATAAAAGATATAAATCTAATTACTATGGCACAAGTGTATTAATGGTATGCACGAGATACATCAACACGATGTCTCAAAGATGACACTACAAATCAGTCAAAATGTGATATTATGGAATGAAAACATTATTAGGCATTAGGATAGAATTGGTTAATGTAACATGGACTGGTTTGTAAGGTTAAATATAAGACATTATTACCTAGCGTCTAGTTTATGTTTTATGTTCTAAATATTTTGTTTAGAGTACAATGCTTAATAGGGTAAAGAAAGAAAGAGAAACATGTGAACATTTTCCTCCCTACACACAACACGCACATAACATTAGGCAAAATTTGGACTCAAAAAGAGTCCTTTAAGAAATGCCATGTTAGGTTTTTCTTAAAACATGGGCTGATTAGTTAAATTTTTGTAAATAAAATCAAAATTTATCAAAGATTGTAGATTGGGCATCTACTCTTTGAGCTCTTTCCAATGATATATAGCATGATTGACAATTTTGCATATTCAGGAAGTTTTTAAATTGGTGATGATATTCAAGAAAATCCCAAATTAGTGATGATGTGGCATGTTGAGATGTGGCACGTCAACATGCCACATTATCACCAATCAAAAATTGTATTAAATCCTAATTAATGCCATAAAAGGTGAGTACATCCAAAATGCCATAACAAGCGAGCTACATTGAGTATGGAGTTATGCAACATAAAACACAATAGACCTTCTCCTCCTCATCCTCCTCCTCCTTGCCTATCGCCTCTTCGTCATCTTGCTATATCACACAAGACTAAGTAATGTTAAAACAAAAACTAGATAAATTTCTAAAAGCTTATAAAACCAAAATAATGTGAACTTACATTGGGCATAGCTTCATAGTTCAAAGTGACACCCTGTTGTCGTAACCATTCAAATGTGGCTGCGAGATCCAATTGCGATAAGCAAAGTTGTACTCCTCACAAGAAGGAGAATGGCCCACCATACACACATTAAAATAGAAAAATTTATGTAAGATTTATTTCTTTGGAAACCAAAGTTTTGAATACAAAATGTTAAGAGTTCAAATACTTACAAACTGAGCAAGGAAAGATGGCCTTCGAGCCGATCCAAGATGAGAAGTCCCTCTTTTATGCATGCGTACTCGGACTGCTTCTCTTTGTTGGTTGAATAGATCAAGATTTTCTTGGTATGCCTTTTTGGCCTTCTTCCGATCCTTTTTTGATTCTCTTCGCAGCTTGATGCCATGAGAAAACCTTTGGACATCTTTTGGGCCTTTTGCTACTGACCTTCATTAGCAATGGACCAATAGGAAGAAGAGAGTCCAATGTGCACATTTGGTCTCCTCCAAAAGTAGGGGGCAACTAGGCTTGTCTCCCTCATTACTACATTTGTGGGGTTCAAAAAGTACGGAGTGGCCTTCATAAATTAGGGAGGTGGAGTGCAAAAAGTAGGAGGGTGCCATAAAGCAAGGGGGGGTAGCTTCTAAAAAGTAGAGGGCTCCACCAATTTCAGCCCCATCATTCTCGTGAGTCAAAAACCCTAAAAAATAGGATTTTTCAAAAAAAATTCAAAAGTGCATTTTTCCCTCTCAAAACCCAACCCAAATCATATTATATCAAAAAACTTATTTTTTCACCTCAGATTTCTCTCCCTACACATTATTATTCTCTCCAACATCATCCTCTTCACCCCAAACCTCAAATTTCCATAACTCATTCTCTCTCTATTGTGCAACCTTCTCTCTCTCTCTCTCTCTCTCTCTCTCTCTCTCTCTCCCCCACTCACTCACTCTCTCTATATTGTAAGTAGATCTTCAACCTATCTCTCTACTATGCATCCTCTCTCTCTCTCTCTCTCTCTCTCTCTCTCCCTCTTCCTTCTCTCTATTGTGCTTAGATTTACAACGTTCTCTATCTTTATCATGCACGCGTGCACATATTCGAATCTCCTCACACCCACATCTACCTCCCTCTCCCCAACAACCTCTAATCTATATTGTGCAATCTTCTTTCTTTCTCTCCGCCCCTAAAACCCTTCTAGCAGAACACACTATGGAGGGTAGTGCATCTTTGTTGAGGAGAAGGCCAAGGGATGAGATTGGGGCTTTGCTCATGCATAATACCAGGGAGGAACACGGTGCTTGGGTTGAAAAAAAATTTCAAAAGGGAGATTGGGTGTATTTATAGCCCAGTGCCACTGGACCACATAGAGTTCGGCGTCGAGATGTGGTTGAGCACCATTGGAAGGGGCATCTATTAGAGTTCAAGGAAACAAGGCATGATGGATTGGTGGCCCTAGTGCAACATGTGCAAGTTTGGCATCGAGAATTTCTTTAAGCCCACATTGTCATCGTCCTCATTTCCCTTGCAACTGTATGCTTTCACTTTGGTATGTTAGTATAAATGGTATTTGAATTGTTCTTTTTAACTTTATTTGACACTTTCCTCATTTCTAGATATTTTTCCTTCCAATATCATTGAGGAGCAGCCCATAAGGTGCCTAACATGAACATTCTATGCCATACACGTGCACATTAGGGATGGTGTATTCTCTGATAGTGCCCTGTTGAAAGATTTTCTTCTACACCCATAAATATATAGTCTCGACACAGGTCAACGGGTTTGGTAAGCTTGAAAAGGTCCCCTCTTCTTCCCTCTCTACGTGCTGAATGGCCAATGCTTGATGTTTGGACTATTTTTGCTCTTAAAGCAAAGATGGACAATGATATATATTCTTCTTTTTTGAAGTACACAAAGGCCTCAAGATTGGTTGGTCTTAGTTGGGCATGCCCTGTGCATGTGTTTGCCCACATGTTTCGGGCCATTACTTGCACACGAATGCCAACAATGTACATGTGCAAGGTGATAGGATATGAAGAGATTGTCAATTTGCTTGGCCAAGGGTGGGTCATTGTGGAGGGGGAGCACAAAGGAGAGAATTTCAGGTGCAATGTAGTGCATTCCAATGTCTCCTTTCAATTCTTGCGAGCTCATACCACTTTGTGTACTCGTTTTTGTTATTACGAGCAGTGGATGAGGAAGAAGGGTGCATGGATACCCTTACAAGCTCAAGAGGAGGTTGTAGAGCCTATATATCTCTTATAGGCCTATCTAATGTGGGCATAGAGATTGTCCAAGCAAGTAAGGATTGGAGCCTTTTGAATGTCCATGATCACCTATGCATTTTGGGATTTGAGGAGGGAATCAATAATGCTTGCTTCAATGTGCACGGTAGGAAGGTAAGGATTGTTTAACATTTAAACCTCCAAACTTTCTTTGGAGTAACTTATTGTGTTGGGTGTTGGGATAGGTTGGAAGGAGGATGGAAGAAAACACCAAGGTGTTCTCGGATCGGGGGCCAGATGATGTCACCTTTGTTCAAAGAATCTAAGCTATGAGTATCCACTAGAACAATTTTGTAATATCCCTCCACCGGAGTTTTGTATAAAAAAATATTTTCTGAGATACTTCGGTGTTTAAAATATGTTGTCTGGTTTCTTGAAGAGGTGGTTTTGTCTTTTAAAAAAATAACTTTTTTTTTTGGTCCAATGTGAAATGGCCACTATCTTGTACAAATAGTATTTTGAAGGCCTTATTTGTCATTTTTCACTCATTCTCAATAGCACAAGCCACCTCCACTCTTGAGCGTCAGAGCACATAACTGCCTAAGAACGTTGTCGTGACATGGGCGGTGTCGCTGGGAAAGCGCAAGGCTTCTGGCTGTGAGAGTAAGTGGTTGAACTTCAAGGGGCATCACTAGCAAAAGCTAGAACCATCATAAATTTAAGACTCAGCCATACATGGGTAGTCAAGGCAAACGAAAGCCTCATGATCCAAGCCAAAAACTGGCATTAACATAGCTTGATTCATAAAACTCAACACATCAAACCCCAGAAAAACATCTCATAGGTATATACATCCAAGATTCACGGCCAGCATTGGCACCATAGTTCATATCAAAGACAAGGCTGACTTCATCATAACATGTCATAAACATAGGACCTCAACTTTATGAACCATCACATCATATTCACAATACTGAGCCTTCAAGGCTTATGCATTCACTTTGCATTCCTTTGTAAAACTGTATGAAGAAGTTGACCAGCTTAGTAGAGCCTGTATGCAAGTCAGCCAGCCTTATGGAGTACCTGGAGAAGTCGGCCAGCAGCATAGACACATCAGCACCACAATTGTGTTTGACCAAGCTTTCAAAGTGAATTGATCAAACAACAATTTACATCAGCACAACGATCTGTATTTTGATTGCAGCTTCTCTGTACTAAACAACAGGAGAAGATGGTGACTCAGGCCCATTACACCTCCACTGTCCTCTCCAAGTCGCCGTCAGCTTTTCATCAGCAGCCTTGCGACTTCATCCCTTGCGCCTGTGGCAGCCACTCAGCTCTTCGCCCTTCGCTTTTCTCATACATTATCAGTCTGTCTGCCTCTGCTGCAGCTCACCCACAACTCTGTGCTGACCACTCTCACTTCACACGTCGCCAGTGCACTTCACTTCACAAGCTCAGGCTTTAACACCAACTGCGCCAGCATCTCTTTGGTGCCTTCACACTTCGCCTAGGCGACTCCCCAGCCTTCGCTAATCCCTCTTCTCTTACATCCAGTTGCAGCCCAGCGCTTCTTTGCTCTGTCCTGCGGGCGGCTGCTTCCCAGAGCCCCAGTTGTTCCACCCCAGGCGGTTCCTCTGCCACCAGCGCTTGCGGACGACCCCCCTCAACCTGGCACACAGCTGCGCCCTCTCTATTCACACCAGAGCCGCCCTTCTCACGAACCGGCACCTCCTTCACATAGCTGCGCTCTCTATCAGGCGGCGTCCTTCTTTTTTCGTTTGCAGGCCCTCGCCAGCTTTCTGGAGGCCCTTCGCTCACCTTCTCTCTGCAGCCCGCGCTTCCATGAACTCCTTGGTGCCTGATCTAGCTATGGTCCCCAAGTTGTTCACAAAATCTGCTTTTGTGATCCCAACCCCACTTACTGCTCGTCGTCGTTGTGCTTGCTGTATACCACCACCCTCTCCGCCACTAAGTATGTCCAGTAGAAGCCCACCCCAAACTGCCCTATCATGCTCACCTCTGCACACGCCCAAGAGCCCCCCTCCTTTCACATCTTCCCTTCGCTTTTTCTTCTAGCTGCGCTAGAGAGCCTCAATCCAGAAATCGCCTTCACGTGCTGGCCGATTTCGAAAGCTCCTCGCTGGCTGCCGTGGAAACTCCATGTGGCCATGCTTTATTGGCCATGTTAATGTATTATTTTTCATTTACCTAGAAGCATGGCCATGTTAATGTATTATTTTTCATTTACCTAGAAGATGGCCACCATCAAGGCTTTCACACTCATCAGAAGGCTACCTTGGCCCATTAATATTAACTGCTCCATGCTCCACACACCTCGTAATGCGACCTTCCAATGTCTACTCTCACTTGGACGTGCACAAAAATTCAGGTTACCTAGCAGCTGATACCAACCCCAGCGGACCAGATTCCGGACAGGCTTGTAACAGGCTCAACACCAAACCATTTCACCTCTACACCTGGCGACACCCTCAAAAGCAAAACCCTCCACACACCATACATCCCATATGTACTCAGGCACTTAATCCCATGCATCTGGATTTGCATTTAATGGCCTCACATGCATGGTTTCACACCATAGACGTGCCGTGGCACGACATCCACCCCCTCTAAACCTGCACATCCTCTGGTATGTGCCACACAGGTCCTGGAATTCAGTGTCCATTCATTATTTGCACACCAACATTGGTATATGTACAAGCATCCAACTAGGCGTCTTAAACCCTGTCAAACCTGACCCAGTTGGTATCACCCTAGTAAACATGAAACAGTAGAAGAATATACATAGTGCCACTCACAAGGGGTTATCCTTTGTTGAAACATAGCATGACATCTTAACCTACCCCCTAGCCTGTAAGATATTTATATGTTAGCAATCACATCTGAATGGTTATGCTTTCCCACCTGGATCAAATACCAATCGCTTTTGGCACATGTGCCATATCCTTTGCTCATATGAAGCCCTATCCTCACTTAGATTCTCTGCATATGCATAATTACCCTCATCATTCAAAGTGGGATGCTCTTCAAAATAATTTCCTTCAAAATTTTCCTCAGGCCATGTTTGAAGCCTTTGCACCACATATTGTATGGCCACACCAAGTAACAACTGCATTAACAGCATGGAACACACACTTGGTAACATCCCATCCAAATCTACCGTGCCCGGATCCAGCTCACCCACTGACAAACATTCATTCTTCTCATCCAAAGACGGAAAAGCATCAACACATACAAAGTCCAACAAGGCATCATCAAGAATAGCCTCCAGCTCTGAATCAATCTCATCACAATCATTTGGCTTACATAACACCTGCACATCCTCACTTGCAACCGACAGATGACTAGCATCAAGCATAGAAGAGCCCAAAGCTGATGGGGATCTATTATATACCATGAAATCATCCAATGCATCATCTAAGATAGCATCCAATCCAGGATCAATCGCATTGAAGCCATTATCATCTTGCAATCCCACATGTTGATTATCATGAACATTCATTCCCCCATAGCTATATCCATTTGGTTGCTCATATGCAGCCTCTTGAGGTTCTGTGACCACACTTTACATATCCTGCATGTTATCTCCCAGTATTTCTTGATACCTGTCTGCAGATGGGCTTAGAATTATGGGTCCCTCACCCGAGTACCCTTGAATCTTTATGTCATTGAACCCTGTATGATCCAAAAAGACAGATTCAATTTCCCTCTCCAAATCATCGTCATAAACAGGCTTCCAAGCTCGAGATTGTTGCTCACAAATGTGGTTGCAAGGTAACCCTGACACTGATGACATAGCATCACCCTGTTTACTGTTGGAACACCTAGTTAGCATTCCAGGATAACCCAAATCCAAAGAACCTTGGCAACCAGCTTCAGAAGCAACATCACTGTTGGAATCACCCATATCACTCACCCCCTCTAAATCAATCACACATACTTGTGGCCCATCTTGTAATATTTTATTTTCCTCGCATGCATATTCATGTACATCATCCTGCTTATAAGCATCATAACCAGATAAGAATGCAGTAATGATAGCATCTTCTTCTTGTCTTAGATCTTCAAACTCTGCAATCATGCTTTCAACAAGAAGCATTGGTTCCTGCTGTTCTTCACACATATGATACGACACCTGAGGAATACCCTTCGAAGGAGCACTTTCGTCATGAGAATCATCAAGTTTACACAGCTTACATGCTTCACAGCCCAAGAGGAAACTATTAGCAATGTCCTCTTCCTCGTGTACTGGGTCTTGAGCACCTGTCCTGAAGCTCTCTGAATCAAGTGTCTCCTCAAGCATAGGCATACACACATCATGTGGTATGATTATAGGACCCTATATGTCTGCACCCAAGGAAAACAGATTATACTTGCACAGTTCACCCATTGCATCTTTATGAGGTTGTAGCAAAGCATCGCTTTTGGCACTATGAAGACCTTGTTGCTCACTAATGGCTTTTTGTAGTCCCAATTTAGCATAAACAGCCTCCACAATCTCTGTATCAGCCTTGAATAGCAATTGATTATCTTCCATAAGACATGCATCTACAACCGCTTCTAAATTGGCTCGGATCGTTGCTGGAACACTATCACAGTTCACATTATACCTCATTTCATCACCCTTTTGCTTTTTCTTTTCCCAAGTAAGTTGCTCCTGCTTTAGGTTCATGGAACTCACATAAATAAGTGCATCTGCAAAATTACTCCATCGTTTGGAGTGATACTCTGCTAGTTCCAGCACTTCATCTTTTAAATCAGGACTTATAAGGTGTGCGAAAGATGCAATCATCATGTTTTCTGGAACTCCTTGATTCTTCATCTCTGTCTCGTAACACCTTAGATAGCTTTCTGGATCATAACCATCAAATATATTGACCCTGTCATATACCAATTGCACCGCAATTTCCACCGCTTCCTGATTTCGCTTTTCTTCTTCAATCTTCCTGAACCGCTCTTCAAGCTCTTTCATCTCTGCATATAAATGCTCCATTTTGCTAGCCATCTCTACGTACTCTCACCCCAGCGGTTTCACGTCGGGTTCACCAAAGCTGTCGTGACGTGGGCGGTGTCGCTGGGAAAGCACAGGGCTTCTGGCTGTGAGAGTAAGTGGTTAAACTTCAAGGGGCATCACTAGAAAAATCTAGAACCATCATAAATTTAAGACTCAGCCATACATGGGTAGTCAAGGCAAACGAAAGCCTCATGATCCAAGCCAAAAACTGGCATTAACATAGCTTGATTCATAAAACTCAACACATCAAACCCCAGAAAAACATCTCATAGGTATATACATCCAAGATTCACGGCCAGCATTGGCACCATAGTTCATATCAAAGACAAGGCTGACTTCATCATAACATGTCATAAACATAGGACCTCAACTTTATGAACCATCACATCATATTCACAATACTGAGCCTTCAAGGCTTATGCATTCACTTTGCATTCCTTTGTAAAACTGTATGAAGAAGTTGACCAGCTTAGTAGAGCCTGTATGCAAGTCAGCCAGCCTTATGGAGTACCTGGAGAAGTCGGCCAGCAGCATAGACACATCAGCACCACAATTGTGTTTGACCACGCTTTCAAAGTGAATTGATCAAACAACAATTTACATCAGCACAACGATCTGTATTTTGATTGCAGCTTCTCTGTACTAAACAACAGGAGAAGATGGTGACTCAGGCCCATTACACCTCCACTGTCCTCTCCAAGTCGCCGTCAGCTTTTCATCAGCAGCCTTGCGACTTCATCCCTTGCGCCTGTGGCAGCCACTCAGCTCTTCGCCCTTCGCTTTTCTCATACACTATCAGTCTGTCTGCCTCTGCTGCAGCTCACCCACAACTCTGTGCTGACCACTCTCACTTCACACGTCGCCAGTGCACTTCACTTCACAAGCTCAGGCTTTAACACCAACTGCGCCAGCATCTCTTTGGTGCCTTCACACTTCGCCTAGGCGACTCCCCAGCCTTCGCTAATCCCTCTTCTCTTACATCCAGTTGCAGCCCAGCGCTTCTTTGCTCTGTCCTGCGGGCGGCTGCTTCCCAGAGCCCCAGCTGTTCCACCCCAGGCGGTTCCTCTGCCACCAGCGCTTGCGGACGACCCCCCTCAACCTGGCACACAGCTGCGCCCTCTCTATTCACACCAGAGCCGCCCTTCTCACGAACCGGCACCTCCTTCACACAGCTGCGCTCTCTATCAGGCGGCGTCCTTCCTTTTTCGTTTGCAGACCCTCGCCAGCTTTCTGGAGGCCCTTCGCTCACCTTCTCTCTGCAGCCCGCGCTTCCATGAACTCCTTGGTGCCTGATCTAGCTATGGTCCCCAAGTTGTTCACAAGATCTACTTTTGTGATCCCAACCCCACTTACTGCTCATCGTCGTTGTGCTTTCTGTATACCACCACCCTCTCTGCCACTAAGTATGTCCAGTAGAAGCCCACCCCAAACTGCCCTATCATGCTCACCTCTGCACACGCCCAAGAGCCCCCCTCCTTTCACTACTTCCCTTCGCTTTTTCTTCTAGCTGCGCCAGAGAGCCTCAATCCAGAAATCGCCTTCACGTGCTAGCCGATTTCGAAAGCTCCTCGCTGGCTGCCGTGGAAACATCCATGTGGCCATGCTTTATTGGCCATGTTAATGTATTATTTTTCATTTACCTAGAAGCATGGCCATGTTAATGTATTATTTTTCATTTACCTAGAAGATGGCCACCATCAAGGCTTTCACACTCATCTAAAGGCTACCTTGGCCCATTAATATTAACTGCTCCATGCTCCACACACCTCGTAATGCGACCTTCCAATGTCCACTCTCACTTGGACGCGCACATAAATTCAGGTTACCTAGCAGCTGATACCAACCCCAGCGGACCACATTCCGGACAGGCTTGTAACAGGCTCAACACCAAACCATTTCACCTGTACACCTGGCGACGCCCTCAAAAGCAAAACCCTCCACACACCATACATCCCATATGTACTCAGGCACTTAATCCCATGCATCTGGATTTGCATTTAATGGCCTCACATGCATGGTTTCACACCATAGACGTGCCGTGGCACGACGACGTTTCATGGACTTTCTCCATGAGAGCGAGTTTCCAGAGGCCACACACTTGTATGCAATGTTCACTCGTGAGATTGATTGGATCTCCACACTCTGCCTCCATGAAGATTTATTTGTGGACACGTTATCTTACATGGGCACCCACATCAAGCCGCACTCTATCTCTTTGGCCAATTGATGACATATTGTGGGTGCTCTCGAACCTCCTAGTGTACATTAACCACAACGAAAGGCCCTTCCAAAAGTGGCTCAGAAGATTTGAAGCAATGGCTATGAAATCTAGACACTTCCTAGAGCTTGACAAGAAGCAAGTATGCAAGATCAACAGAGGTGCCATTGACCATCACTTCCTATCATGGTTGGCTTGCTTTGTTTTCTTCCTTTTAGAAGGAGAGGAGGAAGAGGAGGTTGAAATGCCACAACTGTGTCTTGGTGGATTCATCCATGACAAGGAAGAAAACAAGGAAACCTGGTTTTTTCCATTTGAGGAGGAAGATGAATGTATGAAGCCATATAGACATGTTGAACAACTGCCACCATGCCTTCATTTTGAGTTTTCTTGAAAGCTAGAAATCTTCCCTTCCAATGATGTTCCAAAACACCATAAACTTTGACTCTGTGTGGCCCTCTTGAGCTTGGCTGTAAGTTAACCCAATAATTCACCCTGAATCTCTCTCCAACTCACATACCTTGCTCATTCCTAGAGTTGTTAAGAACATACTCAGAGATGGAATCACTAGGTGTCCTATTCGATGTTTCCATGGCTGAGAACTTGCTTACAAGATTATAAAGTGACTTAAGTGGGATTAGAGGAGGAATAGGGAGGTTAGAAGGCTGCTAGAGGATTAGCTAAGAGCTTAGAGAGCCATTAAACCTTGCAACAAGATTTACAAGTGATTACAGAGGGATTAAAGAGGTTATAGTAAGATTAGTAGAGGTATGGAAGCTTGCAAGAGGGTTAGAAACTTGCTACAAGATTAAGGAGAGATTAAAGACACACAAAAGGATTGGAGAGAGACTACAAGCTTACAACAAAGATTAGAAAGAGATTAGAAGGCTGCATGCAAGATTAGAGAGGGATTAGAGAGGTTATAGCAAGATTAGTAGAGATATGGAAGCTTGCAAGCGAGTTAGAAACTTGTTGCAAGCTTAAGAAGAGATTAATGACACACAAACCTAAATCTAGTGGATAGAATGTGCACTCCCCCCCTCCCATTGTTCCAAACTTGATTAAAATGTCATTAAAATTAATCCTAAAGGGCTCTTTTATAGTTCATATTTTCCCTAATGAGTGTCCTGAGACTAAGCTTGATCATGTATCAGTGTTATATCTTGAGGCTCTCTCTCTCAAGTTTCATAAGACTCAAACTTGAGTTTGGCCCTATATTAGCTATATATATGTGTAGGGCTAAAACACTTGTTTAAGCCTCGATGGTTGAGAGAATAGACAAGTGTTCTGAGGCTTAAACTTGAGTTTGGGCCTCTCCTAAAAAGTTTGAGCCCATGATGAAATGGTTGAGAGAATGGACAAGTTTGAGCCTTTTTTAGTGTATTTGTGTGTGTAGAGCTTAAACTCAAGTTTGGGCCTCAATGGCCGAAAGTGGACAAGTTTTACGAGGCTCAAACTTGAGTTTGAGCCTGTATTAGTGTATTTGTTTATGAGCTTCAAACTTAAGTTTGTGGTTATATTAGTATATTTTCATGTTTTAGCATCATTTGGGCCGCCAAATGTGCCATCCAAATGCCATCTTCAAGCTACCTACTCTTCAACAGCTTCTCAACTGGTCCGTTTGTTCACAATTGCCACCTTTGCTACCATTCTAAAGCCTGGCACACAACCCTAAACCACCTAGGGTCCCGAAATGACCCTTCAATATATGGCCACTTGTGGTTGTTGCCGTCTCTATGGTCACCTAGAGAAACAAAGTGTGTGGTCGTTTTGGACACTCTCCCTCACCACGCACCAATCGCCTTAAAATCTTCGACACGACCACCACCAACCACAACCACCGGGGCCTCCACCTCATTTTTGCCACAATATCGCCATCCCCAGCTCACCATGTTTGTATTGTGTGACTCATTGCCCGACTCTCTACTCATCGCCTACTCCTCCTCCATCCAGTAGCACAATAGCAAAGCAAAAAATCCTAACAAAGTGCGCACTAGCAAGCAAGTACACATCCTGAGGGCGACGTCAACAAGCACATCATCAAGGGCAGTAGACAGTAACTTTACTCCTCCATCCAGTCGTCACAACAGCAAAGTAGCAAAAGCTCGGCGAAGTGCAACAAGAGAGCACACATCCGGAGGCCTTTGTCAACAAGTGCATCATCAAGAGCACTAGAGAGCAAATCTATGGCATGATCATTCGTTGTCATACCTATGCCAATGATAGTGAGGAAGGAGATCATGAGGAGTAAGCACTCTCTATGATGTTTTCAAAGGAAACTTTACATACTTAATTAGGACCTCAATGGAAGGCTTCTTGGGCCCTTTTATTTGGCAATTTAAGGAGTCAAACCTTTTCTCTTAAGAAGAAACATTTTCTAATTAGAAGCTTCAAAACGGCTACTTTATTCGAATTTGAATTTTGGAGGGAAAATGGAATTTAAAATCTAGCAAACAAAACCATATCATGTAACATATCTATGGAAAGCTCTTGATGCGTAGATCACAGATCTATAATCTCTGCTCAAATCGGAGCTTGTATGTAGAAGTTATGGAGGTCCGAGAATTGTAAAATTGCCTCCCCCTTTTTGGGGGAAAAAGTGCACCCTTTGACCACTCTTACACCTCTCTTACAAACCCAACATTTCAGTCCACATGGCAACCCCCCATTTGGCTATTCTTTAATCACCTTGATTAGGCTTGGGCAAATTAAAGGGCCCAAGAAGACCCCATTCACTTCCTAATTGATATACTTCTATATGGTTAGCAAAGGTGATGAAACAAGACTTCATGCATATATATTCTCCTTTGTTTTGTTTGTAGCTTAGTGTGAAGTACTTTGTGTTTGTAGCTTAGTGTGAAATACTTTAGTTTCTACCCAAGTTTGGCCCACTATGTGTGATACTATAAGGCTAGTTTTGGATGTTTATGGTTATTTGGGTTCCAAATTGCCTTAGTTATTATTTTTAAGTTTGAGCCTCAAGTTCTTTGAATATTTATTTTTCTCACAAATAATTTTCGAGGAGATATAAAATCCATAGGTTTCCCCTCTCTCTCTCTCTCTCACACACACAAACACATACACACAGACAACACAACACAATCAAAAGTCAAATAGGTATAGAAAACAAGGTTTATATTCTCCAATTTTGGATAGTAAAAAAATAATTTAAAAACAAAAATTTAAATATTTCTAATAATTGAAGTTAATTATTATTTTTAAAAATAAATATCATTACTTTCAAAAAAAAATAATTTAAATCTTTATCTCTACTTTATTGCAATACACTAGCTCTTTCTCTCCCTCACATATAGAATCAAGTTCCATGCAAGTCACTAAAGGAATCACTCTCCTCCCCATTTTAAAACATAAGAAACAACATCTTTTAACATCTCTCACTCATAACTTTGTGCAGAAGACACTATAAAATTTCCATGTATTGATCAAAAGGAATAGTACCAAAATCGTGAATTTTTTCCAAAATTCCTGAATTGGAGTTATAATGGTTTGCATAGGATCAAGAACTTTGAATCAAGATAGTACTTAAAATTTTAGAAGTGCATCCAAAGAAATGTATAGACGTAAACACTCTGATAGTGTTTGAAAGGTGTTTTCCAACCAAAGGGGACAAATCATTATGTTATATTATTTCTGATATCTTATCTTCTCTCTTAATAATTCGTTAAAGTTGATGTTCATGACAATCTTAAACCCTTATGGCTTAAATTCTCTTAAACTTTAGTGTCTGTTTTGTCGTATTTTGTTGGAGTGGATCATAAGTTGGAGTGCATCCTACTGGGGCTCCTTTGATTTGAATAGAAGAAGAAAGTCTCTTAATGAATGTATTAAATTTATGTTCTTAAGAACCTGAAATATTTATGGTAAGAGTTGTCCTAAACTATATTGTAATTTTTGTGGCATTTTGAAGGAGTGGATCTTATGTCGGCGTCCATCTTACTCTAAGGGGGCTCGTTTGATTCAAATATAAGAAGATTGTAAAAGTTTCTTAATGAGTTTATTAAAGTAAGTTATGTTCACCGACAACCTTAAACCTTTGTGGCAAGAGTTTTTTTAAACTTTAGTGTACTTTTTGTGGTATTTTATTGCAATGGAATCTAAGTCGGTGTAAATCCTACTCTAAGGGGACTCCTTTGATTTCAATATAAGAGTTGTTTACAAAACTTTCAATGTAAATATAACACTCAGATAAAACAAAACCATGTAGATTATTGTATAGAGTCATGTAACACCATTTTGAGCACCGTTCAAGATCGAGAGATAAAGTATATAATGGATGTTTACTTGTCAAGACACACAACAATGTTTGATGGAGATTTATACATATACATAAGGACTATACGTTTGTCATGATTCTCTATAATTGTGTGCTCATTTGAGGCCATATACAACTTTGAACACATTCTAACATTTTGGATGAGTGATGATCATGTTCTACGTGTCTTGTTTGCTAGCATTATAGAATGGCCCTCAGGCCATTCTACACACCTTGTGCTTCACTAGAACATAGGGCCCATGGTAGAATGGTCGTATGGCCATTCTAGAACCCCTTGCACTTTACAAGAAAAACAATGTGCATGGTAGAGTGGCCCTAGGGACATTCCACACCCTTTTGCTACATTGGATATAGAATGGCCCTAGAGCCATTCCATGTCCTTTATGCTACATTCAAGAAAGAGTGTACGTGGTAGAATGGCCCTAGGGTCATTCAATAACCTGGCATGCATGGTAGATGTAGAATAGCCCTAGTAGGGACATTCTTAACATCTTATTATTATTCTTATCTCACCTTTGATTTTTCAAGTGCTTGTTTGAAACCAAATCTTGTTTGGTAATGTTCCTCTTACTAGCCTTTGATTTTTCAAGTGCTTGTTTCAAACCAAATCTTGTTTGGTAATGTTCCTCTTACTAGCCTAAGAGACAAGTTCTATAAAAACATTGTTGATTTGAATATTTTCTTAAACACAATTTTATAGATTGAGTAGCCTTATTTCCAATTTCATGTTGGAAAAGAAGAAAAACCTTAAAAAAACTCAAAAAATGGGCCAATTTGCGAATGGATTTTTTCTCATTTTTTCTAATATGGTGGTTCTCTTTGTTTTCTTCTTGATTTAACTTGTCTTTTTTATACTTTTGAAGTATTCTCTATGCTATTTTTTGAATTTTCATTTACCTCTAGCTGTTTTGTAGAGTGCCTTGTAGTAATATTATTTCTATATTATGTATGTATTCTTTATTTTCAATCTTTGTATTGCTTTCTTTATAATGTTGAATAAAAGAGTCCCCAAACCAATCTAAGGCCAAATTTAAAGGTATCACATAGCAGGTAGTTTTTATTCAGTGCAAGGATATTAATGGTTATACAAGTTGAGAAGCCTAGCTTACTAGGACCATATTCTAAGTTGTTTATGTTACTTTTAAGCTGATGAAATTTGTTTAGTCATACTGATGGTGACAATGAAGCCATGACAGTGAGAGAAGGCTCAACAGAGGGAGCTTATCTTAGTTAGGTAGCAAAGGAAGCCTTGATGAGGTTACAATTAAAGATATTATGGTGCCAATTTGTAATTATTGATGCATGTATTATGGTGCTAAGTTTATCCATGCATATACACCACGCTCTCATTGTGTACATGAATGACAAGGAAGTATAGGCTATAGGTAGCTTGGATAGGGATCAGACAGCCATGATGGAGGTCACAAGCTAATAAAACTATAGTCCCACAGCTATGGTGAGCTACAAGGAGAGAAGAGCCTATGGAGGAAATGAGAGGATAGCATTCATGTGGTGAGTGAAGATGTAGAAGATAATGCACAAGAGGGATTCGTGCAAAAAAAGGAATACGTTTCCATTCATTCCAAATGCTAGATATAGCTTTTTTGCTTACAAGGTAGATTGCACCCATTGGTGCCACTTGGACTTGACCTTTTTCCTATTGGCTCTTCCAATTCCCTAGCAAAATATTGGACCCCTTACAACCACTCAATTTCTTTCTTATTCCCTAGTGCACATTTTCTCCTCCCCTCAGCATACTAAACATTAATATTCCAACAGCTTTTACCTGAATTGTCTTATGAAAACCGACTAAAAATGTAGCCTTTAAAAAACAGCTAGAAACGTTTGCAGTCTTTGAAATCCGATGGGTCTTCCAAAAAACAGGTTGAAATTGGGAGGAAAGGTTTTTTCAATGAGCACCAAGGCTCGACAAAAACGACATTTCTATGTATTTTTACCGGTTGAAATTTGGAAAAACCGACTAAAAATATATGAAGCTATTACAAAAATCGATTCAATTGTACTAGTCTTTAGATAAAATGCCTAGAAAACCGATTAGTTTTGTCCTTATTTTGAAAAAACGTTTTTGTCGAGGCCTGGGCTCAGGGGTTGGAGTCAGCACTGGTTTAAAAAAAGGTTTTTTTTGTGACAATGTTATACAGACTCCAAACGCGGGCTCAAAAAGCAAAACATTTTTTCTAACCAGTGAAAATAAGGAGATTTTTCCTCGACCGGTTGTCCTTTCAAAATTTAAAGGACCTAACCGGTTTTATAACTAAAACTGGTAACCGGTTACCACTAATTGATGTCAGCCAGACTTTTGTAACTTGTCTCGATTTTCTTCAATAATAAAAATGCCTTTATTGAAAAAAAAAACTGGTAACCGGTTATTTGAAGACTAGCCTCAACGATAGTCGATTTTTTAAAATTGCAGCCGGTTTTTTAACACTAAAGGACGGTTTTTTTTTCTGACACTGCCAGTGTGGGTGGAGTTCATAAATGGCTGGCAACGATCTCGCCGCAACATGCTTGCAGAGTCGGCAATTCAATGCCCAACCAAGGGATTCGCAGCATTTTCTCTGTTTTTTTTTCTCCCTTTCTGAGGAGAGGCAAGGGGGATCGGGGCTCATGATTTCCTTAGGGCAAGCATCGAACATGCGTAACTACGCAACTATGGGCTTTAATTGGGGGTTCCAAATCGTGCTAATGTTGGTGCTTTCATGTCAAGCGGCCTCAACACAAAGCGCCGCTGATGCGTGCCCCTCCTTTGTGTTTGCATTTGGGGACTCTCTCTCGGATACGGGCAACCTCGTGAGAACATGGAACCCTGCCCTGCTCTCACCAGCTTTCCTTCCCTATGGAATCACCTACTTCAAGAATGCGGCACACCGCTTCTCAGACGGTCGTCTAATCATCGATTGCATAGGCAAGTAGATGCTTATCAAAGCATTATAATAATCTTGAGCAAGAGGACAAAGATTATCCAATTAGGGGTTAATAATCTACTCGATGCCAAGGCGATCTTCTCTGACAAGTATATTTTCCGTGTGTGATTTGGTGCTGCAGTGCAGTCGCTGGGCCTCCCTTTCTTGCCACCTTTCTTGAACTTTGTCGGGACCGATTTCTCTTACGGTGTAAACTACGCAGTGGGCAGTGCAACAGCTCTCAATTACACCTTCTCTGTAGAGCTTGGGGCTACGCCCCTACACCAACTACACACTAGACGTTCAATTACAATGGCATCAGACCTCCTTGCAATTTATTGAATCAGGTATTAATCTTCACTCCCTTATGAAACTCCATAGGATAATTTGCAAGTGCTAATCCCAAGCCAGAACATACGTTGATATATATGGTTGTAAATTATGTGGCATAAAAGTGTTAATAGCTAATTATCGTTACCAGCTAGAGCTACGTGATTATTTAATTGATTACTTGAAGGTTTGCAGGGAGGTGTGACCACTATCCCCAATGCATCAGCTATATCAGAGGCTACTTACTTCATAGAAATCGGTGGAAATGATCTTGAAAATTTTGTCGTATCCGGGTTTGAATATGCAGAAACCATGAACTTGCTACCCCTTGTAGTGGACAAGGTTGCCGAAACTATCCGTGAAGGTTTTATCACTTTACTAATCTCAGCTGAATGCATGCATCAAGCCTGCATTTGCTAGTGCGATGCAGCTAAACTAGAGGCGGCGGGGGTGCTACTCTAATTAGTGCAATTATATGAAAATCATAGTGCAGTTATGGTTTAAGATGCTCAACCAACGTAATCTTAATCTTGATCTTGGATATATGCATGGGTGAAGTTTCTGTACGACAAGGGGGCGCGTAATTTTATGATAAGCGGCATAGGCTTGATGGGATGCAGTCCCATAACGAAGTATTTTGCGGGCCGCGGCCAAACATTGGACGAGAGGGGATGTTTCGCGTGGGTGGATGAGGTTTCCCGCAACTACACTGACTCTCTGGGGCGCTTGAGTGAGTCTCTGCAGCACCTCTTACCCAGTGCGACCTTCGTCTTCTTGGACCTCTACTCGGCTTTCGACGAGATCATGACCAACCCTGTTAACTATGGTATAATTCTTGCTCACTACCCCCTAGATTGAATTAATTTGCAAAACACATAACCGCTTAAAATTATCTTTACTCAGAATATATGTACCCAAAATGCTTTTTTGTGGTTAACTAATTAGTTGGTGTGTACAAACCTTGGGTTTAACACACCAAAATTTTATTATGTTTATTAAGGTTTTTTTAAAGCTCAAAAGTGGAAATGGTGTTGGGTCCACATGCTTTCTATTTTTGCTTTCTTTCTATCTATGTTAGCTTCTATTACTTTCTATTTTTAAAGGTTGATGTCCTCCATAATGTTTCTTTTTTTGGGCTCATGATGTCCTCCATAATCTTTCTTTTTTTTGGGCTCACTATTTTCTTTAAAAAGGCAAGAGGGCTCATTCTTTTTCACTTCGAGGGGGGAGGTAGGGAGAGAGGCACACCCTAAGGTATATGGTATGTATTAATTAACTTTGGCAATAGAAAATGTAAATTTTATCACCATAGACTTTAAAAGGTTTGTAACATTATAAAGTCTAAGGTTTGAGTGAATATGCACCACACCTTAAAAAATTCATTAATAAGTTTGAGTGAATATATAAATAATTAATTAATTATCTTTACTCATATTAAGATTAAAAATGATGGGGCTATAATATGAATATCTTGTCATAAGATCCTCCAATGAGTAAATATTTTAACGTACACTATTACAATAATTTTTAGAGGTGTGGCCTTTAAGTACTTACGGATTCGGTTGACATTTGCTACAGGACTTATTGATATTGAAAATACATGTTGTGGAGCACCAAGCCTTGGAATGGCAGCATTGAATCGATATAATCCTTTGGCTTTATGTAGTCATGTTAGTGTCTTATGTGATGATCCCAACACTTTCTTGATTTGGGATGGAATTCACTTCACTGACAATGTGTATCCACAGATTGTCAATATGTTTATTGAAGGAAGATTCATCACACCTTCAAATGCACTTTCAAGGTGTGGTGCTACATCTCTTGAGGGAGCTTCATTTGGTGTGAGAGCATAATTTTTTGAAACTTGTTATTCCTTTGCTTTTATAATAAATGCTCAAAAGTTGTGACTCCTATTATAAAGTTTATCTAGGAATCAATTATTGTATTCTTTGGCAAGATGCATTCCCTTATTAACATCAACTATCTAATTTAGTTTAATTTTAAAAATAGAATTATAATAAATGTTAAATATAATGTAAGGTCCAACTTCTATTGATGCACCAATAACTAGGTCTACTTTTTAATAATAAAAGTGTCACTTCTTGAGAGAGCATGATTGTGAGGTATGGTGTGAGAACATAATTTTTTCAACTTTTTATTCCTTTGCTTTTATAATAAATGCCGAAAAGTTGTGACTCGTATTATAAATTTTATCTTGCAATCAATTATTGTATTCTTTGTAAGATGCATTCCTTTATCTACACCAACTATCTAATTTAGTTTAATCTTAAAAATAGAATTATAGTAAATGTTAAATATAGTGTAGGATCCAACTTCTATTATAATGCACCAATAAGCAGTTCTAGTTTTCAATAATAAAATTGTCACTTTATTTGACAATGTGTATATACAAAGATTTTCAAGTTAAGAGATAAATGCACAAAAAGAAGTTTGTCATTTACCGCACGAGATTTAGAAGAGTTTATTCTTCTTGAAAATCTCTCTATATATACAAAGATTTTCAAGTTCAAAGAAAAATGCACAAATAGAAGTTTGTCATTTACCACAAGATTTAGAAGGGTTTATTCTTCTAGCTATAATCTTATGAATTTATATAAGGTGCTTCACAAACTTTTTAGATTTATTATTTGAAATAAAAAGATGCATATATAACTGCAAAATTTTCAGACCTAAATGATCTTATAACAAACATGAGAAGTAAACATGTTACTTGAAAAAGTGGTCTTAACATGACCAATGAGGTGTAAATAATAATCATTATTTCTTGGGATTTGGCATGAGTAGGGTAGAGTTAGATGTGCTATACTTACTAATATCACCCTATAAAAAATACCACTTTTGTGCAAAACATTTCTTACATGTGAAGCACTGTTAGGTAGCACAATAAATATTCATTGATTATTTGGCAACACTTGAGCATTGCACGGGAGTGAAGAATGCAAGGGTCTTTGCTAGCCATTCATTGTAGAGTAACCCTCGCTTGTGGAGAAGCTGTGTTCCTTAACCTTGCCTCCCTTGGTGTGCTCACAAGGGAGCGCAACACTTTGATAGTGAGCAAAGAGGGAGAGAAATACAAAAAGCCTAATCTCAACATTAATGCTAACGTGAGTGTGAGAGAATGGGGGGAAGATGATGGGGAAGGAGAGGGAGAAGAAGAAGAGAGAAAGAAACACCACTCTACACACCACACAATCCAAACAAGGTGACATAACCTCATGACATCTTATTGTTACAAAGGCAGTGTGGCTTCAACATATTATCTAAGTATGGTATGACAAGTTGTAAGCCTAGTGTGGTTGCAAGATAAGGGGCACCACTTTTTATAGTTGGGTGCCCTGAAGGTAGCCTGAAAATAGGCATCTTCACAACTCAAAGGTAGACTGAAAATAGATGCAGTCATTTATTGGACCTTGAGATGAGGGCAGTCATAGACAAATTTTGGGAGGAAAATTGTCATGCATCACGAGAGTACAAGAAGGCATTTCAACATAGGGTTTGTCTCGTGTGGGAAGTACATAGTGCATGGGGCTTGCTTTCTTGAGATGATAGATAGAATTGTACTTTGATTTCAGGTCTGCACACCCTGAGGTCACCATCATCCAGGCTTGGAAGCCCTGGTTTGTGCGCTACTCGAGGCAATATGACACATGTCTTTGTACGTACCACGTTGGATTTAAACTTTTGTATGATGTCTTTCGTAGGTACCATGTTGGATTTCAGCTTTTGTATGATGTCTTTCGTGGCTTGTTAGGCCATCGAGGGGTGGTGCTTTGTAGCCCGAGGGATTTTAATCACTTGCTATTATGCATGCGGGAAGAGGATGTCGTCTACCATTGGATGGCTTGTGTCATGGGGACTTGTACCTCGTGTGGTAGTTTGGCCATGCTTCACTTGTGCAAGGAGGATTCCTCGATGGCTGAGGTGGTGACATGGCGACAGTATGAGTATGTGACACATGGACAATTGAGGAGATTATAGCTCTTGTGGAGCACCATTCGGCATGTGGCAAGTTCATGAGAACATTTACAGTTTCCATCTATGCCTACATACATCATGCTCACAGTGCCAAGCAGCAGGACCGTCAGTTTCGTGCCAGCATGTAGCAACAATTTCCTATTGGTGTAGTTGTCTCTGTGCTTGACTTTTCGTAGAGAATCACATTCGCACCACAGTAGAAGATTCAGGAAGAGTACTACTTTCTGAGCATGTATTGCCTGAGACATTGCCTCATTTTCAATTTAAGGTCTTCAAGATATTTTTTATATTGATGGTGTCTATGAATCTAACAATTTCCCATTCTTGTGTACTTGAATAGGTGGCCATCATGGTGCATATTAGTTATCGGCATGCAGAGGCGGTAGTAGATGGCATAGTGAGCACCCTAGAGGAGCAAGTTATCATTTTTACATTAGTGATGATCGCTCTCACAGTGTCGAGTTTGTGCAGCATTGCTTCCATCATCATGATGACTTTTTGAGAGTGCATGGAGTCACATGGATAGGGCCGTGGATATGATCTGATGGATGTGGGGCGCAGTTGAAGATTTCTCCTCAATTTTATTGGGTATATTCTTGGCATCGCATGATAGGCTACTAGGTGATTTGGAGCTTCTTCGAGGCAGGGCATGATAGGCTACTAGGTGATTTGGAGCTTCTTCGAGATAGGGCATGGAAAGGGAGAGCACAATGGTGCAAGTACGTGTGTGTCAAATGCAACCTTAGACGTCACCAGCTTCGCCGCCATGATAGTGAGTGCTTTCAAGATGCACAACATGTAGTGGATTGGTGCAATGCACATTTGACCACTAGTGTTGCCTCTTCCTTCCCTCAACGAGATGTGAGGATTGTCAGGAGGTTCTTTTGTTGTGTTGATAGTAGTGTCCTTGATGGTGATTCTCTAGATTGTGCGATAGTGGATGGCACACTTAGGCTACACTCCATTAGGAACACATCCTATGATGACCCGAGGTCCTTTTAGTGTGTTGAATAGTAGTGTCCTTGATGGTGCTTCTCTAGATTGTGTGAGAGTGGATGGCACACTTAGGCTACACTCCATTAGGCGCACATCCCCACCATCTTCACATGGCATCGTTCATGATTTTGTGGGCCATGCATCGATGGTGACTACTCACTATGCGAGATGGGAGAGTCGAGTGATCCTTGGTTGTTGCAGCAAGTGTTGAGGCTAGAACGAGGAGCATTACCGCCCAACACTTTTGATCCTCTCACACTACTTGAGGGGACAAATCATGATTCTTTGACAAATATTTTGATTGTGGGTGATGTTTTTTGTAGTCATTGTTGCTGATGAGGAGGGCAATGAGGAGGGGATGGACTACTACATTTTGAGGTGCACTAGGCCCAAGTGCACCCTTGAGTGTGATGTGTTTGATGATTATGGATTCTCATTTGATGCCCACAACATGATAGTGCAGGTCACTACTATGCATAGGGTCAAATGCACAAGGGAAGCATTGAGTTTGTGTAGTATGAGTCGAGAAAGGAGGTGATTATATACTCTCATCTAGTTCTTTCTGTGAAACTCACGCCTTAGTGAGTTAACAACAAGAACGGAGGCACCCCACCATGGACCTTAGCCCAGCACGAGCATGTGAGCATCTTGGAGACCCTCAGAGCTAGAGAGTATGTGGATTGATATTGTATCATTATCCCTCTTAATTTTTGTATCTACTGCCCTTCATTTTGTATCTTTCTCTTAGTTTTTTTATGTTCTACCCATATATATTATGAGTTGGTTTTATAGTTGTGCCCATATATTTTGTATCTTTCTATAATGGTTTGGGGTGAAACTTTGCGAGTGAGTGGGTCCATGGGGTATACTACCCCTCTACTCATCACAAAGTTTCACCACCATCGAACGTCGTATGGGCGCGATTGTGTGTTGCCACCTACTATTTTTTGCATAGTACCTAAGGAGTCCCCAATGCAAAAAACAACAAGTTTGGGTGGGGCATCATTATCATACAGCGAGGAACGGTGTGCTACCACCTACTATTATTTCGCATAGTGCCCGAGGTTTCTTATGCAAAAAATAACGGGTTTGGGTGGGGCATCATTATCATATGGTGTCTAATGCGAGTGAAACTTTGCGAGCGGGTGCATGGGACTGCTACCTCTCTACTCGCAAAGTTTCACCACCATGGGTGGGACAGTGTGTTGCCAACCACGCTAATGTTTTGCATAGTGCCTAAGGGGTCCCCTATGCAAAAAAATAGCGGGGTTTAGGTGGGGCATATTTATTGTATGACGTTCGAATATGGGTGAACCTTTGCAAGTGTTTCCATGGGGATCCTACCCCTCTACTTGTAAATTTTCATAACCATCGGACGTTGGATGGGTGGGGCGCGGTGTGCTACCACCCACTATTTTTTTGCATAGTGCCCAAGGGGTCCCCTATGCAAAAAATAGTGGGTTTGGGTGGGGCATCATTATCGTTACGAGGTTCAACGTGGGTGAAACTTTGTGAGAGGGTCCATGGGGTTGCTACCCCTCTACTTGCAAAGTTTCACCACCATCAGATACCGGATGGGTGAGACTATGTGCTGCCACCTGCTATTTTTTTGCATAGTGCCCAAGGGGTCCCCTATGCAAAAAATAGCGAGTTTAGGTAGGATATCTTTATCATAAGGCATTTGATGCATGTGAAACTTTGAGAGCAGGTCCATGGAGCTACTCACAAAGTTTCACGACCATCAGACATCGGATGGGCAGGACGATGTGTTGCCACCCGCTATTTTTTACATACTGCGCCTAGGGAGTCCCCTATGCAAAAAATAGCGGATTTGGGAGGGACATCATTATCATACAGTGTTTGACGTGGGTGACACTTTACGAGTAGGTCCATGGGCTGCTATCCCTCTACTTGCAAAGTTTCACCACCATCATATGCCGGATGGGCGGGACAGTGTGCTACCACACCTGTTATTTTTCTGCATAGTGCCCAAGGGGCCCCCTATGCAAAAAATAACGGGTTTTGGTGGGGCATCATTATCATACAGTGTCCGATGTGGGTGAAAATTTGCGAGTGGGTCCATGAGGTTGCTACCCCTCCACTTGAAAAGTTTCACCACCATTGCCACCCACTATTTTTTCACATAGGTTTCCCCTGTGTAAAAAATAGCAGATTTGGGTGGGTCATCATTATCATACCTCATCCGATGCAGGTGAAACTTTGTGAGTGGATCCATGATACTTCTACCCCTCTACTTGCAAAGTTTCACCACCATCAGATACCGGATGGGCGGGATGGTCTGCTACCACCCACTATTTATTTTGCATAGTGCCCAAGGGGTCCCCTATGCAAAAAATAGCGAGCTTGGGTGGGGCATCAATATCGTACGGCGTCCAATGCGGGTGAAACTTTGCAAGCTAGTCCATGGGGTGCTACCCCTCTAATCACAAAGTTTCACCACCATCGGGGGTGGCACGGGGGTATTGCCACCCCCTATTTTTTTGCATAGTGCTGAAGGGGTCTCCTATGCAAAAAATATTGGGTTTGGATAGAGCATCATTATCATAAGAGGTCTAGTGTGCGGGTGAAACTTTACAAGAAAGTCCATGGGGTGGATGCTACCTATCTACTTGCAAAGTTTCACCACCACCCTGGGCATGACGGTGTGTTGCCACCTGCTATTTTTTGCATAGTGCCCATAGGGTCCCATATGTAGAAAGTAGTGGTTTTGGGTGGGACATAATTACCGTACGACATCCAATGTGGGTAAAACTTTGCAAGTGGGTCCATGGAAATGCTACCCCTACACTCTCAAAGTTTCACCACCATCAAACATCCGATGGGCGAGACGGTTTGCTGCTACTTGCTATTTTTTCACATAGTGCCTAAGGGGTCCCTTATGCAAAAAATAGCGGTTTGGATAGGGCATCATTATCATATAGCTTCTGATGTAGGTTAATCTTTGCGAGCAGGTCCATGGGGCTACTACCCCTGAACTCACATACTGCCCAAGGGTCCCCTTGTTGGTGTCCGACCGAGACTCGACACTTATGTGGTTCCAGACCACCTAGTTGGCTTCGAGGGAGACGTGACTAATGAAATTGTGCCCAACACGATAAGCCAACACTAGACTTGGATTACGCCACCAATCTGCCTAAGCTAAGGGAGTTAGTCGCCCGCAGAGGTTAGCTCCTGCATCTGATGAGATTCCTGACATGGCTTCGGATTCTATTTCTAGATAGGAGTCACATCCAGACAAGAATGACATTGGACCCAGATTCTAGTTAGAAGACATAGCCAGACATAAAGTACTAACACAATCTAGTAATCAAATATAATTGCACAGTACAGAGAATGGAGAGTTACACCACAACCAATGTATCACTGTATCATCAGAGTGTAAGCCTAGCACCAAGTATAATGTAATAGAGACCACGTATCACACTCTGTACCCCCTTCTCTCTCACGTGTCTTGGATAGTTTCCCTTTTCCCTTTTACATCTTCCCAGGTACTACTTGTTGGCAAGATTTAGTTACAAGGTTGTTACAAGAAACTTGTTGGGGCTAACGGATATACTAGGCGGCGAAACTAGCGGGGCAAGGGTGGGCACCGACCGTCGCCCCAATGGTTGGATGATCCCCAACACTTGGTAATCACGATGCACATTGCACCAGTAGAGAAACCCACATGATTCCTTGTTGTTGCTCTCCGGACTGCTTAAGTTTCAAAAAAATCATCTCCGAAATTCGAGTCTGAACCTATGGCCTATTCTAGCCCCCTTCATCCAGTCTTGCCTCCATGGCAAGGCCCCCAGAGACAAACCTTATTGGCTTATCTTGAGCATACATGGGCTCATAAGCCCTCTTCTTGTTGCTCACCCATGCATGCCCAAGCCCAGTCTTCTCATCTACCTAATGGAACTGCACTTTGATGGGCTTAGCATATAGGAACTTCTTTCTTGCTCTGTCCATTGCATCAATATCCCTTCCTACTACAAAGGCATGCGGCTCAGTCTTCTCTAGGGCAATGACCGCATCCTCAAAAATAGTTTGCTCTAGCTCTCTTGACCTTCTCGTTCCCCCTTGACTCCATTTCCACCCAAAAGGTGGTTTGCCTACTATTGGTTCCAAAATGGGTCTTGTCCTTTATTTTTTTGCCAGGAGACTCTTTTGGTGAGGGGCACTAGCAGTCTTGCTCTGTGTGTGAGTTCTTGCCTCCTCACCTAGGTCCACGAGTCATGAGATACCACTGCTTCCCCATACAACTTGGGACTTGGATGAGGGTCTTACTCTGTATGATGTCTCTCTCGCCTACTATGAGCTATGCTGGCCTTGTTTCTCCACTACAATCTTTTCCAACTAGTTCATCAAATTTGTGATATCATTCTAGTTGGACGGTTTTACTGCTCCCGTTTGTTGAGCAGCTTGGATTAAACTCCTCATATGTTTGAGAGCCGTCTCTTTGCAAATTCATGTGCTTCTTTGCCCCTTCTCTTTCTGGAGCTTTTGCTACACCTCTTCTTTTTCTACCTTGTCCCTTTTCGCCCATCACTGGAAGTTCTTAATGATTTTCTCTTTGTTCCGCATTTCCACAGCATGAGCTTTCCTCATGGCTTCCACCTTCTCTTGTCTTTTCCTCCTGAGCTCAGCCTTGGATGACTTTAACTCTTCTGCAACATCTTTCTCAAATCATCCATCTTCTCATGTCTCTTCTTTATATCGGCATGAATTATTTCCAGAGTGACATTCAGCTCATTGACCATCAGTCTGCCCCCTTTTGCTCTTGTCACCTTGGTTGCTATTGTTCCTGCTTCCGTATTTTTTAGAGCTTTGATTATTTCTCCATCCTACCTTTGCTGATCCTTATATTCTTCCAATAAACCTTTATATTCTTCAATCTAAGCCCTCAGGGCAGCTTTGCTAGCCCTTTCCTCTAGCTTCTTAGTTGCCGCCCAAGCATGCTCTTGTAGCTCATCATTGGGGATTATGTCCATTGACAACCCTTTGTAGATTACTAGCTCC